>NC_090930.1:824523573-825123573 GCF_040938575.1 Ambystoma mexicanum | reverse complement strand
TTGCGAGGGGATTAAACCTTCTTCCAGCTCTTCTCCTGAGCCTGGGTCCTCTTCTCCATATTCTTCGTCCCCTGGAGTGGGGGTCGTGAAGTCTGGCACCGTCTGACGCCGCAAATAAGCTTCATGAAGCTTTGCCAAGGCATCGACGACCTCCGGGGCCTTTTCTTTTGCCCCATCCGAAGGGCCCTGGGGGTCAAGAGGGGCTTTCCTCTTACGGGCCTTAGTACTCCCCAATGACCCCTCCTCTGAGGGTTCCGTGGGCGTGCATCCCATCCGTCCGACACTGTCTATGGGCTGGTGCAAAATTGCTTCGAGGGGCTCCAGCCTACCCTGCAGGGGTTACACCCCTTGTGCCACTGCATCTATGAGTGAATTTCCTAGCACCTGCTTGAAGCTGGCAGTCAGATCTGCGGTCTGCTCTCTAATTCTGACATTATGCGTGGGTGCTGTGTGCCTGTTGTACCCGCAAGGGTGTCACTGCACGCCCTTTCACTCTATGTGCTCTGGGTCTTATTCTTGTGACCCTTTCTTTAATCAGCAAAATATATAATTCCTTTTTTTTTTTGTTTTTTTTTTGTTTTTTTTTTGTGGCTGTGCTGGACGGAGGGTAGATAGTCAAGCTGCCTGTGGTGGCTTTCTTCTCCCAATCCCCTTGTCAGGGGAATTTATTACGTGCTCTCACACGTCCTCCTGAGCCTCCTAAGGGCTCTCGCACGATCGTGCAAATAAGATACGAACGCGATCTTATCGTGTGTGTGTGTTAGGAATGCTTTCCTGCTGTATCGCGCCCTCTGAATGGGCCGTTCATTTTATTTGCTTGACAATATAAAATTCACCGCCGGGCCCGGCTCCTTTGACCGCGCTGCTCCGTGTCGCTCGTACTTAATGCGATAACACGGAACCGAGCGCGCCTCGGCTCCGCCTCCGCAAAGGAGGGGGTGCGAGGCTTATACGCGGCTGGCTCCTCCTTCCCAAGGGAGGGGGTCGCCACGGAAGCGAGCGCGCCTCGGCTCCGCCTCCGCAAAGGAGGGGGTGTGCGGCTTATACGCGGCTGGCTCCTCCCTCCCAAGGGAGGGGGTCGCCCGTCGCGGTCGGATCTCCGCCGCTGTAATTCCCGCGGGGGGGGCTCCGAACTCAGCTTAAACACGGTCCTGCGACCCGCTATATGCTCGCCTTCGCTCGCTGCCACCCCTGATGTGCCGGGCATACGGCACGGGGCCTGCGAGTCGAGGCGAAGTCAGCCCGCACGGTCGGGCTATAACCTAGAAAAAACTCTACGCACCGCCGCGCTGTATTATCATCTGTCTAACATATAATCGAGCTGCATATTAACGTCCTATTCCTCACTGCGTTCTTAATACATCCTCAATAGGCATAGCTTTTACAGCCTTAATCTCATATTATACTAATTAAAACCCTAACTTTTATATCAAAATAGGGAGATAACCAGAATAGTACTTATCTGCTTGAAGAGCAGTAAAAGAAGAGCTCAGGGACAGGATGTGGTCATAGCTGAGCATGGAGTGAGATGGACTACAGAGACTATGGGGATTGTAGTTTAAAGGAAGAAAAGTCTGTTTCAGACAAGTTTTCAGTGTTTGTTATGGTTTTTGAGTTTTGTTGAAACTGCTGAAGAGTGGTAAATTAAAGAAGTTGAAGCATAATGCTCGCCTCCAGTCTTGTCATAGAATTTCTATGGTGCTAAACGTTACCAATGCGTGTTTGTTTACCTTGCTGGCAATCTTTTTTCGGGTGTAAGAGAAACGGGGGTTGTCACTAATATTGTTGATGGTATCCTTTAATTCTTCTCCAAGTCTAAAAGTTCGTGCTGCGGCAAGTGTCTCGGTGTAACAGCTGTTGGGTGGGAGGGGAAATAGTGCTGTGGACGCCATCCTGACCCCTCTCTGAATGGAGATAGGAGCTTTCAGATTGCCTCATTCTAAAGCCTGCATCAAATATTTCCCACAAAGGACTCGTTGTCCTTGGCCGCAGCACCCTTCTTTAAGCTGATTATCCGGATGCTATTTCGTCGAGCGTGACTGGCCTTCCTCTGTAGGATCCTGGCGGGGAAGGAGTTGCCGTGAAGCCGTTTTGCTTTTCTCCGCCATCTCGATTGTTCAATGTGTAAGAGATTTCACAATGGCAGCATGAGGTTTAACGTCGGCGTCTATCCTTGCGGATTTAATTACCCCTCACACTTCATTGCTTAATGGCACATTCCCTTCTTTACTTGCTGGCTTTTGAAAGTGAAGTGGGTTAGTTTGTACGAAGAAATTACAGTCTGAACTAAGAATGCATTTTGTGCCTTTCATGACATATTTAAGGTAATTCTTCTTGTTTTTGTTCTTTAGCTTGTCAACATCTCATTCCTACAGCAAATGTTGCTATTTAATACGTTTTCGGTGTAAAGGGAAGATAGATGCTACTTGCCTTCCTCTATCTTGCCAAACTCACAGGTACGGATGACGCCTCTTTGGTTTGTAGTGTGGGCTATTAGGTGTCGCTTGCGACACCTATAAACCAAAACTATTGTGTTAGAGTACAGATAGGTAGACAAGGCATATAAGGAGGGACACAAAGCTTGTAGGTCTTGTTTGGTTATTTGCCCACCCATTGACTGTCCCTGGCCATGCTAATCCCTATGACCGTTCCCACCCAGTTGCTTCCCCACCCTTCCCAAAACACGTCCTCTTTGGAACTATTTGGGCTTGCTTTATTCAAGCCTTACCATCAAACTTTGCACTCGAAGTGCTTGCCAGGTTTTTTTTTTTAAAGCAGTCTTCAGAGAGTTAATGATTCCTAACCAGCTGCTGGTGTAATAAAAATTTCTTAAGCAGGTCTGCCACCAGCCACTCGATTTATCAGCACTATGTGTGTCCTTCGCTGAAGTCCTATTAAAAACAAGCATTGGCAAATCCAACAGTTTTGTCTTGTATTTAGACATGTGCGAGGCACTGATATTATATGCGCACGTACTAGCACCATTTTGCACCTGCTATCATCAATGGCCAGTTAATAACACTACGGCAGTGCACCATGCCTTTGCCATGCCTACACAAAAGCCCAAACTGTTGGCGTTGCCAATGCGTGTTTCACTTAGTAACTGATTTTTCTGCATTCTTTGACTTTGTGCTTCCTTTATTTTCTGCTTTCTTCTTTAGGGGGCTTCTGTTGTGCGATTGCATTCTTTGCCACTGTGTAGTATTGCTGAAGTAATCAACAGCTGGATGTTCAAAAGAGCAAAACAGATCAGCCTCTGGTTTGGAGAAGTGCTTTTATTTCAGACGTGAATTTGTGTCACGACATATGCTATGCCATCTCAGTTTCTGGATTCAATTGAGTTTGGTTTGGTGCTATATAAAAGTACTCTACCGAGCGGAGGGGTTTATTTTTGGGTGCTGCACTGCACTGTGTGGTTGTCATAAGGCCCAGAAGCCGCTCTCCCTGCATCCCCAGTGCCCAATCTTCATAACGACCACACAACAAATGTAACCAATTCAGGAGCTTTCTCCAATAATGCACTCTATCTTAGTTCTCTCCTTACGTTAGCTTCCGCCTTCCTTATCCCCATATCAACTGCTAACCTCCCTTCCTACTTTTCTTCCTTCATTTCTAAGCTCCCTCGTGTGCACACAACCACTCAATTTCTGAGCTCCCTATTTCCCCTTCTCCTTTGCATGCACCCGCCTTACCTTCGCCAGTACTGTGCATTCTCCCCCTCCCCTCTCTTCCCGTATTTCACTCTTTCTCCCTTTTCATGTCTGAGTTTCTTTTGAGGTTGCTGAATTAATATTTCCTGATATTGCATAAGGTCACAGCTCTTCCTGAACAGGAAAGCAGCCCTGTTGTAACTACTGTATAAAGCAGAGAGCCGCTGACGACTGACTGTTCATGTGATTGGTCGGCTGTGTGGCTGCCAAGGGGATCCCTGTTCCGAACGAAGTTACTCCCTGAGCAGACAACGGAACAGCACGATGGACAATTATGCTGCGGACAAGTGTGGGGAAGTGCAGTTGACTGCACTGGATTCAGTTTTAGGGAGTGCCATGTAAGTGCATTCAAGGCTAGCGAGGCTTCGCTGGTGATGCAACGAGAAGGAGAAGATTAAAGATCCCTTCTGGCGCACAGCGTTGGGCAATGCTGCAGGGCCTCACAAAGCTAGGCAGGGTAACCAGTGCCCCATGGCTGGCTAGGCAGGGGAGAGGGGGAGCAGCAGCCCAACAAATGGGCCACGACTTCCCCCTCTCCTCCATAATACTACAAAGGTGAGCACAGTCCATGCACCAGGAAACACAGGGATGCGAAACATCAGGGCCCACCAAAGGCAGGAAGTGGGCGGGGGGGGGGGGGGCTAGGCTCAGGCACCATAAGGTGCAATTAGCAGTCAGCAGATGCTGGCCAGGGGCTGGCACCACAGCACTGTTGCATGTGAACCCCTCCTGGGAGCATGGTAGCTCCCAGGATGTTGTAATGGGTCACGTGGCAGTAGCCACGCGACCAACACAATAAAAGAGGCGAGCCGCTTCCGGCTCGCCAGTCACTCCCATTCTGGCTCCAGCGTCGTTCCTTCTGCACCAGGCTGGTGCTGCGCTGTTGGTGCTGGGCCCACGGACGGGGCCCAGCTTAAGGACGGTGCCCCTGCCGGGCAACGCCGTCCGGACGGTGCCCCTGCCGGGCAACGCCGTCCCTGTGGGTCCCCCAACCATGTGAGGCGGGTTGGGGAGCGACCCCGGCCTGGGTGCCCCCAGAGCCGGGGCCGCGGTGGCCAGGTGGACCTGGCCACGTGTGTGGAGCTCCGGTGTCCCGGAGCGGGTGGGATGAGCCCCCACCCCTGAGTACGCGGCATGGGCGCCGCCAAGCGTGTGTCGTCGGGTGCTACCCGACCCGAGTACGGGGCTGCCCGGTGATCCGGGACAGCCCCCAACAATGGCGACGAGGAACGGGCCTTTGCGTGCCCCGAAAGATCTTGGTGTGGCGGGCCCATCTACATCTGGGCCCGCGTAGAAGTGATGGCGAGATGGAGGGAGTCCGCGGCTGGGCCGCAAGGATGTGAGGTGGCCCCGGAAGGTATGGAGGATGGCGGGCTGCCCGCCCGTCCCCTGAGGGTGATGGGTGAAGGTTGCGGCATCGGCGCGTGCGTGCTGCGCCCCTCCCCCACCTTGGATGTGGACTCCGCCGCGGCGGGGGTCGGAGAGACGCATGGGCGGCGTCGGCCGCAAGAGGAAGAGGGCCCCTACCATCGCCGGCAGGAGCGGGGATGCTGGCTTTTCCCTTCCCCTGCGTGAGAGGGCCCGCGGCATCGGCCGCGGTGAGGAGGCGCGGCCCCTCCCCCACCCGCGATGAGGAGGAGCGAACGTGGGCGTGCGGGCCCAACTCCAACGGGCCCCGCGATGTGGAGAAGTCGCGGCGTCGGCCGCAAGAGGCAGAGGCCCTGCCCCTCCCCCACCCGTAAGCCGCGGGGACAAGGGGCGGCCAACTGCGCCGCAGAAAAAAAAACAACGATGCGGGCCCAACTCCACTGGGCCCGCAAGGCAATAGGGAGCCGCTTCCCACCCGTGTGGAGGAGGATCGGCGGCGTTGGCCGCGCGAGCGGATGCCCCCCCCTCTTCCATCTGAGGGAGACTGCTCTGCGGCCTCAGCCGCAACGGAAGGACAGGAAGTGGCGGGCTCTAATCCAACGGGTCCCGCAAGAAGGTATGGTGCGGGCCCGAGGTCGAAAGGGCCCACAACAAGGATGCAGGCCCAAATCCAACTGGGCCCGCAATGGGGAGAAGCGGAGGAGCCTCGGCCCCACCCATGAGGAGGGGGAGTGCCGGCGGCGTCGGCCGCACTGGGTGGCGAAGTTGACTGCCTGAAGCTGCCCCCTCGTCCATCTGGGGGAGGAATGCCTGCAGCCTCGACTGGAACAAGGTAGGCGCTGCCCCTCCCTCAACCGTGACACGGAGGGGAACCGCCGGCCACTACCCCAACAGAAGCCAGGCCCATCAAAGAAAAGGAGGGGGGTGGATGCGGACCCACCACAAACTGGGCCTGCAATGGAAAGGAAAAAAGGGGACAAAGGCAGCGGGCCTAACACCAGCTGGGCTCTCAAGGACACGGGCCCTGAGGGGTGTTGCCCCCATACAAATGGACCTAGCCGATGTGGCCCCTGGGCCTCCCCAGGTGCGGCTTTGCCGGTGTTTGTGTGACCGTGTTGTAACTGTCCTAAATGGAACCCTGGTGAGGGTGTGAGCTGGTTTCCAGCAACTCCATACGGAAGATGGACATTATGAGTGACATTCCCCGGAAGACTGTGAGCCGGCAGACACGGACTTGCTTAAAATGGCCCGGTTAGTGGGTAAGGGGGTGTGGTGCACACCTGCAGACTCGGAGTGCTTTATGTGGTGCCAGTACCCCCCAGTGGTGCTGTTTAGTGACATGAAACCACTCACCCAGGTTAATAAAGGGTGTATTAGTAGAGTGGTTGTAGGAGTAGTAGTGGGCAAGTAGCGGTATGTGTTTTGTTTTGTTGTTTATTAAAAAATGGAGTGGTGTTGCATGTGAACCCCTCCTGGGAGCATGGTAGCTCCCAGGATGTTGTAATGGGTCACGTGGCAGTAGCCACGCGACCAACACAATAAAAGAGGCGAGCCGCTTCCGGCTCGCCAGTCACTCCCATTCTGGCTCCAGCGTCGTTCCTTCTGCACCAGGCTGGTGCTGCGCTGTTGGTGCTGGGCCCACGGACGGGGCCCAGCTTAAGGACGGTGCCCCTGCCGGGCAACGCCGTCCGGACGGTGCCCCTGCCGGGCAACGCCGTCCCTGTGGGTCCCCCAACCATGTGAGGCGGGTTGGGGAGCGACCCCGGCCTGGGTGCCCCCAGAGCCGGGGCCGCGGTGGCCAGGTGGACCTGGCCACGTGTGTGGAGCTCCGGTGTCCCGGAGCGGGTGGGATGAGCCCCCACCCCTGAGTACGCGGCATGGGCGCCGCCAAGCGTGTGTCGTCGGGTGCTACCCGACCCGAGTACGGGGCTGCCCGGTGATCCGGGACAGCCCCCAACAAGCACCCACCACACAGAATGACCCAAGGGACAGCCCCTGGGTCCTATATAATGGCTGCTGCAGCCAAAGACAAATCAGTTTGTGGACCCTGCACGGGGACCCAAACCAAAGAGTACTCTGTTCACTCATAGCGGGGCTAACCCCTACTCCTTGGCCCCTTACATCACAATGGTAAAAAGCATAAACCTCCCCCGCTTGCATGCCCCAATGATGGAGTCAGAGACATTCTGAAAGTTGGAAACATATATAACAATTTATTTGGAAAAACATATGGTCGCATAATTTGGAGTCATCTTATGAGGGCGGCCCCCCCCATCCCTGCTCAGGTCTTATGAGTGCCTGGCACCAACCATGGTCCTTAGCCGGGTGGCTCCGCCAATCCCGCCTTACAAAAGTCCCTTGTCCAAAAGCCTGTGAGCCATCTCACACCAATCCGTTCTTGCGAGAACGGCCCGCCCTGGATTCCACTGCCAGTTCAGTCATTCCTCCAGAGAGTATGGAGCGAATAAGGCCACTGCATCGGTTGTTGAGGAGTCCCAACCGTCCCTAGTGGAATCAGCGCCCGTGTCACCCCATCCTGCCTGAAGCAGCCAGTGTTTGTAGCTCACGGACCAGACCGCAGCGTGCCTCCTTCTCTAGGACCGCCCTCGTAACTCCGCCTGCGACAGAAACATTTGTTAGTACAGAAAAATTGCCACCACCATCCCTGAAAAACAATTTCGTTCAAAGACATTCATTTAGTGCCACCATCACCTTATTCCCCCTATCATACAAAAGACACATCATTCTTCCCCAACAGCACACCAAGCCCTTTTACCTTCCGGTGGACCAACCCTTGATCCTCAGTTTACCTGTCGCAGTTCTCAGCAGCTTGGGTGGGAGGGTGGATGTCGCTGCTGCCAGGGCTGGATGAGAGGACTTGCTCTCTCAGCCCTGGGCTATTTAAGCCCTCAGGGGTGCAGGCCATTTCCGGCCGGACCCCCGAGGGCACCCTGACTGCGTCCTCCCTAGAGGAGGCGAGTCCACGCAGGGGGCGGCCAGAGGGGCGGCCCGCTATGTGAGCTGCGCCTCTAGCGCCCCCTGCGTGGGCTGGCGCATCTGCTTAGCGGGGCTAACCCCTACTCCTTGGCCCCTTACATCACAATGGTAAAAAGCATAAACCTCCCCCGCTTGCATGCCCCAATGATGGAGTCAGAGACATTCTGAAAGTTGGAAACATATATAACAATTTATTTGGAAAAACATATGGTCGCATAATTTGGAGTCATCTTATGAGGGCGGCCCCCCCCATCCCTGCTCAGGTCTTATGAGTGCCTGGCACCAACCATGGTCCTTAGCCGGGTGGCTCCGCCAATCCCGCCTTACAAAAGTCCCTTGTCCAAAAGCCTGTGAGCCATCTCACACCAATCCGTTCTTGCGAGAACGGCCCGCCCTGGATTCCACTGCCAGTTCAGTCATTCCTCCAGAGAGTATGGAGCGAATAAGGCCACTGCATCGGTTGTTGAGGAGTCCCAACCGTCCCTAGTGGAATCAGCGCCCGTGTCACCCCATCCTGCCTGAAGCAGCCAGTGTTTGTAGCTCACGGACCAGACCGCAGCGTGCCTCCTTCTCTAGGACCGCCCTCGTAACTCCGCCACGCTTTGGGGTGGCCCCCCCGCGACCCCAAATGCCCCCACACCAAATTCTCCCTCCTGCTAATCTCACCAATCCCTATTTACACCCAGTTCTTGCCATCAGTCCCCATAGTCCTAAATTGAAATGGCCCATCCCGTGCTCTGAAAGATGCACTCCATCTGCTGCAAAGTCTATTGGTTTTCCTTCACATAATTCCAGGTGTCTGACAAAAACCAGCCCTTCCTGCTTCATGAAGCGCTCCATGCTCTTGTTCACCCTCCTCCTAGACCTTTCCATTGCAGCGTTGGACTCTGCTCCCCGCCATACTTTCCTTGGGATCAGCTCAGACCAAGCTATTTCCGTTGTAGGCAGCATTCTCGCTAAGATCCTAATGCCCTCCTGCATTACTCTCAATAATCTGCCCCTTCCCAAGTCTGCAAGGTCATTCCCACCAAGGTGCACCAACAACAACCTCGGGGGGGCCCTCTTGGTGATCTGCCTGCGCAGCGCGGGGAGAAGTGAGTGCCAGCGCATGCCTGGGGTGCCTAGCCACACCAGCTCGGTGTCCCGAAAACCTAAATTGGCCCCCCGCACCGGCTTCGTGCGGGCGCATTTCTCCGCTCTGCTGATAAACGAGTGGCCAATTATCCAGACGGTACTCCCAGCTGCAATAAACAAAAAATTGCATAGTTGTTACAACCTTTATCCTTTACTCCACCCCAGACCCCCCCTCCCCATTCTGTTGCCCCCTTGGGACCTGACCTATTCCACTGAAGGGGCTGGGTTGTCCGGCCCACCTGGGCGAATGTACAGTTTATACCTGTTGGATTGCCATCTGCCCAACCTCTGGATCTCTGAGCCATGCATCCCCTCTTGAAATGCTGTGGTTGCTGCCCCTATCCGGAAGCCATGCGTGGACCATCCTCGCCCCTGACACCCTGCCTTTTTAAAAACCACGGCCAGTACCTTCCGGAATTGGAATATTGTCAGTGGGGACCCGTCCCTGTGTATTAAGAGGTACTTCCCCCCGGCTGGCCTCATTGTCATGTAGTGGGACAGTAGCCAAGTGGGGCAGCTGGACTGCTCCCCTGCCCTTCGCAATTTGATTGAGGCGCCTTTCCCGGCCTGATCGGTCTTTGATTTCCTGACCTTCACCATGAGGCCCTCCTCTGTGAATGTGATATCCCCTGGAGCCAGTGCCCGCCCAGAGTCATCAGCCTTCCCTGTTGCCACCAATTCACTCACCCGGAGGGCCCCAAAAAATGCCAATGCAAATGCCGCCCTGAAGAGCCCGAGCTCAAAACCGTCTAAGCATACACCTTCCAGTTCCTTAAGTAACTTCCCCAGCACCTCAAAGTTAATGGGCTTACGTACATCCTTCCTGCACCCTTCGAGTTTCCCCCAACCTTTGACTGCTGCCCTTATTGAGAATTCCCTAGTTGGGTCCCCTTCTCCTTTTAGTTTGGAATGGAACGCTACAGCGGCTAAATGGCTTGTGACCCAGCTCCTGCTCTGACCCTGGCTGTGTGCCCACAGCACGAACCGCTCTACCTGTGCTGTAAGACCCAAGTTTGTATGTCCCTCTTCCTGAATCACTCTTACAAACTTACTGTAGCCTTTCTGATACCTGGACCGCACTCCTGGTGAGAGCGACTGCTCCCCAAGTTTCCAGAGCGTCGGGTCCACGACATCAGGTGCCACCACTCCTGCATGAACTCTGTGCCCTTCTGTTGTGCCCCTGGGTGGGCCTTCCGGAATCTCTCCCACTGAAAACGAGAAAGAGCGTCAGCAGCCACATTCACAATTCCTGGTACATGTCTCGCCCTAAATTCAATATTCTGGTACAAGCATACCTCCACAAGTTTCCTCAGCAGCCCGAGAACCACCGGGCATGAAGCGGACTGTGAGTTGATGGCCTGGACCACTGCTTTGTTGTCCGACCAAAAACGGACCCTCCTGTTGCACAACTCACCTGGCCACAACAGGAGGGCTATCACGATTGGGAACAGCTCTAGCGCCATAATGTTCCCCAACCTCCCTTTCTTTCTCCATTGTGTTGGCCACCTCTGCGCACACCAGTGTGTGCCCAAGATCACACCAAACCCTTCCTTTCCTGAGGCGTCTGAGTACATTTGCAACTCACTGCTGGTAACCCATGCGTCCCGCCAAAGGCTTACCCCGTTGAAGCCCTTCAGAAACCCCCGCCACATGACTAGGTCCTCCTTGAGTGCGGCGCTCAGCCTGATGTGGTGGTGTTTGTTAGTTACCCCCGCTGTGGCTCTTGCTAACCTCCTGGCAAACACCCGACCCGCTGGAACCACCCTGGCTGCAAAGTTGAGTTTCCCAAGCAGCTGCTGCACTTGACCCAACGTTGTCTTTTCTTTAGCTAGAATACTGGAAATCAACTCCATTAGCCCTTCCACTTTTTCTGTCGGTAACCTGCATGTGCCTTTGCAAGTATCAATTTCTATACCTAGAAATGTGAGGACATGGACTGGGGTTTGTGTTTTCTCCTTGGCTAGGGGTATCCCCAATTCTTCCATTAGAACCTGAAAGGATGCTAATGCCGAACCGCAATCCTCAGTACCCTCCCTACCAATAAACAAAAAATCATCCAGGTAATGCATGATTGCCCCCCTTGGTTCTTTTTCTTTTGCTGCCCATTCCAAAAAGGAGCTGAATTGTTCAAAGAAGGCACATGAAACAGCACACCCCATTGGCATGCATCTGTCAAAGAAAAATTGTCCTTCCCATTTGAATCCCAGCAAATGAAAACTATCGGGGTGGACTGGTAGGAGCCTGAAAGCAGACTCAATGTCGACCTTTGCCAACCATGCCCTTCTTCCCATCTGGTCCAGTAGCTCCATTGCCTTGTCAAAGGAAGCATATGTAACGGAGCAATAATCGGGGTCCAGCCAATCGTTCACAGAATCCCCATCTGGGTAAGACAGGTGGTGAATTAACCTGTACTTTCCTTCCTCTTTTTTAGGGACAACCCCCAATGGGGACACAATGAAGTTAGGGAGGGGAGCCACCCAAAATGGACCCGCTATTCTCCCCAATGCTCTTTCTTTGGCCAGTTTTTCGCTCACAATCCCAGGTAGCTTGTCTGCTGAAGGTAGGTTCCTAGCCCCTCGTGAAGTTAGGGGTCCTTCGTAAGGGATCCTAAACCCCTCCTTGAAACCCTGTGAGATCAACCTTCCTTCGCCAATTTTGGGGTATTCCGTTAGCCATTGTTGTAATGTTGTGATCTTTATGGGTGAGGGTCCCTTCCCCCAGCTCCCCTCATTGGGTGCTTTTTCCTCGGCCCCTGCCCCGTGGTCCCCTGGACCCTTGATAGCATGAAGAGGCGGGGTGGGACCCTTTGCATTTTTCACAGGCATGGGCAAATATACATTCCCGCCCGAAGCGGCAGTACCCTGCATTAAAACCCCTGCACGTGCCCTTGGGTGTGTCGGCCCCTGAGGTGCCCCTGCCGCTCCCCCGTGCCCTCGGTCTGATCGCGCCGTCTCTCCCCCTGCCCCTCTGCCTATTCCGAAAGGGCTGCCAAGCTTCCCTCTTGTCCTCGTTGAACCTACCCGACCCGGACTTGGTAGTATCCCTGATTGGCTCGCTGGACCTCACCTGGCCACCCATGAATGCGAACCAACCCTCCGTGTCCTTCTGGGCCCAAGACATTGAGGGCAACTCCTCCATCTTATGCCTGAAACCCCTATCATAATCTATCCATCCCGTCGTCCCATATGTCTTATGTTCTGCTACTATAGTATCCCTGTAATTCCAAAGGTCAGTCCCTTGTTCTGGGAACTTTTCCATCATCACTGTAGCATACAGAGAGAAGGCTTTTGACCAGTTATCAATGGTCTCCTCCGGCCTGTACCGTTTTTGCCTCTTTTTCTCCTCCTCTTTTGATACATTAACATCTGGGCCCTCATTTTCAGATGTCAGCATAGAAAATATGTCAAAGTAATCCCTCGCCCATATCCGTTCCTTCACCTGTTTATGAATGTACCAAGACAACGTACTTCTCCCTGTCAGTACTGGGGCTATTGTTACCAATGGCACCCCACCGCTTACAGTGGATGTCCCCGCACCCAAGGAGGTCACTGGTAGTCCCTCTGGTGGTGCCGCCCTATTGGACCCTAAGGAACCCACGGGCAACCCCTCTGGTGGTATTACCCCTGCTGCTTGGGGTATCCCATTGGCTGGTGCCCCTATCCCGCTGGCCTGCCCTGGGAGTCCTACCTGTGCCCCTGCGACTGCAGCCGGCCCTGCTGGTTGCCCCCAGACAGCGAGTGGGCCCACCCCGTTCCCCACTTGAGGCGCCACTGGTACCTGTCCTAACCGGAGCATCATCTGGTCCATGAATCTAGTCAATTCCAATTTTGCCCACTCCATGGTCTGCCCGCTTACCATGGGCTGTGCCATCTCCTGGGCGGATGTCCCCGTGTTTGGTACCGGCCCCACAGACCCAGTGTTTACCAATGCTGCTGGCTGAATCCCCTGGCTTGCCCCATGTGCCTGGTCAGTACCTGTGCTTGGGGAAATTTCTGTTGCGAGCAGCGGAATAGATACATTTGGAGATGCATTCACTACAGTGTTATGCTCCTTACCCTTCTGCTTCCTGGGCGCGCGCTTTCTCTTGGTGGGAGTGGGTGTCACTACCGCTGGCCCTGTTGGAGGTACCCCTGTGTCTGGTGATCCCGTTGGTGCCGATCCTTCCAGAGACTGCTCCACCATTCTTTTCGCCCATTCCGCACCTTTATTTCGGACCCTTTCTTGGAACCATGCCACCATCTGAGCCTCTTCCTGGCTCCCATAGGACCTTCCACTGTCGGAAGTGCCCTCCCCACTGTCGAACAGACTTGGTGATCCCAGGCTGGACATGTTGCCCCTGCGTAAGAAAGCAAACAAAATAGTGCAACAAGAGTTTGTTGATTAATCTAATGTTGACCAGTTGTGTATCTTTAAAACCTTTTTGCGCTACTCCTTATGGAGTCCACGGTTATTGCTACCCCTGTTTAATGCCTGTGCCGTGGCCCTTCCCTAATGCCAGTTGTCCCTCCGGGCCCTGTTCGCATTACCTGTGGCAGTCAGTTGGCTGCCTCTTTCAGTTGCTAGCCACTTCCCGCCCCCAGTAGGCCCCCTTCCTTACCACAGATCTTTACCTTCTTCCTTCTAACAAACCACCTCTGGTGCCGTACCTCGAAGATATTCGCTGTGATCTGCAAACATACACATAATTTGTTAATATTGTCCTTTGGACTAAGCCATATGCGTGCCCCACACTCCTTGTACATTGCATGCACATTTTTGGCACAGTACCCCACGGACGTCCCAAAAGGGGGGGTGTCAAACGATGTCTTCCTAACATCATACCATGCAGGTCTAATATTTTATTGCTGTGTGCAAAATTCCTCTCACATCCACCATCCCCGAACTATGCATTATAATGCTCAAACCGGTCAACACTTGTGTATATGCGTGTTATAAATTCCTTTCTTGGAATAGCCGGAAAAATTATGAAAAAGTTATTCCTTTCCTCCTCTTTAGCAAGATTCTATGAAAACAAACAGTTCCTTCCCCCTGAACCTTGCATTTGCCCCACTCAGTACGCACTCATGTGTAAGTACGTTATAAAAATCCTTCTTAGATTATCTAAAAAGCCATGCAAAATTGAACAGTACCCGCGGTGAAACTAATCGTACTACTTTTAAAATGATGTGCACTGCTGCTTGGTATTAAACCCTGCCTGCCCGCCCATCCGTACATACTTGTGTATAGGCTCGTTATAAATTCCTTTCATTCCACAAGCCAAACTGACCCCTTCCTTCCACTGCAATGTGTACGGCTGTGGCTTGCCCCATCTGTTTTTGCAGGGCCGCATCTTTAAACTTAAACTAGCTCGCAGCATGTATAATAAACACATCAAGCCTTCCTCAGCTTGTCGTCGAGCGTCAGGGAAAGCAGACGGTGCCACGGCTCTCGCGGTGCACTTCCCTTTGCCTTCCCATTCAATTGCACCATGCGGTAATGCCTGCGTCGCCCCCATTGTTTTGTAAATCAGTTTGCGTAATGTCGTTAAAACTTCCCGCATCGCCCCCTCCCTGAAAAGGACCGAAAGCTTTTAGCCGTCCCCTGCACCCGAAACCCCTTGTGCATCGCTCCCATCCCAAGCACAAACTCCCAATTTGCCATAAGAAACTCTTCATCTAACACACAAAAAAGCCTCGACATAACAAGAAAATGCTTGTGACCTGTAGGCGCTCAGGGCCAGTCCGTCCATACCTGAGCACGCGGCAAACAAAGGAAACCCCGTGCAATGCCGGCCAACCCGCGCCAGCCGACAGCATCCCCTCCCCAATGCGCCAGTGGCCGCTGCCCGCAGCGCATTACTCTTCTGCCTTCATAAAACCCGTACTCCTTTAAACATCTTACTCGCCTCCTGGCAACCCTGCGCTTCCGATCGTATCACATAACATTTTATTCGGAAAAACAACGCACATTTCTTACATGCCACCGGAATGTCTCTCCCATCCCCTGCGCCTTCCAGGCCCACGGGCCTTGCAGTAAGGATTCGCCATTTTTACATGCCACCGGAATGTCTCCACCATCCCCTGCGCATTCCAGGCCCACGGGCCTTGCAGTAAGGATTCGCCATTTTTACATGCCACCGGAATGTCTCCCCCATCCCCAGCGCATTCCAGGGCCACGGGCCTTGCAGTAAGGATTCGCCATCTGCCATCTGGCAGCAATTATCGCCATCCCAGTCACCTCGCTCGCCGCTTGGTAAGGCGTAACTGCGCTGCCTTCCGACCCCAGCACCATACCCCTCGAGGCACCGTGGAGGAAATGCCGTGGGCTCACGACCCACGGCAAGGACCCGCGCCACCGCGCCGTCCATCCACTCCCCGGTATCCCTTTGTGCCCTCGAGGCACTGTGGAGGAAATGCCATGGTCTCCAGACACACGGCAAGGACTGGCGCCCCTGCGCCGTCCCTCAACTCCACACCTTACCTTTCTGAAAAATGATTGTTCTTCCTGGTCGTCCCACCGTGCGTGTCCCCGTCTCTGTTGCTGCTGTCGATGTCGCTGCTGCCAGGGCTGGATGAGAGGACTTGCTCTCTCAGCCCTGGGCTATTTAAGCCCTCAGGGGTGCAGGCCATTTCCGGCCGGACCCCCGAGGGCACCCTGACTGCGTCCTCCCTAGAGGAGGCGAGTCCACGCAGGGGGCGGCCAGAGGGGCGGCCCGCTATGTGAGCTGCGCCTCTAGCGCCCCCTGCGTGGGCTGGCGCATCTGCTGAGTCTCTTCTTTTTTGTTTGTGGACTCTGCACGGGACCCAAACAGTCAGGGGGTTCGCTGTTCACTCAGCGTCCTCCACTCTAAGCTAAAATCCTAGCTAAACAACGAGCTGCAATGTTTGCTGTGCACTCAGCATGGACAGTCTGCTCAGAAGATCCTGCTTTGTACGCAGCGTCACACATGAAACTCGGCCTGGCAAACAAATTGTGGATAACTTTTAAACGGACTACAGCTTCCCCTCCGCTTTGCTTTAATCCGGCAGTACCTTCAAAGACATACGACAGCGTGGGCCGGCCGGAGAAGGTGTTAAGATCCCCGGGGAGCCCGGCGCTCGGAGGAAGAAACCCGGCGCAGCGGCGACTTGGTACATTCTTTCAAGTAAGTTTCAAAGCCCTGCAAGAGAAGGTTTTTATGGCAATGAAACTGACGTAGTTTTAAAATATACACACAAACACGAAGCAGGCTCTCCGCGAGCTGATATTGACAAATTATAATGAAGCGGGGCTAATGTTTCTCAAGCAATTATTAACGTTTGTCGTAGGCCACACGAAGCAGGTTCTACGCGAGCTGATATTGACAATTTAGCATGAAGCGGGGCTAATGTTTCTCAAGCAATTATTAACTTTTGCCACAGGCATCATAGAGATGCCAGCATCGTGCACGGCAGGGGGTGCAGAACTCTTCACAAAGCGACAGGGCCGTTTGAATGCGACCACGGCTAACGTGGAAGCATCAGTTTACTATTATTAACAGCAGCTAAATGGCAAAAGTGAAATTATGTTTACTATATTTAACAGCAGCTATATGGCAAAAGTGAAATTACGTTTAGTTTACTATATTTAACAGCAGCTATATGGCAAAAGTGAAATTATGTTTACTATATTTAACAGCAGCTATATGGCAAAAGTGAAATTGACTTCGCTTCATCGGAATACGCAACTAAGACATATTCCTGAAACAGCGCCTCAGTGCCCACAGGCAGAGTGAGTGCTTTGAAAATACAAATGAAAAATATACATTTGTGAGGATACGGAACACATCATGCACATTTGTGGCAGAGGCAACTTTGCGAGTCAACCCAAAGCAGTAGGTCTGCTACAACGCGGCCGAGAATAACGTTAAAATTCGTTTTGCTATTAATCAGCAGCTAATAGGAAAGGTCAGTCAGAACACCGGGGGTGGGGGGGGGGGGGTCACGGATAATAATAAAGCATGCATGGCTAAAGGGTTTTGCAAGTGCGGGCATGTGTTTTTTGCTTTACAATGGGCATTGTTAAGTGGGATCAACACACCGCATTTTGTGAGACAAGGTGATGAGGCACCACATTAACCTTCTGGGGCCTTGAAAGTCCGCATTGACATGGGGCCACGTGTTTTTCTCTGGCGACAATTAAGAAGAGACCATTTTAGCCACCCCAACTGTTTTTAAAAGGAGCTCCGACATCCGGAAAGGGACTATTTAACAATTTTACTAGGGGGACGAGAGCAGTACTTGCAAATCAATGTTTAGCAGGTTTTTGGCAAAAGAACCGCTACGGTACTGCAATTGATAGCCAAAACAACTGGCAAAACACGAGCCCTCAGCACAGAGGTGTACAATTTTCCAAGGCAAGCCGGGTCATTGAAAAGCCACAGTGATACCACAATGCTTTTTCAGAGCCTGCGGATGCAGTTTCGAATCCAGGCAGGGTCAAACTCACCCCTTTATCCTTCCGAGGTTAATAACTGAGCACCACACACCAGGGGTAATAATAAGCAGCGCTTAGATGCCCGAGGCCTTGCAGCGCTATTTAAAGGCACATTATTATCACAAAGTAAATTGCCCGCCTAAAACAGGCAAAGAATAATGGCTCCCAGACGAAAAACTCATGGACAGCAGTGCAGAACCCCTGGTTACAGTTTTCAAACCCTGGCAAAGTTACAAAAATTACATTTACGGTAGAGTATTTGCTGTGGCCCCCACCTCCCCCGAACAGGCTGCTGAGGAGCAACCATATCAGAGGAAGTGGAAATCCAATAATCAAACCAAGAATAATCACAGACAGAACATATTATTATTATGGTACAAGCATTACGAAGCGGTGTAACCAGTCACGAGACAAGTTAATATCAAGAACTCAGTACCCTGATACGGGGCACAACAAGGTGATTGCCGGTCAAGTGGCACAGCAGTAGAGTGCTTGTTTTTGACATCCGTGCAGAGCTTACTAACGCAGGTTCGAATCCCGGCAGGGCCAAACTCAGCCTTTCACCCTTCCGAAGTCGATAAATGAGCACCACACACTGTGGGTAATAATAAGCAGCGCTCAGATACCTGAGGGTTCGTAGCACTATATAAATGCTAAATTATTATCCCACCCAACAACAGGGGCGGGCCAGGGACAACAAGCCAAATTATCAACAAACAAAACAGTTTCTCGAATTGCCAAAATGTTGCAGCACAGGCAGCGCCAAGACACAAGCTGCTCGCATAACACAGGAGGTTTGAGAGCGGAGCAAGGGACAAGATGATACCTTGGACCTCAGAAAAGAACTGTGAAACCGTACAAAAGCCAACAGAAGCACAAAAAATGTTGTACGCCTAGACAGATCATACTGGCGCAAATTTTTAAAGCCTGGCAGAGACAACACACAAGCCAATGCGTATCAGCATCAGTCTGAAACAAAGATCACAAAAAAGGAGAACCTGCAAAAGGGATCTCCAACTAAATACAGATATCCAAAAAAACGGAGCCGCAAAACATTTCTGTATACGCAGAATAAACACAGAACCCTGAAGCAGGGTCAGACTGAAACAAAGGCCACAAGAAAGAGAACCTGATGAAAGGGATCTCCAACTAAATACGGCTATCCAAAAATGGAGCAGGCCAAATATTTCTGTATACGCAGAATAAACACAGAACCCTGAAACAGGGTCCAAAAACAACACACAACTAAGGAAAACCTGTACTCAGGGGACCCAGTTGCAACAACACTACTGAAGTAGTGCAACAGATCCAGAACACAGGCATGGAAGGGGGCAACGACAAAAGAACACGGAAGCATCCAGAACATCGGGAGGCAGCGGTAAAATGCCAGGTGAAGAAGGAGCGACGACACCAAAGCCACACGGCAAGGTAAGTAAGATAGCACCCACACAGGGCATCATATGACACAGATCCCGCACACCTTCTAATGGCACAATCAGCCAGAGCCCCGAAAGTCACACACATGCAGGCAGACGAACGTCGAGCCAGCCACACAAACAGTTCAAAGAACTGAAACAAACAGCTAGGACAGGACAGACAACCTAACAGTCAGGTATCACAGCAAGCAAAGCGCCTTGCAGCCACAACTCGCATAGAGGGTGGTCCCAGAGTCCAGTCCAGTTCCTACCAAACACAGCCCAACAGACCCCAAGCATCGAAAGATGTACGGTCGAACATTGAAAACCTGCACAGAAAAGCAGAGCCGGGTCAGTTAGCACAACCACCGGCACACCTCAGGGGCAATAATAAGTACACAGAGCCATAGTGAGAGCCGAACGATTATGCCAAAACCCAGAAACCAATGCAACAACAAGCGAGAAATGTTCCAGACCATCAAGACCCTGCGCAACATGCAGGTAGTACAAAAGCGGATGATCAGTTTCGCCAGTGGTTCGAGGTGGCCGAGATTGGAACAGAGCAGCATCAACACAGGTGACAGAACAGGCAAACACAAATCAGGGGCCAGAATAAAAACCCCAGGCTTGCCGCTTAGGGCAGCCTAAGTAACAGATAGAAGAGATATCCCCTAAACATAGCCGCACCCTCCAACACGGTACAGCGAGTCAGATAGCGCAACAAGCAGAGCTTGCACCCTGACATCAGGGCTGGGCCTGCTGAAACAGAGTCGAACCCCGGCAGGGCCGAACTCAGCCTTTCAATTTTCTCTCAGGTCGAGAAAAGAGCATCACACACCGTGGGAAAGTAGCAGCTCTCAGATACCTGAGGGTCTGTAGGGCCGCATAAGTAACAAAAACAAAACATGTGATGCACATGTGTCCAGAACAGAATAGAGAAGGAAATCAAAAGAGGTAGCGGGACATACAATAAATATGGTATATTTGGTAAAAGAAAGGCCATTAACACATGGCAAGTCAGTTTGGCAGTACACCAAGATGTTTGAGAACTGGGTCACAGCCTACCAGGCAGCAAAAATAAGCAGAGGAAAATACAAGCAAGAAACAGAAGAAGACAAAAAACCAACAACCGAAGCCGGGGGCCTGAAAAATGCAAGTAGCACTGAACCCAAAAACGGGGTCTACAAAAATAATAAACAGTGAGGTTTAAACACCGCACAACACAACCAGCCAACACCAGAAGGCCGGGGCCGGGGTGTTACAAACAGTACCGAACCTGAAACCAGCTTCAACAAAAAATTAAGATGCAGTGGGGAACAAACACCACATAGCACAACAGACCAACGCCAGAAGGCCGGGGCCAGGGTGCTACAAACAGCACCGAACCTGAAACCAGGTTCAACAAAATTAAGATACAGTGGGGAACAAACATACCATAGCACAACAGGCCAACTCCAGAAGGCCGGGGCCAGGGTGCTACAAACAGCACCGAACCTGAAAACAGGTTCAACAAAATTAAGATGCAGTGGGGTACAAACATCACATAGCACAACAGGAAAACGCCGGAAGGGTGGGGCCAGGGTGCTACAAACAGCACCAAACCTGAAACAGGTTCAACAAAATTAAGATGCAGTGGGGTACAAACATCACATAGCACAACAGGCCAACGGCAGAAGGTCAGGGCCAGGGTGCGACAAACAGCACCGAACCTGAAACAGCTTCAACATATTTAATAAGCAGCGCAGAATAATCACCGCTCAGCACAACAGGCCAATGCCAGAAGGCCGGGGCCAGGGTGTTACAAACAGCACCGAACCCGCTAACAGGTTCAACATAATTAATAAGCAGTGTGGAATAAACACCGCACAGCACAACAGGCCAAACGCCCGGGGCGGGGCCAATGTGCTACAATGTAGCACGGAACCGGAAAACAGGTTCAACAAAGCAATAGAGGGAAAAGGTGCCTGGGTGGACAAACACCACACAGCACAGACGAGCAGGCCAACCCCGCAAAGGGCCAGGGACTGCGCTTCTAAAAAGTACAAATAACTCAATAATGTTCTAAGATCAACAATCAAGCCAAAACCACAAAAGGCCGGGGCCACGCTTCTAGAAGCCTCAAACTACAAAGTTTGTTAAAATAGACAAATAGGCCAACGCCACAAGGACCGGGGCCAGAATGCAGCTAAACTACAGATTAATTTAAGCTCTTAGATTCTATGAACAAACACTGGAAAACAGGGGAACCTAGCCTTGCTTGTTCCACCAAAAAGAGAAACAAACTTAGAGCAGCCTTACAAAGGGAAACCAGAGGCCAGCACGCGATGCCGGCCCACCCAGCCCAAAACCCCTACAGGGGTCAGCGCCAAGCGCGTCAAAAGAAATAGCCTAAATTAAATGGGAACAGAATATGCAGCCAGGGAAAAAACAACCAACAACTTTTGGGGGAAACCTGGACAGCCGGTAACCCATCCAGGTTGTGGCGGCACGGACCAGAGGGGGTAACCTCGGGACCCGATGCCCAAAAGTACTACATATTATGGTTACTGAAATTATGATTATGTTTTGTTATGACCTTAACTGTGCAATAAAATCCCACGCCCTTTTATTGCCAACACCTACCCAATGTCTTGCGTACTACCTGGGGGGCAGGGAATAAGCATGGGGACCGGGCTCAGTGTCACCCAGGACATGTTACCTTCCTGAAGGCATATGGGTCCACTGGTTATGGGCAATGCTGCAGGGCCTCACAAAGCGAGGCAGGGTAACCAGTGCCCCATGGCTAGCTAGGCAGGGGAGAGGGGGAGCAGCAGCCCAACAAATGGGCCAGCACTTCCCCCTCTCCTCCATAATACTACAAAGGCGAGTACAGTCGCTGCACCAGGAAACACAGAGGGAGGCGCAGTGTTAATCAACACCCTGCCCCACCCACACAGGGATGCGAAACATCAGGGCCCACCAAAGGCAGGAAGTGGGCGGGGGAGCTAGGCTCAGGCACCATAAGGTGCAATTAGCTGTCAGCAGATGCTGGCCGAGGGCTGGCACCACAGCCCCCACCACACAGAATGACCCAAGGGACAGCCCCTGGGTCCTATATAATGGCTGCTGCAGCCAAAGACAAATCAGTTTGTGGACCCTGCATGGGAACCCAAACCAAAGAGTACTCTGTTCACTCAGAGTCTCTTCTTCTTTTTCCCAGAACCCTCCCACCCTAAGAAAAAGGATGAGAAGAAGGAGAAAGAAGACAGGTCACCGTACGGTGACCACACTGTTGTGGGACAAGAATGGCGGCACGGACCAGAGGGGGTAACCTCGGGACCCGATGCCCAAAAGTACTACATATTATGGTTACTGTAATTATGATTATGTTTTGTTATGACCATAACTGTGCAATAAAATCCCACGGCCTTTTATTGCCAACACCTACCCAATGTCTTGCGTACTACCTGGGGGGCAGGGAATAAGCATGGGGACCGGGCTCAGTGTCACCCAGGACATGTTACCTTACTGAAGGCATATGGGTCCACTGGTTATGTGCGGACAAGTGCCAAGACGTTCAGTTGTTTGCATTTGACTGCACTGGATTCAGTTTTTGGGAGAATCATGTTGACGGTGTTGAAGGCTGCAGAGGTTTCCCTGATGACCTAGTGTGAAGGAGGAGCAGTATGGAACATCGTGCAGACAAGTGCAGAGAAGTGCAGTTGTTTGCAATTGACTGCATTGTATTGAGTTTCTAGGAGCACCATGTGATGGTGTTGAAGGCTGCAGAGGTTTCCCTGATAACCCACTATTTTGCACTTGCATGCATTGACATCAGGTTGCTCTTTTCAAATGGTAGGCAATATGTGCAGTTTGCTTTCTCTTGGTGGCAATGCCCTTTGGGAAGGCTTTCCAGCCACTACTCTGTTACCCTTGAGATGTATCCTTCATGCTGCCGCACAACATATCAAAGAACTCTGCAAATTCAACCACATCACCAGACCCTCATCGAACTGCACTGGCTCCCGCCGCAAGCACATATCACCTTGAAATCATGCTGCATCATCTACAAGGCTGTCGCCTTCAAGCCCCAAAGTTACCTTGCTGCGAAGTTCAGCAGCTCAGGAGGCCTACAATCCACCAGAAGTTAGTACAGGTGCAGACTTGAACTCTTCCAGTGCAGGAAGAAAGCAACCAGAAGACAGTCCTTCTCTGTCTACGCCCCCAGATCCGGAACCGCCTCTCTATCAACACCAGACTCGCCCTCCTCCTATGGCCACATACCTTCCACTCTTCAATTAACCTGAGACTGGGTGATCTGCACCCCACATTGTTCCCCCCTGGTTGCTTGTATATCCCTTCCTGCCAAATTCCCTGGCCTCCTCCTCCTCCCCGGTTGTTAGCTCCCTGCTCCCTTGTATCTCTGCTTTTCTCACTGTGTGCTTCCTTCTAACATGTAAAGCACTCAGTTGCTTCACAAAGCTATGTCAGCACTCAATAAATACCCTAATATTAATAATAATAGCAATAATAATAAATACTGTTGTGTGCCACTGGCCTTTTTCACCATGCCTATTTTGGAGTCTTCTTACAATTTGTAGAGCGCAAGGCTAACAACATCAAAACCAACAACAAAAATGCTATGAAAAATTCTGAATGCAGTTTTTTTTTATTTTAATGATTTTTATTGTTTAAATATTGAGTTTGATACAGATATCGACAAGTTACAGACTTTGAATAAAACAAGAACCATAAAGAAATGACATAGCAAATGATTCTGGTCACTTGTAATAGTGTTTCTATATAGCTAAATCATTTGTTAAGAAATGTGTTAAAATCACTTACGAATATCAAATAAACTATAGTGGATATAAGCCGCATTAATATAACAAGTAGTATAAAATTAATAGTAGTACAAGTCTGCAAAGAGTGATTTATAAGTAGTGAATATAGAGATTAGGGGGGAGACGTACAGGGAGACAGACGAGACATATAAGAATCAGGAGGGTAGAGGATGGGGGGGGTGGCTATATTGGATTATTTCATCAAAATAAACTAATAATTTCGAACATTATTAAGTTCAAGCATTTCAATATGAGTATGGAAATATGGATAGTGATGCAAATATAAGGGTGTAGATTCATGTACCATGAGCGGTTGCATTAAAACAGTTAAGATACCTGGTGAAATAATACCATTTAGCATTATATTTAGGAATTGTGTTATGATTATTGGCCATGCACATTTCCAGTTTATGAGTGTTACAAATGGTATTCCACTAGATTTTGGTAGAAAGCAAACTAGAGTCTTTCCAGTTAGCAGTGATGCATTTTAAAGCTATACAGATAAATAAATCATAAAGTCTAGAAGAGTCAGATGGGAAATAAATTGTAATGGCTATACTTCCTAAAAATATGTTAACATAGGAAAAGGGTACATCAACACAGAAGATACACTTAAGAAGCTTCCAAATTTCCTGCCAAAATTTAACAATAAATGAACATTCAAAAAACATATGCATATACGTGGCGGGAGATATGCCATATGACCAACATTTTGCATTATAATTCGGATTGGACTTAGCCAGTTTGGCCGGAGTAATGAATGCTCTATGCATGAAGAAATAATAGTGTTGTGAAATATTTGCTGATACCGATATTTGTTTGATCTTAGCAAACAGACGATACCATATCTCATTTTCAAACATGAAGCCCAAATCAAGTTCCCATTTCCGACGTATAGGGCACATCTTATTAGTTGAGGTGAGCATATTGTATATTTTAGAGGCTCGAACTTCACCAACTATGGTAAGGTGCATTAGTCTAAGAGCATCTGGAGTGAGAATTTCATTGGAAAATTGGGCAAGTGCATCAAGGCAGGAATTAATTAAGTTGTTATAAAATTGAAAGTCCTTCTTAGGAATGTTAAATGTGATAGAGAGTTGTTGGAAGGACAGGATATGCGGGTCATCTATAATGTGTTGGATGAATCTGATACCCTTTTGAATCCATGTTTTGCGGTTGAGGATCTTATTGTTAATTACTATGTTCTTATTATGCCATAATAGTGGGGAAGGATGCTTATTTGGGGTTATAGTGTGGGGAAAGAGAAAGGTTTGTAGAGCTGAGATTGAAGCTTTAATAGGGTCTAAAATCTTTTTAGACGAATGTTTGAATATGTATATATAGTCCGTGATGTCGTGTGGTAGAACTACTTGTTTTTCTAATGTACACCAGGTCGGGATATCAGCGGATATAGGATCCATGAACCATTGACGAGATTGTTTTATAAGAAATGCATAGTGATATGGCTTAAAGTCAGGGAATCTAACTCCTCCCATATCATAGGGGCCTTTCAGTTTCGTCAAAAAAATTCTTTTACTTTTTCCTTTTCCCCAAAGAAAATTAAGTAGAATAGAGTAAATGGATTTGAAAAAGGAAAGGGATAGTGGGACGGAGAGAAGTTGCAAATAGTATAGAATTATGGGAGTAAGCATCATCTTGATAGTATCTAAGCGCCCCCACCAGGAGAGGTATAGTGGAGACCATTTGGATGTTAGATCCTTAAGGGTGCCCAGTAGTGTTTCAGTATTGAGTTTGATCGTATTTGGGATAGTTGGGGCAAAACGAAGACCTAAATATTTGACAGAGCTACTGCACCATTTGAGGCCAAAAGTGACAATATCATGTTTAAGGCAATATGGATTTAGGGGCATAACTTCTGATTTCTGCGTATTTAATTTATATCCTGAGACCTGACCAAATTGCGATAATACACTTAAAAGGTTGGGAATGTGAAGTTTGGGGTTTTTAATTAATATAAGAATATCATCCGCATATGCAGTTATTTTATTTGTTGAAGCACCGACTTGAATTCCCGGGATGTTTTTGTTAGATCTTATTAATTCAAGTAGTGGTTCAAGAGAGAGGATATATAGTAATGGAGAGAAGGGCCAACCTTGACGCGTTCCTCTTAGTAGGGGAAAAGAGGAGGAGGTTTGACCATTTAAGTAAATAGTAGATTTGGGGGCAGAATAAAGAAGCTTAACCAGTGAAATAAATTTATCACCACACCCATGCCAACGTAGAGTTTGAAACATAAAATTCCAGTCAACACGATCGAAAGCTTTTTCCGCATCTAATGCAATGGCCGCATAGCCTTGAGTGTCTTTTTTGTCATTGGCTGCAAGGTTGATGGCGTTTAGTAGGAGTCTTGCATTAGAGGATATGTTACGTCCTTTAACATAACCTGTTTGGTCTGGTTTAACTAGACTAGGGAGTGAGGATTTGATTCTATTGGCAAGTATTTTGGCCAAAATTTTGCTTTCAATATTGATAAGGGAAATGGGTCGATAGTTGCTAGGAAGAGTGGGGTCCTTTTCAGGTTTTGGAAAAATGATAAGTAAAGCTTCAGAAAAGGATCCGGAGGAACATTTTTGTGAAATGAAATATGAAAACAGTTTTTTGAGCTTAGGTGTTAAGAGTTGAGAAAATGTGTTGTAGAATTCTCTGGATAGTCCATCAGGGCCGGGTGCTTTACCTTTTCCGAGGCCATGGATGGCTTTGGTAATCTCAATAGAGGTGATGTCCTTTTCTAGATGAGATAGATCAATTTCAGGGTAGGTGGTTCTGCTGATGTTGTTCAAAAAGGAATCAATGTTTTCTCTGGGAATAGCACATTCTGGAGTATATAGATCCGTATAAAATTTTCTAAAGCATTCCAATATTTCATCAGACCTATGATGCACTCTGCCTAATTTGTCTTGAATGTGAGAGACTTGAACTTTTTCTTTTTTGGTTTTTAAGTACGAAGCCAGCATTTTTCCTACTTTATTAGAGGTTTGATAGATCTTTGTTTTATATTTAAGAATGGTACCTGCAGCTAACTCAGTGATTTCTTTATTGATTTCAAAGCGTATCTTAATGACTTGTCGTAGGTTAGCTGAGTTAGTGTCAGTATGGTAGTGTTGTTCTGCAATAGTGAGTTTAGAATAAAGATCATCAAGATGTTTTTTCCTGATTTTTTTATTCTTGCCTGATAGGAACATTATGTGACCACGAAGGGCCGCTTTGAATGCATCCCAATTATTGACAGTGGAGGTATCTTGATCTTGGTTTTCGTTAAAGTATTGCTGAATGAAAGTATTGATGGATTGAATAGATTTAGGATCATTTAAAAGAAAATTGTTAAGTTTCCATCTGGAAGAACCTTTGTTCATATCTGTAAGGGAGAAGGAAGTGATGACTGGAGCGTGGTCAGAAATAATGATATTGGATATCTTGGAGTCTATAATGGATCCAGATAGAGTTTTTGTAGCAAAAATATAATCAATACGTGATAATGTGTTGTGTGGGGGAGAATGGAAGGTATAATCCAAATGTTAAGGATGAGATATCCTCCACGAATCAATTAGTCCTGTTTCTCCTAGACATTTTATAAAGGATTTGTGAGTTTTGTTGGGTTTAAATATGCAGCTGGATTTTCGATCCAAAAAAGGTTCAAGAACCTGATTGACATCGCCACACATTATCAAGTTGGTGAAGTCATTTTTTAAAATCATTTGTTTGATATTATTCCAAAAGGAGGGATCAGGTTGTGTAGGTCCGTAAATATTGAGAATAGATACTTGTGTCATGTCAATTTGCAGTTTTGCCCAAACCCATCTGCCATTTGTATCTGCATCTTGGGCAAGGATTTTGTAGGGTTGTTTTTTACTAATAAGTATAGCAACACCATTTTTCTTGGATAAAGCTGGGCTAGCAACAACCTCCTTCACCCAAAGAGACTTGAGTTTCATTGTTTCTTTAAGGGATAAGTGTGTCTCTTGTAGACAAGCTACAGTTGGTTTAAATTTATTCAAGTGAGATAATACTTTGCATCTTTTCATTGGATTCTTGCAACCCTTAATATTCCATGTTATGCATTTAAAGATCATTTAGCTGGAGGAGATTTGATATTCATACACCCTATAGCTATCATACAGAAATAAGCATATACCATAGTCATTCGATTGAAATTATGTTTACACCAATATTTGTACAGAAGGAAGGAACATTGGGGGTCAGGGAGGGGAGAGAGGGGTTTGATCACACCTTCACAGGTAGTATACCATGACGAATGAATGATTTTAGAGATCAAACAGGACATGGGATAAGGAGTTAAAGGGAGATATATATATAGGGGATAGGAAACGCCTACCGAGTCGCTAACTAGGAAAAAGTGACTACCTGTGGAAGATGGACCCAAAAGAGCGCCCACCCCACATAGTAAATATCAAAGTAATATCATAACATTAGGTAATTAGATACTTATGAGTATAAAAGGCAAGTGATGGAGATCCAGTTTCAAGTAGTAGTTGAAGTTGAGGCCACCGCTGGAGAAGAGGTGTCCATATTTTCATTTTTGATGGATTGTATGAAGAGCCTGTTGGGTGTTCTGACCCACGTTTGGACTATTATGCTACAACATTTGGTGCTGTGGGCTTAGGAAATCCAAGATGGCCGAAAAAGCCCACATGTGCGCCAGAATCTATGAAAACCGCGCAGTTGTGCACACTAAAATGGTTGCCTAACTTGCCACCCACCAATGCAAGCAGGATGGGCCGGGGTGCCATGAGTGAAATGTGTGCCAAAGGAAAAACCACACTTTAAAATCACCTTTTGTTTCTCTGAATGCCAGCTCAAAATGCCTATTTGCAACACATCCAAAAATCTCACTGAACACCAGCGGACATCTGGCAGAATAAAGTATTGTGGGCATACAAAATCTGGAAAGAGGATGAAAAGTTATATTCTGAAGTGACTTGAAGGTTTATAACAAGACTGGCTGAGCTGTGGATTTCAGCAGTTTAAGTAAATTTGGACTGAAAGACACTAAAAATCTAAATGTTTAAAAGAAATGAGTGACCTACTTTTGAGTGTCACATAGGCTGCAATTGTTTAAATGTCATAGTTTTAAACTTAGAATCAGCATTCTAGCTGCATATGTAAAAAATTGTTAGTTATTTGAATGCAGAAAACTGGGGAACAGAAATGACATGTGGCTAAAAACTGGCTTAAAGAGATTCCAATTTTGCCTGGCAACTACCCCCATCAGGAGTGAAACTTAATTCACAAGTAACTTCACAGGCCTGGCTGTTTCCTGCTGGCCACACTAAGGATATGCCATCTCTCTGATAATTGAATTAAGGGGAGCCCCCACAGAATACAGGAGCTCTGAACAATGCAACCCCCTTCACCCAGGCAGATGGTTTATTGCAGATGTCGTAAAACAGCTTCCTCTTGGCAGAAGCTGGGAGGGGCAGGGTCTCTGAGCTTGGCAGAAACTGGAAAGACTGGTTTCTGTACCATGTGACCTGAAAAGACACACCCCTGTAGCAAGAATATGGTTTTAGAAAAAGATGAATAACTCATAGTACGGACTTGTGAAAATTATTTAAATGATACCATAATTCGTGTGATTTTTCTGCCCACATTTTAAGACGTGTTAGGACCCGGTGGTATGTTCAGGGGGGTTTTAGCGGAAAAGAGGATATTACTCAAAATGTGTGCATGTGAAAAATCTGACACTTCATCAACTAATGTCCATACTTCTTGCGCACATGTGTGTAAATTTGGGTTAATGTCCGATATTGCGA
Organism: Ambystoma mexicanum; assembly: GCF_040938575.1. Classification (NCBI taxonomy): domain Eukaryota; kingdom Metazoa; phylum Chordata; class Amphibia; order Caudata; family Ambystomatidae; genus Ambystoma; species Ambystoma mexicanum. The sequence continues at coordinate 825,093,901 of NC_090930.1, read as the reverse complement.
AACCAGTTAAAAAGTGCAAATGTCGCCATTTCTGAATACAAGCTCCCAGGAAGAGCAGATTTGGACAGGGTATACCTCCTGTGATGCATGATGGGTGCATGTAATTTCAAACCACTGTGTAGCTATGAAATATGTCTTTTGGGTCAAAATATAGATTGTGTGTAATTTGACAGGGGTGGGTTCTCTGTACCATAAACAGACCTCATCATGATGACACTTCATTTCATTCCCCCAATCAAGTGGAATAGGATGAAGTGGCCAATGACAAGTGGAGAGGGGTAGAGCCTAGTGATGCTGCACACACACCCATTTTCAAAACACATAAAAGCAGACAGACAGGACAGATAGGGACCTTCAATTCCATTTGCTGCGGGACGCTCTGCCGGGAAAATCCATACTTTACCTCCCTCAACCTTCAGAGAGCAGACATAGAGACTTCAAATCTATCAAATTTCCAGAATCCAGAGAGGCTAGAGAGAGAGCTGACCCAGACCGCTGTTAGCAGAACCAGAGAGAGAGAGCTGACCCAGATCACTGTGAAGTGCCGAGACCAGACCAGAGTCCAGTCTAAAACCTGACCAGATCCGTGGCGAGGCCCATCTATTTCTAAATATATTGTGAGTACCCAGCAAGACTGTGCAGAACCAATCTCTTAGTTAAAATAATATAATTCAATCTATTTTAATCTAAGTAGAACTGCCTGCTAACTGTCACCTGTCATTTGTAAAGCGGTCACCTGTCATTTTCTAGTTGCAAGCTGCACTTGTCTTTTTGAACTTTAAAATTTCAAATCTGAAAAACGACCTTTATTTAATCGCTCATATCTCCGTAACCGTTTGTGCTAGAGACTTGCAGTAACTTTCCTCAGAAAGATTAGAATCGTGGCTTTCCTACGAACCTAGAACCGCCTTCCTACCCCCGATACTATTGCCGCAATCGCGAAAAACGCACTCGCGAATTGGCCGCGATTTGCAAATTTCTCAACGTGTGAAAACAGCAGTTTTCTTGCTTTCAGTTGCCAAAAATTCGTTTAACCTGCTAGTTACCCCCTAGATCCTTGCTAAAGTGAGTCTGGACTAATATTAACTTGATACCACTCACCCTGAACCTCCTAGAGGGAATTAAAAGCATTTTAGTATATTTTTCACTTCATTGCCAGCACATATAAAAGCATTTTGGGCCTGTGTTTCCAACTTCTGTAGTCTAAGCTTGCTGGGGTGAACTGAATTACATTTGATTGCATTTCTGAGAACTGTGTGCTTTCCTTCCATTTCCTTGCATTGCATAAAGGGGGGAGGGGATTGCCAGAGAAAAGTGATTACATTGTTTTGTTGAACGCATATTGAGTATTTCTGTACTGCATTTCATTCCACCTTGCATCCATTTGAAACCATAAAAGTATTGTTGCTATCTTATCCATCCTATAACCACTCATCATTGATTATAAAGAAGTGTGCTAGTGCCAGACTATCCATTATTGATTACTGCTCATATTAAGTGTGATATCCAATTATTAATTTATTATAAAGTGTGATATATATCTACATTGTTTAAATTCTCAAATAAACCTTTTAAATTGCAAAACAGAACTAATTCTTGGCTCAGTGGGGTCAGGGGGATTCAAAGAGAGGGGTGTTATATAGGGGTAGTCATCCAGAACGCATGAACTGGACATAAAGATATATCAATAAGGGTTTTCATTCAGTATCCCAGACTAGGCATTGACTTAGCTGTAGTGTTGAATTGAATCCTCTTACAAATTGGGGGCTCGTGCCGGACGTTTGGATTAGATCTATCACTTGTGCAGATTAATACAGTGTGCCAGCTGACCAGATACACATATCCGGTCGGATCACCACGCTGTGTTACGCTGTAAAGCACTCCTCAAAGGAACGCTCTAAGAAAAAGGTCTGTTTTGCAAAAATAAAATACTAATTTCTGTAAGTCAGGACAGAGACCAATCTCTAGAATGACGACCTTGGTAGATATGAAAATAGCCAGAGAGCACTTCTTACATACGCTATTTGTGAGAGGTGAGTGGACTCATCAGGACCAGACGTCTGGTTGCAAGCAATCGCACCCCAGATCACGGAAACAGGGTCAGATATATGGGGAGATCAGGGTCCCCTACATGTGGCCCTGAGTGAACTATACATGGCTCCTAAAGCTAAGGATGAACAAGACAAGATGGTTAGGATAGCTGCATACCTGTACCTATATATGGGAGACATGCAGGATAAATGTACTGAAAGCCAAGATCTGGCGAATAAGCGACAGATGGCGTTAGAGAAGGTCCAATCTGACCTGGTCTCTTCTGAGCAGAGGCTGCGGGGGAGCCAGGAGTCAGAAAATGAGAGTAGACAGCACATCATTAAAATAAAGAGGGATATGGACATCCTGCAACAGGAAAAGGCTGACCAGGATACCAGATTTCTGGCTTTGCAGAAGGAACGCCAAGACAGTTTGGACTCCCTACTGCAGAGCCAGAAAAAGCTGGAGCAACAGATCAATTTCAACAGGGCATGCACAGAGCAGGTAGCCACCCTGCAAATCCAACTAGACAGAGAGAAAGAGGAGAGCAATAAACTGATCCTGAAAGACCTGGATACCCAGGCAGAGTTTGATCAGGAGCGCCAGAAAGCTGGTGCCTTCCAAAGGCAAAGGGACGACCTGGCGTCACAAATTCAAGCTCTTGGTCAGGAAAGGGACACCTTAGGCCAGGAAGTCTGCCACTTAAGAAGAAAAATGGAAGAAAATCACCTGGCCCACCAGGGACTGGGTGACCTCCAAAAAGAACACCAGGACTTGCTAGAGCACACCAGGAGGGTGGAGGAGGCTCTGGCAAGACAGGAGCAGGCCAATAGGGACACAGCTCAGGAGGTAACCCTCCTGCAGCAAAGACTGGCCCAGTGCTCCAGGACCAATCAGGAAACGCAGAGAGAGAATGAGGCTCTCTGCCAGCACAATGATAGGCTCCAACAACAGGTAGCGATGCAGGAGAGACTGATAGAGTCTAGTAAGGCCTTAACTGAGGAACTGAAGGCGCAGGCTCTTGCATTGCAACAGGGAGCAGGGGCGGATAGAGATGAGGTTCGCTGGGAAAGAGAAACTCCTGAGCATAACCCCAGGAGCCCTAGTACCAGAGGCCTTTATTTCTCTCAGTCCCTGGACTCTGCCACCCCCATGTCCCCTGGCGCACATGAGCACAGGGCCACAGGGATGGCAGATTACTATCCAGCCAGAAGCATGGGGCTCATAGGCCAGTACCACCCAGGAATGGAGGGGCGGGCATCCGGGTATGGGCACCCAAGCACAGTGCAATTTGATGGGGAACCCCAGGAGAGTAGGCCCATTAAGGGCATCCTGAAAACCTCTGCCCAGTTAGGTCAGTGGGGGGGGTACCCATCAAATCCTGGCAGCAAGGAGGGATCTGGAGACTCCTCTGAGCGGTACAGGACACAGGAGACCAGGTCCCCACATTCTGCCAGCCATTCCCAGGTTCGCAGAATCCGGGAAAACCTGGAAGAACAGACGGGAACCTCTGGGAGCAGTGCCTCTGAGTCAGAAGATGAATGGACCAGGGTTACTCGGACCAAAAGGGCCAATAAGACAAAAAGGGCCTTGCTTAAGGACCCCTTAAAGCAGATTAAGGCAATCAGGAGCGTCATCACGCCTTATCATAAGAACGCCAAGTATTCTGTTTGGGAGCACTTAGAGTTGTTTGAGCAAATGATGGAGACTTTCCATTTGAAGGACAGCCAAAGCTGTATTCAATATGTGAAGTGGACCTTCTCCCCGGAATACTCCAGTTTCTTTGCGGGGCTGGAGGACCAAAATCATTTAAGATGGTCCACCTATAAGGCGGCCATCTTGAAACATTTTTCTACTCATAGAAATCCTCAAGAGGCTCGCAAGGCAGCCTACAATTTACAATGTGGGGAGGATCAGGCCCCACAAGAGTTTGTGCAGGAGTTAAAGCGTGCTTTTGCACAGACCACAAGAAGGGTGCGCACGGATAGCAGAGAATTTATTAATACGTTTTTCCATGCCTTGCCCAAATACATAATGACCCAGCTCGTGAGGGATTTTCACGAGAAAAGATCTTTAGACTGGGTCATTGAACAGGCGACCCGGATCTATGAGGTGCAGAAGCCCATAGAAAATAAAAGCAATACCCAGAAAAATCCCAAAACCAACAGCACCCAAGCTGCTGCCAAGGTGGCAGAGGTAAAGGTTGCCCCCGTTTTGGATTTGGAGATAGGGGGGCCTAAAAACCTACCTGCACCTAATAATGCTAGGCCCAGAAGGTCCTCGGGCCAGTCACAAACAGGGAGTCAAGGAGGTAGTCCCACAAATGGGGTCCCTCGCTCTCCTGACTATGTAAGTCCCCGTTACAAGGGAAGTCGACCCATCCTGGGTTATGTGTGGACTCCTCCAGCCCAAGGGGGGGGATCCAGCCAAGCACCTAACCCAGGGAACTTCCCTCCCAACTTCCCACCGGAGGGCAGAAATTCTCCAAATCCTGGGCAGAACTTTTTCCCCAGGTATCCACCCAATTTCCAGCCCCAAAATCCTCCACCCTTCTTTCCCCAATTCCCTGAGCCCAGACAACCGAATCCGGGAGAGGGGAGGCCAAGGGTGGAGAGGTATCCAAATTTTCCTAACCAGGGGTACTACCAAAGAAGGGATAGCTACCCTTCCCGGGATCAGCCCAGGGGAGAAAACAGGGCCCCGTATCAGCCTGAGCGGGTTTCCCAGTTAGAGCGCCAGGTTCAAAACATGGCGCGGGATCTGGGTCACATACTGAGGGCTCAGCAGAACCCTCAGATCGGCATGCCGGCGCAGAACGCACCCAACTCTGGACCTGGTGCCCCAGAACAATGACGGGGGCAGCACCCCGATAACTCACCGGTTCCCAGGGAGGAGGCACAAAGGGAAGGGGGGTGTAAAGCCTTGGAGGAAGCTTCCTTCCTCACTTGTAAACAGCCCCTGGAAACCCAGGAACCGGAAACAAAATCTCTTGCCCCTGAAAGTCTGCCTCCTAAGGAACAGAGGGGGGTAGGAGAAACAAAAGACCCAAACAGACTCAGTTTGAGGAGGAGGTACAGATCTTCCAATTTGAGGGAGAGGGATCCTCAGAGGATCCTGGGAAAAGGATCTTCTCCTTCAGAGAGGGGGGAACTCCTCCCAAAGAAAAATGGGTCCCTAGGGATGCAAATCCAGACTGGGGAGATGTGGAGACTGAGCTACCGCTGCCCACCATCTCATCCCAGAAGCAACAGCAAGAAAATCCCCTGGTTCAAACCCATCCTGGTGACTGCCTCCAAAAAGGGGGGGGGGCGGCCCAGAACCAGAGCCAGGGGAACCCACAATGGCTCTGATCTCCAGTTGCCAATTTTTTCTTTCAGATTCCCAAGGCTCTCCACAGAATTCTGGCCAAATCTCTTCGCTAGCAATGTCCAAAACCAGAAAGTTAGCCCACCAGTTGTCCAAAAATGTGCATTATCTGTGCCCCCTTGAGGAGAAGGAGGGAAGATACTATGCCCCGGTACAAGTACAGGGGCAGGGTACGATTTTGGCACTGGTGGACACTGGATCTCAAGCTACCCTTCTGTCCAGAAGGGCCTTTGACGAATTGAATGCAGGAAGGGGAGAGAATTACCAAATTCCTCTCACCTCACTTCCTGGACAACTCCAGAACTTTGACGGGAAGGAAATTCCCGTCGAGGGGACGGCAGACTTGGACATTAAAATTGGGCGACACAAGTTGAAACACCCAGTCATAGTTGTGACTCCAGAGGGCACCCCTTGTTTACTGGGGAATGACCTCCTGAGAAGGTTGTCACCCCTAATAGATTGTGTAAACAAGGTCCTCTGGACCCAGACTAGCCGACCAATAAAATTAAAACAGAGTGTCAACCATGTTAGTTTAAACGGCACCTGCCACATGGTTGAACAAAAACCTGACCAAGTAGAATTTCACTTCCAGAATAGCCAAATTCCAGACGTGACAGTAATAGCAGTAGGACAACAGACTGGTGATGGAGGGTCCTCTCTATTTCTGAAAATCAACCTTCCTTCCAGTTTAAAGTGGTACTCCACGCTGGAAGGAAACACTCTGAGATTCTATACTAATCCACAATCAGAAACTCCCACTCCAATAGTCCAGAAAGATGTGAAATCAGCTCAGAGCCTGGCTGAGATTCAGCAAATTGGAGAGCAGTTGTTCATCCCTGTCCAGTTAAAGGATGGGAAGGACTCTGTTCTCGCTCGAGTGTGTGTGAACAACGGTAAGAGCTTCATCAGCGAAGCCATGTTCCGCCAACTCCCAAAAGATCCAGCCATTCCCACATTCAAACTGATAGACGAATGGGAAATGGACCTGGAAGCGCCTAATTCCAAACATCTCCTGCCAAGCAGGTGTATGCTCAAAATCTCCATTGGCAACAAGAGCATAGTCCACAATTGTTGGGTCGTGCGAGACGTCCCTGCCGCCTTTTACTTAGGCAGTGACATTCTCAATCGCTTTGCCATTAGTTTGGACCTAATAAACTTCAAAGCTTGGTCCCGATTAGCGGATAATCCCATGGGCTTTGATGATCCAGAAAAAGCATTTAGGTCAGCTCAATTGCTACCTTATGCAGTTGAAATTCAGATTAAAGAGGAAGTCACCATCCCAGAAAGGACCCGACAATTCTCCCTGGAAGTGAAAGTTAAAAGAGGACAACATTTGCAAAACCCTGATGCTTACATACATCTAAACGCTTCTCTCCAACAGCAAGGGTTGGGGGTAAACCCAACACCATTAGTCAACATAGAACATGACACCATTCCAATAGAGGTGGATAACAGCGACTTAAAGAGTATTACTCTAGCCGCAGGCACCATTATTGGAATGGCAGTTGATGACCGACATTTTTCCATAGATTTAGGTAATGAACTGTTAGGGCCAATCCCCAAGGACTGCTTTGACAGTGACAGTGATGACAATCCAACACCAGACAGGATTTTTACCCGCCATGGGGGGAACTTCCTGGTGTACACTTCTTGCCCTTATGGTAAGGAAGATGTGACTTGTGACTTCAGGAGGGATGAGGTGATTTTCCAGGTCCATGAGGGCTGCCTTTCCCACCTGAAGCCTCCAGTCCAAATCAGCACTCTGACCAGGGACTTCTCCACCCAGCTGGAGGAGGCCGCTGAAATAGCCAAACCAGAAGTCTTTCCAGGCTTCAGGCAGATGGTGGAAGAGAGAGTCAACCTAGCTGATGCCTGTGTGACTCTGGAACAAAAGCAAAAGTTGAAACAAGTTTTCTTGGATTTCCAAGATCTCTTTGCGGTAGACTCATATGACTGTGGTCGCACTGACATCCACACGACAACAATCCCCACGGACCCTGGCATGACTCCAGTGTTTGTGAAGCAATATTGCTTGCCTCTCGCATCAATGGAGTCCCTTACTGAAATAATTAAGAACCTTGAGTCCCGGGGAATAATACGTCCAGTCCACAGCACCTTCAATAATCCGGTGCTGGGAATATTGAAGCCAAACGGCCAGTGGAGACTCTGCGCCGACCTCAGGGAGCTCAACAAACAGGTCCATACTTCCCGATGGCCTCTGCCCTACATTGACCAAGGGCTGGCCCAGATCCAGGGGTCACAGGTATTCACTGCAATAGACCTGACCAATGGATACTGGACTGTGCCTGTCAGTAGGGAGGACCAATACAAGCTGGCTTTTACCTTTGGGGGCCAGCAGTACACATGAACCCGGACTCCCTTCGGATACCTTAACTCCGGTAATGAGTTCAATATTTTCCTACATAAGGCCATGCCCGACCTGGGTGCGAGGGGTAACCTGGATTATGTAGATGATGTCCTCATCAAAAGTTCATCTGTGGAGGAACACATAGCGGAGATCCGTTATGTTCTGACCCAGTTGAGTGCCGCCGGAGCAAAACTTTCCTTTCAGAAAGCACAGTGGTGTAGAACCCGTGTTAATTTCTTGGGGCATGAGATTACTCCGCAGGGTCTCTGTCCCCAGGAAAAGAAAGTGGAAGCACTTCAGAAACTGAAAGACCCCACAACTCTGCAGGAACTAAGGAGCCTCCTTGGACTGACTAATTACAGCAGAAAGTTCATTGAGGGCTACGCAGAGATCACCAGACCCCTGATTCATCTCCTGAAGGGGGGGGTCAAGTGGGAATGGGGTCCAGAACAAGCCGAGGCGGTAAAACAACTCAAAAGAAGCCTCTCACAAGCGCCTTGCGTAGCTTACCCTGTCAGAAACAAGGAGTTCTTCCTGGAGACGGGGTTCTCTAATACGTGCTTGACGGCAGTATTATACCAAAAGCATGACAAGGTCAATAAAGTAATCTCCTATGTGAGCAAAACTTTATCCTCTGTGGAGGAAAAATTCAACGATTGTGAGAAGGCACTCCTGGCGACGGTGTGGGCATTGAGGAATTACCGCCCGTTTATCCAGGGGGAACACATCATAGTGGAGACTCCACACCAGCCTCTGCAATACCTCCAAAGTGATAGAATCCGGGCCGGAAATGTGAGTAATTCCCGAATTACTTCCTGGATTCTGTCAATGCAAGGCTTTCCTGTGGAGGTCAGATATGGCCAAAACAAGAAGAGTCCCCTCCCGCAAGGTCTGGCTGACTTGCATGATTGTGCCAGAGAAAACTGTCTCGAGGACGAAAGTCTAAAAATCAAGGACAACACGGAGGCATACCTTAATTCCCCACACAAAGTCTTTGAAGAAGACAAGTGTGAGGGAATGCCCACTGTCTATGTGGATGGATGCTCGTACCATGTTGACAACAACGGGGAGAAAGAACTGGTGGCCGGAGTAGGGAATGCATGGGTGAATGAGTCCCCAGAACCCTCCGCTGGATACAAAATTGGTCCCCGAAGTAGTCAGGTGGCAGAATTGATGGCTGTGCATCAGGCCATCCTCACTGCTGTCCAGCATCAACTCCACGAACTGGTCATAATCACAGATTCGGATTATGTACGGAACGGGTTCGTGGAGCACCTGGTTAATTGGAAAACCAGAGGCATGTTATGTGCTAACAACAAACCCTTGAAACATGGGAAGTTGATCCAAAGCATTGATGATCTGGTCACCTCGAAGGGAATGACCATCTATTGGAAGAAGATCAAGGGTCATTCCAAAGTAGAGGGACCAGACAAAACTGGAAATGACTTAGCTGATCACCTGGCCAAAACCAGGGCCATCCAAGGGGATCTAATTGAGATTGAGTCCCTGTTGGGGGAAATCCAGGTCACTGCTATCACTAGGTCCCAGACAAATGCTCACAATGACCTTTCAATTGCACAATGGAGTAAGGAGACCCCTGATGCTGATTTGATTACCGCTCAGAAGGGGGATCCAATAATTGGTAAATTTTACCAGCACATTGAGGACCCTAAGAACTTTCCCCTGACGGATACCGATTACATTGGGAAAGAGGACCTAAGAGTGTTGATGAAATGTCCAAAAATGTTCCGAATCCAAGACGGTTTGCTGGTAAGGAAATCCAAAGCTGGCCACGATCAGTGGGTGGTTCCTAGCTCATTCCGAAGCCTGATGTTAAGTCACGCCCATGATGCGGCCACCGCCGGTCATAGGGGGTTTCACACAACATTGGAAATCTTAAGAGAGGTTGCATACTGGCCACACATGGGGCAGGACCTCGACCAATACTTGAAGGGGTGTCTTGTGTGTGCACAATTTCAGCCATCATCCCTCACGCATCGTGCGCCTCTCCAAAAGAGGGGGATGACACTGCCATGGTCAGATTTACAAATCGACTTTGTAGGCCCTGTGATTCGCTCTGCTAGGGGGAATAAGTACATGTTGACTGTGACATGCTTGTTTACCAAGTGGGTGGAATGTCTCCCAGCCCCAAATTGCAAGGCCGAAACCGCAGCTGCCTTGATGATTAACCACATCTTTTCCCGTTTTGGTCTACCTCAAAGGATTGAGTCAGACAGAGGTAGCCACTTCACCAGTGAAGTGATGACAAAGATGTGGGAGATACTGGGGGTCAAAAGGAAGTTACATATTGCTTACAGGCCAGCTTCTTCTGGGGCAGTAGAGAGATATAACCGAACCATTGTGAGCATATTAAAGAAGTTTGTGGCAGATTCTGGGCCAAGTTGGGATATCCGATTACCTCTGGTCCTAATGGCCATCAGATCTACCCCTTCATCTACAACCAAAATGTCACCATTTGAGTTGATGACTGGGCGCAAGATGGTGCTTCCGCAGCATTTGCTCTATAGGACCCAAGAGCAGACACTGATAAATGCCTCCACTACTCATGAGTATGTGGAGAATTTAAGGAAACACCTCCAACATGCTTTTGCTTACGCTCAGTGGAATCTAGAAAGATCGGCTGATAGCATGAAGACCCACTATGACCTGAAGACTTCCAGGAAGGAATATCAGGTGGGGGACCGGGTCTATCTATACAACCTCCAAAGAAACCAGGCAAAACAGCGGAAATTCTTGCCTACATGGAAGGGACCCTTTGAGATCATCGACAAGATCTCCCCTGTGGCCTACAAGATCCGCATCCCCAAAGGCGGTTTGGCAGAGGGGGAAGACAAGTGGGTCCACATAAACCAGTTGAAATGTTGCCATCCCAGGCACACTCTGCAACAACTGGAGGAATCCTCTGGAATCCTAGCGGGTACTGTCTCAGACTAATTCAGTTCCAACCATAAAACATACCACATCTAGTCTCTAAAATATTGTGATTTGCATGAAACTGTCTCTTAGTTATACTGTTTTTTTTTCAAAATAAGAATGTAATGTTTCGTTATGATGAAATGCATATTCTGCCCCACTATCTCAACGGTGGTGGAAAAATGTTTATGAATAGGTATTGCCGCTCTTCCTTTGTCGTCCTAGGAGAAAGAAAACCTGGAGACGGGACAAGGAGGACGATCCGGAGACCGGGAGCAGAGACGCAAGGGGCTCGGTGTACCGCCCAATATTCCCATCAGGACCGGCGAGGAGAACCGATTGATCAGTACCGGATGGAGGAAAAGATGCTGAACTGTGCCATTTGCAGAATTGGAAGAAGATTATGCGGACATACCAGGGCGTGGGTCAAAACCCTTGTGCACCCGACATCCCCTCGACTCAATCCAAGTGCCGTCGGGCGGGGGGGTTTGTTGGGTGTTCTGACCCACGTTTGGACTATTATGCTACAACATTTGGTGCTGTGGGCTTAGGAAATCCAAGATGGCCGAAAAAGCCCACATGTGCGCCAGAATCTATGAAAACCGCGCAGTTGTGCACACTAAAATGGTTGCCTAACTTGCCACCCACCAATGCAAGCAGGATGGGCCGGGGTGCCATGAGTGATATGTGTGCCAAAGGAAAAACCGCACTTTAAAATCACCTTTTGTTTCTCTGAATGCCAGCTCAAAATGCCTATTTGCAACACATCCAAAAATCTCACTGAACACCAGCGGACATCTGGCAGAATAAAGTATTGTGGGCATACAAAATCTGGAAAGAGGATGAAAAGTTATATTCTGAAGTGACTTGAAGGTTTATAACAAGACTGGCTGAGCTGTGGATTTCAGCAGTTTAAGTAAATTTGGACTGAAAGACACTAAAAATCTAAATGTTTAAAAGAAATGAGTGACCTACTTTTGAGTGTCACATAGGCTGCAATTGTTTAAATGTCATAGTTTTAAACTTAGAAACAGCATTCTAGCTGCATATGTAAAAAATTGTTAGTTATTTGAATGCAGAAAACTGGGGAACAGAAATGACATGTGGCTAAAAACTGGCTTAAAGAGATTCCAATTTTGCCTGGCAACTACCCCCATCAGGAGTGAAACTTGATTCACAAGTAACTTCCCAGGCCTGGCTGTTTCCTGCTGGCCACACTAAGGATATGCTATCTCTCTGATAATTGAATTAAGGGGAGCCCCCACAGAATACAGGAGCTCTGAACAATGTAACCCCCTTCACCCAGGCAGATGGTTTATTGCAGATGTCGTAAAACAGCTTCCTCTTGGCAGAAGCTGGGAGGGGCAGGGTTTCTGAGCTTGGCAGAAACTGGAAAGACTGGTTTCTGTACGATGTGACCTGAAAAGACACACCCCTGTAGCAAGAATATGGTTTTAGAAAAAGATGAATAACTCATAGTACGGACTTGTGAAAATTATTTAAATGATACCATAATTCTTGTGATTTTTCTGCCCACATTTTAAGACGTGTTAGGACCCGGTGGTATGTTCAGGGGGGGTTTTAGCGGAAAAGAGGATATTACTCAAAATGTGTGCATGTGAAAAATCTGACTCTTCATCAACTAATGTCCATACTCCTTGCGCACATGTGTGTAAATTTGGGTTAATGTCCGATATTGCGAAACCAGTTAAAAAGTGCAAATGTCGCCATTTCTGAATGCAAGCTCCCAGGAAGAGCAGATTTGGACAGGGTATACCTCCTGTGATGCATGATGGGTGCATGTAATTTCAAACCACTGTGTAGCTATGAAATATGTCTTTTGGGTCAAAATATAGATTGTGTGTAATTTGACAGGGGTGGGTTCTCTGTACCATAAACAGACCTCATCATGATGACACTTCATTTCATTCCCCCAATCAAGTGGAATAGGATGAAGTGGCCAATGACAAGTGGAGAGGGGTAGAGCCTAGTGATGCTGCACACACACCCATTTTCAAAACACATAAAAGCAGACAGACAGGACAGATAGGGACCTTCAATTCCATTTGCTGCGGGACGCTCTGCCGGGAAAATCCATACTTTACCTCCCTCAACCTTCAGAGAGCAGACATAGAGACTTCAAATCTATCAAATTTCCAGAATCCAGAGAGGCTAGAGAGAGAGCTGACCCAGACCGCTGTTAGCAGAACCAGAGAGAGAGAGCTGACCCAGATCACTGTGAAGTGCCGAGACCAGACCAGAGTCCAGTCTAAAACCTGACCAGATCCGTGGCGAGGCCCATCTATTTCTAAATATATTGTGAGTACCCAGCAAGACTGTGCAGAACCAATCTCTTAGTTAAAATAATATAATTCAATCTATTTTAATCTAAGTAGAACTGCCTGCTAACTGTCACCTGTCATTTGTAAAGCGGTCACCTGTCATTTTCTAGTTGCAAGCTGCACTTGTCTTTTTGAACTTTAAAATTTCAAATCTGAAAAACGACCTTTATTTAATCGCTCATATCTCCGTAACCGTTTGTGCTAGAGACTTGCAGTAACTTTCCTCAGAAAGATTAGAATCGTGGCTTTCCTACGAATCTAGAACCGCATTCCTACCCCCGATACTATTGCCGCAATCGCGAAAAACGCACTCGCGAATTGGCCGCGATTTGCAAATTTCTCAATGTGTGAAAACAGCAGTTTTCTTGCTTTCAGTTGCCAAAAATTCGTTTAACCTGCTAGTTACCCCCTAGATCCTTGCTAAAGTGAGTCTGGACTAATATTAACTTGATACCACTCACCCTGAACCTCCTAGAGGGAATTAAAAGCATTTTAGCATATTTTTCACTTCATTGCCAGCACATATAAAAGCATTTTGGGCCTGTGTTTCCAACTTCTGTAGTCTAAGCTTGCTGGGGTGAACTGAATTACATTTGATTGCATTTCTGAGAACTGTGTGCTTTCCTTCCATTTCCTTGCATTGCATAAAGGGGGGAGGGGATTGCCAGAGAAAAGTGATTACATTGTTTTGTTGAACGCATATTGAGTATTTCTGTACTGCATTTCATTCCACCTTGCATCCATTTGAAACCATAAAAGTATTGTTGCTATCTTATCCATCCTATAACCACTCATCATTGACTATAAAGAAGTGTGCTAGTGCCAGACTATCCATTATTGATTACTGCTCATATTAAGTGTGATATCCAATTATTAATTTATTATAAAGTGTGATATATATCTACATTGTTTAAATTCTCAAATAAACCTTTTAAATTGCAAAACAGAACTAATTCTTGGCTCAGTGGGGTCAGGGGGATTCAAAGAGAGGGGTGTTATATAGGGGTAGTCATCCAGAACGCATGAACTGGACATAAAGATATATCAATAAGGGTTTTCATTCAGTATCCCAGACTAGGCATTGACTTAGCTGTAGTGTTGAATTGAATCCTCTTACAAATTGGGGGCTCGTGCCGGACGTTTGGATTAGATCTATCACTTGTGCAGATTAATACAGTGTGCCAGCTGACCAGATACACATATCCGGTCGGATCACCACGCTGTGTTACGCTGTAAAGCACTCCTCAAAGGAACGCTCTAAGAAAAAGGTCTGTTTTGCAAAAATAAAATACTAATTTCTGTAAGTCAGGACAGAGACCAATCTCTAGAATGACGACCTTGGTAGATATGAAAATAGCCAGAGAGCACTTCTTACATACGCTATTTGTGAGAGGTGAGTGGACTCATCAGGACCAGACGTCTGGTTGCAAGCAATCGCACCCCAGATCACGGAAACAGGGTCAGATATATGGGGAGATCAGGGTCCCCTACATGTGGCCCTGAGTGAACTATACATGGCTCCTAAAGCTAAGGATGAACAAGACAAGATGGTTAGGATAGCTGCATACCTGTACCTATATATGGGAGACATGCAGGATAAATGTACTGAAAGCCAAGATCTGGCGAATAAGCGACAGATGGCGTTAGAGAAGGTCCAATCTGACCTGGTCTCTTCTGAGCAGAGGCTGCGGGGGAGCCAGGAGTCAGAAAATGAGAGTAGACAGCACATCATTAAAATAAAGAGGGATATGGACATCCTGCAACAGGAAAAGGCTGACCAGGATACCAGATTTCTGGCTTTGCAGAAGGAACGCCAAGACAGTTTGGACTCCCTACTGCAGAGCCAGAAAAAGCTGGAGCAACAGATCAATTTCAACAGGGCATGCACAGAGCAGGTAGCCACCCTGCAAATCCAACTAGACAGAGAGAAAGAGGAGAGCAATAAACTGATCCTGAAAGACCTGGATACCCAGGCAGAGTTTGATCAGGAGCGCCAGAAAGCTGGTGCCTTCCAAAGGCAAAGGGACGACCTGGCGTCACAAATTCAAGCTCTTGGTCAGGAAAGGGACACCTTAGGCCAGGAAGTCTGCCACTTAAGAAGAAAAATGGAAGAAAATCACCTGGCCCACCAGGGACTGGGTGACCTCCAAAAAGAACACCAGGACTTGCTAGAGCACACCAGGAGGGTGGAGGAGGCTCTGGCAAGACAGGAGCAGGCCAATAGGGACACAGCTCAGGAGGTAACCCTCCTGCAGCAAAGACTGGCCCAGTGCTCCAGGACCAATCAGGAAACGCAGAGAGAGGATGAGGCTCTCTGCCAGCACAATGATAGGCTCCAACAACAGGTAGCGATGCAGGAGAGACTGATAGAGTCTAGTAAGGCCTTAACTGAGGAACTGAAGGCGCAGGCTCTTGCATTGCAACAGGGAGCAGGGGCGGATACAGATGAGGTTCGCTGGGAAAGAGAAACTCCTGAGCATAACCCCAGGAGCCCTAGTACCAGAGGCCTTTATTTCTCTCAGTCCCTGGACTCTGCCACCCCCATGTCCCCTGGCGCACATGAGCACAGGGCCACAGGGATGGCAGATTACTATCCAGCCAGAAGCATGGGGCTCATAGGATACTTTTGCCGCAATCGCGAAAAACGCACTCGCGAATTGGCCGCGATTTGCAAATTTCTCAACGTGTGAAAACAGCAGTTTTCTTGCTTTCAGTTGCCAAAAATTCGTTTAACCTGCTAGTTACCCCCTAGATCCTTGCTAAAGTGAGTCTGGACTAATATTAACTTGATACCACTCACCCTGAACCTCCTAGAGGGAATTAAAAGCATTTTAGCATATTTTTCACTTCATTGCCAGCACATATAAAAGCATTTTGGGCCTGTGTTTCCAACTTCTGTAGTCTAAGCTTGCTGGGGTGAACTGAATTACATTTGATTGCATTTCTGAGAACTGTGTGCTTTCCTTCCATTTCCTTGCATTGCATAAAGGGGGGAGGGGATTGCCAGAGAAAAGTGATTACATTGTTTTGTTGAACGCATACTGAGTATTTCTGTACTGCATTTCATTCCACCTTGCATCCATTTGAAACCATAAAAGTATTGTTGCTATCTTATCCATCCTATAACCACTCATCATTGATAATAAAGAAGTGTGCTAGTGCCAGACTATCCATTATTGATTACTGCTCATATTAAGTGTGATATCCAATTATTAATTTATTATAAAGTGTGATATATATCTACATTGTTTAAATTCTCAAATAAACCTTTTAAATTGCAAAACAGAACTACTTCTTGGCTCAGTGGGGTCAGGGGGATTCAAAGAGAGGGGTGTTATATAGGGGTAGTCATCCAGAACGCATGAACTGGACATAAAGATATATCAATAAGGGTTTTCATTCAGTATCCCAGACTAGGCATTGACTTAGCTGTAGTGTTGAATTGAATCCTCTTACAAGCCTTAAGTCAGCGGGATCATCAAAGACTGCAGAGCGTCCTTCGTATGTAACTTTAAAGGAGCAAGGATGGAATAAGCCATATCGGACATTAAGTTGTTTAAGAGCCGGCCGGAATGCCAGAAAGACTTTTCTTCTTTGCGCTGTACTTCTAGCAACATCCTGTGAGATATATAACTTACTACCATGCCAGATTAGAGATTTACGTTCTTTAACTGTGGAGATGATAAGTTGCAGTTGAGAGTATTCCAAAAGGTAAAATATTAGCGTTCTTGGTGGCTGACGAGATGAGGGAGAGACTGAGGGTTGGCCAATCCTATGGGCTCGTTGTATATTGAAGGTAGTTTCCAAAGGCAAATGTAGAATGGCCGGTAAGAATTTTTGTAGGAAAACAATGGGATCTGTGCCCTCAGCTCCTTCAGGAAGGCCAGAGATGCGTAGGTTATTGGCCTACTTCGATTTTCCAAATCTTCATTATGCTTTTGAAGTTCATTAATGGATTTCTCCATTTGTGCTACCTTAGGCGATAGATCTTCAAGTGCGCCAATTCTTTTCTCTGCCTCTTCTACTCTGTTGTTAACTCCCATCCACCTTTCGTCTAGTTGCTGTAATTTAATATTTGTGGTTTCCATGAAGGGTTTAAGTGCCCTGATTTCAGCAAGAATGGTTTCAATAGCTGGGTCTGAGATTCCACTTGGAGGTGGTGAGTCACTTTTGGGTCTTTTCAGAGTAGTTGAGGAGGCGGTAGCGTCTTTGATAGAGGAGCCATTTTTTTGGTTGGTTTTGCTGGTTGCCATATTTGTGCCGAAGATGACAAATATAAATTGTTATGGCGTCTGATTCTTTGTAGAAGATCTTTATGCTGACTACTAGTATATAATTATTACTTCCATATTATTCTTAGGCTTTACTCTGAGCTAGAGAGACCAAAGAGTGGAAAAAACCAAGAATAATAAGGCATATACTACTGGAGATTACCATCCATTTGTTTCTTTAAAACTGTTATCAGAAAATGACGGTTTGAGCCTGTGGAGCATTAGGAAATAGACAGTAGTCAAATTATATTCCTGTGTGACTGTACACTGTTTGAAAGTTGCAGCAAGTAGGCATGGTAGTGGTGTGAAATTTGAGGGGGTATTATAGTGTTCTGTCTGGCTTTAAAATGTAGCTTGTCAGCCCCATTAAATTTTTCTAATCTCCTAAATGAGGTTGAAGTTTTGTGTTGCTACTATTTTAGACAAAATCTTCCATCCTTTCTGTATTTCTGTTGTTCTGAAATTTTATTTTTTTATTTTTTTTTTTTGTAAACCTTTTCCTTCAAAGAGCTTTAATATAATATCATAAAGCGTTCGCTTTGAAACTGAAACTGTTCCTTACTATTGTGTCGTTTCTTATCCTTTCGGCAGCAGGTGGCGCTCTCGTATGAAAGTGCTAGGCCCAATCCGCGCCGTCAGCTGATGAGGGACGTCCGCACATCTCCTCACGATGGGCGGCTCGCGTTCCGACGCGCATTGGTTTCGGAAGTCGGTGAGAGGAGGAAACAGCGTTTGGAGCCTTTCTGAACACCGGAGCAGCAGAAAAATTCCTCCGAGTGCGAGCGGGATGTCAGCGATGCACGGCGCGAAGATAAAGGTAGGTTTAGTAATGTGATAATACACCTAATGTAATATTAGTAAAATGTGAGGCGGAGCCGATCTCTTAGGCAACCATCTTGCCTCGGCGCTTAGCCACCCTCCTCACAGAACACCGCTGCCGAACTCGGTACACATTTCAATGCAGAATGGCGGAAACTACAATGACAGATTGCGACAGAAAGGAGGATATTCTACGTAAGGAAGACAAAATACGGTCCAAGCCCAAGATCGGGCATTTAGGCAAACTTTTTCCCTAACGCAATAACAAACAACGAAAACAAGTGAAAATCGAAAATCTGGACATAATGCAAATTATAGCCTTGAGGAAGACCGCCTTGGTTGAAACATGTATTGGCTTTTGCTTCAGGAAAGTCACAGCACAAATTAAAATTTGTGAAAACTATCCTAAACTGGTAACTTTTTATGTAATGGGACACATGCGCATAGATGCACAAATACACAACCTAAAAATGTTTTGACTGTGGTACCAGGCATAGCCACAATATTTGTATATACATAATCTGAAAGGCAATCTGAAAGGCAGACAGAGGCACGGTAAACAACATAGGGCCTCATTACAAGTTTGGTGGTATTTCGGCAGTTAATCTGACAAGGTACCACCAAGCGGATATACCATTACTGCCACTTGCTCCGGCGGCATTACTGCCAGATTACAAGTTGCAGTATGGCAGTGTTAGGACTCCAGGGGGATTTCGCCGTTTTTGGCAGTAAGGTGGTGGAATTACCTCCAGAATTTTGCTGGAGGTTTTTCCTCCACCACTCCAAAACCATATCTGGGTGGTACGGTAATACGGCGGTAACCACATTACCACCTATTTTGGCTTTGCTGTCCAACTTGCAATGAGGCCCTATCACTAAAGTGGCATTCAAAACAAGGTATTGCTTTCCTGCTCTATCTTGATCACTAACAGTGTTGTGCCGGAGAGACTGACTGCGAACTTGCATATTGTTCATAAATTCCATAATCTTAACTAACGGCAACACCAAATGCTGTATCATCGTACAAGTCCTATAGTCCAAGTCCGCTGTAAATCTGCACATAGCATTGAATGGGTTTGAGCATACTTTCATCACCTGAGAGTTACAATATAACGACACATGGCATCTAGAGCCTTTCACTAAACGACACCCTCGGGTCCTCTCTGCCACACTGTCCTGGCATGATGACTCTGTGCATAAAGAATGTCAGGTTTAGTGCATCAGAAGCCCTACTTTCATACCACCTTCGGTCTGACACGTCTTCACCACGGAAGTATCTGACACTCGGGTTTAACAATACATGGTCTTCGAGATCACTTTATTTCTTCTACTGGAATATAGAATAGCAATAATAAATGAGATCAGATACACGGGACGGTTCCTGATAAAATTCAGACACTTCAGATGTTCAGATGTTTGAGTGGATCTAACAGGTTCAGGTTTAGGTTTAGTACATGCTTCAGGCAAAGGTGTTACTGGTGAGATCTGAGACTCGGCATTTAGAGAACCTGGAGGCTGGCCTCATCACTCATTCAATGTGGGAGCAATTCACACAGATAAGGAACAACTTCAGAAGGACACAGCCTGTTTTGGGATGAACCCTTACAATAGGTCAACACTGCCCACACTGCCAATCTGCCATGTGTGCACAATTACTACCATGCCAGCGGGTGAGATACCATGAGGTGCTTCTGCTTTTTCTCCTCCTCTCCCCTGCTGAATACCAGGCTGAAACTGCACAGGTTACCTGACCTCCCTCTGATCCTGGGCCCAGATCCCCTCCACTGCCAGTCGCACACCTGCAATGCCTTCCCTGCAACCCCCGCACTTGTGACTGTCTCTGTATCCCTACAGTCCCACTACCAGCACTTGACACCAGATGTCTGCACTTACCCTTGCACTGCCACCAGCTGACCGTACTTTATTGTTATTATTCTTTATCCCATGTACTGCACTTTCCACTCCCCCTCTCCTTGCACTTTCCCCCTCCCCCATCCCATGCACTTACGCGATCTGAATACCACTTGGCCTAGTAGGATAGCTGTCTGTCTTCCCTCTGTTCCCACTCCCTTGTCGTGCCTTGAAACACTTGTGTATAGGCACATTATGGTTACCAGTCATTTGGTCGAAAAAAAAGGTCGACAGGACAAGTGGTCGACACCATTTGGTCGAAAGCCAAATGGTCGAATTTTTTTTTTTTTGTATTTTCACATTTTTTTTTTGACCCCCTTTTTTTTCTAAAAAACCAATTTTTTCCCTAAACGAAAACCTAAAAAATATATATATAAATAAAAAAACAATTCGACCATTTGGCTTTTGACCAAATGGTGTCGACCATTTGTCCTGTCGACCTTTTTCTTTCGACCAAATGACTGGACAGCGCACGTTATAAATGTCATATCATATCATATAATTTCTGGTACAATGGCTAGCGTTCAGCCTCATAAGTAGCAGTTATGTTACTTAAGATATATTTCTTCACAGGCTCTCCAGTAAAAGCATTAGGTACAGTAGAAACCAGAATATAGTATAACAAGACAAAAAGACAGAATACAAATGTCTGATTCTTCAATTCTGCTAGGGCTACCACCCTTTTGCAGCAGGACACATGGACACATGTTGGATGTCTGTGAAGCCTAATGTCCAAGTTCAATGTCAGGAAGGTTAAATAGAGCCCCTTCCAACGAGAGGCCAAAGCACACTTCCGCTGATTAACCTTTATCAGGATTTGAGCTCCGGCCTGTAAGGAGTAGCCAGGGAAAAGTGGTACTCTTGCCAATGCAGCTATGACCTGATCGTGTGCAAAACTAACAGAGGCTATTAAGAACTTCACATACTCTAATAGTTTGTCGTCTGTCAGATGCAAGTCATTAGGCATAGCTTTTACCGAAGGAGATGCAGGTAATCACATCGGGCATCCATGTAGGATTTCGTATGGACTGAGCCCTGTTATTCTGTTTGGGGTACTTCTCATGCTAAACAACACCAGTGCAAGGCCTCAAGCCATTTCAAACCAGTCTCTTGCTTGCTTATTCTTCAGCACCCGCTCCCCCTTTCTGCTGCTCCTGTGGATTGTAGGTGGTGAGGACAGCGCAAATTATGCTGCATCTTCAAAGTAGACAGAAGTGATTTTATAATGCTATGCACAAAGTGTGTGCTCTGGTCACTATTGATACTGATGGGTACTCCAAATGTTGGTACAAAATCCTTCCTTCACCAAAATGTTTGCAACTGTTATTGCATCTGACTTCCTGCACAGCTAAGTCTCCATCCAACCGGAGAACATATCCAGGACAACAAGAAAATGCTGCCAATTATTACAACATGGAAGTTGCAGGAAGTCCATTGTGAGACCCAAAAAGGCGCCATAAGGAGGAAGATGCGCTTCCAGGACATTGTTCCCTAAACAGATGATACATCGTTGACAGTATTCCCGTGCCATTTTTGCAAACCCAGGTGCACGATTGATGAAGGATTCAGACACATGACCATTCCGTCTCATATCACATGTGCCTGGCCAGATAAAATCTGACAACATAAAACAAAATACTTCAGAGCCACTAATCAACCTTGGTCTTCTCTCCACAGAGAATTATTATGCAACCGACACCCCTTTCATATCCAGTTATCGTTTTCACTAGAGGGTGCATTCACTTGTATCAAGGCCACATAATCTAGACTCTAGAGTTTAACAGCGGAGGGACCAGGACTAGATGTAACAGGGAGAACATATGAATCGTCCTTATCTAGTACAGGGGCCATTTTAGCCGTCCAATCCGTCAAATCATTACCACAATTAATTGGATCATCTAAAGACTGGGGAGCAAACCATTTAATGATGGCTATCTTTTACGGCACCATAATAGCATCCAATAACGCCTTTACATAGTGCCCATTCCTTGTAGGGGTTCCTGTTGATGTTAAGAATTCTCAATGCTTCCATAGTTCACCAAAGTCGTTGGCTACCCCAAAGGCATACCTCGAGTCGGTGTAGATGTAAACTGATTGCTGCTTGGCTAAACAGCAGGCTCTGTTAAGGCTACTTATATGCCATATACGCAGAGCTAGCCTCCCACACTCCACTTCCTCCCTGGGGGCACACACAGCATAAACCACAACTAATTTTCTGGAAAGAAATCCTTTCCTTGATTTAATGATCGCTAAGAGAGACAGATCCATAGAAACAGAGCTTTATAAAAAACCAACAGGGAAAAACACATTACTACAGTACCAAAGTTTCCACGCTCTAAGTTTGAGATCAAATTTACTGGTGGGTCAATTCCTTTGTATTCAATGAAATTGTACACAGCTGTCAGACTACATTGAACATGGAAAAGATCTAAAGAAAAAGCTGAAAGAGAGAGGGTACCCTAAAAAGACCATTCAGACAGCGTACAAAAGGCAAAAAATGCCAACGGTGAAGTAACAATCTTGAAAAAATAACGTGCGTCAGCATTCTCAAAAACGGGCATATCATTAATACACCTAACTTTAAACCACTTCCTCCACGTTTTGCTTTAAAAAAATCTGGAAATCTAAAGGATAATCTGGTCCACACATATCCAAAAACAAATACAACCGTACCACGACAGACTACTCTGTTGCACCTTCCACCATTAATTGGCCATTTTAAATATGGTATGTGTTCGGTATGTCCATTAACACAAAACATCAAGAATGTGGATTTGAATGCAAGAAACTGGCAGCTTACTGAGTTCACTAATTGCCTAACCCCTTGGGTAGTGTATGGTATTAAATGTCCATGTGGACTCTTATACATTGGCAAGACAAAAAAGGCCTATTAGACAAAGAATAGGTGAACACCGCTCTTGCATTGGAAAATAGATTGAAAACAAACCCTTGGTTGCACATTATGTAAAACTATCGCATCAGCCAAATTACATTTTCTGGTTTATCATACAAACCATAAAAAATCCCCTCATGGAGGCAATAGAGATCTTATATTAAAGAAATGTGAACAAAAATTGATATGTAATCTAAACACGGTAACAGAGGGACTAAATTGCTGAGTAGAATGGTCTTTGTTCATATAAAGCTCAGCATTAACAACTTAATAATCTTCAGTTATAAAGTTTGACCTGAGGCAATAAAGCTACTATCACTTCAGAATAAAACTGTCCCCATGTGTTTAAAACACCATATTTGAAAATAAAATTCTCTCTTGCAACATGAAAAATGAATAAATATTATTTATTCTTGTAAATCGAAAGAAAGTGATGGTCGTCGATCATTACTGAGCTCTTTTTTGAGTTCCTTTTGAGGAAATACACACACAAAGATTTCCCCATCCAAAAATGGCCGCGTATGAATTAACAAACGAGAGAGGCGACTCCTAGAAATAAATATAGACGTGACCGCCTAGATCAGTCACGTAGAAACGTGTAAAAAGCAAACGAGAGATATGTTTCTTAGAAACAAACTCACACGTGACCGCATAGATCAGTAATGTGCAAATGCGTAAATAGCATGTTCGCCCCTCCCTCTGTCTTGGTGCACATTGATGCCGATAGAGACGCGGAAAGACCAACACACTGAGTGAATAAGTAAGTGTCTTCTGTGTTGCACTGCTGTGCGCAATAATTTGCATAAAACGAAAGTTCACCTTTACAATATTTCCAAACAATTGTTGATGATCCATTAATCACATGGCATGTGACTGGCAAACGGCAGTAGTATTGGTCTGCCGTGTGGGTATGATAAACATCAGTTAGCTGTTTTTTTGTTGTCTTACCACCTCGCTCACGAAAACCATCTCTCCCCCCCTCCTTGTTTGCAGATGGCCAGAACGTCACAATTGCATGACTAAGAAAAAGAATGCTGTTATGTCACAGATATCTGGACAAAAGATAAATAAAAATATGCAGATGCGTAGCACGAAAAAAGGCATCACCAACATGATTAGATCACTATGAGAAAAGATATACATCTCTAAAATAACGAAACATTGCATGTAGAGTAATAACCGACATATGCGCGCATACAAAGTATACAGGCGTAGAGGCCTGGAATTAACTGTGGCCAAACATATTACTTGAAAAGTATAAGTCTATAGCCTTCAAAACAAAGCCGGTTAATAATGAATGACTGACAATATTTGAAGAGAAATAAAATTCAAATCTAGATGTGACTTCACACTTATGTCTCCCACAGAACAATCCTCTAAGAAAATCAATTGAATAAATAAGGAAGCAACATCCAAACCAAATCAACCATGGAATGATCATGGAAGACCAATAAAGACAGGTCTGTTGTTGTTGGGTTTTTTGCACGACTTTTTCAAGTTCACCATGAGGGAGGAAGAAAAAATCATATCCCTTTCTTGTCTCTCCTTTTTTCTCTATTTCACTATGGTATAGATTAAGAAACCCTCCAGTGTGCATAACTTGGAAAACAGAAGATTTGAAAAAATAAGAAACAAAAGTTCTTTTCTTAAAAAATAAATAATTGAAGTTCCAATCTGACCGTTCTATCCCGACACCACAGGTGGGTAGACACAAAATTAGTTTTTAGTAATATAACATGGTATATGTCTGTAAGATTTTAACAGGGCATTTCTCTGCTTTTTATTTGTAGCTAATTTGTATTATTTAACATTGTTTTTACTGTGTTGTGCCTGTCACTTTCTGTGATTCACATGAAAGAGACAAAATACCACACCTAAAGTTCGGAAGTAGGAGTATTGAGAAAGGGTTAGTAGATTTATGCTTGTTATGTGTACACATATGATATTGTCCCTGCGATAGATCAGACCCCCCAGAAAAAAAGAGGGACCATCCCATATAGCATTACAAAACATCATGGTGTCAGTAAAACCACTAAACCACATTCAGAGGCAAGCTACTATTTTCATGAATGACCCACTAACAAGATAAGGCGGAGTCAGGCACTGGATGAAGATTGTGTCCACCTGAAGCCTGTTAATACTCCACAGGTGTTTTAAAGAAGTAGCTGCAAGAAACTGAGAGAGAGAATTGGAGCCCAAGAATGAACCCGAATCAAAGAGCTAGCAAACAGGTAACTGAGAAAGCCTGAGCACCCCGAGATCTGCTGTTGGAGAACGGAACGCCGAGACGCTCGGAGCCCGTGGTTTGAGAAGACTAGAGAACGTGTGGTGAAGGAGCCGTGTCTCCAAGGAGCCAGAAGCGGATTGCGTGGTAGGCTGATCTCTGAAGGAAGTCCTTGAAGAGGTGATCATTCCTCTGGGCCAGCGAGGCAGCCCAGGAGTGTCAGAGGGGCAGGCAAGGAGCCCCTGACCTCGGCATGACATAACCGCAAAAGCTACGCTGAAGAAATCACAACCGGTGAGTTCAAAGTGAGATGGGAGCCCGGTTGGTGAAAGACGCGAAGCATGAGAGATCATTTGTTGCAAGTGAAGGACAAGCGTAGGATGAAATAACACGCTCAAGAGAAAGATTCAATTATCCATTGTGAACTGTAATTTGAAAGCAATAATTTTGAAAGCGAAGCAAACAAAGTAACAGAGTGGTTGTGTGTATGTTCACACGTTGTCGAAAGACTCTGTTGAAATTGAATCACTCTCCGAAAGTGCAGGGGAACTGTGCAAAGCTTGAAGTAGGAGCAAATTAGAAAGCGTGAGAGGGGAGCTGTGCGAGATAGGAAGAGCGAGCTGAAACCTGAAAAAAGCTAAAGAGTGCCTGGGGCACAACCCTGTTTGTGAAAAGTAAAGAAGCTAAAGAGTGCCTGGGGCATGACCCTGTTTGTGAACTGTGATAAAAACGATAGAGTGCCGGGGGCACGATCCCATGAAAACAAGGTATCAGAGTGGTCCCGCCAGGGCTGAGTAAAACTGTGCACTCTCGAAAGTCTCTGATATGGCATTTCTTCCCATGGGCGGACTACGGCTGAGCATACCCAGCAAGAACGCCGACTGCATGGCCGAAAGTAGCTGCCTGTGCCCGAGCGCCCGTGTGACAGGGGTGTAATAGGGTGGCCCGGCGGGTGACTGGGAACAGGAGGCGGACTCCCATGAAAGCGCAAGGACATCTGCGCCCGGGGCCCCCCAAAGCACAATGCTAAACACCCAGGAATCGGGCGGAATTCAGCAGCCAGGAATCGGGCGGAATTCAGCAGCCACATGCACCGTAGCAGCAGCCGGAAAGACGAGCGGCTGCAAATACTAAATAGGAAAACACGAGCACAAGCGAAATGAATGCGCGGCCACAACAAGAAAAGACATGCCCTATAGTGGGCACGGGGGAGCTCCAGAGGACTGCACTACATAGCGAATCCCAATGTAACAGAGACAACGCTACTGCCCAACAACACAGTATGAAAGCGGGTGAATATAAGCAAACACAGCCCTCACAAAGGAAGATGCCAAGCAACACAAGACATTATATGGACACAGTAGCAAGCCTTGAATGGGGAACACCGAAAATAGCAACAGGGTGCGGTGCACCCAGCGGGTGAAAGCACGAGAAGCTGCCCCTGCCAAACAAATAAGTGACAAACCCAGATGCACCAAAAAGTCGGCACCAGAAAACGGGTGCACCGAGGTGCAGCTGTACACAAAGAACATCGCCTTGAGGGCGTTGGCCAAGACTGGGCACTGAACAGCTGACCAGCGAAGGCCCCACGGGGACAGAGGGACTAAGCCATAGCCAGAGGCACACAGACAGTGGACCTTGGCGTGAAAAGAGGAGTACCCCCCATAAAGAAACAAAGTCAGAGGCAAGTAAAAGGGTGAGGAGAAGGGAGGAATACCCTCGGTGTGGTGAAAAAGGAGCACCGGCTAACAAATAAGGACAGCATAATAATGAGGCACAGGTAACCCTGCAAAATGCCCTCATGCCAGCAGAGCTAGTGCTGGGCTCGTCCTCCTCTAAAACAGCGCACTAGCCCTGAGGTGGGGTCCAGACACGCTTGGAGTGCTAGTATGCACTCTGCCTGAGCATAGGAGGCATGCATCATGTACATGGAAGTGAGGTCCAGAGGTGCCTGAGCCAAGTTATAAGCACAGAACTGGTACAGCGCTGAAGCCGCCATGAAACAACTAAGCGCACCAGAGCTGCGAAGCCAGGGGATCAGAACAGGAGGCTACATACATGGTAGACCTGCACACTGAGGAATAAGTGCACACAGCCGACAGGGCTACAGAGAGCCCCGCACTCGAGAAGCTAAGGCTGTGGGCCAGAACAAACACCAACACACTGTGGGCGAGACGTAAGCCTGAGCAACAGAGGGGCAAGACTTGGGACGTTCAGCGCAATGGCTCTCAAGGGGGGCAAAGGTAAAGGCAAGCAGCCAACAATGGACATATTTACCAAAACACAGCAAGCCCCGACCACGCCTGCACAGACTACGGCCACCACACCGGAAGAGATGACCTCGCCGAGAGACAACCACCAGATCCTGGCGGCCATAACGGAACTGAAATCCTCATGGAGAGCCGTGATGGCACTCCTCAAAGTGGCATTGGAAACTAAGATAGATGCTGTTAGGATAGAGGTGAACCTACTAAGACACGATGTCAGAGCACTAGCGGACCGAACAAGTGGCTTAGAGAGCACTGTAAAAACCAATACCGATGTGAGCACCACCAATGCCAAAGAGGTCCATATATTGAAGCAACAAATGTCTAACCTGGAAAACCTAGCTGAGGAGGCCGAAGGGCGAGCGAGACGCAATAATATACGCGTGGTGGGCCTACCGGAGGGAGAAGAAGGCCAGGACCCCACGGACTACGTGGAAAACATGTTCATCCAGGAAATTGGGGCAGGCAAGCTCACCCAGGGGTTTGCGATTGAACGAGCGCACAGGGCCCTGATGAGAAGGCCTCAACCCAGGGCCACTCCACGAGCCATAATAGCAAAGATATTGAACTACAGACACAGGGAAAAGATCTTGGAATTTTTTCAGAAAGGAGGGTCTATAACACGAGCGTCGGCGACTGTCACTGCGTACCCGGATTACACCATGCTGGTACAGAGACAATGGCACAGCTACGTTGCAGTGAAAAGAAGATTGAGGACAGCCGGATTCAAATACATGCTTTTGTACCCTGCGAAACTTAAGGTCTTACACAAAGGGAAAGTACACTTCTTCGAAACCCCGGAAGAGGCGGCATGCTGGCTGGATACCCAGGGATGCCCAGAGTCTGAAGACGGCCAAGAACGAGATGGACAGGATAAGTGACACAGCGCTATGCTTGATATTGCAGGGTGAGGGAGAAGCTACAATGAGGTACCAGCAATGGGTGTAATTAGCATGCTAAAGAGATGCAGACGCTAACTAATTGATAAATTCAGCGGGCAGACTTGTTGGACTGGAATATAGAATTGTATAATGTAGCTATGAGCCACAAATGCGCTGCAAACAATAGCCAATGCAGGAGACACAGAATGAAGACGACCAACCCCCAGTAGCTAAAGTTGTTGAGAGGCCAGTAGGGCGTTATCTCCCTGCTGTGCCCCGAGTACTGGCGACAGCCAAGAAACGGGCTAGATGCGGGGGTGCCTGAGATCCAGGGATGGAGCTGGGCAACAGTTGGGATGGGGGAGGGAAGGTAGGGAGTTGGGGATTAAGTTGGGGCAGGGAAGGGGGGAGGAAAGGGAGGTGGGGAGGTTTGGGAAGTTGAAGTGTTAATAGTTAAGGGCAGTTTATGTTGGGGTACGAGCTTACACGCGCTAGCACTTGCATACTGGACAGGGGTCAGGAAGACATGAAGGGAGGTGGGGATAGGCTAGAACATGGGGGACCTTAAGGTAATTTCTTGGAATGTCAGGGGGCTCAATAGTTACCTAAAAAGGAATAAGATCATGATGTACCTAAGAAGGCAGAAAATAGATGTTGCTCTACTACAGGAGACCCACCTCACTAAAGAAAAATCAGAGATGATCCAGAAAAAGTGGGAAGGTACGGTTATCGGGACAACATATTCGGCCTATGCCAGGGGAGTGATTACGTGGGTAGCACCGCATGTCCCATTTCAATCCCTACAATCCACAACCGAAGTGGACGGGAGGTTGGTGGTTATATGGGGGCTGGTGAAAAATAGAGAAATATGTATTATTAACACATACGCCCCGAGTCAGGACACTGTGACATACTTTAAGACCCTATACAACAAATTGAGCCTGCTCATGGGCGAAGAAGTGCTCTGGGGAGGAGGTTTTAATTGCACATTAAACCCTAGGGTACACAGGTCGGATAATAAACAAGATAGGCCCGCCCCTGCAGCTAAGGCCCTGCAGACTTTGCTTACGGATTTGCGACTAGAAGATATATGGAGGGTGCGCCACCCACAAGACAGACAATATTCACATTACTCCGCCCCACATAACTTGTATACGAGACTAGACTACATGTTCGCCATGCAGGAAGTGGTAGCAGAAGTACTACAGACAGACTATAAGGCAAGGGTCCTATCGGATCACTCACCATTGGTTTTAATATGGCAATATTTTCCCCCAAGGGGCAGGATACTAACTTGGCGACTCAGAGTTGAAGCACTTAAAGATGCAATGTTCAGGGAGGACCTAAGAGAAGAAATTGTAAGGTACTTTGAGACTAATACTGGGAGCGTGGAGTCGGCTGGCACGCTATGGGAAGCCTTTAAGGTGGTGGTGAGAGGGATAGCAATAGCCTAATCCAAAGGGCTGCAGGGAGGTATACTAAGGGAATTACAGAAGGCCGAAACCAAACTAGAGATAATCTTAAACAGAGGGGGCAGCACGAAGGAGGATGCCGAAACCATAATCCGACTGCAACAGGAATGTGCAGAACACTGGGAGAGACTATGTAATCTGAACTATAAAAAGTATATAGAAAGGAGGATGCGGGGGGAGACAAACCCGGAAGGATGCTAGCATGGTTGTACAAAAGGGAGACCCCCAGACCTATGACAAGGGCAATAATAGGGGAAGATGGGCAACTAGTGGACACCCAAGAGGACATCAATCGAGAGCTCCTAGAATACTACAGGAAATGATATGGGGATGAAGAAGGTAGCAACAATGGGGAAATAATGGACACGCTGGAGGACATAGAATTGCCACGAATGAGCGCGGCGGAGCGTGAGGTCCTAGATGCCCTGATTACTCTAGAAGAGCTGGAAGAGGTGGTGGTACAACACACAAAAGAAACCACGTAGGAGATGGCAATTGTATCACTTGATGCGATAAAAGCCTTTGACTCTGTCAGGTGGCCCTGGCTGATGGTGGTCTTGACTCACTATGGGTACCTCAAGTGGGTCAAACTACTGTACAGCGTACCGCTAGCCAGAGTCAAAACTGGAGCCATCATCTCCGAAAGATGGCAACTGAGCAGAGGTACCAGACAAGGATGCCCTTGGTCTCCAATGCTGTATATTTTAGCACTGGAACCCCTGGCAATATACCTGAGGCAGCAGTACGAGGTAATAGGGATCGGAATAAAAGGGGAGCCACATCTAATCTCGCTATATGCGGATGACATGCTGCTATACTTACGATACCCTGAAGAAAATCTCCAATATATCTTGGAAGTGATGGAGCGATTCGCGTCGCTATCAGTGAATCCTAGGAAATCAGGCATATTCCCATTAGGGAGGTATGTAGGGGCCCCATGTGATCAACTACCGGTCTTGCAAATACCATGGGAACCAAAAACGTTTAGATACCTGAGGATAGACAATTATTACACCGTGGAGGCGGAACATCAGAACAACACTTAGAAAGCGGTGCAGAAAATTGAAAATAGCATGAGGTTCTGGTCCAAGTTCCCCTTGGCAATGATGGGAAGGGGGGCGCTGCTGAAGAAGGTAGTATTGCCGAGACTATTACATTTTGTTTGTAATATACCATGCCTGATACCAAGGCGATTCTTCCTGAAGCTACAGAGCATATGCAGGGGGTTTCTATGGCATGGGACAAGGAACAGAATACCTCTTTGGAAGTTGCAGAATACACACGGCAAAGGGGGTATAAAACTGCCAAACTACGAGATTTATTACTTAGCAAGTCAACTGCAATATGTGGACAAGTGGCTGTCGGAAGACCATACCTCAGAATCGAGATTGCTGCAATTAGAATGTGCCCCGTTCTTCCTAAAGGAAGTAATATGGCTGCCTAAAGCAGAGATAAAAGAGCACTCAATGATGCTGGCACTGGGATGGGAGATATGGCGAAAAGCTTGTCAGGTCATGGAGAACCCGACACTGTGTTCTCCACAAATACCACTGATTGCCCTGGCGGGGAGGGATGAGCAACTAATAAAGACAATTAGGAGGCACTGGGAACCGGTGGGAATTGTAACAATGGGAGATATGTGGCAGGAAAGGGAGATAAAGGAGTTTGGGGGGCTGGTAGAGGAAACGGGATTGCATGAGGGGCAGTACATCACATATAACAGAATGGTACGGCGGATTAAAGAAACATGGTCAGAGATAACATTAGAAGAACAACCTGATGCCACCATAGACATGATATATGATATCGCAGAGGGAGGGTATGAGATATCTAGGTTATACAAGCTTCTGATGACCAAAGTGGGAAAGGAGGTGACACAATTGAGACAGGACTGGGAAGAAGAGGTGGGGGTACCAATGAGTGATGGGATGTGGGAGCGGGCAAAAGGGTACCAAAAAAAGTTTCCAGAAATGTGAGGCTACGGCAAATACAGCTATATATAACCCATAGAGCATATACGACTCCCCGAAGAATAGCCAAATTCAAGAATGCAGAACGGCAAACATGCCCCAAATGCGGGGAAGATAATGCAGGGATGACACATATGTTTTGGGCATGCCCGGAATTTGGGACATTTTGGGAGGAAATAGCCCACCGGCTTGAAGAGAAGGGGATTAAATTAGATGTCGAATCAGCGTGGGCATGTTTGATAGAAGGATTCCCTAGGCCACGCCAACTAGAACATGTGAGAAAATTAAAGGACTTGGCATACATACTTGCCAAACGCAGAATAGCCATGGGATGGAAAGCATGTAACAGACCTAGCATAGAAGCCTGGTGGAGGGACCTACAAAAATGGACCGAAGCTGAAACAGCAGTATGGCACTAAACCGGAAATAGAGGGGGGAGGAAGAGGCAGAAACCCTGACAGCCTGGAAGCACCTAGTGGCCACGCTATATGGACCCGCCCAAGACTGCTCAAGCGACCAAGATTCAGAGGAGGATACAGAAAGAGGAATCCCTTTGGTAGGAACAGGTGCAGGGCGAGAAGCGGAGTAGGCTCGGATGGGAGGGGGGAGGGGTGGGCAGCAGACTTGGAAGAGTAAAAGTAAATATTTAAATGCTACAATGCGTGTTGTAAGTTTGTTGCATTTTGTTTTGGTTGTAATAAAATAATAAAAATTGTTTTAAAAAAAACCTTTGACTTAGTTTAATGGTTGAGACTACTCCAATTTAGAAATAGGGCCAGTTAGGAAGCCTACAACCCCTTTTCAAGTTAATAAAGGTTTTGTAAACTTGCTTCCTTTATCTGTGTCTGACCTTTGATACAATGCCTACCTAACACATTGTAAAGTAAAAATTAAAACCCAATAGGAAAGAGATACTTCACATGATCAAATAATGTAAACAAAACAGAAAAACAAACCTTTTTTGTTCTATTAGGGGCAAAAAAGTCTAACGACAGAATGCAT
This sequence comes from Ambystoma mexicanum, assembly GCF_040938575.1. NCBI lineage: Eukaryota > Metazoa > Chordata > Amphibia > Caudata > Ambystomatidae > Ambystoma > Ambystoma mexicanum. The sequence goes on along the minus strand of NC_090930.1, from coordinate 825,061,150 downwards.
CCTCAATAATTTAACAATGGTGCCCAAGTCTTGCTCAGGACAATATGTGTAGTAAAAGTACACATTGCTCTGGAATAGGTGTCTGTGATACCCTTCTCTGTAAAGGAGGCTGCCATATTTACAAATAGCCTAGTTGTTGTATCTTCATGCCAACCAATCAGACAAGTGCATGTGGTAGGAAGATCATAATGAACTGATGTTGTTATGACTCACCTGAGCCCATACTAGCGTTTCATTTTAGAGTGTATGAGAGTTGGCTTCAACAGGATTCGTTCTGCATTCAAATGTTTGATTTTCAGGCAGGTCCACAAAATATGCCGAAAGGAAACGGCACCCATACAACCCCTCCATCAAACGCCTGTTTCACCTTCACAAAACGCTTTAGCGGGTCCTGCATTCTATACAACCTAGACAACTTATAAATATCTGTTCTTTATTTTGGGCATAATCTGAAAACCTGTGTGCTTGTTGTTCAATCAGCCCCCATTCTCTCACAGTTAATTCCTTTTAAACATCTTTAAGCCATGCACTAATGTGTGGACCCCAAATTCTCAATGTTGGAGTTAGATGTAATTAATATATTCCATTAACCAAATTCTTAGAGGAAGGATGTCAAAAGAGCAACAATTCAAAGTCTGTGAAGGGTTTTATGGTCTTGGTTTTAATCTCTTTATTGTCAAATATAGCCTTAGGAACACACCAACTCTCAAAAACAGTACAGGCGTTTTTATTAGATTAATTGTATAGGTGCTCGCTAAGGGCTGTCCCTGCCCCTCTCGCTTCCTCTCGTGAGGGCTGTTCATTCCCTAGCCCAGGCTTCCCCCAACCCCAGGAGGTTCTCTAGAGATCAGTAAACCCTACTGTGTAAGATTATGCCTGTCTAATGGAGATGCCCAAAGGGCAAACACCTGTTCTATTTCCATCTGGGAACAATCTAAGTGGTCCCTACACAATGCAGTGTAATGTAAAGATAGGTGCCCCACTTGATCCCTCCTTTTCATGCCCTTGTACGTCTCGCCTTATGTTCTAGCCTTACTCTCCCTTCTGTCTACTCTCCTTCCCTTCTACATTCCTCCATTCTCTGACTCACCTTCTCTCACTCTTCCCTTCAGTCCCTCTTATGTTCTCTCTGTACTCCTACACTCCTCGGCTCTCTGCCACTACTCTCCCTTCTCTGCACTATATGTGCTCTCCCCTCTGCACACTACTACTAAACTCCCCTCTCCTCACCACCACTACACTCCACTCACAACTTCTCTCACAGTCACTCTCCTTTCACTTCCCCAGTCACCTTCTCACTCAGTCCCTACTCTCTCTCTCATACACCTTGCACGCACACTCAAAACCAAGTACCACTCTCCCACCAACCAATCCCTCACCTTGCACACACCTTCAGCAATCCTCCTCCATGCTCCTCTACACCATCCTCCCTCCACTTGTTCCCTTGGTCCTCTTCCACCTTCCTTGACCTAATCCAAATAACCCACACCTTCCCGTATCCTCTGTTTCCTATGCCCCCTTTTATCCTCCCCTTCCCTCTCCATTGTATCTCTCCCTCACCTGGTTGCCCGGGCCAAGCGCGGTCTTTCCTTTCCCAAAAGGGAGGTGTTACAGATGAACGGGCACTGAAAGGGGCCTTAAGCCCCACCCCCGTCATGTATGCAGATTCACTGGCTCAAGTCAATGGTGGTGTGGTGTAATCACAGTCCATGTCCAGTTCATGTGGGCTTTGTCCGGTATTGCTTAACATGGCGGTTTGGTAGGGGGAACTCTCTTTTCTTATGTCACAGGCAACACTATTATCTTTGTGGGTTTCGCGAAGTGCGTGGAGATTGCTAGAATGATGAGAGGTCCACTCCACATACTCGCTAATGCTGGAGTCCCATATTTTGTGCTCAGCCATGTCACGAAGCATGCATGCTTTACTGGGCTGCTTAGTGGTTTGCTCTGAGGCAAGGCAGCTCCTCACGGTCTCTATCCTGGTCAGGTTGCTCACTCGTTCTTCCACTGCTAGACATTCTGGAAGTTGAAGTCCTACTGGACAAGAAAGAGGCTGGATTGTGCACAGCAGGCATAAGCAAGAAAAGGTGGTTCTCATTCTATAGACGCAGGCACAAGAAGAAGGGGCAGGGACTGGTGCCTCTCAACCCCCCAACTTGGGGGCAGGACTGGCTCTAGAAAAAACCCTTGTAGGCCCCCCACCTCAGGTTGAGAGAGTTTCCTTCCCATCTTTCAGGGTCAGATCTCTCCTCCACCGCCACTCATTTCGACAATATTCTGGACATAGACTCCAATCAGCCCATGGCACAGCCACTGTCACTGTTGAGCATAGACTTCTACTCTATCTTTTCAACTCTATCTTAACAGTGAAACATTGTAGAGCCATTGCCTGCACTATAGTGAGGTCCCGACCTCCACGGCCCACAGATGGGGTCCCTGGGACCCACCCAACGACAGCTCCAAGCCTGAGTTTGCATCAGTGACCACCCAGAAGAAAGAACAGCATGTCAGGAGGCTGATCAGGAGGATCATGTGTCTGTATCTTCAAGCCTTTGCTTAGTGGTTTCCTGGAATGTTTCTAGCTCCGCACTAAAACAGATGGCCATTTTATTAGGTTTTTTGTATTCCAAGTGGTTGCTGGGAGTGCATTTCACCGAGATGGGCCTTTAAAGGGCCCGTCCTTGTGAAATGGCGGGGGAAAAAGCATTTCCATCCCAGATTGATGGAAATGCTAGTGTGACAGTCGCTGTTTAATCCGTGGCTATTACACTTAAAAGAAATCATGACAGGATAAGAAAGGACCCTGTCATCATTTGCGCCTCCTCCTGTGCCTTGTTCAAAAGGTGCAGGGCGATGACCCTGGTTTCTACACATTTTAAAGCCCATCGTGTTTGTGAATTTGTGACGTGCTTTAAAATGCCCGGAAATGCTCCCTTATTTGAGCAAATGTGCAAAATTGGAAAACAAGGCATCTGAATGAATCTTACATGCAAACATTCAAATGCTCTTTGTGAATTAGGCTGCTACTTTTTTGGGCAGAACTGAAGAGATGCGCTAGCACATCTCCTCATTAGGGCCCAAAAACGTTTTGAGAATCTGGCCCGTTGTGTCCCTACTTTACTGGGGCTATTAAAAGAACCAACTTGTCTCTCTTTCCCGTACATGCCTCATACCATGGTGATACAGCCAGACGGTCACCCACAATTTGGCCCAACAGTGACCCTCCCAGGAATTGTAAGTTGTCGAGGTATGTTTCAACAATCTGAGAAAAGGAGCCTGTCAGGAGGCACACAGGGAAGACGGCTGCTTGGAAGCCCAACATGAGACCTCACCTCACTTTTATGGATTCTCTCCTCATCTGAGTGTTTTGACACAGGCACGTCATTGGACAGCGAAGGAGTTGGCCCCAGCACATCCAGGTTGGCCCCACCTAGGAACACCACGCCCCACCACTGCTGTGGCTACCACTCCAGCAGCTGCTCCCACCATGGCAACACCTGCAGCAGCTACCACTCCAGCAGCTGCCCCCAACTTGGTAACACCTGCAGCAGCTACCACTCCAGCAGCTGCCCCCACCCTGGCAAAACCTGCAGCAGCTACCACGTAAGCAGCTATCCCCACCTTGGCAACACCTGCAGCAGCACCTAATAGGAGGCAATCCTCCCCTCCATGCCAGGCACCCATGTCAATGGTTACATCCACTGATGAGGATGCGGGCTAGATACTGGTGACACCACCAATTTCACATCAGAGCACACAGCCTATGATCGTCCCACCTTCAGCCCCCATGGCTTGCACAGCCCGCCACCACCACCCATCCCCAGCATAAGAGATGTGGATGCAAGGCACTGCTGCATAGAGGAGAGACATGAAGACATGGCGGGCATGTGCGCCAGCACCTCCAGGAGGCAACACTGATGCGGGAGGAGACGCAGATGATCCGTGAGAGTGTGCAGGCCACTGGCTGGCGACGTGCCCAGGGCCAGTCTACCTCAGCAGTTGTCCTCCTGGCGCAGAGGGACAGGGAGGGCAATGAAGCTATTTCAGCTTTCGCTGAGAACCTTGCACTGGCCCTGCATACCGCACTTGAGCACAGGCAGAGGGCCGGTTCAGACACACCATCTTCAAGCACAATACCCAGGTCCCTGCACCTGTCAGCCTCGCCATGGAAGGGTGGGCCATCCTGCAAGGAGCCACAGGAATGAACCTGGGACACACATGCAACGAGTCTGTTGTGCACTAGGGTGTGTTTAGGGTTTCACAAGTTGGGGATGGTTGTGAAGAGGGGTAGTTGAGGAGGGATTGTGGGGTGGGCTAGTTGAGGAGGGGGTGTGGGGAGTGGTAGTTGGGGAGGGGGTGAGGAGAGGAGTAGTTGGGGAGGGTGTGTTGGGCCACCAGTTCTCTGTTTTCTGTGCATCAGTCAAAACAGCTGGTTTAGCACTGCAATACATGTCTGCACAATTATTTGTTTGTGGTACTGTGCTTTAATATTTGTGCAGTCTGTGAGCAACCTGAAGGTGTCTCACTCGCTAGTCCCCAGGGATCTGTCAACCAGGTGGCCAGGACACGCCCATCGCTTTTGGATCCAGTTCCTGGGGATGGACAAGTGCGGGAGGATCACCTGGATTGGGGGTCTTTGGGGAGTGGAAGTGGGAGATTGGATGGTGAGACACAGTTTCCCCTTCCGTGTAACACCTTTTTCTCATCCTACCATGTAGGATATCTAGACACTCAACCCCCAACCCCGTTTCTCGACACCAACACTTTCTCATGGAAAGCTCACCGTGAGCAACGACAGACTGACACCAGAGCCGTATAACTGACATATCCCAATACAATGATCAGGCAAAGTCAGGCAATTACTGATCATTACACACACCTGACTTCCATCACACTTCCCCACACAGATAAAAGGCGGAGCATGAAAGCACACTCTGAGTGAGGCAAAACACATGAGGAAACATCAGTTCCAAGATGGCAGTTTAATACGAGGAGAAAGACAGCGAGACCAGAGAGGGTTACAAGGAGCGAAGTGCCCTTGACGTTTAAACAGTAACTACAATTTTAAATCTAAGCGTTCCCCCTGACAAAATGCAGATGACAATCAATAAACCCCCTCAAAACGAGCTGTCAAAAGATTTCAAAATGTAAAGTTCAAGGGTATAACCACACAGACACAATTACAACTGGCTTCTGCTTTCAGGCGGTGCTCCTCCAGTCAGGTGTTTTGGTGGGCTGACGCGGTTTCCTCCCATCAGCTTCCTCTGTGGCTGCTGGAGCTGGTGCTATCCTCTCAGTTTCTACCTGCAGTGCTTGGGTGGGAGTTCCACACCCCGCTGTGACTTGGTGTTTCTTGGCGGTTCCGGCATCCTCCACTGAGACTTGTGTTCCAGGACTTCCCAGAGCGACCAGGTACCTTCTGCTTTCAGAAGTTTAGTCAGTTTTAAATTCCTACATCTTCATTTTGAGGGAAACGGACTTGTTATATCCTGGCATATTAGCATCCAATTTATGGAAACAGATCAGAACCATAGACGATGTGACTACATTCGGCAACCCATGGGTCGACCTTGTGCAGGCCAACGCGGGATTAGAGGCAGGCGAGAAACCTCTGCAATGCATACTGGCATTACCTAACCATATTGTAAACAAACTTAAGTCATTGGTGCCATAGAAAAGGATTATTTGGGATAAATTGAACACCTGCATGCAATGGAAAACAGAAGGTGCCACAGAATACCTTAATAGATTCAAGCAGGTCTTTTCGGATTATAGTGGCCAGGATTTGAGTACTGAACCAGGGAAAAGATTGTTTGTTGATAAATTTGTCTGTGGATTATTGCCCGACATTCAGTCTTAAATCACTGCCTCCAAAGGTGCCTGGCAAACCAAGACACCATCTGAAATACTACATATTGCCCAGTACTATGAGACTAGAGTGAACAGTGAGAAGGAAGAGATTGAAAAGAAAGAATTTGATTTAAAGACTATTGTGCTTTTTCAGCAAATTATAAGGTGATTGAGAGGAAGGTATGCCCAGCCCAGAGGACAGTTTACCCCGCATACTGGGACTCTGAATGTGAACTAGTGTGACTATTGCAAAGAAGAAGGCCATTGGAGGGCACAGTGTCCGATCCTCCAACAGAAGGCAAATGGAATGTCTGGTAGAAGGCCGAGAGCACGTAGCAATGGCATGCAGGGGCCAAACAGAAGTCAGTTCTCCCAGAACCAGCAGTATGACAATAATACAGGAAATCAAGATGGGCAACAAAATGCACAGGGTGCAAACATTTTTAACAACACTTCCCGCACTTAATTTTTCTGAGGATTACACATCCGACGATATATTATTTCACTAGGACAGCCTGAAGCAGGATCTGGAACCCACTCCTATCCCCATGGATCAGAAAGGACCCTAAGTAAAAATGAAAGTAGGGAATAGAGTGCACACTTTTCTAGTCTAGTGGATACAGGAGCTCAAAAATGCTCCATTCATCACTTAACAGTTCCAGATATTCCCCTGTCAGGGCAACAAAATGCATCAATTGGGTTTTCTGGCACTCTGGTGGTAAGCCCGGTCTCTCAACCATTGCCCATTTCTCTTAAACCTTTTACTGACTCATGTCCCTTTTTGTTAACAACGAACTGTGGTGAAAATCTGCTGGGGCTGCACTTATTGAAGAAGTTACAAGCAGTAATGTACTGCTCTCCGGATGGAGTTTACTTGACAATTTCCCCCCAGCAGAATTCCACCTCTCAATTCATAGCTTTGCCTTTACCCAGTGATCTACACCAAGTCCTACACATCTGTGGGCAATCAATGACAATGATGTTGGAATTTTAGATGTTGAACCAGTGCGCATAGTTTTAAAAACCGGTGCCACATTCCCTCATATTCCCCAATATGAAGTTTCGGTTGAACGAGAGCAAGCACTTAAAAGTATTGTCTCTGACATTCGTACATCAAGGAATCATGGAGGAAATTTCTGGTAGCACATGTAATAGCCCTATTTTACTTGTTTACAAGAAAGGTGACAATGCATTACCTTACCGTTTTGTTATTGACTTAAGAGCTATTAATAAGGTTGTTTTGCCCCAGTTTCCCATTGTTCCTGACATCAATACCATTCTAACAATGATCCCTGCCCAGGCTACACATTTTTCGGTGATCAATTCAAAAAATGAATTTTTTAACATACCCATACACCCGGATAGCAGGTATTTGTTTGCCTTTACTCTTGGGGGACGTTCATTTACTTTCACAAGAATACTACAGGGGTACACAGAAAACCCTAGCATTTACAATCAGGCTCTCAAGAAACAACTAGAGTCATGAGAATTACCTTCCTCTTGTACACTAATACAATACATAGACAACTTGTTTATCGCTGCAGATTCAGAAAGCGCTTGTAAGGAGGGTACTATATTGTTGTTAAAACATTTATCTGACAACAGATACAAGGAATCTTTGAAAAAATTCCATTATTGTCAACAGGAGGTCGCCTACTTAGATTACCTCCCATGAAGCCAAGGTATCAGAGTGGTCCCGCACAGGGCTGAGTAAAACTGTGCGCTCTCGAAAGTCTCTGATATGAAGAGCTGTTGAGTCATTAAGAATTGTTGAACTGTTGGGGAAGGGAACCCCCGTTTTGAACAAGAGATTCTGATCTGAAGAGAAACCATCGAACTGTCAAGTTGTTGGAATTGTAGGGGAAGGAAATCCCTGATGAAACCAGAGCAAGACAGTCTGGTGAAAGCCAAATATTGTGAACTGTGGAATTCCTGAGAGAAGGTGACGAGAAGGGCTTCTAAGTCTGTTGAGGAAGAAAGCCTTAGAAACCTGAAGGAACTTTGTATGAACTATTGAAACCCAATGAACTTTGTTGAAACCCAAGTAACTCAAGCTTGGGGAAGGGAGCTGTGGGACAGCTCCAGTGTCATTCTGATTATTTGACTCACTATTTTATTTTGATTCCATCCCGTACACATTATTGTTGTAGAAGAAAGTGAGGGCAAGCATAGGTTTGACACAGACATCTTTGTTATTTTGACTGAAGATATTTCACTAACTTTTGAATTAGTTTAATGGTTGAGACTACTACCATTTAGAAATAGGGCCAGTTAGGAAGCCTACAATTCTTTTCAAGTTAATAAAGGTTTTACAAACTTGCTTCCTTGTATCTGTGTGTGCCTTTTGATACCATGCCTACCTCACACATTGTACAGTAAAAATTAAAACCCAATAGGAAAGAGATACTTCACATGATCAAATAATGTAAAAAAACAGAAAAACAAACCTTTCTTGTTCTCTTAGGGGCAAAAAAAGTCTAACGACGGATTGCATCGTCAATAATTTAACAATATGCCCAAATCTTCCTCAGGACAATATATTTAGTAAAAGTACACAATGCTCTGGAATAGGTGTCTGTGATACCCTTCTCTGCAAATGAGGCTCTGCAAAGATGCAATCTTTACAAATAGCCTAGTTGCTGTGTCTTCATGCCAACCAATCAGAGAAGTGCATGTGATAGGAAGATCATAATGAACTGATGTTGTTATGACTCACCTGAGCCCATACTAGCGTTTCATTTTAGAGTGTATGAGAGTTGGCTTCAACAGGATTCGTTCTGCATTCAAATGTTTGATTTTCAGGCAGGTCCACCAAATATGCCGAAAGGAAACGGCACCCACACAACCCCTCCATCAAACGCCTGTTTCTCCTTCACAAAATGCTTTAGCAGGTCCTGCATTCTATACAACCTAGACAACATCTTATAAATATTTGTTCTTTATTTTGGGCATAATCTGAAAACCTGTGTGCTTGTTGTTCAATCAGCCCCCATTCTCTCACAGTTAATTCCTTTCAAAGATCTTTATGCCATGCACTAATGTGTGGACCCCAAATTCTCAATGTTGGAGTTAGTTGTAATTAATATATTCCATTAACCACATTTTAGAGCAACACTTCAAATTCTGTGAAGGGTTTTATGGTCTTGGTTTTAATCTCTTTATTGTCATAGATAGCCTTCGTAACACACCAACTCTCAAAGACAGTACAAGCGTTTTTATTAGATTAATTGTATAGGTACTCGCTAAGGGCTGCCCCTACCCCTCTCGCTTTCTCTCTTGAGGGCTGTTCATTCCCTAGCCCAGGCTTCCCCCAACCCCAGGAGGGTCTCTAGAGATCAGTAAACCCTACTGTGTAAGATTATGCCTGTCTAATGGCGATGCCCAAAGGGCAAACACCTGTTCTATTTCCATCTGGGAACAATTTAAGTTGTCCCTACCCAATGCAGTGTAATGTAAAGATAGGTGCCCCACTTGATCCCTCCTTTTCATGCCCTTGTACGTCTTGCCTTATGTTCTAGCCTTACTCTCCCTTCTGTCTACTCTCCTTCCCTTCTACATTCCTCCATTCTCTGGTTCGCCTTCTCTCACTCTTCCCTTCAGTCCCTCTTATGTTCTCTCTATACTCCTACACTACTCGGCTCTCTGCCACTACTCTCCCTTTTCTGCACTATATGTGCTCTCCCCTCTGCACACTACTACTAAACTCCCCTCTCCTCACCACTACTACACTCCACTCACAACTTCTCTCACAATCACTCTCCTTTCACTTCCTCATTCACCTTCTCACTCTGTCCCTTCTCTCTCTCACACACACCTTGCACGCACACTCAAAACCAAGTGCCACTCTCCCACCAACCAATCCCTCACCTTGCACACACCTTCAGCAATCCTCCTCCATGCTCCTCTACACCATCCTCCCTCCACTTGTTCCCTTGGTCCTCTTTCACCTTCCTTGACCTCATCCAAATAACCCACACCTTCCCGTATCCTCTGTTTCCAATGCCCCCTTTTATCCTCCCCTTCCCTCTCCATTGTATCTCCCTCACCTGGTTGCCCGGGCCAAGCGCGGTCTTTCCTTTCCCAAATGCGAGGTGTTACAGTTGAACAGGCACAGAAAGGGGCCTTAAACCCCACCCCCATCATGTATGCAGATTCACTGGCTCAAGTCAATGGTGGTGTGGTTTAATCACAGTCCATGGGCCTCATTACGACCCTGGCGCTAAGGGATTACCGGTACCGGTAAGGGTACCCGTACCGGTAATCCCTTAGCGCCCGATTACGAGGTCCCTTTGCGGGTTTCCACCTTAACGGCTGGTTTTACCAGCCGTTAAGGAATGGACCCGCAAAGGGACCTTGGTGCTAATTACGGTACTGCAATTTGCGGTACTGTAATTACCGCCTTCCCCATTCCCATTATGCCCTATGGGGCAAAAATGGGAATGGGAAGGGCAATGGAGGAATGGGGAATTACCGCCCCGCCAACCTTGTAATGGGGTGGTAATTCCCCCTTTCGGTAAGTTACCGGCATGGACCATGGTGCTATTAGCACCATGGTTTTCCGCCTGGGTCATAATGAGGCCCCATGTCCAGTTCATGTGGGCTTTGTCCGGTATTGCTTAACATGGCGGTTTGGTAGGGTGAACTCTCTTTTCTATCGTCACAGGCAACACTATTATCGTTGTGGGTTTTGCGAAGTGCGTGGAGATTGCTGGAATGCTGAGAGGTCCACTCCACATACTCGCTAATCCTGGAGTCCCATATTTTGTGCTCAGCCATGTCACGAAGCATGCATGCTCTGCTGGGCTGCTTAGTGGTTTGCTCTGAGGCAAGACAGCTCCACACGATCTCTATCCTGGTCAGGTTGCTCACTCGTTCTTCCACTGCTAGACATTCTGGAAGTTGAAGTCCTACTGGACAAGAAAGAGGCTGGATTGCGCACAGCAGGCATAAGCAAGGAAAGGTGGTTCTCATTCTATAGACGCAGGCACAAGAAGAAGGGGCAGGGACTGGTGCCTCTCAACGCCCCAACTTGGGGGCAGGACTGGCTCTAGCAAGAATCCTTGTAGGCCCCCCACCTCAGGTTGAGAGGGTTTCCTTCCCATCTTGCAGAGTCAGATCTGTCCTCCACCGCCACTCATATCGACCATATTCTGGACATAGACTCCAATCAGCCCATGGCACAGCCTCTGTCACTGTTGAGCATAGACTTCTACTCTATCTTTTCAACTCTATCTTAACAGTGAAACATTGTAGAGCCATTGCCTGCACTATAGTGAGGTCTCACCCTCCACAGCCCACAGATGGGGTACCTGGGACCCACCCAACGACAGCTCCAAGCCTGAGTTTGCATCAGTGACCACCCAGAAGAAAGAACAGTATGTCAGGAGGCTGATCAGGAGGATCATTTGTCTGTATCTTCAAGCCTTTGCTTAGTGGTTTCCTTGAATTTTTCTAGCTTCGCAATAAAACAGATGGCCATTTTATTAGGTTTTGTGTATTCCACGTTGTTGCTGGGAGTGCATTTTACCGAGATGGGCCTTTAAAGGGCCCGTCCTTGTGAAATGGCGGGAGAAAAAGCATTTCCATCCCAGATTGATGGAAATGCTAGTGTGACAGCCGCTGTTTAATCCGTGGCTATCACACTTAAAAGAAATCATGACAGGATAAGAAAGAACCCTGTCATAATTTGTGCCTCCTTCTGTACCTTGTTCAAAAGGTGCAGGGCGATGACCCTGGTTTCTAGAAATTTTAAAGCCCATCGTTTTTGTGAATTTGTGACGTGCTTTAAAATGCCTGGAAATGCTCCCTTATTTGAGCAAATGTGCAAAGGTGGAAAAAAAGGCATCTGAATGAATCTTAGATGCAAACATTCAAATGCCCTTTGTGAATTAGGCTGCTACTTTTTTTGGCAGAACTGAAGAACACTAGGGCCCAAAAACGTTTTGAGAATCTGGCCCGTTGTGCCCCTACTTTACTGGGGCTATTAAAAGAACCAACTTGTCTCCCTTTCCCGTACATGCCTCATACCATGGTGATACAGCCAGACAGTCACCCACATATTGGCCCAACAGTGACCCTCCCAGGAACTGTATGTTGGCCAGGTCTGTTTCAACAATCTGAGAAAAGGAGCCTCTCAGGGGGCACACAGGGAAGACGGCTGCTTGGAAGCCCAACATGAGACCTCACCTCACTTTTATGGATTCTCTCCTCATCTGAGTGTTTTGACACAGGCACGTCATTGGACAGCGAAGGAGTTGGCCCCAGCACACCCAGGTTGGCCCCACCTAGGAACACCACGCCCCACCACTGCTGTGGCTACCACTCCAGCAGCTGCTCCCACCATGGCAGCACCTGCAGCAGCTACCACTCCAGCAGCTGCCCCCAACTTGGCAACACCTGCAGCAGCTACCACTCCAGCAGCTGCCCCCACCCTGGCAAAACCTGCAGCAGCTACCACGCCAGCAGCTGTCCCCACCTTGGCAACACCTGCAGCATCACCTAATAGGAGGCAATACTCCCTTCCATGCCAGGCACCCATGTCAATGGTTACATCCACTGATGAGGATGCTGGGCTAGATACTGGTGACACCACCAATGGCACATCCGAGCACACGGCCTATGATCGTCTCACCTTCAGCCCACATGGCTTGCCCAGCCCGCCACCACCACCCATCCCCAGCATCAGAGATGTGGATGCAAGGCACTGCTGCATAGAGGAGAGACATGAAGACATGGCGGGCATGTGCGCCAGCACCTCCAGGAGGCAACACTGATGCGGGAGGAGACACAGATGATCCCTGAGAGTGTGCAGGCCACTGGTGGCGACGTGCCCATGCGCAGGGCCAGTCTACCTCAGCAGTTGTCCTCCTGGCGCAGAGGGACAGGGAGGGCAATGAGGCTATTTCAGCTATGGCTGAGAACCTTGCACTTGCCCTGCATACCGCATTTGAGCACAGGCAGAGGGCCGGTTCAGACACACCATCCTCAAGCACAATACCCAGGTTCCTGCGTCTGTCAGCCTCGCCATGGAAGGGTGGGCCATGCTGCAAGGAGCCACAGGAATGAACCTGGGACACACATGCAATGAGACTGTTGTGCACTAGGGTGTGTTGAGGGTGTCACAAGTTGGGGATGGTTGCGAAGAGGGGGAGTTGAGGAGGGATTGTGGGGTGGGCTAGTAGGGGAGGGGGTGTGGGGAGTGGTATTTGGGGAGGGGGTGAGGAGAGGGGTAGTTGGGGAGGGGGTGTTGGGCCACCAGTTCTCTGTTTTCTGTGCATCAGTCAATACAGCTGGTTTAGCACTGCAATACATGTCTGCACAATTATTTGTATGTGGTAGTGTGCTTTAATATTTATGCAGTCTGTGAGCAACCTGAAGGTGTCTCACTCGCTAGTCCCCGGGGATCTGTCAACCAGGTGGCCAGGACACGGCCATCGCTTTTGGATCCAGTTCCTGGGGGTTGACCAGTGCGGGAGGATCACCTGGATTGGGGGTCTTTGGGAAGTGGAAGTGGGACATCGGCTGGTGAGACACAGTTTCCCCTTCCCTGTAACACCTTTTTCTCATCCTACCATGTAGGATATCTAGACACTCAACCCCCCACCCCGTTTCTCGACACCAACACTTTCTCATGGAAAGCTCACCGTGAGCAACGACTAACTGACACCAGAGCCGTATAACTGACATATCCCAATACAATGATCAGTCAAAGTCGGGCAATTACTGATCATTACACACACCTGACTTCCATCACACTTCCCCACACGGATAAAAGGTGGAGCATGAAAGCACACTCTGAGTGAGGCAAAACACACGAGGAAACATCAGTTCCAAGATGGCAGTTTAATACGAGGAGAAAGACGGCGAGACCAGAGAGGGTTGTAAAGTGTCCTTGACGTTTAAACAGTAACTACAATTTTAAATCTAAGCGTTCCCCCTAACAAAATGCAGATGACAAGCAATAAACCCCCTCAAAACACAGCTGTCAAAAGATTTCAAAATGTAACGTTCAAGGGTATAACCACACAGACACAATTACAACTGGCTTCTGCTTTCAGGCGGTGCTCCTCCAGTCAGGCGTTTTGGTGGGCTGACGCAGTTTCCTCCCATCAGCTTCCTCTGTGGCTGCTGGAGCTGGTACTATCCTCTCAGTTTCTCCCTGCAGTGCTTTGGTGGCTGTTCCACACCCCGCTGTGACTTGGTGTTTCTTGGCGGTTCCGGCATCCTCCACTGAGACTTGTGTTCCAGGATTTCTCAGAGCAACCAGGTACCTTCTGCTTTCAGAGGTTTAGTTAGTTTTAAATTCCTACATCTTTTCTTTGAGGGAAATAGACTTGTTATTTCCTGTCATATTAGCATCCAATTTATGGAAACAGATCAGAACCATAGACGATGTGTCTGCATTCGGCAACCCATGGGTCGACCTTGTGCAGGCCAACACGGGAAGAGAGGCAGGCGAGAAACCTCTGCAATGCATACTGGCATTACCTAACCATATTGTAAACAAATTTAAGTCATTGGTGCCAGAGAAAAGGATTATTTGGGATAAATTGAACCCCTGTATGCAAGGGAAAAAAGAAGGTGCCACAGAATACCTTAATAGATTCAAGGAGGTCTTTTCGGATTATAGCGGCCAGGATTTGAGTACTGAACCAGGGAAAAGATTGTGATAAATGTGTCTGTGGATTATTGCCAGACATTCAGACTTAAATCACTGCCTCCAAAAGTGCCTGGCAAACTAAGACACCATCCGAAATCCTACATATTGCCCAGTATTATGAGACTAGAGTAAATAGTGAGAAGGAAGATATTGAAAAGAAAGAATTTGATTTAAAGTCTAGTGTGCTTTTTCAGCAATTTGTAAGGTGATTGAGAGGAAGGTATGCCCAGCCCAGAGGACAGTTTACCCCACACACTGGGACTCTGAATGTGAACCAGTGTGCCTATTGCAAACAAGAAGGCTGTTGGAGGGCACAGTGACCAGTCCTCCAACAGAAGGCAAACGGAATGTCAGGTTGAAGGCCGAGAGCACGTAGCAATGGCATGCAGGGGTCCAACAGAAGACAGTTCTCCCAGAACCAGCAGTACGAAAATAATGCAGGAAATCAAATGGGCAACAAAATGCACGGGGTGCGAACATTTTTAACAACACTTCCCGCACTTAATTTTTCTGAGTATTACACATCCGACGATATATTATTTCACTAGGACAGCCCAAAGCAGGATCTGGAACCCACTCCTATCCCCATGGATCAGAAAAGACCCTACGTAAAAATGAAAGTAGGGAATAGGGTGCACAATTTTCTAGTCTAGTGGATACAGGAGCTCAGAAATGCTCCATTCATCACTTAACAGTTCCAGATATTCCCCTGTCAGGGCAACAAAATGCATCACTAGGGTTTTCTGGCACTCTGGTGGTAAACCCGGTCTCTCAACCATTGCCCATTTCTCTAAGACCTTTTACTGACTCATGTCCCTTTTTGTTAACAACCAACTGCGGTGAAAATCTGCTGGGACTGAACTTATTGAAGAAGTTACAAGCAGTAATGTACTGCTCTCCGGGTGGAGTTTACTTGACGATTTCCCCCAAGCAGAATTCCACCTCTCAATTCATAGCTTTGCCTTTACCCAGTGAGCTACACCAAGTCCTACACATCTGTGGGCAATCAATGGCAATGATGTTGGAATTTTAGATGTTGAACCAGTGCTCATAGTTTTAAAAACCGGTGCCACATTCCCTCATATTCCCCAATATGAAGTTTCGGTTGAACGAGAGCAAGCACTTAAAAGTGTTGTCTCTGACATTCGTACATCAAGGAGTCATAGAGGAAATTTCTGGTAGCACATGTAAAAGCCTTTTTTACTTGTTTACCAGAAAGTTGACAATACATTACCTTACCGTTTTGTTATTGACTTAAGAGCTATTAATAAGGTTGTTTTGCCCCAGTTTCCCATTGTTCCTGACATCAATATCATTCTAACAATGATCCCTGCCCAGGCTTCACATTTTTCGGTGATCGATTCAAAAAATGAATTTTTTAGCATACCCGTACACCCGGATAGCAGGTATTTGTTTGCCTTTACTCTTGGGGGACGTTCATTTACTTTCACAAGAATACTACAGGGGTGCACAGAAAACCCTATCATTTACAGTCGGGCTCTCAAGAAACAACTAGAGTCACTAGAATTACCTTCCTCTTGTACACTAATACAATACATAGACAACTTGCTTATCGCTGCAGATTCAGAAAGCGCTTGTCAGGAGGGTACTATATTGTTGTTAAAACATTTATCTGATAACAGATACAAGGCATCTTTGAAAAAATTCCATTATTGTCAACAGGAGGTCACCTACTTAGATTACCTCCCGTCATAGGAGGGTAGGTGCCTTGCACCTGAAAGGGTACAAACTGTCTCTGACATGGCGGTACCAAACACTCAGAAAGAGGTTAGGGATTTTATCGGGATGGCTTCCTATTGCAGGTAATGGATTCCAAATTTCTCCCTTTTAATGATATGATAGGTTATTTATAACACACTTAAGGTTTCAAAGTGCGGACCCAGGGATCGAACCTGTGTTGCTCTGCGTCATCTTGCTTCCAATGCAAGCACGTTGCCCCTGAGCTTTCCTCCCGAGACAATTAAACCATTATTAGCATTAATGAAGAAAGATGTAGCTCTACCTCTAACTTTGCGATACAGTTTGCAAGATGCTTTTGATATGCTCAAAACTGATGTGTTCAGCGCCAGTATTGGGCCAACCAACCTACTCTAAGGAGTTTGTGTTATTTGTGCATGAAAGAGATGGTTGTGGTTTGGCTGTTTTAACGCAGGACAATGGGGGGAAGAACAGGCCTTGTGGCTATTTTTCCTCCACATTGGAACCTGTTGAATGCACTTTGCCAAAATGTCTGAAGGCAGCGGCTGCCACCGCCACATCAGTCAAATAAGGTGAAGGCATTGTTTGGGGTCACTCCTTAACCGTGATGGTGCCTCACTCAGTAGATGTAATACTGAATAGAATGCAAACTCAGCATCTCACATCTGCGCGGATCACTAGATACAAGCTAATTCTATTTGCACCCCACATAAAAATTAAGAGATGCAATTCTTTGAATCCGGCCAAACTTTTACCTCCTCTAGGCGAGGACAGTACCAATGCCACCAGTCATGATTGTATCTACATCACCAAGCAAGACACAAAAGGAAGAATTGATCTGATTGATACACCCTTGCCATCCCCGGATAGGGAAATATGTTGTGACAGTTCTTGTTTTAAACTTCCAGACGGCACTTCTACTTCTGCCTATGCAATCACCAACTTGGACACAATTGTTGAAAGTAGAAGAATTCCCCCAAATTCTACCCAGGCAGTGGAAATAATTGCTTTAACTCGAGCTTGTGAGATAGCCCAGGGGCTCAAAGTGAATATTTATACTGACAGTCAGTATGCTTTTGGGGTAGCTCACAACTTTGGGAGACTGTGGGCCGAGAGAGGATTTTTAACATCCCATGGCACTAAGATTCAACATGGTCCCTTGATAGTGCACCTATTGTCAGCATTGGCTTTTCCTAAACAACTGACCATAATGAAATGTGCAGCACACCACAGATTTACTGACAATATTGCAAAGGGGAATGCATTTGTAGACAGAATAGCCAAACTGCCACAGATCTGCAATCAGGAATGTACGTATTAGGACCTGCCAGGTGGGTCGCTGAGAGTGGCATGATGGAATAGGGCATTAGCAGAGTAAAAGAGAGTCAGACCAAGGCCACAGCTGGAGAAATCAATGTGTGGGGATCGGGACCAGTCCATGGAGAAGAGGAGGGTTGTTGGGTTGACCATGACAAACAAAGATGGATGTTACCTAATGCCTATGTACAGGATATAGTGACCATAGCCCATGGCCCAGCCCACATAAGCGCAAAAGGCATTAGTAGACACATAGACCCGGTATGGAGGAACTCCAACATACCCAAAATAGTGAACCGACTGGCCAAACACTGCATGATCTGTTTACAGTATAACATTGGGAAAGGAAAACCAGTACCTAAGGGACGCTTTTGGTCCCCCTTCCATGCCCTTTGAAGTAATAAACTTTGATTTCATTGAGATGGAAAGATGGCAGCATTTTAAATATGTTCTCGTGGTAGTTTGTGCATTCAGCAAATGTCTTGAAGCTTTCCCTCTGAAAGATAACACTGCAATATTAACAGCAAAAGTGATGCTAAAAGACTACTTTCCCCATTTTGGTTTACCAAGAATAATATGGTCAGATAATGGTCCCCATTTTATAGTATCAGTCCCCAATCGGCAGGATTAGTAGAAAGGCACAAAAGTACCCTGAAAACTAAGCTAGCAAAGATGTGTGCAGACAGCCATCTGAAATGGCCTGACGCCCTACCCTTAGCGTCAATGAGAATGACAGCTAAAGCAAAAACAGGTCTGTCCCCATATGAGATTGTGATGGGGAGACCTGCTAACGTGTGGAATCTACCTAGGCCGAAGAAATGTTCAGAGATTGAGTATCCATTATTGGTAGACTATTGTAACCAGTTGACTCAAAACTTGCGTTTGATTCATCAACAAGTGTGAGAAGCTTTGCCTGATCGATACGTGAGTCCTGGCCACACCAATCGGCCTGGTGACTACATTCTGGTTAAAGACTTCCAGCGGAAATACAGCCTTGATCCTCGCTGGAAAGGGTCGCCCCAGGTCCTATTGGCCACCCAGACTGATGTGCGTGTTTGTTATGCTTTTTCTTGGCCATGTGGGCAAGGACGTCATTTCACCAAAACGCCAGGGGTAGCGGAAGTGACATCACCCGACCCTTGACCCCTGATGACATGACAGGAAGTGATGTCTTTTGACCCCACCCCGAAGTGATATCGCGGGAAGTGACGGAACACGACCTTTCATCCATTGACAAATCAGGAAGTGGCATCACATAACATTGTACACTACGAAAAATATGGTTACGATATCACTATAATGTGATGTACATTTCATACAAGAATGGATCACCATATGTATCATTAAGATCAGTGTGTATAGGCCCATATTACCAAATTACTGAGAATGCAAAAGATGTTCATGACCAAATGATGTGTTATTATATAGCACTTTTGCTTAAGCGCTTTATACAGAAAACAATACACACAACATCACCCAACCTGTGTTGGTACTCATTTATCGACCTCAGAAGAATGAAAGGCTGAGTTGAGGCGTTTAAGAACAGACTAAATCAGTGACTCACCCCCTGAAGTGTGCCTGAAATAAACCTTTAATGAGTCTAACAATTATTGTATAGCATTCCAGAAACACACATAATTTGGTATTCCTATTCTTTCTTATTTAGGGTCAGTGCTGAAAGTGTTAGACTTGTGGCACTCCTGTTCTTATTTTTCTTCTTTTTTTAAGGGGCATGAACAAGAAAGCCAGCCACTCCAGAAGTAAATAGCCACATGGTGCTGGCCACAGCCCAGGAGCTTGCATTATAAAAAACAAAAACAAAAAAAACGTTATTTTTTAGAGGTCGCAAGGAAGACCACAGAGGTCACAAGGGAGACCTCAGAGGTTGCAGTTGTAACCTTTGGCGACCCCTAAATGACGTCCCTGCACGTGGGGAGAATCTCAGACTTACGTTTCCCCTGACCCTGACAAAACAAGTCATTGGACTCAAACAGGCAAGAAATCACACTTAGATCAATAGTTATGAGAAAAATATAAATGGCTCGTGATAGGCCCTTTATTCACTCCTTACTTATAAACACCTCATACGTAAAAGTAAACATAGAGTCAGTTATACGGAAACATAGAAAAAGAGAGCATCACCGTTACAAAGTTGCAGAAGACACCTTCATCTCGGCCACTACGACACTGCTTAGTCCCAGAGCAGGTAGGCAAAGAGATTACCCATAATAACGGGGTCTGGAGCGGAGCGTCCTCCCTCTCAGCGAGACTGCATCACCCGGGGGTCCACATTCTAACCGCTGACCACGGAGGAAAAACCTCTTCTCTTTATGAGGGAACGTCCCTGCCTTCGGCCGAAGAGCAGATCACAAGAAAAGGGGTCAAAGAGTGAAAAAAACAGTTAGAAGTTGAAAAACTCAGCTTCCGTCTCCTCACATTCATTCTCAGGACCCCTTATCACTGCACCTGCAGAGCACTCCAACTTCCTCTCTGGCTCGTCCTTCAACTGACAATGCAATAACTATCTTCCATGGTAAATCCACACCGCAGCAATATATATGTGACCACGTAGACGCAGGCTTTCATTACGGTGATGGGAGATGAGTGTCCAGGATGGCTGTGCACCAGCACCATGTTGTTTTAGCTTGCATTTTGCATAAGCATTACATTGTCGAAAGCAAGAAACACTGGAACCATGCAACATATCTGAAAAGAGTACCTTTGCCTTTGCCCTATGACAGATGGGTAAAGGAGGGGGTAGCTGACTCAGAACACAAATACGTTGCTCAGCACGTACGTTTCAGTGACGGAGAATACACTAACCCAAATTTAAAGCAGCCCAACGTTTCACCTTTGCCAGCCACTGACACGCTTTTTGAGGATCACTCTGTGCCGGGGGTGTCCAGATAAAATCTTCGGCCATGGAAATAGCTATGGAAGGACTTTTTGCAAGTAGGAAAGTGTGGTATGTTTGTTTATAAAATACTGCACCCACAGAAAACCAATGATATTCCCACCATACCCCCCAAAGACACCTGAGAAATGCCACGTGGTCAGATGCCACCCACGGATGAACTTATAAAGCCTGTATCAGTGAGGCTTCTTTACGGACACTGAAAGACTGTGCCTCTGTTTGGGGTACGCAGAAGCAAGGAAATAGAAAGTATTGCCAATGGAATGATCAGGTCAAAAGGACTGTGGTCAACTAGGGATAAATGTGTGATTATAGCTATTGTGACATGTATTGTACCTATATTAATACCTGTTTTATGGTTACTAGAGAGCTCACACCCCCTTAGCTCACTATTGCCTACGGTTAGCTGAACTACTATGTCTCCTTTTTATATACACTCCTACACACTTCGTCCCCTGGATCTTGAACACAGAGAGGGATATCTCAATAATACCCTCATAAAAATAATGAATGATACCCATGCAATACTAAACAAAACCAAGTGTTGGGAATGTTCGCACCTTCCACAACACGGTGAGAAAGGGTTAGGCTGGGACATATATCCTTTGCCATTATCAACTGCTTGCTATGCATTGTTTAGGGACATGTTCTTTGGTAGATGGACAGTAGCACTGGTAACTTTGATGCGACAAACATAAAAACATTTGATCAGCATGTGCTTCTACCTCTGGGATGCTTGGTGTTTGCCAACAAAAGCATTACCAACACTGCCTCAACCAAACGCTCAGACAGAAATTCCAGGCCATACCAATCAATGATATAATTTTGAATGTCAACAGTAGGGAATAAGGAAGCAACTCCTCCAGCAGACACAATGAACAATAATCCTGCCACATTACCATTTTGTTTAAGTAAGGAAGGTTCCGGGTATATGGGTACTTATGACAAATGCATGTATCCTGCAATTTTGGTGAACGAGACAAGGCCCTTGTACATTGGGGGATCCATTTACTTTGTCTGTGGGAAGCAAACATATCCATGGTTATCCAAAGATTGGAGAGGAACATGTTACTTAGGGATACTGTTACCAGGGGTGTACTTGACATCAACAGTATAAATATTGCAACTCCACCCTAGGAGGGATATCGATGATGATACAACAGGCCAAATACTAGGGCATTTTTCAAAAGTGATAGTTCCCTTATGAGGCCGGGCAATAAACTCCAGAGATATTAGAGGGTTGGCCTGAGTGTTAGAAAAAACAATTAATGAAACAACTGATATACTATTCAATATGACATTAGAACGGAGAGCTATTAGGCTTTTTGCACTTCAGAATAGGATGGTGCTAGACACCATGTTGGCTGAAAGTGGAGGGGTTTGCAAAATGGGTTGGTCATCTTGCTGTGTTTATGTAGCAGACTCTTCTCCTACTGTGTTTCAGGCTATTAAAAAGTTACACACATTGGGGTCCACGATTCACGTTGACAAAAATAGTTGGGACATTGGGATCTGGGCTTGGAATCTGTTTACAGCATGGGGTTGGAAAATCTTCTGTGCACTTGCAATATTTGTTGGAATTATTTTATTCTGCTGCTTCTGCGTACAATGTCTACCAGTTTTGGCGTCCATGCTGTGTAATTGTTGTTCTAGGGCTCTGGAAAAGCTACAGCCTGAACGTTGTCCCCCTGTCAATGTGACGAATACCCTGATTATGCAGGATATGGAGATGCAGAAATGTATGGCCATTAATATACATGATTATGACGACGTTTGAACAAAATGTGTTAGCTTAGGCTAAAAGTAGGGTTTGTGAAACTGCATCCATTTTTTGTTAGTCTAAGCCTTCCATTTTGTTTGCAACCAGACTACATTTTGTGTCTCCTATTTTCTCTCATTAAACTAAATACTTTTGCAGCATAAGAATTCTGTGGTGTTGGCAAAATGCCTGGCTCAGTGTTTGTTCAGCCTTGGACCTTGAACAGCCAGGTCCAAGTGAGATAGAAGATAATGGGCCTATTACGAGTCTGGCAGTAGTCGTGCCGGTAAAACTTGTGAATTTTTCCAGCGCCTGGCTTCCTGGAATAACCGGGGGATTACGATCCCGCGTTCTGGGAAGTCAGGCGCTGGAAAAATGTAAATCCCCATTCCCATTGAGTCCTATAGGACTCAATGGGAATGGGGATGACAGAAGCACCAGCACCGTTGATAAGAGTGCCAGTGCTTCCGTGAAAGTCTGCGAGCAGCTACCGTCCCGCCCGCCAGGTCAGGCCTGGTGGGTGGGACGGCAGCCGCTCACAGACTCGTAGTGTGCCGGTCCGGTAACAACGGTACCGGTAGGCTTACCGGCACCGTTGTTACTGAACCGGCACACTTGTAATGAGGCACAATATATGCCTTCCTCGTCTGTCTCTGCTAATTGCATGGGTCTCGATCTCAAGATGTATGTGCCAATGATTGTTAAGATTACCTGGCCTCTGCGGAGCATCTAGACCCTCTGCTTGATGGATGCTGCTGGGCCCGTGAGTTGGGGCTGTCTGCCGGGAGCGCCCCTAAGGCGAGAGAGTAGATGTTACCTGGTGCAGTCCTGGCTCCCCTCTACCTCCCTGCCCACTCCTTGGTTTCCCTGGAGTTTCCAATGGGTGCTCAGGTCACCTGAGTGTTTATAATAGTGGACTCTCCATCCTGCTGTCTCTCACAGGGGCGCTATGCTTCTGTGTAGATGTGTGATGCGGCACCAGTTACTTCAGAGGTGCTCAAACCCAGTCCAGCTGCGGCTTGAGGATGCACCTTGCTGCTTTACAATGAGGAAAGTCTTGTGTTGGCGTTTGTTGGCCTTGCTGTTGTTTCATGCTGTTGTCAAGAGGATTTGGGTGCAGTGCCTTCAGGGCATTGCTGTTGGTGATATTGGGAGTGAAAGAACTGCATACACTGCTTGCTGTATGCGTAATCCGCTGTGGAAAGGTCAGCAGGGAAGTTTAGTTGCAGGTGCTACTTGCAGGGTGCGCATGTTCACTGTGTACAGCTGTGAGCCACAATGATCAGCTGTTCGTTAATCCGCTGCTAGCGGTATGCGAGGTATGCTGGAGCAATGCTGCGAGTGCGTTGACTGTGCGCTTGTATTGCCTATTGACTTGCCGTCTTATGTTGTCTTTTTTTCCCCTTGCAGATGGGCTTTCAGGAGCTGCGGAGGTATGCGGGCTGGAACGCCGAAGTTGCTGAAGCTCAAGTTGCTGAGAAGTGAGGAGAAGTGAGGAGCTGGTTGAGGGATTAAGCGCTGAATGCCTGTTGTTTCCTGAAGTACACCACCGGAGTGAAGAATGACCTGCCTGACATTAATAGTAAATTCTGACTGGAATGTCTGTATTCCTTACTGGATGTAACCCTCCTAACATTGTTCGCTTTGCTTTCCAGATCTGAACGGCCATCTTAGTGGAAACCAGGAAGTCCCTCTAACTACCATGTTCCAATAAGGTCTGTGGCTCTGACAAGCGCCAGATTTGCCAAGAGTGAGCCCTGCTGGCCATTGTACATGTTTTCTTGGGCAAAAAGGTGCCAGAGTTGTGAGGATGCCTACCTCTAAATAGTGGTAAGGTGTGTGCTTGCAGGGTTACCCTGTTGGTGGTCATGACAATGATTAACAATGCAGGAGACGTTCGGTCCATACCAGGAAAGGAGTATCCTAGATGAACTACAGATGCACAGTGACCTTTGGCCGGACAAACATATATTAGATGTGGGAGAACGCGTCCTGGTGCTGGGAACAGCCTGAAAGGTTAGAATATGCAATTACAATACTGATGAGTAATGTATGTTTGTGCATGTTTTCGTAGAAAATTCTATACATTTCAGGAAACCATAAACTGTCTGGGAAATGACAACCTCAGCAAGTCAAGGTGTATAAAAGCTGAAGAGACCTTGTTGTAAATTGCTCACTTTACTATGACTGTACTTTGTTGTAGATGAACCTGAGTCCGCTTGAAGTGAACAAACTGTTGTTAATATTTTACCCGTGACTTTTGGTCTTCTCTTATCTTGTTTACATTTACCAGATTTTGGTTTTAGAATTATACATGTCAATTCCCATGTAACCAACAAGCGTATTGGATTCTTGAGAAAATGTAGATTAACACATATCCCTATTTAGGGATTTACAGTCCTCTAAGGGGGGTCACCCCCAGTAGGATCTGACTTGGCCTGTCCCTTAGAGGGTGTTAAATCTAGCGGGCAACACCACTTAATATATTCATGATTTGTCTGAATTAAGATTTAAACAAACATTGATGGGTTTTTTTTCTGTGCGTGCAATATTTGTCCATATGTGTCTCCTGTCTTGTTTCTAACGCGTTCCCGTACAGGGACCATGTTAGGTTTAGGTCTTCTATGTCTGAACTTGAAGTATTATGTATTGTTTTGCTCTGTTTTTAGTGTTACTAATTTAATGTTTTCAATGCGCCTCTTGCCATGTGTTAGCCTTTATATTACAGATGCAACTTTTCACATTTGCAAAATTTTGTTTATTGCCCATTTTCAACAAGCTTTGTATGAAGTGTACTAAATGAATTTGTGGACTGATGGTATTCAGTCACAATTAGATGCCACTCGTTTATAGATTAATTGTATGTTTTATATATTTTTCTATTTTATTATTGCACCATTCATGTTGAGCATTTAGAATAAAAAGTATACTTTTGTTTTTTTTGTTACGTTTGATCAAATAATATCTCCATTGAGGATGGTCCTGGCCCTATGTGGTTGTCCTTTGTTATTAAGCTTAGCAGGCTCACCTCCCTAATCCCAAAGCGGGTGGCTCCCCCTTGGGGAGAAGGGGTGAATTCCCTGGATTTGTCACAATGCCCAGAATCAAATGCCATGCCACAGCAAGAAATAGCTAGACTGGTTGCACCAAAACACTGATCTAGCCACTTAATAACAGCTATCATGCTTACTTTATCATAGATGCCCAGATATAAATGCAATGCCACAGTGAGATATAGCTAGACTGGCTGCACCAAAATGCCAGTCTAGGTATATAATAGCTGTAACGCCCACCTGGTTCCCACGGGGGTGCTGATCTAGTCTGGATTACTGCGGCCTCTTCTAGCGTGATGCGCAGGACCCGGAACACCGATTGGACAGGACCTCCAAATCGTGTTTCCTAAGCCCGTAGGAATATCCTTCTGCAGATGAGAAAGGGGATTAACAGTCTGCAGAATGGTGTGCTAGCTTCCCCCTTCCCCCCTCCGTTCCTCTCTATTCCTCCAAACCCGGTTTAAGCTCACCTTATGGTTTGGAAGGTTGAACTCTCCATCCTGCTTCTGGTGCAGGGGCGCGCGTTCGTCCAGTTACTTCACTGGTTTTCAGTATGGCGCTGGCAAAATCCACTTGACTTTCCTGAGCGATGCGCCGTAAGTATGAAAGTTCAAAGTTCAAGTGAGGCCCCCTTTATGCTGTCTTTCTCACCTGTGATCTGTCCTTTATTTCAGGTGCAGAATGAAGGCGATGCGTCGAGGGGTTAACCTGCCGAAGTGAGTAGTAATGAGGGCGATCCCTCTAGATGTCCTTATCATTTCTCTGAAATGTCTCTAGTCCTTTCCCCATAGGGGCCGTGGTACGGTACCTGCCAACGGGGTGGCGCCAACCCGAAATGTGGAAGAAAAGCCGGTAAGTATTATGGCTTTTAATCAGGCTTTCCTTCTGTGTGTCCTTCTGCTCACCTTTTGTTTCTTCTTCTCTCCCCTAGGTGCAGAGATGTGGCGTCCGATGCTGACAGCCGCGATGGAGACGGGAGATGTCTCGAGGACAGG
The DNA here is from genome assembly GCF_040938575.1 of Ambystoma mexicanum. NCBI lineage: Eukaryota > Metazoa > Chordata > Amphibia > Caudata > Ambystomatidae > Ambystoma > Ambystoma mexicanum. The sequence continues at coordinate 825,034,884 of NC_090930.1, read as the reverse complement.
ACAGGTGAGTGAAGCGTGGCGCTGCAGCGAGCAACGCAATGCTTTTAAATTGAAGTCTTCCTTCAGGGATGCTGGCGAGAAGATTCCGGATGCAGGTAAGAAGCTTGAAATAATCCTTGGTTTTCACCTTTCTCTTCTCTTCCTTCCTTGCAGGTCTTCCAGGTTCAAGACGGGCGTGGCTGTAGTCCAGGAGCAGGAGCAGACACGGTGAGCATTAAGCTGCAGGAAGCAGAACAACGCGAAGCATGAGCTGCTGTCTGGGCGTGGCTTAAATAGCCTCCAAAGAAGTCCCAGGTATGTATCCTTCCCTGGCCACGCCCGAGTGAAAAAATATTCCCTATGAAAAAATAGTCCCTTTCAGGTCTCAGGGAGGCCTGAAGCGTGCAGCATGGTCTGCATCAGGTAAGTGCACAAAACACCTACCTTTATGAGCCTGGCGCCTATGGCGCCAGGACTGATGTCCAACATGAGCCTGGCGCCAAAGGCGCCAGGACTGAGTCCAAAGAGTCCCTATAAGGGGCTGCTGGGCTTTTACCCGAGGGCATGATGCCTGCTTCCGGGGGTGCTGGGCCTGGCCTGATGCTCCGGGGGTAGGCATCCTGACAATAGCTCTTATCATGCTTGCTTTATCATAGATGCCCAGAAAGAAATGCCATGCCACAGTGAGAAATATCTAGACTGGCTGCATCAAAATACCGATCTAGTCACGTAATAACACATATCATGCTTACTTTATCATTGATGCCCAGAAAATGTGCCATGCCACAGTCATAAATAGCTAGACGGGCTGCATCAAAATGCCAGTTTAGGTATATAATAAAAGTTATCATGCTTACTTATCCTAGATGCCCAGTAAAGAAATGACACGGCACAGTAATACATGAATAGCATGGCTGCGCCAAAATGCCAGTCTAGCCACGTAATAACACGTATCATGCCTACTTTAAATAGATGCTACTTAAAAATGCTGTAATAGCCAGAGCCGCACCTGCCAAAATCAGCTCCCAGTCCCAGCACAAGCTCACACACATTCGCACAATGTTAACACATTGCATTCACGTGCACATACATCATACATAATACATACAAAAATGAATCTTAACTGCAACCTCGGCCCAGAATCTAGACTCTGTTCTGCTCTGCTGGTATCTCCACGAAAGCCCTGTTCAGCACAATCAGGAACCAGAAGCAAAGAGTTCTTCCTGCACATGAGCGTAGGGTGCAGGAGTGCTTCATTGTCAGTGCCCCAATTGTTCTGAACGTGCAGGAAGGCGCAGGAGTGGCCCCTACACACATTCAGATGAGCAGTTGCCCATCCTGCATCTACCGTGGACTATGCAAGACTGGGAAAGCAAAACCCCCCTGCCTGTGTATGGTCATTGGACATTCGTGCTGGGGAACTAAACTTTCAAAGGGAAACCGTGAATTGGCTTCTCCATGATGGGTAAGGATACTGGTGTGTTGGCACCCCTTCACCCATTATGGACAAGGCCCACTGGCCCAACCTTGTAAAAAGAAAGAACTTGCCCTATGTTTATGACCTACTAATTAAATGTAAAACTGTGGAAGTACACTTGGTGGAGATCTGCCACATACTGATAAAATTAAGGAAAGTATGCATGAAACTATCTGTTCAGAAAGCACAACAGTGCAGAACAAATGCATTCATTCTAGGTCACGAGATTACAGCTGAAGGGCTTACTCATCAGAAGAAGAAGGTTGAGGCTTTACTGAAGTTGAAGAACCCCACTAATCTATGTGGGTCGAAAAGTCTCTTGCGATTGACTAATTACAGTCGTGAATTCACAGAGAATAAAGCAGAGTGCACAGAGCTGTTACTCCATCTTTTGAAGTCAGTGGGGACGTGGAAGTGGGGGGGCTTACAAACAGAGGCTGTGAGGGAATTCAGAAGAAGCATCTCTCCCAAGCTCCATGCTTGGCTTGTCCCATTAAAAATAAAGGCTTTTTCCTAGAAAAAGGATTTACAACACCCCCTTAAGGCGTGCAGTAATAAAATAGCTGCAAAAAAGTCGTCTGTAAAAAATATTGTGTGAAAAATGCTGTGGTTTGACCCGCTAAAGGTGTACCCATTAAACCATTTAAGGGGAGCAGCGGTTGCATGGATTGCGGTGGCAAAACCACAGCCTTTTTGCCGTGATTTTTTGTGTAAACTACCATTTTTGCCGCGTTTTTAACACATGGAACCCTCCTTAACTAACTGTGGTCTTGTATCAGAAGCATTAGCAGGGTAATAAAGTAATTACATATGCAAGCAAGGCATCATCACAAAAGAAATGTGATGAATGTGAAAAACAATTCTCGGCAACTGAATTAGCATTGAAAATCTACCGTCAGTTGATTCATGGGGAACATATTATAGTTGAGCCCTCATAACAGCTTCTGCAATATTTGCAAAGCACCAGATTGTGACTGGGAATGTCTTTAATTCAGTTATTTCCTGAATTATTTCTATGCAAGCTACCCTGTAGAGAGCAGATATAGCCAAGGTTAAGAGTCTAATGGCTAATCAGTGAGCAGATCTACATGATTGTGTTGTGGAGTGCTGTTTAGGAGATGGAGATTAAAAACAACTGCCAAAATAGAGGCTTATCAATCTTCTCCTCACAAAGGGAGAAAACAATTAAGAAAACACTTGTCAGGGAGTGCCCATAGTTTATGTGGATGGATGTTCTTACCTTATTTCCAAAAATAATTAGAAGAAATTAGTAGCTTGCATTGGAAATGCTTGGGTGAATAACACCCCTGAATTCTCATCCTCTTATGAAATTGGTCTCTGGAGTAGTCAGGTGGCAGAGCTGATGGTCATATATAAAGCTGGTGTTACTGCTGTAAATTATCAACTTCAGGAGCTAGTGATAATTACTAATTCAGATTATTCCCAAAATGGATTTGTTGAACACTTGATGAATTGGAAAGCCAGGTTTATGCTGTGTGCTAACAACAAACCCTTAGAATATGGAAAGCGGATACAACCATTGATTTGGTGGCATTAAACAATGCTTCAGTATACTGCCAAAAGATTAAAGGCCTTTGTATGATAGAAGGTCCTGACAAAAAGGAAATTATTTGGCAAAACAATAAGCCAAAACTGGAGCTCTCCAAGGAGGATCCATTGATATGGAACACCTCCTGGGAGAAATATAAATGGCAGCAGTGAATTTACCACAATCATGTGGTAAAGGTGAAGCTTCTACACCTCAATGGAGTAGATATGCTCATATATCAATTTAATTACTGCTCAAAAAGAATATCCGATCATTGAAAAATGTTTATATCTAAAAGATCCTAAAAACGTCCCTAACTGAGTAGTAATATCAGGTGAAGCAAGATTTGGGAGTTCTAATGAAATTTCAGAGGATGTTTAAATTCAGGATGCACTGCCCCCTAGGAACCCGACTCTGGTTGCTATCAGTGGGTGGTACCTCTCGCACTACGAAGCATCATATAAAACACTCCCAACATATGGCTCCCACCGGTCAGAGGGGATTTCAAAAGACGATGGAGATCCTATGTGATGTCACTTATTGTTACGCTCACCTGGTCTCTGCGGAGGTGTTGGGGCATGGTTGGAGCCCTCCCAGGAGTTAGATCACCCCCTCTGGTCTTTCCCTCTGCGAATGAGCTGTGAGTGGTGGTAATTGGTGACACTGCTCCTGCGTGGATATGAGAAAACGTGAGTGCACTGATCGGTGACTATTGTGCCTCTCAAAGCCTTCTACCCAAGGTGCGATCGATTTCTGTGGGCATGTACCGGCCCATAGGGCTCACCTGTTAATTACTGATGGTAAGCTCTCCGTCCTGCTACTTCTGGCAGGGGCGCTTGTCGATGGGATCTAGTTCCTTCACTGATCCCTGGTAAGTAATAGTCCCGTCCAGCTGTGACTATGCTTCTCCTCTTATCTCTTTCCCTTTCTTTTTTCTCTTTGCCTCTTCTCATTTTCTGTCTTGGTATTATTGCTCTCAATGTTGCTGTTAATTCCTGAATAACGTTTTCTCTTCTGTTTTCTTCCCAATAGGTGGAAATGTGGTTCAAAAGCAGCTGTGTGGGCGCGGAATGCGGCCAGGAAGAAGATGGTTGAAACCGCAATGTCCGACAACAGGTGAGTGATGGTTTAAGGCAAAGCGAGAGGTTTGGTGGTAGCGCAGCCTAAAACTGAATGTCTTTTAAGTGTTTAACCTTCCTTTTCGTTCTTACTTGCAGGTGCTGCTGTCGCTGGCACAGCGCGTCATGCTGTGGCGCCAAGATGAAGATTTCAGCGTCCCAGAAGATTTGAAGATGAGCTGCGTTGCCAGGATGAATATGTCATCGTTCCGGAAGGCTTGAAGATGAACTGCAGTGTCAAGAAGAATATGTCAATGTTCCGGAAGCCTTGGAGAAGAATGTCAGGATCAACGAAGACATGCACAGGTGAGAGCAGGTTCTCCAGTTGGTAAGTATGAAAGCAGGAAGCAGAATTTCCAAAGGTAAATTTAATCCCAGGCGGCGGTGAGCGTTATGCTGCATGGAAGTGCAGAATAACGCGAAGAGTTTGCCTCAGGGATCGGAGCAGTTTATATAGCTGTGATCGTGGGCACGCCCACTAGGCCTGGCTTGCCTGCCACACCCTGCCACTCCTAGAGAGTCGGCACGTGCAAGGCAACCCTATAGCAGCAGCAACCACACCCAAGAGTACACGTGGGGCTGCTTTAGTGATGGAAGTTCCCATGTTAAATACATCTTGCAGCCAAAATGAGGTATTACGTCCAGAATAAAAGCATTCTTGTCCCAAGTAAATGTTCTTGCTTATTTTTCATTCATGAGCTTGGTTCCAGGACTGTGTCTATCCGGGGCCTCTGTGTTTTTGGCCCTTGAATGTCTGTGTTCTTGGCCTGATGACCATGACAGCACTCCCCCTCAAGGCCCCTCTCAAGGGTGGTCCTCCTCCCGGTCCTGGTTTGGTGGGATTGTTGCGATGGAACTGCCTGATTAAATGTGGAGCATGGGTTCACTGGGTTACCAAGTTCGGTCTTGAGGTCCGTAACCTTTCCTGTCTATAAGGTAATACAATTTGGACCAAACCACCTTGGAGTCGAGGATGGGTTTACCTTCATACTCCGGTACCCCATTGAGTAATTCGGGCTCTAGTGGACGGCTAATCTGTGTATTTGTTTTCATTGGTTTGAGGAGAGAGACGTGAAATACTGGGTGAATCTTCATGTGCGATGGTAACTCTAATTTCATGGCGGCAGGGTTGATTATTGCTTTGAAAGCATAGGGGCCCAAATATCTGGGGCGGACGGCCCTTGGTCCTTTCAACGATATGTATCTGGATGCTAACCAGACTTTATCGGGAGCTTCTTTTTGGTGCCGGTCAGCAAACAGTTTTTGTCTTTCTTTGGCCATAGTCAAATGTTCTGTCGCTTCCTCAAGAACCTGAGTGATGGTTTTATGCAAGGTTTTTATTGCTGGAATTTCCAAAGTATTGGGTGGATCAAATACTGATGTTCGCGGATGTCTTCCTGGCACAGTATAGAATGGAGTTTGCCCAGTACTCATGTGAACAGAGTTGTTGTATGCATACTCGGCTACCCAGAGTATGTTTTTCCAGGAGTCCTCGGAGTGCTCTAACATACACCTTAAATATTGCTCTAACGTATGATTAGTTCGTTCAGTTTGCCCATCAGTTTGCGGGTGATGGCTTGTGGACAACCGGAGGTCAATTTTGGCCATTGTACAACACCTTCTCCAAAAGGCGGAAACAAATTGAGTTCCACTATCCGATATTAATATTGACGGAAATCCATGTATTCGGACAATTTGTTCTAGAAACACAGTAGCAAGAGTCGATGCAGTTGGGAGTCCCTTCAGAGGGATGAAATGGGCTATTTTGGAGAATACATCTACAATAACCAAGATGGTGTTGTAACCATTGCAGGGAGGAAGATCCGTAATAAAGTCCATTGACAGAATATGCCAAGGTTCTGCTGGTACCATCAAGGGACGTAGTAAGCCAGCAGGGTTTTGTTTCTGAGACTTGTGTTCTGCGCAGACACCACAGGTTGCAATAAACTGTGCAATGTCTTTTCTCCAAGTTGGCCACCAGTAATTTTGCTTTATTTTAGCCTGAGTTTTGGCTATTCCTGGATGTCCTTCCACTAATAAATCATGATAGTTCATGATGATTTGATTTTGCAGTTTCTTGTCTTGGATATATAAGCGTCCTTGAAAATATGGTAGATTGTTTTCGATGGTGTACCGGTCTCCCTTTAAAAGCCATTCCTGTTGCATTGACGGATTCATCTGGGATTGCAAACTGGTTTTTAAGTCATCTACACACTGGGTGGCGGCGATCTTGGTTTGGATTCGTTCTTCAGGAATGATAGCCACGGGATCTGATGTTGTAAAAGCCCTTTTTTCTTCACTCATGCGTGATAGTGCTTCTGCCTTTCCATTCTGTACTCCAGGCCTATAGGTGATAGTAAAGTCGTATTCGGTGAAAAAGAGAGCCCAACGAAGTTGACGCAAGGATTGTGCTTTGGCAGTCTTCAAGTATTGTAAGTTACGGTGGTCTGTGATGACGGTGACCGTGTGTCTTGCCCCAAGAAGATAATGTCTCCATGCCTTGAATGCTGCTTTAATCGCCAGTAATTCCTTATCCGTGATTGCATAGTTTAATTCGGGGGCAGAGAACTTGCGAGACCAGAATGCGACGGGATGTAACAGTCTTGTTTCCGGGTCACGTTGGGACAATACCGCTCCCATTGCTACTTTTAAAGCATCTGTTTCCTCCATGTATCGTAGATCTGATCGAGGGTGTCGAACAACTGGTGCTGTGGTAAATGCTAGTTTCAGCTTCCAAAAGGCTTCTTCAGCTTCTGTGGACCAATGGAATTTCTTGTTCTTTCTCAGCAGGGAAGTAATTGGGTGTACGATTTGTGAGAACCCAGGTATAAATCGTTGATAGAAATTAGAGAATTCGAGCACACTTTGTACTCCTTTTGTGGATGTTGGTGAAGGCCATTGGAGGATTGCGTCCACCTTTGGCATTTCCATGTGTACGCCCTGTGGTGTGAGCATGAAACCGAGAAATTCGACCTCAGTCACATGGAAGAAACATTTTTCCAGCCTGGCATACAACCGGTGTTCTCGAAGCTTCTCTAGAACTGCCCGGACATGACCAACATGTTCTTTCTTGGAATTTGAGTAGATGAGAATGTCATCTATGTAGACAAGTGCGCAAACGTCCAATAGTTCACGGAGCACGTCATTCATAAAGAATTGGAACGCCGCGGGGCGTTACATAACCCGAAGGGCATGAGCTGGTATTCGAAGAGGCCATATTTCGTGCGAAAGGCCGTCTTCCACTGGTCTCCTTTTTTGACTCTCACAAGATGGTAGGCCCCTCGTAAATCCAGCTTTGTATAAATCTGAGCATGTTTCATCTGATCCAAGAGTTCTGGTATAAGTGGTAAGGGGTAACGTTTTTTTTACTGTGATCTGATTGATTGCTCTGTAGTCAATACAGGTTCTTAAGTCCCCTTCCTTTTTAGGCACAAAGAAGAGGGGTGATGAAGCAGGGGACTTGGATGGACGGATAAAACCGTTTGCCAGATACTGATTCAGGTAAGCTCTAAGATGTTGGTTTTCCTGCTCAGTTAGAGCGTAAATCTGGATGAAGGGAATCTGGGCACCGGGTATGAGTTCTATTTGTCAATCGAAGGGTCTGTGCGGGGGCAAAACATTGGCTTGTTCTTTTTGGAAGACATCCTGGTAATCCATGTGTTCAAGTGGTAAAGAGCCAGTAAGGCCCAGCACGATTCCTTTCTTTGGTTTCAGGTTCACAACGTCTTTGTTGTAACAGGTGTCAGCACATTCTTGAGGAAAAGTCAGAACTCATTTTCGCCAGTTGATCCTAGGATTATGGGTCTCCAGCCAAGGCATTCCCAATATCATCTGGAACTGAGGAGCAGTGATGAAATCGAAGGTAATGTCCTCTTGATGCCCATCCTGCAACTGAATCTTGACTTTCTCAGTGTATTGCGTCACCGGGCTGGATGATAGCTGTGAACCATCTACTGCTGTGACATTTTCTGATTTCTGCTTTTGTTGGAGAGGAAGGCCTATTCGGATAGCCAGATCTTGGTCAATGTAGTTACCCACAGCTCCATTGTTAATGTACACCTCGAAGGCATGTATCTTTGACGGTTGTTTGTGATTCACCAAAAGTACCGTAAGGACTAGATGTGAGGTCTGCACGGATTCCTTTTTCTTGCTCGACAAGTGGACCCCTATGCTTGCCAGGCCTGGGAGTTTCCTAAGTCATGTACTTCTTCTTCGTCATTTTTGTCCATTGCTCCAACTATTTTCTTGGGTGGTTTTACCAGGCAATCGCAGAGGGTGTGACCTGCTTTACCACAAAGGAGGCAGAGCTGTTGCTGCCTTCTTTTCTCTCTTTATGCCTTGTTAAGAGGACTCTGTAAACCACTGATCTGCATTGGTTCCGACTGTTCATGTGGTTTGGTCTGGTTCTCACTGGGTCGCACATAAAATGACCTTCCCTCTCTACTGGCTAGATCTATTTTTCTATTCTGCAAACTATGATCGAGTTGCACTGTCAAGTCTATGAAGTTCGCATACCCCTGAGGTGGGTTCACAACTTGATCCAACACATTCTTAAGTTCTCTGCGTAACCCTTGATAAAAGAGCGTAGTTCTCTTTTCCTCTGGCCAGTTGGTCTGGGCTATGAGATGATTGAAGTTTGCAATGTAGGTTAATAGATCTTGATTCCCCTGTCTGAGTGACAACAATTCATTGTCCAGAGCTTGTCCTTGAGTATGTAGGGCAAACAATTTCTCCATCTCATGCTGAAAATCCCCAAAGTTTCGAAGCAAAGGATCATCTTGAGTGACCAATGGTATTGACCAGCCCGCCGCGTTGCCTCCTAGATATGAGAGTACGAATGCAACTTTGGCTCGATCGTTAGGAAAGGCTCCTGGTCTGCATAAGAAATGAAGGCGACATTGGTTCATGAATATGATATGATATGATATTTTATTTATATCGCGCTCGTACACAGGTGTGTCAGAGCGCAACCAGGCGAAGGGAGCGGAACAGGGGAGAAGCGAAAACAATGATTTTACTAGGCCCAGTGACATTGAGAACGCCCAAGTGCATGGGCAAGGGAAAAAGGGGGAAAGTGCATGGGGAAGGGAAAAGGGGGGAAGTGCATGGGGAAGGGAAAAACGGGGAAGTGCAGAGCATAGGAGAGAAACAAAATAAATAAATAATTAAATACAGTGTTAGCAGTAGTAGTGCAGCCTGTAAGAGGCAAAGGTGCTAGGTTAGTCAGATAGGGTGTATCTGATAAGTGCAGAAGAAAAGTGGGCAGGAAACTGTATGGGGACAGATACAGGCCCCAGTGCAAGGGGTGGCCTGGAGGCAGTGCAGGAGGATGGCAGGGTGAGCAGGTACCTGGGCCCGAAGGACAGAGGGTGGCCAGGTGCACAGTGCTGAGGGAAAAGGCAGATCAGCAGGGGAGTTGCGGGGCAAAGGCAGAAGCGAGGAGCAAGGTCTTGAGGAGCTTCCGAAACTGTAGATGGTTCTCCTCATGTTTCAAGGTGGCAGGGAGGCAGTTCCAAAGGGAGGCCCTGGCCTAAGACAGAGATCTACCTCCAGCTCGTTTCTTTGAAAAACGACTGACCCTGATGGAGTTAGAGGTAGAGGAGCGAAGGGCTCGAGAGGGGAGGTATTTACGGAGGGATAGTTGAAGGTATTTTGGACCCAGGCCCCAGAAAGCCTTGTGGACAATCCAAAGGGTTTTAAATTTAATCCTTGCATCCACTGGGAGCCAAGGAAGGGATTTCAGAGCTGGAGAGATACGATACCAGGCTTGAGGCCAAGGACAAGTCTTGAAGCCCTGTTCTGGATTAGTTGTAAAGGGCAGAGAGTGGAGGCAGGTAGATTTAGAAAGAGGCTGTTACAGTAGTCCAACCTAGAGAGAATCAGAGCTTGGGAGACAGTGAGCTTCTGAGGGAAACTGAGGAAAGGAAGAGTACCTCTAAGGATGTGCAATTAGAAGTTTGACTTTTTAGAGACATCAGAGATGTGTGGGGAGAAGGAAAGTGTGGAGTCAAAGATGACCCAGAGGTTCTTAGCTTCGCAGGTAGGGACAGGAGGAGGGCCAAGGGAGGCTGGCCAGAGAGTGAGGGGAAAGGATGGAGAGGGTGTACCAATGAGAAGGATCTCAGTCTTGTTGGCATTTAAACAGAGATCGTTGGCGGCACACCAAGTTTGAATGGTGATGAGACAGTCAGAAATGAGGGAAGGAGAGGAGGCGGCTGAAGGAAGCCTGAAAATGAGTTGGGTGTCATCAGTGTTGAGGGTGACTGGCGCCCCCCGCGCGCCTCGCCGTAAGCCCCGGCCCCAAGAACTCAGACCAACACGTCTGTCTTGGTTCGGGCTTCCCGGTCGCTCTAACGCGGCCGGGAACGCCCCGTTTATTTATACTGCACGCGACGGTGTGCAACGTCACGCCGCCGCGTGCGCGCCTGTCATCGGGCAGCGCCACACTCCTCCTTTTTCGGGGAGAACCAACAACTATCATTCAACTATTCACTGCAAACTATATAACACTGCAATTGAAACAAGTCATGAGAACAATGGGACAACGAAAACACATCACAACACCCCAGTTCCATGAACACCCCTTTATTGGCATCCACCCGGGTCCCCTTAGCTAGACTTTCTCACCCTCTGGATCTTCAGTCAATTGTCCCAGCATGTAATTGGTGAGGCGAGCTGGTTTCCCTCGCCCAGTCCTCTGGGGGTACCTCCGGCTCGCCTCCGGCACGGGTGATCTGTCCGCCGACGGACCCCGAACCGGGGACTCCGGCATGCAGGGTGGGTCTCCCTCGTTCTCCAGGACTCCTCCCAGGTCCGGGTCAGGAGGTGGGTCAGTTCTAGGGTCTCTGATCTTTTTGAAAAAACTCATGTTGCGCGTCACTTCCGACCGTCCATCCGACGCAGTCACCATGGAGCCCCGGACGGCCACGACATCCAGTGGCTCAGACTCGTACGGCAAAGAGAGTTTTCCATGCTGGTGTCGATTGCGAATGAGAACCTCATCGCCCGGCTCTAGCTGTTGTGGGCGAAGCCCCCTCCGCACGTTTTCTTGCTCATTTCTTGCTTGCCGGTCCATCTCGACTCGTTGGTCGTCAATCACCGCAGGTTCTCGCTCTCCGACCTCCGGCAACAGCCCTCGCGGACACCTTCTGCACATTGCCTCTGCCGGGGCCACCCCCGTGGACGCATGTGGCGTGGTGCGGTATACCCTCAAGAATTGGTACAGGGCTCTCTGTAGGGACTGCCCCTGTCCTTGGGCAATTCTAAACGTTTTATTGAGGGTCCTCATCAGGCGTCCCCATTCGCTCGAGGCCACAGAGGCATGATCTTCCAGTGCACCACCCCGCAGCTCACCATCAGTTCAGCAAATCGTTCACCCTGAAAGGGCGCACCATTTTCCGAACACAGCGTGTGAGGGAATCTGTGAGCCATGAACTTCTCCACCGCCACTACCACGTGTTCAAACGCCACGGACTCCACGAACTCCACCTCGGGGTACCGGGAGTACTCGTCCACCAGGACTAGGAAGTGGGTGCCCATGGTGGTGGACCCAAAATCGGCATGAACCACCTCCCATGGATGGGTCCCCCTCGGCATCGCCTCGATGACCGGCTCCCGCTGTAAGGGCGAGGCTGCCTGACACCAGACACAAGCCGCCACAAATTCGTCCACCTTGCGTTCCAGTTCGGGGAACCACACCTTCATCCGGAGGCGGGCCTTGGTCTTGGCGGCCCCTTGTTGGCCCCGGTGTGCCAGCGCGATCACCTCACCCACCTTTGACTGGGGAACTACAATCCGATCACCCCGAAGTAGCAGGCCCGACGCCGAGAAGGACAGTTCCTCACAAACCTTCCATAGTTGTTCTAGACCAGTCCGGGCCTCCTGAGTGCGTCCCGCCAGGGCCTCGAGCGCTGACTTCCAGGAGCCTTGCTGCATGGACTGCCTCAATACTTTGAAGCACTCATCCTGTGCCGCCGCAGCCTCTAGCTCCTGGAGAGGCATGGCATTCGGTGTGGCTGCCTCTACCACGACTTGGACATGCTCCTCAGCTTCTTGCTCACAGATGTCACGGTCACCTTCTCCAGGCGCTCCAGGGTGTCTGGATAGGTAGTCAGCTGCGTTGTTTACCCCTGGCCGGTAAACCAGGGTCACCCCATACTCCAAGAGAGCCAGCATCCATCTCTCAATGCGTGCCGGCGGTTTGGATGACGACCCCGCTAGGATGGGCAGCAGAGGTTTATGGTCAGTAACCACCGTCACCGGGCGTCCGAGTACATAGAGCCGGAAATGGCGACATCCCCACAGCACCTCCAGAGCCTCGCGCTCAATCTGCGAGTAGCGTTGTTCGGCGTCTGACAGCGCTTTGCTGGCATATGCGACTGTCCGGACGCGGACATCACGGTCAATCTGTGTCAACACCGCACCCAGGCCGAATGGGCTAGCATCAACGATGATCTCCGATGATAGGGCGGGATCAAAGAATGACATTGTGTCCTCGGTCGTGAGGGCGCCCCTAATGTCATCAAAAGCCGCCTGTTCCAGCGGGCCCCAATTCCAGACGGTGTCCTTTCTTGTCAGGGCCCGGAGGGGCTCAGACCTGGATGCCAGGTTCTTGATGAACCGGCCACAGTACGTGACCATGCCCAAAAAGCTTCGCACCTCCGACACAGATTCCGGTGGTTGGGCCTTCTGTATGTCCAGTACCTTTTTTGGGTCAGGAGACACCCCCCCCCTCCCTGAACACAAACCCGAAGAACTCCAGGGAGGGGCGCAGAAATTCGCACTTCTCCTTATGTAATGTGAGTCCCAGCGACTGCAGCCTCTCGAATGTTTTCGCCAGACGCCTCAGGTGGTCCACCTCCGTCCTTGCGAAGACCAGAATGTCGTCGCTTATGTTTAGGACGCCCTCGAGGTCGGCTAGGGCACCCCGAATGATGTTCTGGAATACTTCCGCGGCCGAGGACACCCCAAAACTCAACCTCTTGTAGCGATATAGTCCCCGGTGCGTGGTGAAGGTGGTAATGTACCTTGAGTCGGGGTGGAGGACGACCTGATGATATCCGGCCCTGAGGTCGAGCTTCGAGAAGAACCGAGCACCCTGCACCTCCGCAATGATGTCATCCAGCATCGGTGTGAGGTGCCTCTCTCTCTTGATGGCCTTGTTGGGGATTCTCATGTCTACGCAGAACCTGACTGCGCCCGGTTGTTTGAGTTTCCTTGCCACCACTATGGGGGACACCCAGGGAGTCGGTCCCTCCACCTTCTCGATAATGTCTAGATCGACGAGGCTGTCCAGTTCTTTGTCTACCTGCTCACGGAGGTGGAAAGGTACCCTCCGATGTTTGAGGGCCACCGGCTGCACCGACTCATCAATGTGCAGCCGCACCGGCTCCCCGGCCATCTGCCCAATCCCCTTGAATAGGGCATGATGCTTCTCCAGCAAGTCATTAATGTCCTCCAGGTAGACGGAGTACGCGAAGCTTACGATGCCGAGAGTCTCCGCCGCTGCACAACTCAACAAAGTGTTCTTACTCACTGGGGTCACGTAGAAGCGGGCTGTGATGTGGGAGCCATCGTGTTCCACTTTTGCCACAAAGGCCCCGTCCAGAGGGATGGGCTCCACACCACCGAACGCGAAGATGCGGGCCTTTGGCGTGACCAGCCTAGGCGGCTGATCCATGGCGTTGTAATGTTCTCGGGCCATGACGTTCACCGATGCTCCTGTGTCCACGAGTACAGGGACCGGAGACTGGTTCACTTCCACCACGCACCTTGGTTGACGTCGATTCCTGCCCCTTAGAAGCTCCACACTTGAGACAAAGAATATGTTCTCTTCATCTTCTTCTTCTGCTTCTTCCACCTGAGCCTCCTCCTCGCCCTGGTCCACCTGGGCGACATTGGACGGCCGACCTTGGCGAGTGGAGACCGCTCGGCCCTGGCCCCTTGGCACCAGTACGGGCAAGGTTGCCCTACACACCCTTGAGAAGTGGTCTGGCAACCCGCACCGCCCGCATGTCTTTCCAGCTGTAGGGCACTCTGCTGGGTGAGGCAGGTCGTATCCGCATTTTTGGCAAATCTCGCCTGCCCTCCCAGCTCTGTCCCGTGTGCCACCGCCATATCTCCTAGCACCTCCCCCCCTCGCCACATCGCGCAGATCTCTTCAGTTTTAATGGGGCGCGACCCGGCCCCCATTCTTGCCGCTCACGCCTCTGGCACCTCGTGGCTCCTTCCTAGCTCAAGGATGCGCTGGAGCATTATCCCCGGCTCCCTCAGCACTTGGCGCCTGAGCTTGCCTGATGAGCACGCCTGGATAAGCATGGTCCTGATCATGTCCTCTGCATCGCCCCAGGCGCAGGCGAGCGACAGACGCCTTAGGCACCCATAGAACGTGTCCAAGGTCTCGTCATCTTTTTGTTTGGCAGAGAGCATCACGAATCGCTCATAGTCCGCGTTGGCTAAGGGCGGAAAATATGCTTGGAGGGCGGCCTTTGCATGATCGTAGGTTCCATTCCCTTGTGGCAAGGATTCAAAAATTTCCTGGACCGAGGGCCCTGCCGAGTACAACATTGTGGCCAGCCTGGTGTCATCATCGACCACTTGCGCAGCCCTGAAATACATGTCCAGGCGGTCCACCCACCTTCTCCATCGGGGCCCCAGGCTGGATGGCGGGCCCCACACATCGAATTCGGGGATGGGCTGCAGGGCAGCATGCGCACGTACCTGCGCCATGGCAGGCGCTGCCTGCTGAACACCAGGAGCAGCAGCAGGTTGAACTGGGAGTTGAAGGGCGGGAACCACTGCCTGACCATCTGCTGGAGCTGCTGGTTGCTGCATTGGAGGTAGAAGACCCTGTGGGGCCACTGCTGCACGAGGATGAAACTGCGCCGCCACACCGTGTGCTCCGTCCTGGTCCTCGGTGTCACTCATGAGTTTGAGCGCACAGGCACCCCCATAATGCTGATAGGGGCCGCAACTCAAACATTCAGCCCAAAGCGATCCTCAGCCTGGACCACCCCTGGATGCAGTGACTCCTGCCACCTCTGTGATGATGAAGAGGATGAAGATAGATGGAGTCGCCAGGATGATGATGAAGGGGATGAAAAAAGCAGAATGCCTTTGTGTGTTCCAAAAATTGGTAGCCAAAATAGTAACTGGATTCAGCAGGCCCAGTTAAGATAGGCCTTCTCCTAGCTTCCACTCGACGTAGGAAACCCAAAATTGAGTCGATGCACTAAATGGGCATACCTCTGTGTAGATGTAGCTGTCAGCTACTGAAATGTCAAAAAATTAGGCCTGGGGTCGTTTCAGGGCCCAAACCGGAGCTCCTTGAAATCCCACAGCCGTTGCACAAAATGGCCGCCAGCCGCGTGGGCAACGCACTACCCGCGGCATGAAACAAAGTCTGTCCATTGACCTCGTTCCGGTGAAAAATTATTCCGATTATCACCGCCGGGCCCGGGCATCGTTTCCCACACTCGTCGCCACTGTTGAGGGTGACTGGCGCCCCCTGCGCGCTTCGCCGTAAGCCCCGGGCCCCAAGAACTCTGACCAACACGTCTGTCTTGACGGTTGAGCAGGGTGGTATGGTTGACTGTGTCGAAAGCAGAAGAGAGATCAAGTAGAATGAGGACAGAGGGAATGTTAGAGTCAAGGTTGGAGAGCAGGTCTTCACGGATGTTCAGGAGAGCAGTTTCCATGCTTCGGGCAGATCTGAAGCCAGATTGGTGGTCGTGGAGAGAGCCAACAGAGTCAGAATGAAGGTTAAGCTGAGAGATGGCAAGCTTTTCCAGGAGCTTACTCAAAAAGGGAGTTATGGAAATTGGGCGATAGTTAGCTGGGCAAGAAGGAACAGCTGTGGGTTTCTTGAGGAGAGGATGCACAAGGGAGTGCTTCAGATGGTAGGGGAAAGACCCAGAGGCAAAGGAGAGGTTGCAGAAATCGGCAAGGGCTGGAGCAAGGTATCGATGTGGTCCTTAATGGTTTTAGAGGAACAGGGATGGACCTGTTTTGATGGGGCTTTCATAGATCGGACCTATCTAGCGACCTCTTAAGTGGAGAAAGGAGGAGAAAGAGGGAGGGTGGTTTGCTGAAGGTGGGTCAGCAAGCAGAGAAGGAGAAAGAGAAGGGAGAGGAGTGGGAGAGGAGAAGAGATGTCCTGGTTTTTTGAGACAAAGTGTGCAGTGAGGGCATTGCAAAGAGCCTGATAGGCGAGAGGAGGGGTGGCTAACGCAGCAGGGTTGGCCAGCTCCTTGCAGATTTTAAAGAGTTCGGCCGAGTTGTTAGATGCCGCAGAGACATGGGCTTGAACGTGGACTCGCTTCTTGGTGCATACAGACAGTCGGTATTGCCTTTGGAGCAGGCGGCAGGCCAGTTTGTCAGAGGATGAGCAAGAAGCCCTCCATTTCCTCTTGGCCGCCCTGCACTTATGTTTAAGTGTAGCTAGGTCGGAGTCATACCAAGAATTGCACTTGACTTTGGGCTTCAAACGGATCCTCATGACAGGGGCAAAAGCATCAAGAGTGGCAGAGATAGAGGAGTAGAGCAGAGACAGTGCTGTGTCAGGGTGTGAGTCAGCCTGGGGTGAAGGAGGGGGTGAGAAGGTGGCAGTGAAAGCCTCGACTGACACACGCTTCATGGGCCGGATATCCGAGAAGGTTGGTGGCAATCTTGGGGTGGGCTTGGCTTGTGTGGAGGAGATGGAAAGATGAGAGGAGAGGAGGCAGTGATCACTCCAGGAGAGAGGAGTGGTGGGGGGCGTAGATAGGGGAGGCCAGAGGAGGTCAGGACATCAAGTATGTGTCCAGCAGATTGAGTCGGGCCGGAGGGGAGGATCGAGAGGGAGAGGGAATTGCAGAGGTCACGAAAGAGCGCAGATGAGGAACAGGGAGAATCAAGATGGATGTTGAGGTCACCAAGGAGGAGGAGTTGAGAGGTAGAGGCCAGGAGGGCAGAGGAGAGGTCTGCCCACTCGGAGAGAAAAGAGGTGATTTGACCAGGGGGCTGGTAGAGAGTAGCAACAGTAAGAGAGTGACTAGGAGAGCGACAGAGCCTAAAGACAAGGCATTCAAAAGATGAGTATGTCTGAGTGGGGATGATAGAGGCAGGAATCCACTCAGGGAAGATCAAGGCTACACCAACACCGGGCCAGGTGGATCTGGGGGCGGAGAGGATCTTGTAGCCGTCAGGGAGGAGAGTGTCAAAGCTTGTGACAGAGCTGGCCGTGAACCATGTCTCGGTAAGACTAAGGACATCAAGGTCAAGTTCTTCTAGGAGGTGGCAGATGTCAGAGGAATGTTTGACAGCGGAGCGGGAGTGGAGGGTGGCAAGATGAAGAAGGTTTCCAGCCTTAAAGACCTTCCGGGGAGGGGTACAAATCAGAGGTACACCCTGTGGAGGAGTGTAGGGAGCATGAGATGGGGAATATGAGGAAGGAGAAAAGGGCAAGGTAGCCAAGGGAGGGGAGTAGGATACAGCTGGAGATGAGAGGAAGTTGATGAGGCGAGGGAATCGCCTATCAAAGAGAAGGAGATTCGCCTGAGGACCTTCCACCATGACAGTGCCATTTAGGTAGACATTAATGATGACTCTGGAGGAGTCAAAGGAATCCATACGAACTTCCCAGCGGGTGCCACCATGAATGGGAGAGGAAGAGACAGGACAGAGCACAGAGATCAAATGGGAGGTCCAGAGATCTGGCGAAGGAACGACAAGGATGTCAGTGAGGGTTTGTCTGCAGATGGCAGAAGCACTGGAATAGGTATCAGCAATGGGGAGACCTGGGTTGGAGGCCAAGATATCCTTTTTAAATTTCTTTTTACCAGATTAAGTGAGAAGGGAAGGATAGTTTATATTAAAGCAGTTTGAGTAGACAGGAATAACAGATAGCGCCATGGGCAGGTAGAATATGGCGAACTTTTTTGGATCGCCGAAGAAGCGTTCGGGTGGGGCTAAAGGCACTGCTCCTGGAAGGACCACCTGAACCGGTGTTGATTGCTGTGGTGTGAAAGAATGGGCTATCCCCGGCAAGGGAACCTGCCCTGTTTGCGCTTGTAGAATCTGTCTTGCCAAGTCGTCGGTTCTTTCTCGAGTTACAGTAAGATCCCTCCTTAATGCACTGGTTTCCTGCCTTGATGCATGTACTTCAGCCCGTAATTCCCCTAGTAATTGGGCCAATAGGTCTGTCTCTGAAGTTTCCATAACGCCCATGCAGAGAGTCATAGAGGCTTTGCGTTCTGTTATGCTCACCTGGTCTCTGCGGAGGCGTTGGGGCACGGTTGCAGCCCTCACAGGAGTTAGATCACCCCCATCCGGTCTTTCCCTCTGCGAATGAGCGGTGAGTGGCGGTAATTGGTGACACTGCTCCTGCGTGGATATGAGAAAACGTGAGTGCACTGATCGGTGACTATTGTGCCTCTCAAACCCTTCTACCCAAGGTGCGATTTCTGTGGGCATGTACCAGCCCATAGGGCTCACCTGTTAATTATTGATGGTAAGCTCTCCGTCCTGCTACTTCTGGTAGGGGCGCTTGTTGATGGGATCTAGTTCCTTCATTGATCCCTGGTAAGTAATAGCCCAGTCCAGCTGCGACTATGCTTCTCCTCTTATCTCTCTCCCTTTCTGTTTTCTCTTTGCCTCTTCTCATTTTCTGTCTTGGTATTATTGCTCTCAATATTGCTGTTAATTCCTGAATAACTTTTTCTTTTCTGTTTTCTTCCCAGTAGGTGGAAATGCGGTTTAAAAGCAGCTGCGGGGGCGCGGAATGCGGCCAGGAAGAAGTTGAAACCGCAATGTCTGACAACAGGTGAGTGATGGTTCAAGGCAAATCGCGAGGTTCGGTGGTAGCGTGACCTTAAACTGAATGTCTTTTAAGTGTCTAACCTTCCCTTTCGTTCTTACTTGCAGGTGCTGCTGTCGCTGGCGAAGCGTGTTGTGCTGCGGTGCCAAGATGAAGATTTTAGCATCCCAGAATATTTGAAGATGAGCTGCGGTGCCAGGATGAAGATGTCCGCGTTCCGGAAGGCTTGAAGATGAACTGCTGTGTCAAGAAGATGTCAATGTTCCGGAAGTCTTGGAAAATAATGTCAGGATCAACAAAGACGTGCACAGGTGAGAGCAGATTCTCCAGTTGGTAAGTATGAAAGCAGGAAGCAGGATTTCCAAAGGTAAATTTAATCCCAGGAGACGGTGAGCGTTACGCTGCATGGAAGTGCAGAATAACGTGAAGCGTCTGCCTCAGGGATCGGAGCAGCTTATATAGCTGTGATCGTGGGCACACCCACTAGGCCTGGCTTGCCTGCCACACCCTGCCACTCCTAGAGTCAGCATGTGTAAAGCAACCCAATAGCAGCAGCAGCCACACCCAAGAGCACACATGGGGCTGCTTTAGTGATGGAAGTTCCCATGTTAAATACACCTTGCACCCAAAATGAGGTATTACGTCCAAAATAAAAGCATTCTTGTTCCAAGTAAATGTTCTTGCTTATTTGTCATTCATGAGCCTGGTGCCAAAGGCGCCAGGACTGTGTCCATACGGGGCCCCTGTGTATGTGGCTCTTGAATGTCTGTGTTCTTTGCCCGATGACCATGACACTTATTGCCCCCACATACATCAAGACCTAAACATTCATTTGAAGGGGTTTCTGGTATGTTTTCAATTCCAACCTAGTTCTCCCACTCACCAGGCTCCTCTACAGAAAGGAAGAATGACATTGCTGTGATCCGAACCACAGACCACTTTATATGGACCGAGGATTTGTTCTGCCCATTGTAACAGATACATGCTAATGGCTACTTGCGGTTTTTAGTGATAAATTCAAATGACATTATGTCGAAAGTCATAATGTCGAAAAAAAAAAAGTCGAAAAAAAATCGAATGTCTATTTTTAATTGCTTTTTGTTCGAAATGGGGGGTTCTCCCCAACCCCCCTTTTTACATTTTTTTGTTTTTGTTTTACCCCTTTTTTTAACTCGCGGAACCCCAAAAAAACATGTAAATAAAAAAATAAAACATTTGAATTTGTTTTTTTCGACATTATGTCTTTTGACATAATGTTTTTGACTTTTTCACTGCCTACCGCTACTTGCCTATGTACCAAATGGATGAAATGTCTCCCAGCCCTAAATTGCAAGGCACAGACTGCTACTGCCATTGTTAATCAAGCAGATATTTTCTCGTTTAGGCCTTCCTCAAAGGATTGAGTTTGAACGTGGTAGTCACTTTACCAGTGAAATGATGACTAAGATATGTGAAACTATTGAAACAAAGAGGAAACCATACATTGCCTACGGCCCTGCATCCATTCGGGTTAGGGGTAGAGCAATATAGCAAGAGAACTGTTGGAATTCTAAAGAGGTTTATGCTAAATTCTGGACCGAGCTGGCCTTTCCAATTACCACTGGTTCTTATGTCTTTCAGATCTACCCCTACTTCAGCAACCTGAATGTCCCATTTTGAAACCATGTCCGGTAGAAAAATCGTATTACCTCAGCATCTGTTGTACCAAACACAGAAACAAACCTTGATTAATTCCACTACTCATGAATACATTGAAAACCTTTAAAAGCACACTCAAAATGCATGGGTAGGAAAATGTGCCACTTTTAGATGGATTTTGGGGTTAGCAAATGTGATGCAATTTGTTGGAATTTTGGGATAGGAAATGTGGTGCACTTAGATGGATTGATGGGGCAGGAAAGGTGTTACACTCAGATGGATTGCTGGGGAAGGAAATGTGTCACACTCAGATGAATTGCAGGGATGGGAAATGTGTTACACTTAGATGGATTGTCAGAGGATTGTGGCATACTTTGATTGTGAGGGGTTGGAATTGTGTTACACTTGGATAAGTTTCTGTTGTAGGAAATGTGTAATACTTGTTTTGGAGAGACAAACAATGTGTGTGTGTTACACTTAGATGGATTCTTAGAGGAAATGTGTTAATACTGAAGAATTGCAAAGTTTAACACATGCTTGCATTAGAAGTAACAGTGTAGTTTAGTGGTCTCATTACTCCTAAAGAACTTAGGCTGACACCTGTATTCCTCTTAAAAGAACATTATTGGACGTGCTGAAGGGTGGACAGTGAGCGCATTAAATTGATCAGGGAATAGTCATTTGTGCTGCACCTACAATGTTAGCGCTGACTTTTCACCCAGATCAAAGCTGGTAATCCTTCCTCAGCCTTGGTATCCTGATATCGCAGTTAGTAGACAGCTGTTAGTAGTTACATAGAATCAGGAAGATATGTAGTAAGACTGTAAAGGTAGCCGGTCCATGGTGCATATAGAATCCTACTATCCTAAATCCTATGGTATCTGCCTGGTAGATATTCTAGGTCAGCCATTCTGTTGTGCTTAGAAACCTTGAGGGTATCCCCCCCATAATGCCTAGAAGAATCTACAAGGGTAGCTGGTCTTTTTTTCCACAGACCTTCTGACGACACAGCGACATCAAAGATAAGCTTCATCTGTGCTCGTGGTTTGTGTAAATGCACCACTTCAGTGGACATCTGCCACAGGCACGGCTCTCCCTCTGCTCACAGTAGAATGCAGTTACTACCTGCGACAAAATTCGAGCTAGCTGGACACTTCATGTTTTTAAGCCAACTTACACCTGACTACGCCTCAACACCCCTGACATCACTATGCAGCAAAGACATGCAACAAATGTGGGCACGCTGGACACATAGCGAGTCTCTAGCACTCATGCCATCTCCTGACTCCTCTCAGTACCCATCCACATGTCTGACCTCATGGGATGCTTTCTACTGGAGCCTGGCAGTCCTGCTAGGCCTTATTTCGCCAAATGCACACACACATTCTAACCCAACTACGTGACCTCCAACACTCTGGACTACGGTCCCCAAGAGCGTTCCCGCCACCAGCGCACTGAGACTATAATAATGGTAAAAGCTGATATATAAATGGCAACTACAATATAATGCAATTTGCCTATGCTTAACGAACCGTGGGGAAATATATGGCTAGTGGGAAGGCATGCTATGACCTTAAAACCTTGAAACGCAAATATAAAATAGGCAACCAAACTGCCTCTAAAATGTCCAAAGGCACCGATCTAAGGAGGGCAAGGAAAAGACAAATAACATTTATTTATTTATTTATTTTAATTGGTATAATGCGCCACACGCCCAATGGCCTCAAAGCGCAACGTAAACAAACAATACA
The DNA here is from genome assembly GCF_040938575.1 of Ambystoma mexicanum. NCBI lineage: Eukaryota > Metazoa > Chordata > Amphibia > Caudata > Ambystomatidae > Ambystoma > Ambystoma mexicanum. The sequence goes on along the minus strand of NC_090930.1, from coordinate 825,012,578 downwards.
AGGCACAATAACAGAACAGCTGACTACACAAGAAAAGACACAAAAAGACATTTCAAATTCAGCAAATAAAGACAGATTCCTACTTAATTATTTATACTAAATCAGGACTTACAAAAAATCCATTACCAAATTCACATCAGTGGAAGTTTTGGGAAAATCATATTAATTAATTTGATCAGACTTTTGTAACGTTAATTTAATTTGGGATCAATTTAGCTTATTTGTTATTACAGTATATGTATTAACTTAAATTGTGAAAACCTTATAATGTATTGCAGAAATGTTTGACTAGACACCTATCTAAAAAGGTTAGAGTGGCTACAACTGAAATTGAATCTATTCCCAACGAATGATATATTGGGTGCTCATAATCCAGTCTCAAGGGCAGATCGTCTTTGTCGCTTCTGTATGATGTCATGTGAAACACTGGAACATTTAATTATAGATTGCACAGCACTTTCTGGACTTCGTGAAGTAATGTTTACATCCTATTTTAAAACCAGGCCATTTTTTTTATAATGTACATTTTTGTGGTGGACCTTTTTGCCAGAACCCAGTGATCAATTTATTATTGCAGTGTTGAATTTTTGTAAAACAATCATTTAACTTTACCTGTTTTAACGATTATTAATTCTATTGTGATTTGTTTGTGTTTTGTTCTGTGCCAATTGTGTATGTGTGTAAAGTTTTAAGTTTTGAAACTATGTCACACAGTAAAATAAATTAAAAAAATGAATAGCCATTTATTGTGAAATTATATGTATTGATTATGTTTCGATGTTTTTCTTTCCAATAAAGTTTTAACTGACCGACACTGCCTTGATGAAATAAAAAATCTGTATTTTGTTGGTTTCCTCTATTAAGAAAGTACCTCTTTCCCCAGTAACCCAGTCGCGATAATAGGGAAATGCCCTTACAGCCTGATTCCCCGGTTCTGCTTGCTGCCTGGCATCCCGGCCAGCCTGCTCCCGAGAAGGGCTGTCACCAGTACTAATCCCCCTCTATTTGAAGGCAATGGGTTCTGTTTAATAGTTACCAAGGTAACTGAGCCTAGCAGTTCCACGATGTCATTGACAGCCTCGCTGGCGATGTGTACTTTTTCCAAAGTCTATTTATCTAGAGAAGCTGTTGTGGTGTGTGAAAGGGTAATCCAATTAAACTCGGGTGGCAAGCGCTTCCACCGTACAGTATGGAGGAGCATGGAGTAAGGGGTGGAGCAGGGGATGCAGCGCAGTGGTCTTGGGTGTACGAGGCTGGGTGGAACAGGACCAGAGATACATATGGTGTGAAAGGGCGGGGCTGCACTGTAAGGACTGCAGATATATTTTACTGGGCGGAGCCCCAGTGTTTATAGGTTGGGCTACGCTGCCGGGCGGATTCCTGATCTAGGGGGCGGGGCTTTAGTGGAATGTACACAGTTCCTATTGGAGGAGCCCCAGGGTGGTGGGCATAACAGGCATTGTGGCGTCCCCTGGGTGTCACAATAGGGCACACGCGCCGTTCGGTTGCAACCTCCGCCGGAGAAGCGACTGCCGGAGGAGGGAGAATGCAGCCGAGGAGAGCCGCCGCGCGGGGCGGAAGGGGGCGTGGCCGCGCGCGGCCTCCTCCGCCGCCAGAGGAGGCTGTTCCCAGGCACCGATGGGTGGCCGATATGCCTCAGGACCTAGTGCGTCTTCCAGTTAGAGGCAGAGGCGGCCCGCTGACCCGGGACCGCTCAGCGTCGCCACCTGGCAACAACGGCGACGAGGGTATTCTAAGCGCCGAAAGCAGCGCGAGCGCCAGCAGCCTCGGGACGCCCGTGTGCGAGGAGGTGAATATACGACACTGCTCTAGCCTGCACCTCCTTCTTGATCTAGCTCTGGGCCTGACGAGCCGTCGCCTACACATCTGCAGCACCATATTTTTCGGTAAGCGAGTTTGGGGCTGAACTGGAGACCCTCCTGAGAGAAGCTGTGCTTCCCCTGGCAGCCACATGCAAAGTGATAGTGCATCCGCCGATTCATCCCAAAACATTCATGCCCTGCTACACCCTTGCAGGGAACCGGCACCAATTTCCACGCCTGATATCCTCAGTAACAGTGAACGCTTTTCATGCACATATTTCCTAATACTTCTATAACTCTGCCGGATACTGACCTTTCCCTTCTCTGTTGGGCCGTCCCTCATTTTGCTGTGGGTGGCACTCAAGCTGTGATCTGCCCAGGACGACACTGGTTACCCCCTCCTGTGTTAGCTGTGCTGTGTCCCATTGACGATACACAGCTGGGCAGACCACTATCATCCCTGAGTCTTGCAGTTCATGCCTACACACAAAGGTATTTGTATATGGCTGGTTTATTTGAGTGCACAGATGAGTTGCACAATAATGGAATGCCGCACTAATACCTAGTTGTTTTTATAGTATTGGCTCAAGTGTTTTTTCCATGATGTTTTGGTTTCCCCTTTGCTGTACCTGCCTGTCTGTCTACATGGGAACTATATTTCCTGACTGGTCTGTGCAGCAGATGGCATTAATACTTGTAAACCAATGCCCCAGCCATGAGTGAACATTCCCTATAGGCTGCACCACAGCCATGTTCGACGGACCCTGAGACCAGACCACCACCAAGAGCACGGAAGAGGAGCACAATTGAGGAGTGCAATGTATATATTATAGGGATATGAAACCTAGGTAGATTGGGGGAAGCAACAGCTGTGTGGCGCATAGATGATTGAATAGTTTCCCTAAAGCAAATTGCGATGGGTCATTTCCCTGGTTTTATCACTGAGGTTGCATAACATAAGCCCCACCTTGCGCTTCGTTAATCTCCAATATTCCCTGTCCCTCACCAAGGAGTGGAACGTAGAGTAAAACCTGTTAGTGATAAGTGAACAACTTTTGTAGAGCTCTACAATTTTTAAAGTGACACAGCCTTTTCATTTGGGAAGACTGGTTCTCCTTACGACCATGTGTGTACTGTGTTGGCCCGTCCTTCTTCCCTTATTCTGTAGCAACATTCTAGCTACAGCAGTGGAGGAAAGGGTGGGGGCCGGAGGAATGGCAGGGTATTATTAAAAGACAGATCTATTGACTTCTGCACAGCAGAACACAGAATGGCAACCGGCATGCGAGGTGAAACCCTACTTGTGCATTTAAGAAAAGTTATTAAGCTCTCTTTGTTGGTCACATGGGTACACCACAGGAGGAAAAGACCCATTCCAGTTTAAAACAATACGAGTTCCTAACACTTAGCCTGGTGGCAGAACCCTGGTAGGTACTTAGCCTGGCACACTGTTATGACTAGGGGTACCACTGGTGCTCGGAAACCCAGAAATGTGTCCAGCAGCATGAGTGCAGTTATGCTTCCCAATGACAACATCTTGGCAAATAAGTAGCATGAAAGAAAGAGAGCTCCCTCTGTAGTAATCTGCTTTCAGGTTAGGTGGGTGTGTGACATCACCTACTTGGAATGTTTATGTAGAATGTTGGTGTGCAAGGTTCTGTGAGGGACGGTTGGGAGTGAGAGTGAGAAGAGTGAGCTGAGAAGATGGGTGTTGGGGTGAGCCCGGTGTTTCCCTTGTCATCTTGTGTCCCCTACCATCCATGTGTCTTGAGGAAGAGTACTGGACATGGACAATAAAGGAACCTTTAACTTACCTGAAGTACTGGAGGTCTACTTTGTTACACTGGCGACGAGGATGGGATGGTAGGTGGACTGCCTACTCGGCGCTGCTGGGGGGGGGGGTGCAGCACCCTGGAACACCGCCCCCGTGAGCCCCCCCCACACCCAGGCGGGTCCGTGTCCAATTGCCTGCTGTGTGCAGTTCGTGGCCCCTCATTGGTAGAGAGGGGCAACCTGGTGGCAGATGGTGCCTTGGACCTGGCCGTTGTCCCAGTTTGACCCGGAGCCAGGGCTTCTTCAGGTGCTTCCAACGCCGTTTCAGGCGAGCACAGGAGTGGGAGGGCTTCTGAAGCTGATTGTGATATTCCTGAGGCAGCAGCCGTATTTCCCCAGCAATGCGTCTTTTTGGTGCCTTGTCCGCGTTGTGGAGCCGGCTACCAGTCTATGTCCTGCGGCTGAGCGGAGCGGTGCTTGTGCCTGTCTGTTGCCCTTGGCGGAGCCCATGTCATCATCTGGTCCAGGGAGTCTGCTGTCGGGTGTGCGTGGATCCTTGACACAGCGTCTCAAGGCTGACGGTGAGCGCCGCAGATCGTTCGGCACAGGGCAGCCTTATGACACAGATCCGAGAGACTTGTGGTCTGTACTTTTACTGTGATTGGCCTGAATCTGACGGCGCCCGAGGATAAAGGTTTGCGGTTTCGGGTGGTGTTTACGGGTCGACAGCCAAGCGGATCTGGTGACGTCATAACTGTCAGAGGCATCTACATCAATGTCACGTGCGCAGCAGCGAATTCTTTTGGTCCTGCGTGTCTGCCTGCGTTCCCCAGCTCCCGGCCGTTCCGGATGTTTTTTAAAGTTACGTAATAACTTTGATCTTGTTCAGGGATCATTTACTTCCTGCATTGCAAGCCTCGTTCCCAGGAGAGAGGAGGAAGGAACTCGTTTCAGACGTAGAGTCGTGCCCGTTTGGTTGCCAAGGAGTCATCCTACTACTTTATGGATGTACGTAGTAGGTCGTTTCAGACGTAGAGTCGTGCCCGTTTGGTTGCCAAGGAGTCATCCTACTACTTTATGGATGTACGGACCAGGAAATATTATTATTATTTTTTTTCTTCAAAGGCATTTCGTTTCTTCCGTGTGTTCCTGAGCGTGTTTCCGGATAGAAACTCTGTGGCCTGGTTTCATAAAGTGCGGGCCTTGGAACAAGTTCCGGATTAATGAATTGCCGAATTTTGGGGTCAGGTTAGTGTGGGGCCGCGTGCCTGTGTTTGAGTGTTGTATCTGTTGTGGCCCATTTGTGTGGAGATATAAGTGCCTTTGATTAGTCTCAAGGCGGGGATTTCCCTCACTTAGGTGTAGGTGGCCGTTGTTTGTTTCCTGTGGTGTCACTGTGTTGTGGCCCGGTGGGGAATCTGTACCCTAGCATAGGGGGATCGGGGTGGTCCCTTTTTGCAATTGAAGGGTTGGTGTGGGTGGTTTGTAATTAAATGCTCTTCGGAGGTGTACTGATTATCCACTTTTGCGATTGTAAATGCCAATGCTATATTAATGTTTCAGCTGGTGGATGGAACGTTACTGGGACTAATGTTAACCCCTAGTGGTGTAGATTGGGGTGCCTTCTTACTTATGAAGTAAAGTGTGGGGTCTAGAATTTTCATGGACTTGAGGGTGGTGGTCCACGGTCAACTTTCATTGGGAACACTGATTTCAAGCAAGCAACAATGACATTGTCTTTGCACATATTTTTAGTGCTATTTTTACATCTGATGACTTTGCAGGGGGGGTCATCATTTAATTTAATAACATGTTTTGTGCAATGTTTTCAACATGTGTTGTGCAATGTTTTCAATCTTGAAATGTGTTTTTATGATGCCTGCATTTATACCTCTTTTCCATTATGCAATGTTATCGATATTTCATGTTGTGTATGCTTAATGCTATCAGTGTTTGCTCTGTGAGTGCAGTGTATGGGTGCATGTAAGTGGTCTTGTGCAGCTGTGGTCATGTTTTGGACTGCAATTGTTTAGTGCCTGGCATTAGTTGTGCTAGGGTTGGTCACTATGTTTGCGTGTGTTGTTGATCTCTTGACCTTTGGTTGCATCTACCTGTGTGGTTTCAGGTTAGGTGTCTTGGAGTGAGGTGTGATTATGGTCTTTGGTGCCTGGTCTGTCCAGGATGGGTCACTTTAGATGTTCTTGGGTGCCTGGTCTTTCCAGGGTAGGTCACTTTAGATTTAGTATCTCCCTCATTACTGTGGTGATTAGTGCCTGATAGTTCAGGTTTGGTCACTTTGGCCTGTATGTTGTGGTCATTAGTGCCTGAGCTTAAATCAGGGTAAGTCACTTTTGGCGGAGTCTTATTCTCAGGGCAGTTGTTCGCTGTAGTGATTCATAGCGTTGTTATCTTCTGTTTTGGGTCGCTATGCCTGAGTTGAGTGGAGTTTTTCTTACTGTCCATAGTGTTATCCTATTGGACGAGGTGGTGTTCAATTTTGCTTTGCCAGTGTGCCTCCTGATTCCGAGTCTGGTATGTCAGGTTGTCTCCTGGTGTGTTCGAAATGGATTTGGTGGATAGAGGGAATGGCCAACGGTTTTGTGCAGAGTAGCAGCATGGTGTTGTGATTCTTCCTCATTCTGTTGTCAAAGTTGTTTAAGTGGTCCCTCGGTTTGTTGGGCATTTGTTGTTGCTTCCTTTGGGGGCGGTTGGTTAGCGCTTGGAGGGGCAGCTCTGAGACTTTGGGGTGGCAGACCGAAGTGGAAGGTGATTTGTGCTAAGGTGGGTAGGTTGGTTAGGTGTTAGTGTTCGCTAACAATAGTTTAGGCTAGTTGTGGCAGCCCTAGGTCCTGAGGGGCAGCTCGGGACAGGCGTAAGTGCTCTGTTTTTTATTTTTTGTGGCCTCGAGATGTGACATAGGGAGTGGTGTTGTCTTGTTTTGGTTGCATGCCGTTGGAAATCTTTTCCTTCTTGGTCCGTTGGTGTCCAGTTAATGCTGTCCTTTTGTTGGGTTTCCGTTTTGGTTTTGCCAGAGGTTCTGCACATAGGCGGCCGCTGTGGTGTGGAATTTCTGGTAGCGTAAGGTCTTGGGGTGTTAAGGTCCTGTGCTGGTCACACTTCCTTGTCATTCCTTTTTGTCTTTCCTGGGAAGCGTTGGCATAGCAGTTGGCTTTTGTGTTTCTAAGGGGAGGAGAAGTGTAGTAATCTGCTTTCAGGTTAGGTGGGTGTGTGACATCACCTACTTGGAATGTTTATGTAGAATGTTGGTGTGCAAGGTTCTGTGAGTGACGGTTGGGAGTGAGAGTGAGAAGAGTGAGCTGAGAAGATGGGTGTGGGGGTGAGCCCGGTGTTTCCCTTGTCATCTTGTGTCCCCTACCATCCCTGTGTCTTGAGGAAGAGTACTGGACATGGACAATAAAGGAACCTGTAACTTACCTGAAGTACTGGAGGTCTACTTTGTTACACCCTCCATAGGTAAGTTTCACTTTCCTTTATTGTCTATCGGATGGTAGGGGACGAAGACACGAGTAAGGACACTGGACTTCCCCCCCCCCCAAACCCATCAACCAGCCTCTCTCACTGCTCAGCCCCAACCGTCATTAACGGAACCCCAGAGCCACAACATTCCACAAAGAAGCTGTGACATCACCAGCACTCCCAACACACAGAACCCATAACTACACAGCACCTCTGCTTTCTGAACATTTTTCCATTACTGTACATCACTCTTAACACACAAGTAATGCTGCCAATGGCAATCAGCACCACTGGCAAATGAACAGCAGCCCTGGCATATGCAACCACCATGGGCCTGCTGCTTGTCTTCGTTTTGGTGAGGAAGGGCCCATGCTTGCTTTGATGTGGTTGAGCTTTTTCACGCAACAGTTGCCAGTGTGGCTCTCTTGCCTTTGTGACTTACTAGCATGGAGGTCATCCTTGAATATGCAAACTATAAAAACCCTATGCTGACGTGGGGTTAGTAATAGTGTGGAAAGAAGTACACTAAACAAGACCTGGGCGTATATATATATATATATATATATATTACTATGCTTTCCATACCCTCGAAATGGGTCTCGCAATACAGCTGACCTCAGTGGTCGTTGTTACCCATTATTTAATGTTGTGTACATGTTTGCTATGTGTTTTTTAATACGAGTGTTGAATACATTCCTTTAACTAATTAAAACACTTGCCTGACCATGCGTTTTGTCGAATAACCTCGTACAATGTTTTCGGTATCTGTTATCCATCTACTCACGTGTGGGAGGGTGGGGTAGCATGTGATCAACTGCTCTTTGTTTATATGTGATCTGTCCTACTCCATAATTGCAGAAGCACTATACAAACATTAAACTGATCCGCTCCCATTCTCCTAATTTTATGTTTTTGATAATCTGTCGCACAGTGCCTTTAATCAGTAGCTGTGACATACCCTCTAAATGGACTTGCTTACAACGGGCTGTTAGAGGGTACTGTTGTTAATTCGTTATCTCATAGCTTCTATCCACAATCCTAACACATTTTACATAGTTTATTGCCAACGTGGCATTGTCTATACCTGTGCAGCAGTGGCTCGTCTGCTGCAGGGGTCTAGAGAATTTCGGTGACCACGTCTCGGGTTTGCATCAGTACGTTTGCAAGAATGTTGATGCCTAGTTTACATGGGCATGGCTGATAAACTGGTCCTTGGTCTTGGTTTTTCTGATCTTGCTGCATTATAGTTCTAAAGCAGTGCGTGCCCTTCTATTTATGGGGTTGTATCATGCATGTCTCCTATTTCAGAGTGGTGCGGAAATGTTATGGGTTACACTATTGGACTTGGTTTACAGCCCTGGTAAATTTGGGCGTGAAGGTGTGTTTAACATTATGGATAATGCCATGCCAGAAATTGGCAATGAAAAGCATTTCGCAGCAGGCTGTGTAACAAACCTTGCACGTTCTTTGAGCAAGGTTTTGTTATTTATGAGGCCAGCGCAAATTCTATGAAGTTTAGTGCTGCAATGGTTATGCCAGTGCTTGTTTTAAATGGTGTTTCTGTTAATGGGCTCAACGGGTACCCTTTTAGGTGGATGGCAGATGCTGATTTGGATCAATGTATTACAAACCTCCAATAAAACGTTGTTTTAACATAACGCAAACCTTTTCGGTGGCAAGTAAGGTAAAGGTTAACCTCCCACTGAGTTCAGTCATAGTTTTAAAAGTAAACACCATGCAACTAGTGGACTTACATTTTCTTAAGCAGATACTAGGATGTTTCCCTGCATGCTCCCTCGGCAAGGCATCTTTTGCTTCTTTGCACATTATTCCAGTTTTATTGTGTTTATCTGTTTAAAAAAAAGAAATAGACTGGTCATGATCTTGTTGGGGTAGTGTTGCCTTTTGTTATATATAACTGCTTGAATTAACACCTCCCCTCCCCGCCCCCCATTTTGTGGGCAGCATATACTCAGATCTTTCACTCGTCGAGATCTATAGCCAAGAGGTTTAATGTAGTTTAATTATTAAACCAAGCAAATGACCATGAGAAATTCTACAACAAACAGACTGTGCAAAGGTCACATTTCAGAATGTTCTCTTTTTTTTAAAAATTTTTTTTACAGCCTTGGCGTTTTCATATTTGGCAGAAATAGACTTCAAAAATACCTTCCTATCAGATTGCTATACTGAATTGATCCCTGATAAGTTTGTTAAACATTGTTCTTTCACATAGGTTGGTGTTCTCAATTTAAGTATCCTAGCAAAAATGATTCCACCTACTTCCTGGGCCTACCTTTGCTCTGAGATAAATGGCGATGGGCTAAAGTGCCAGTCTGGAGGTACTTCTTCATGTGTTTGGGTTGCCGAGGCAAAAACGGGCCATGCTTCACAGAGCTAGTACAGAAGTGCTGCATTTCCAATGAGACCATGACCTTCAAACTTACCAACGCTATGCTCGATGGGGAGGAGAGCATGGCAAGAGCCAGCAGCCTTCCTGATCAGCAGGGGATGAAAGCAGGCCAGCCACTCTGTCAACACAACTCCATGATCTCTGTTTTAGGTACGCCTATCTAATGATTGGACATCTTAGTTGAATTTCTCTTTCTAACATTGTTAAGAAGGATTTCTGAACTCTGACCTGGAGGGGCAGAGGTTCAGAAGGCCAACCTAGTTTTATTGGAACAGGGTAACCTCTGGACAAGCCAGACCAATCGGGGTAGCTATGGCAGGCGGTCAAGACTAAGTCTCAAGAGGGGCTAGGGTGACTGAAAGACCTCAATGAGCACACAGAGCAAGGACACTTACAAATTACTCCAGACAGGTGTTATATTAAAAATATAGACACGTTTATTACAAGGCCTTTGTAACATAGACCATAGCAAAGAATCACAGTAACACTAAAGTAAACCAATACATCATAATCAACACAATATATATACAAGACCAATGGGGTCTAAGGAGTTAAAAGCACAAAATATGTAGACCACCTAGATGGGGAGGAAAACAGGCAGTGCAAGTAATCTTTAGACCCAGTTCCACATTCAGAATACACCTACCTAAGAGGCAGTCCAAGCCCTACGAAGAGGCAGTCCAAGCCCTACGAAGAGAGGAGCCTTATGCTTAATAGTACATGCACGCGCTTGTGCCAATGGACAAAATAGGGTCTCTTCAAGGGTCTGTAGCAGCTCAGGAAGGTGGATAAGGCGATGAAGAACAAGTTCCCACTATTCAAGCAGGACCTCCACTTGAGGGCAGAGGCAGTTTGAGAGTGTGGGATGGAGTTACTATTTCGCAATAGTTGTGGAAAGGAAAGGGGCCCTCAGGGGCCACTTGTGCGTAAAAATGGGCTCCTGCGCTAGGGGCCACCGGTTGGGGTAAGGACTACTCACCTGTCCCCGATGCAGGCAGACCCAAACTCCGCCAGTACAGTCCACTTCGCTGGCAGGTTCGAATGCGACAATCAGGACGTCTCGACACTGTGTAGTTCCCGAGATGCAGCGAGGATTCCCAAATGGGACAGTGGCGATTTCAACACTCCGGGTGGAGGAATTGGCCCAATTCCACTGCAGCACGCTTCAGGCACAAGGGGGTCACGGATGCAGTGAACTTGCACAGTTCGTTGCCTCAGCAGGGCAACACAGTAACCGCGTTTTACTCCGGTCCGGGCGCACTCGTCTCACTTCAGACCTGGGAATGCCAAGTGTACGAAATTCGGTGTAAGGGCGCCGAGGACCCAGAGCTAGCAGTATCTCAAGTTTTGAGGGCTTCCTCGAAAGCACGGCGGTGACAGAGCAAACGTCCTGTGTAAGCTGGTCAGCCCACTGGATGGCCCGGGGACACTTCCGAAGAGGCTTACTTGCAGGTTTGGTGACGGTGCCGAGAATAGTGGATTCCACTATTCTAGTGGGTCGAAGCATCTTCGCAGACCTTCTAGGACGATCAGATGCAGAGGGGTCCCAAGGGACGATAGCGGGCTCAGGGCGCCAAACCTTCCAGCTGGTCACCAGCGATTCCTTTACTCGGCTTCTTGTTGCAGGATACTTGGCTCCTTATCCTTTGTTCGGTGTGAACTCATGTGATCAACCTGGTAGTGGTGTTTTCAGCCTCCTCTTATCCAAAGTTCCCTTCGCGCCAAAACGTAGAGGACCCAATGGGAGATCTGCTCACAAACACTCACGCCATACGTGGACCAATCACGGACCACGGTGGTCCCAGGCATTCAGGACACTCCAGACTCTTTGGCACCCAGGATGTGTATTGGGAACAGACATCCCGCCCACATCCTGGAGGCACACACACAAGGCATGCCGAAGCCTGCGAAAGCATTGGGTTTCGCAGGAAAATGCATGACCAACTAAGGACTGACCCGGGTCGACTCGACCTGGGGAAGGTGAAGGGGCAAGATGGCCAAAGGACAGGACCAAGAACCTCGTGGCATGGCCATTTTGGAGCCAGGCCACCTATTCGTGCCAAACGCGGTTAACATGGCAAGAAAGGGTTAAAAATATAAGAAAGCGATAGCTGCCACCAGTCCGGTCCATGACACATCTGCACAGTTCATAAAAAGTCCAGCGAGAGTTTCTAGGGCCTTTGGAATGACTAGAGACCCTTACATGTTGCACAAAAGTTGCAAAATGAGAAAGGGACTAAGGGAAACAAAGTCTCCCAGTACTGACTGTTTTAAGGGCATGTCAGTTTCCCCATAAAAAGTGAGCGAAAGCCCAAAGGAGTGCAGCATAGTGCTGTGCTTCTCTGGCAAAGTCAGTCAATGGTGTTAAAACGGCAGCAAAAAGTTTGGGTGTTGACACATGGAGGGAAAATTGCATACAATTAGGAAATCTTTCCTAACACACATGATACTGTCTATAGGTTTTGATTGCCACCATTGTGAACTTTTGCTCACTGTTGATTAAGCTAAACAATGCCCCAGAAAATGTGTCAATGCATACATCTGTATCTGATATGATATAGTATTTATAACGTGCCTATACACGCCCTTCTCTACCATGACTTTGTGATGAAACCCACGTGGTAAAGGCTGGAGGGAGGAGTAGGCGGGGGGAGGGGGGTGTTACATTCATATTTCCCAGTATTTGTTTTCCCACATTGCTTTTACGCCCCCATAATTTTAAGTGTTTTGTCTTTCATGAACCTCCATACTGATCTCACAATGGTGATAGGTGATGGGGTCTGGAGGTGGCTTGGTCAATGTAGCTACTTTTATCTTGAAGTCCTCCAGTTGCAGACAATTCCTTGTGAAGCGTGCAAGCTCCAAGCAGGCTTCCAGACATTATGGTCACCAAAGATGTACTATGTCTGCTCTGTGCTGGTGCCTGTGGGTGCAGTGTGCCCTCCTAACCTCACGACTCCATAATCTGTTTTTTTTTTACTGAGTTAAGGATAATTCCCAAAATAGTTGATCCTGTGCGCAAACCTTGGGAGAGGGAGGGTTCCACAATGAGCCTCCTGCGGAAAAGCCAGTATGATGCATTTAGTCTGTTACGTTAACCATGTAATTGCTAATGGCATATCCTCCGACCTAAGAGGGCATGGATTTGTAGCTCAACCCCTATACAATTCCTCTTGACCTAGTTACGTGGCAGAGACCACCGCCATTAGCAGATCTTTCCATTCTACCTAATACAGCCTGTTCTGGTACTTGGTACGCTAGAGACTTGTTTCAGTTTTCAGATGGTGTAGCCCGAATTCAATGATGATGTTGAGCTTGGAATCTGGGCGTACCTGAGCCCTGCACAGAACCTGATAATGAGTGCTCAGCCTTATGGGCTCTCATGTGCATGCCAACCAACTGGCTTGCTCTCCTGCCTCCTCCCCTGTCATGGCTGTGGTTGCTGTGTCCTCTCTGTAATGGCAAGGTTTTGTTCTGACCAAGGCTTTTGTAAAGCCATATCACATGCAACAATAAAATGCTGTTGGCTTCGACAATTCCCCTCTTTTGTGCTCTTAGCACAAATCCCTTTTATTTCCTCCCCAACCATCATGTTTTCTTTAACCACCACCCAAGTCTCATCATACCCCTACTGTTAACCATCCAAGTTTATTAGTGTGTTAAGGTGTGATATGTTCACCTAATAAAGTATACAAATATTTCGTCATTTCTTTTTTTAATTTGTTTTATTAGTTTTCATGTAAACACAAGGACAGATAGCCAACAGTTCCAAGGCAGTGCCTCAACAGTATCATCAGTATTCAAGTCACAATGCAACCTATCTTAACTCCCACCCTCTCCCTTAGTGCTCCCTCCCCACACACATGTCCAAACAAACCCCTATTTAGTGTCAAAATGTATCATTAATAATGCAGCTGGATTCCCAGAAGCCCAACTAAAGTTCTGCCCCCTTCCCCGTCTCACTGCTCTCTGCTTCAAACAGGGCTTTTAACAACACTTTCCAAGCCATGATCCCTGTTGTATTATCCCCTTGCCTAGTCCGTACTGCCCCCCTACACACAGCTGTTTCAGCCAAAGCACACCTCTTCATATCTTGCCACCACTCGTTCACATCTGGACCCCCCCATGCCATAGCAATTCTGCGTTTAGCCAGTATATATGCTGAATCCTTCAATTTAGTAGTGTGCTTTGCCCCTTTAGGACATGGGGAAATGGGCCAATAGTCCTACAGCAGGGGACTCCACATTCAACACCAAGCCCCCTCTATTCATTCTGCCCACTACCTCCCGCCAGTATTGTTCCACTATCGGACACGTCCAGAACATATGAAGCATACCTGCCTCTTCTCCTTTGCACCTAGGGCATCCCTGCTCTGCAGAGCCTGGGAACCGTGAAATTTGCTGGGGTGTCATATATGGATTTGTGTGAATGTTACGAGACAATATTCACGCTTTGGTGTAAACTGTTTTCCTGGTACAAATAGTAATTAAGACAAAACAACAATGATTGAGAATATAATAGTTGAAATGTCTTGGAATAAACAGTATCTTGAGTTTGATTTGTAAAATTTTGTGTTTAATTTCTCATTGATTAGAACAGCCAACACGTGTTTCGACCAGCTTGGTCGTTATCAATGCAAAATAGAAACATTTTGTAAACTTGAATCTCAGGGACCAGTCTGCCCCACTTCAAAAATAATGTGTTGTCACTCCCGTAATAGTCTCAAATAGACGTGGCACAAAGTAGCTTTTAAATCATTAATAGCTCCGTAAAATTAGTCTCTTGAAATTAGCGCTATATGTCGGGTTAAATCCCAAGGATGAAAGAGTCCATGTCTGATTAGGCGTCCGCACGGGTGATTTTTCCTGTGTGTATGGGACTGACGGTAGTATGTTATATATGCTCTGTGTGTAATCTGCAGCTGTATCAATTGCAATCTTGCATTCCGCGACACCTTGTGGTATAGCAATACCCCTGCCCATTGTGCATCCATAAAAGGGGCTCTCAGGTCCTCCTCCCATTTACTCCTTATTGCTATAGGGGTGGAAGTCCTTTTAATTAACCGGAAGTCATATCCTGGATATGGTATGCCCCCCAGACACCTGATAAGTCATACAAAATATCTACCATGGCATGTTGTTCTTTCAATTCACTATATGCCAGCCATCTCCGCACTATTGCCCATTTAATAGTTTTGTGCAACAAGTATTGGCCTTTATGCAAGCCTGTATGGTCGGCCGATTCTTCATATGGGATGAATGAGGCATCTTGCAATAGGTCCCCTACTGTGGCCACCCTGTGAGGTCCCAGTGTACTCGTATCGTTTGTCTCACCTGCGAGGAGGCGGCCATCACTACTTACAGGGTATCTGGGCTGAAAACTGGTCTGTGAGCCCTATCACCACTAATGCTTTATCCTTACCCCCAAGGACACTAAGTGTGATCCGTGTACTCCCCGGGTCTTCTTATTCCAGACTAGTTCCTTTGGGGAATACTGTGACCTCGCGTGCTACAGAATCAATGTGTCTGGAATCGGGTCCTCCGCAAGCCAGTCCACAACAAATTGCAGCTGTCCTGCTATGAAGTATAGATCAAAGTGCGGGGCCCTAATGCCGCCCTCCTCGTTTGGCCTGTGTAACGTGGAAAGTGCTATCCTGTTCCTCCCCCGTTCTGCAGGAAGCTTCTACTAACTAGCGTTCTGAAGGACTGTGGTATATAGTATGGTATGTTTATGAAAAAAGGCAGCAGTCTGGGCAACACTACAATTTTCTACAATGCTGCCCTCCCCATCAAGGAGAGGGGCAGCTTGGTCCAAAACTTCATAGAGCCTTGGATGCCTGCTAGGGCCCTTCTCGTGTTGTGTTCATGCACTGTAGCCGGATCGTGATATATGCTGACCCTTAAATATTTAAACGTGGACACTGTCCACTGTATAGCCAAAAATGGAAACACCCCTTGCTCCACTCTGCACAGGCCTGCTAACGGGAACAGCACAGATTTATCTGTGCTAATCTTGATCCCTGATAATCTCGCAAAGAGTTCAATTGTCTCCAACAGCAACTCCAGATTATCTTCAGGGTTCTGTATATACAACATGTCGTCCGCATACAACGATATCGGATGCATAGCCCTGTCGATAACTATAACCGCTCCTGCATATTCCCTCCTAAGCTATTGTGCAATTGGTTCCATAGCCAGGATATAAAAAGTGGGGACAGTGGGCACCCCTGTCTAGTACTTTTACATAGTTCCCATGCTTTCAAGATACATCCGCCCGCTTTGACTCACGAACATTTCATAATTAATACCGATTTCATCATGCACTGCATTATTTTCCTTTCTTCTCCACTATCCAGATATTTCAGTTCTTTGCTGCTAATTATGTAAGGCATCATTCAATCATTGTGGATGCAGAGTGATTCTCCCCTTCAGTTCAAGCAGTAGTTCAAAACGAGAACTCAAACTGTAATGGGCAAGATTATCCACTTATTGGGAGTAACTACTTTGAGCTGTTTGGCTAGATGGCATATCACATCTGATACATAGTGCACAGTGATTATAGGGTGAGCTAGTTCAAAGGCAGCTTTCTCTTGATTAAATGTGGCCTCGTACGTGCAGTTTTGGTACCTCTGTTAATTGACATTTGGCAATCGCCAGGGAACCATGGCACTGTAGTCAAAACTACTTCATACTGTAAACAAAAACATATTTCATCACTGCAGGCAAGTACACTTTGTGACTCAGTCCTTGCGCCTTGAAACACTTGTGTATAGGCGCGTTAAAAATGCCATATCAGATCAGTGTTCAAGGAAAACTTTACATCAAATTCAAGCTTATTTGTGGTGCAAACAACTTTCATTCAAATTCTACTACCATTTTGGCATAAGCTGCTTGGCTTGACTGTCCCGTCTCAACAGACACAGCCGCAATATTTGGCCAGTCTTTATTTTCTCCATATGTTGGATTTTTGGGTGTTTGCTCACCCATAGTCCAGTCTGTGCCTATGCCAGTCCACAAGTCTGGTTTCATCTATGGTGTACTCCGTATGTAGAAGGTTACATTTCCTAGAATCCCTATCTTCCAGATGTCTCTGTGGCCCACACAGTCCCATTTACAACGTACTATAAGATTCCCAGACTCTGGCGATAGTTTGGCCCAATGTTCCTAACACGGGCCCAAAGGTGCTGAACAAACGCTGCACCGTTCCAATGCCTGCTTGTGAAACTTGATTCTCCTTAACCACAATTATGCTCTCGGCCCGGGCTCTTGGTTGATGACATCACCGATCGATCTCAGCTGATTGCTCATGCAGTCTTATGCTTCAGCGCAAGCAATGTCCCACTCAGTCTTCCAGCTTGCATCTGTGATGTTGGCAATGACTCATTAGCTCTTTCTGTATTCTACTGCTTATCTCTCAGCTTGTTATTTATGTTGGTCAACGGCAACTCTTTCAAAAGTTCCATGGTCTTCTTAGCTATTCACATTTTGTATCCTCAAGTGTTTTCCCCTGGAACACGTACAACGCCGATGGATGCTATTGACTTAACCCCATCCCAGATCCTGCCCTCAAGGCTTCTCTGAATTCAGCATGTCTTTCTGCTGGGCCAATCTGATTTCTGCCACTTTTGAGCAATTTGGAAAGTGAGGTGTTGCTTGGAAGTTAAATATGGACAAAACTAAATATGCTTAACTGAGGGTGGTATTTGCAACAGTCCACGTCTCTGATTAGTCCCATTATGCACATTCTCATACAAAGGCGTTTGTTGTTTTGATCACTTACTTTAGGACTTTTGGCTTTGTGATGCAATGAAGTACACATTAGAGCAAAGTACAAATATTTGTCCTTTTGAATCAGTCTATACTTGCACGAACTTCATATCCTCTAGACAATGCTTTATTGTCGAATAATTGTAGTTTTCAAAGAGAAACTTTTAATGTTGTCCTTCCAACACCTCCTCTTCACTGAAAGGCACCCAGATGCCTGGTTCCACCATTGTTTTCAACTTTTTTAGTGAACATGTGCGATAATACAGCTCACCTCTAAAATGTTCACTTGACATACTTGCCCCTTACTGATTATCTTTGCATCTTCTGTCCACTGCATGGCTCTGTTGTGTAGTCGTCCTGTCTCCAAAAAACACACATATTGAGAGTGGTATTCTATTTGTTTTCTGTGTTGGTCTAGACATCCCTATTTCCTGCCGCTCTAGTCTTCACTATATTTTTCTGGTTAGTTTTCTTCAACCACTCTGAACTAGATGCTGCTGTTGGGGGAGTACATCAACACCCCCAACCTGCACGAGAGTATAAGCTCCGAAAGTCCCTTTCCCTTTTGAAGCAGAAACAAAGCCATACAGAAAGCAACCCTACCCATGTAGAACTCCCTTTGTAGGCCTAAAACCTACCAGTAACAGTGCTTCTTCATTGGGCCATGTCCCTGTAGAAGTGTAAGCCACGAGGTGCAAACCATATACCCAAGTACACACATATACATATACAAACGGAGTATAGCAACATTTAACACTAATTAGGAGATCAGTAGGGGTACTAATCATGATAGCGAAGAAGCGTAGGCTTGACACTAATTGAATGAGTAGCACATAAAGTGGGCCTCGAAACAAGGTTAGCCATTTCAGAAGCATAATAATTTTGAATTAATAGAAAATATCAGCCAGGCCTTTACACAACAAACGTACTAATCCAGTAATTTCCCACAGTAGAGCTAAATGCTGTACAGTGATTGGTCAAGACAGGTAGGCAAATACATTTTCAAGTTCTGGCAGAAAGGTAATGCAAAAGCAACACAGAAGTAACTGTCCCTTGAGCTAAGAGACAGACACTGTATACAGATTGGTTAAGAACCATCAGCCTAGCCCAGTTCCCAAACAGGAGTACGAAAGAAATATAACCAATTATGTTCCTACTCAGTGCATTGAAGCTTGGACAATGAGGGTCACAATTTGGTGGGAATTAAACAATGAGCACCAAGAAGCTTATGTGTTAAGAAAGTACGATTGAGGAGCCACACTGGCCCCTGTATGAAAAACCTCACTAGAGGAGACCCAACCACCAAGCTAGGAACCTGATGAGATCTCATTGTCAATAGAATAGAATCGATCCAGCATTGAAGGCCTTTTATGAATAACCACAACGACTCACCATTTTGCCTAGAGATGCATCCATATTATTCTGATTTGTATACATACACACATTATTGCAAAAGAGTGAAACTTGCGAACACCTTAGGTCCACATTTCATAAAAGACTGTGTTAGTAAGGTCATGCGCAGACCATGATAAAGGAAATGTTGAAGGGGAAGTGAGTAATCTTTCCAACGAAGAGTTGCAATGTAATTTGCCAGTTGAACAGTTCATAATGGTGGGAATGGTAAATTGGTACCAACCGATGAAGTCTATGGGGAAAGGATGTAGAATTATCATTTTTTGTTGCCACACTGTCACATCTCACATAGGGATTGGTCAAAATCCCTGAAGTCACTCATTCCAAGTATAAGCCACGTGAAATAATCAATCAAAAGCTTAGTTTATACGATTTAAGGTAAAAAGGCTAACATCCAATCAGCATCATAAGAAGGAAGATGATATCCTCACCAATTAATTAATAAACTGAAGTACTAATATGGTCACGAGGGGTAGGATCAGCTAATGGGGGTATGTATTGTCATTCATTTTAAAGCTTTATTTGGAGTAGACCTTCAGCACAATAAACAATTTATAAAAAATTGAAATACACTCGACAATCCTAAAAATGACATATAAAACTTAAAAGTGGGTCTACGTATAATTAATATTCCAATGGCCTTACCCCCTATGAGGAGAGCAAGCTCACCAGCTCATAACTCTTCCCAATATATAATTTAAGAAGTACCCACCATCCTCCCTCTTAGTACCTAGCTGAGGCAAACAAATATCTCCACTCCAGTGTGCACGTTTAATACGGCATAGCTTCTTGTTTGCTCCTTAACCTTGACTCAATCAATAAAGCTTTCAAATACCTGCATCTTAGCTCTAGCGTAACCGGACGAATTAACATAAAATGGGTCCGGGTTTCATTTGCTGATCGACTGAGGGGGACGTTTGCCAGATCTCGCCAATGACCATGCCCGAGTGTACCAAGCTATATGCAGAATTCCTAGCCTAAAGCAAACTTATGAAGAATGTTTGGGGGGATTATGGGGTGGAAGGTGGATTCTATCTAGTGTATCTTTACATTCCTCCATCATATTCCGTAAACATTCAGGAAAGTTCATCAATATAGACCTTGGTACCGCTGGCTTTTCCAAGGATTTGCTCTTTGCAGTCACTTTTTGAGTTGTTTTTTTATTTCGTTTGGCACTCAAAGGGGTTGTCCCACAACGCTTTAGTGTTCGACCTACATAGCAAGTCCTTCACATGAAGTATCCAACCACACCTCTTAGTGACTTCCAGTTCTAAAAAATTCCTCAGGGAGGTAACCTGTGTGCTGACCATACTCTTACCCAATACAATACAGGTTTAATGGCAATCTGGTTGGCTATAGGCCACACGTGAAGGTCCAGTTGGACCATAGAGGTAGCAGTGTTTTTGGAAGAAGCAATAGCTTCTTCAGAAAGATGTTCTCAATTGAAGATAATAATGTTGTGTTCGAATAGCCCCAAATCTCGGAACCATAAATAACTGCTGGTAAAGCTTGTTTTTCAAATAGTTCCAATGCTGACGAGATTGCCCCGCTACCATGGCTTGTAAAGAAGGAATGGATACCCATATTTACTTAGGGTGACTGTAGCTTTAAGGAGAGGGTCCAACCATCCCCCAGTTTCATTAAACCTAATCTCCAAGTAATCGAAGAACTTTACTTGCTAAGGCAAGGCTTGGCAATCAGTGGTTTAAAAACCATAACGTTTGTTGTTTTATCAGCATGTAATTCAAGGCCAAGCTCCCTGCATTTCCCCACAAAGATGTCAAGGAGGGTTTCCAACCCCTTTGGCGATGTGGCGAGAATTACTGCATTGTCTGCAAAGAGGGGGATTGGCCACATCTTGGATGTAATTTTGGGCGCGTCCATAGCACCGCTATCATCCTTCGCGAACCCCCTTCTGGACAGCAAAGAATTCAGATTGCCTCCACCCCCTCTAGTCCGTAGTGGGCCAAGGCTTTGTCTCCCTATGTAACAATTTGATTGATTGATTAATGCGATCAGGGCTTTTCTCCTCTCCAGAACTTGTCACAAGGCTTCTCTTTGGACTGAATCAAAAGCGGTTTCAAGATCTAAAGAAATGGCATATCATTTTACTTTGAACAGTCTAGTATATTTCTGGATTATTAAACAAAGTAGGAAACAGTGGTCCAGAGTACCCCTACCAGCTTTAAACCCAGCCTGTGCATCGCTAATAATTCCAGTCTCATCCACTCAATTTTGTAATTTCATTTGAATGACTTTACCAAATGTCTTCCCAACACAATATAGCAAAGAAATTTGGTGATAATTATTATCAGGCAGCTCTCTGCCTCCTTTATTTTTTTTTTATACACTGGGATTCTTATTGCCTCCATCCATGTTCTTGGAACTGCCTTTGAGCATATAGCAGCATTAAAAACTCTGGTCAGAATCGGGGACCAAATGGCGAGTTCATCCCTGTGAAAGTCCAGTGGAATCAAATCAGGACCAGCTGATTTCCCCAGTTTTTGGGATGCCAAGGCCTCTTCCCTAGAGCTAGACAATACCTCAACGGGGGTAGGCGAGCCCGGACATTGCTTTTAGCCAACGTAGGCATCCTTTGTATAAATTCAACTATAGTGTAAATGATGTTGCCCAATCACAGGCTGGGGATTTGTGAATGACCTGTAACATCTGTTACCTCTCTTCTAATTCTTAATATAAATGCAGCCATTTTCTGATGCAATGTTGAATGTCTGTTGGATCATTTCCAGCTTGGGGATTGTGTATTAAACCTTTTTGTCTTTCTCCCATCTCGTGCATTCATTTTTGGTACACACTCCAGTAAAGCTCTACACTCTACACACACTGATCGGTGATGCCCATGTTATGATATGGCATTTATAATGCGCTTGTACACAAGTGTTTCTAGGTTCTCACGGAGTCCATTGATCGGTACGGCTGTATCAAAAGCAGAGGAAAGGTCAAGGAGGATGAGAACAGAAGCAAGTCTAGGATTGAGATTGGTGAGCAGATCTTCAGATGTTCAGGAGAGCAGTTTCCATGCCTATGGCTGCTCTGAAGCTAGACTGATGGTCATGGAGACCACCAGCAGATTGTGGAGAGTAAGCTGGGCGATGGGCGGCATTTCCAGGAGTTTGCCCAGGAAAGCAGTGATGGAGATTGGGTGATAGTTTGCCGGACAGGTAGGATCGGCAGAAGGCTTTTTTAGGAGCGGGTGCACTACGGAGTGCTTGAGGAGAGGGGGATAGATCCAGTGGCGGAGGAGTGATTGCAGAAATCGGCCAAGGCTGGAGCGGGGGTGTCAATGTGGTCCTTGATGGTTCTGGAGGAGCAGGGGAACACCTGTTTGGATGACACATTCATGGATCAGACTTGTCTAGAAACTTTGTCAGGTGTTGTCAGAGAAAGGCGGAGGAGCGGGGCAGAAGTCCAGAGAGGGGGCGACGGATGGAGAGAGGAGAGAGAGTACAGGATGTTCTGACTTTTAGTGGTAAAGTGAGAAGCCAGAGCCATTTATAGGGCCTGGGCTGGAACCGGAGAGGTGGAGACTGCAGAAGGATTGGCCGGCTCCTTACAGATTTTAAATAGTTCAGCCGTTTTTTTAGAGGCCGCAGAGACGCAGGCTTGAATGTGGGCTCTATTCTTGGACAGAGTCTGTGTTGCCTTTGGAGCAGGCGGTAGGCCAGTTTGTCAGAGGATACGCCTGAACCCCTCCACTTCCTCTAAGCCACCCTGCATTTGTGTTTCAGGGCGACAAGGTCAGTCATACCAAGAGTTTCACTTGGAGGTAGGCTTCAGACGGATTCTCATGACTGGGGCAAAGAAGTCCAAAGTGTCGGAGATAGAAAGATGCAGGTTTAAGGGGGCTTTCAGAGAGAGTCATCCGCAGGCGTAGGAGGGGCAGAGAAAGTAGCGGTAAGTTTAGCCTGAGGGAAGGAGAGATTCAGGTGAGTGGAGAGCAGGAAAGTGGTTGGTCAAAGAGAGAGGAGTGGTGAGCGGGTTCAATAGGGGGATGTCTGAGGAGATGAGAACATCCAAGGTATGTCTGGCAGAGTGTGTTGGACCAGAGGGGAGAAAGGAAAGAGAGATAGTGTCGCAGAGGTTGTGGAAGAGCCCAGAGGAGGGATTAGAAGCATCCAGGTGGATGTCTCTGAGGAGGAGTTGAGAGATAGAGGGAAGAGGAGAGGTCAGGCCACTTGGAGAGGAAGAGGGCAACCTTGCCAGGTGGCTTGTAGCTGGTGGCCACAGTCGGAGAGAGGCAAGGAAAGATGGAGAGCCTGCAAACCAGGAATTCAAAGGAGGAGTAGACCTGCGTAGGAATGACAGCAGCAGGGACCCACTCCGGAAAGATCAGGGCTACTCCACATCCAGGTCGGTTGGTTCTGGGTTCGGAGAGTATCTTGTAGCCATCAGGGAGGAGAGTTTCAAAACTCGTGCTAGAGCTGGCTGTGAACCATGTCTCGGTGAGAGCAAGGACATCCAGGTAAAGTTCTTTGAGGAGGTGGCAGATGTCAATGGAGTGTTTTAACAGCAGAGGGAGAGTTAAGAGTAGCGACGTGGAGCAGGTTACCACATTTGAAAGACTTCCGTAGTGGGTTACAGGCTTGAGAAGTTGGAGGGGCCAGAGAGTGGGCATAAGTGGTAACGGGAGGTGGCATAGTAGCTAGAGAGGAGGAGGAAGGTGCCAGAGAGGCAGCGGAAGGAGGTGACAGAGGAGCTCGAAATGTGCTAAGGGTAGCAGGAGAAGGAAGGAAGGAAGTTGATAAGAAGTTGGAGACGCCTATCGAAAAGAAGTAGATTGGGCTGAGGTCCCTGTACCAAGACTGTGCCATTCAGATGGAGATTAGATTAATGATGGTCTTGGAGGAGTGGAAGGCAGCCAAGAGGGCCTCCCACTGAGTGCCACCATTAATGGGAGAGGGAGAGAGAGCCGAGACCATGTGAGGGCACCATCGGTCTGGTGATGGAACGACCGAGGATGTCAGTGAGAATCTGTCTGGAGGAAGTACTGATGTCGGATCTGCGATGGGGGGGCCTGGGTGGGAGACCAGGATGTCCCTCTTAAACGTCTTCCTTCCAGACCTGTTGAGAGGGATAGGATAGGAGATAGAGTAGCAGTTAGAGATGATGGGAGAAATGGAGAGCAACACAGGGGGTGCGAGGAGGAGGGTGCACGAGGGAGAGAGATAGAGAGAAAGGAGAGATGCCCAACCCTGCGCCAAGCAATGCAGGATGCGTTGTGGTGGGGGGGTCACAACAGTAGGGAGCATACAGGCGCAGCTGACAGGTGACACAACAGTACACAGAACCCAAGCAGGGTGGGGACCTGGAGTGGGAGAGCCTAATAGGAGTTCACAGTACCACACTAACCCCACACTAGCCACAGTAAAGGGGACCTAGAGAGTGCAAGGCATTAATTAGTTTTAAAAAATTGATTAGCAGAGTTTGCTAATTAAAATGATTTTCATTAGCAAACACACCCATTTGATTAGCAATTTTGTACTAATATTGTTAATGTCTGTATGTTATTTGTACCCAAGACATGAAATGAGAAACAATACAGCAGTTTTGCTTACAGCTGAAATAAGATGTTTGTGAGTCGGGCCTTGCAAATTATTTTATCTTCAGCTAGACCTGCAGGTCGGGTAACTCAGTTTACCTATTCAACCTAAGAGAAATGCACTCGACCCATAGCAACGGAGGACAACAAATGTATAATGTGATTTCTGTAAAATGGTGCTTGTCACTACAAACCCACTTTATGTTTGGCACACTGCTGCCACCCAGAGTTCAGCCATGCACAGTGAACGTTTTATTTGACATTTACTGCAAACAAAGTAGATGTAAAATAAAAGTTTCAAACATCTCTTGTAAATGCTACTCGCCTTTCATGAAATCTGCTTGACTGAGGGGGCGAAACTACATGGCGATCCATAGATGAGTCTGTAGGTTAGCTGCATGAATGGACACAAATAAATAGATATGATAAAAAAAGGCTCTGGAAACAAACCGTTTGCCCAGCTGTCTCCTGCAGGTGGTAATATATAATACAATAATAAAGCAAAGCGAGCTCTAGAGGCTAACTAAAGTGTTTGGTATTGCAGTAGATCTACAGACTGGATGGATCTATTGATCACTACTTTGCGTACGCATTTAGTTCGCTTTGTTTATTTATTATGTAAGAGGAAAGAAAGAGACTAGGCAGTGTGGATTGCGTAGCAGGCAGAGAACTGGCTAAACTAGGTGGAATATTGTAGTTAGTGGTTATCGCACTTTCAGGGTGCCTGGTATAAAGCTATAGAGTGATAATATAGAATGCCAAGGAGTATGGGTTTGATCATGGGTTGAACACCAGTTGCAAGATGCAGGTTACAGAACTAGATTTGCCATAAAAAGCATTTGATTGTGTGATAATATACATTTTCAAACGTTCACTAGTCAACATGATGCATCTTATCCAACAAAATTAAATGTAGTTTCACTATGAAATTCAGATACACTAACCTAAACTTTACTGTAAAGCATGGATTGTTGCACGTATTTACAGTCTCAATACTGTTATAATGTATTTAAAAACATACATTTTAGGAATGGAATTGCATGACTGTCTTTTTAAAAGAGTAAAGTTGACACATACTTTTCTTTGTCAGACATGATATAAAAAGCGTAATAAAAAAATCATCCCGATTACTTCTGGTTTGCAATAATTTGAAAAACAAATTCTTGCACTCCTCCACATGCATTTGGCACTTAAGAGTGGATGGAGAAGAAGATTACTGCTGTACCCCCCCACCCCCCATTAGCACTTGAAGTGAACAGAGAAAAGAGGGTGAAGAGAGCACCGACGGCAAGAGAGGTATACAGGGCGTGCTGTGCTCTCATTGAAGAGGGCAACTTCAATGGCTAACTTTGCTACACACATGTTCATTTGATTAGCAAAACTACAGAATTGCATAGCAAATTGCAATGCGACACTGCTTATTTTATGCCTTGAAGTGGGAGAGAGCCTAATGGATCACAGTAAAACTATGACCACAGTTGAAGAGACCCTAGAGAGTGGGAGAGAGCCCAATGGGACACAGTTCACAGTACAACAGTAACAGATGAAGGGGACCTGGGGGAGGGACACAACACAAGAACGGCCACACGCTAGAGTGGAGCTTAGGGTTGAAGGGAGGCAGAGTTCACTAGGTAAAACAGTTGGGTGGAAGTACACGCAATGGCCAGGAAGTTTAATAGAGAGCCGTAGTGGCTGCTCCCCTCTCCCGAACCTTTCTTTTTTTGGTCGCTGCTGGTTGATGACTGCACTGCGTATACACACTCTGCGCCGCACCCCTTCGTCGCCAAACTCCTGCATCGCACAACTCTGTGCCCTTAAGCCAACGCTGGCTTTGCCAATGAGGATACCGGTCCTTGCAAGAATATGCTGCGTGGGCGTAGCTTAATGTGCTATGTTTGATCAGCTATCGTCTCCTGCGGTCTTGCATCACAGAACATTGCACCCTTAGCCAAAGCAGGCTTTGCCACGGAGGGCCCAGTCCTCGGTTCTTGATATGATAAATCATTTATAACGGTCTGTATTCAAGTGTTTCTAGGTGCGTAAAGGATACGCTGCGTGGGCGTAACGTGCTAAGTTTGATCATCCAGCGTCTCCTGCAGTCTTGCGTCACACAACACGGTGCCCTTAGCCAATGCAGGCCTTGCCACGGAGGGTCCGGTCTTCACTCCTTAAAGGATACGCTGCATGGGCGTAGCGTAACATGCTACGCTCAATCGGCCAGCATCTCCTGCGGTCCTGCTTCCCACAACACTGCACCATTGGCCAACAGATCTTTTCTTTTATCACCGTAAATACTTTCTCATCTGCAGTGATTTCTTGCATACTCCCTCTTACATGGTGTGCTGTTATTTAATCTGTTAAATTAAAACCGTTTCCTCATGGGAGTCCTGCTACAGTAGGAAAATAAGAGCAAGCAAAACACTGGCTAGCAGGAACATCAGGATTGGCAGGTGTCACATTTATCGGAGGCATGGGTGCTTTACATTGACTGGCATACATACAGGCGGGGACATTTCTCCAACATATGGCAGAATCGGCGGGCAGCAAAAATGTTATGGGGTCCAGACCATCTTGTGTCTATGCAGCTCTTCCTTGGATTTTATATGAACACCCATTGACCTGGCTTAATGAATGACACCTGCTGCTCTCCCTTCTGAGAGTACCTGTTGAACATGCCGATCCACCTTTACTAACATTTTATAGTAATTGAGTACTTAGTCATCCATCAGTGGCACATTGCACTTACTCAATGGAGCCTCTCGGAGCTGCAGTGAATATCTCATGTGGACTCAAATCTGTAATCTTATTAGCTATGCCACAGATGCTCGTCATAGCCAGCAGCAGCACACCGTGCCACTTCAAACCAATATTGGCACATTATTTTGTAGTCTTGGTTTTAAGGATGCCATTCTGTCTTTCAACCTGATTGTGGGTTATGGGAGATCGAACTTCTCATTTTATATTTGGTGCTTTGAACAGCTCCTGCATTAGTTTTCCCCCATTAAGTGTGTGTCTCTATTGCTATTGAGATTTGCTGGCACCCCGAACCTAGGAATTAAGTCGCTTGTTGATACCTTCAGCACAGCTTGTGTATCTGCCTTATGGGTGGGGTTAGCCTCTTTCCTACCACAGAGTTCCATAACCATGCACTATCCAAATGCATAGCTGGAATCGCCCAAAAATATTTTCCTGCCTATCCTTTTCTGTGGTACATGTACATGTTAATGTGACCAACTGTGCCACTTAGACTGAGAAGACATCTGATAATTGCCTACATTCCATCACCGGGAATTTGGTGCATACTGCATAAGTGGAGTTCAATTCTCCTTTCATTCTTCACACACAATGTACCTAAAGATCTTAAGGATTTGGTAAAGGGATGTCTTGTAAATCTTTTTGTGATCTCTGTGGTTGTAAGATTAAAGTTGTGTTTATTTTCTGTTTCGCGCACAATACGCAAGCTGCATTTAACACTGGGAATCACATCAGGGGGCCATTTGCTGAATTCAACAGAATTTGCTCACATTTGTTGTTTTGTTGTGGATAAAGGTTGGGGTCATGGTTTTGAGCAACAGTGTGGCAACCAAATGCATTAGTGCAATTACCTGTGGCGATCCTAACGCTGTTTTCAGAACTTTGCACTGTGAGCTCAGCTGTGTCAACAGACCGAAAGCAGGGCGGTGCCTCTAATGCTATGGGAATCCAATGATGTCCTGTAATATGCTATAATGCAATGTTTAGCCCCATGGCTGTGTTAACACTTGTGCATAGCCTTCTTTGTTCCACAGTATAGAATAAGGGACCTCTTGTAATCGGATAGCCAGAGAGCAGGTAAGCTTGCTAAAGCTTGTATATATTCTGCAATAGCTTTTTCTGTTTAATCTCCCCATATTAGGGGTTCAGATGTATTTAAGTGGGTCCCTTCATATAGAGGTTTTACTATCATTGTGGGTGTATATAAAGCTATTATAACCCGCCTGTTTTACATAGTGTATAGAAGTTTTTAGTGTAAAAATCCACCTTCGTTGGTGACAGTGAATTGGCTGTGATTACATATTGTCCTGCCAGTAAAATGGAATGCAGTGAACTGCACAATGGTGGGACACACAAACCAATCCGTGGGCTGTTCTGGTTCGTAAAGCATGCAGATTATTAAATGCACATGCCCTTTGAGCATTTCAAGTGTAATAATGAAGCAATAATACACTTCCCATCGGCTTCACTACCCAGCAATGGCCTGGGGCCTAAGTTACAGGCCCTCACAAAGCCCTGGGTTAAGAGCAGGGTGAGTTGGAGTAGGATAGTGGTGAGGGAGAGCAAATGGTGGTGCTGTGTGGAGTGCTGGGCTTGCTTTGATTGCAGGCTGCAATCATGAGGTTCGGCCTGCATTTGGAACAAATTGATTGGCTCATGCCACATACCGGTTGCTAATGTAGATTATGAAAGGTACAGATACATTCCACTTGTCAACATGAAGTAGAAATCATGGATGACTGTCTTGCGTCTAAAGGCGAAGTTGAAACACTGCAATTGCTATAAATGTTCTACATTGTGTTTATTGGTGAGGTTTTCTCCCCTCTTATACACTACATCACTTCATATGGGGTTCGCCTCACCTGAATCGCCTAAGGGTGGGATATACTAATTTCCATCCCAACATTGCCCCCTTTTGTTACTTCTATAGTACCAAATTCTTCCCCACCATATTTACGCTTATTGGCCCTCCTTTCCTCCTCCCATGCAGGTGTTCCCTTAATTGGCATCCATGCTCTGCACATGTCATAAACTTTCCCCTCTTTGTGCATATTGTTCAGGTGTACATGTCATGTAGAGGCCCCCTCCACCGCCCGCCAGATCCACCCATACCTCTTTATAGTTTTAGGGGCCAGGGAGAGGAACAATGGTTGTGTGGTATAAGTTATCAACTATATCTCCAATAGGAATTGGGACCATGTGATGAACGGGGCAGTCATTTTGATCAGTTTGTATCTCTACTTTTTTTTCATCAGGAGGTACCTTCGTATTCTCAATGCTAACCATCATCATTGCACTATTAAGCACAGCTTTGGCACAACACTGAAGGCCCAATTGGCACATGCAGAAGATCACCAGGATAACCACGATAATGGGTACCAACATTTTCACCATTGTTCCAAGCCATGATGGCACCCAGCTGAAGGCTGTGGTGAACCAGTCTTCCTCTTGAACTCCAGCTTCTTTTTTCATTTTCACCCATAGTTCATGCACAGCTGCAATGATGTGTGACAATGTCCCATTTGCAGCGTCTTCAGAAGGTACGAATGTGCAACATGAACTCCCGATATTTTTGCAAAACCCCTCCTTCCATGGCTGTCAGTAAGTCCAGTATGTAGCAGTTCTGCATTGTCATTAGTCGGAGGGCACTTGGCTCTACTTTTATGACGTTATGACGTTGAACCCCTGCTCAGTATCGTTAACCAGCTGGATCCCCTCCATCTTACAATTTGGAGCCATTTTGCATTGGCCTGTGCCTGGATGCTGGGTACTAGAGATTAAAAAAATGTCCCTGCTGAATTATAGAGCTTATATTCATCAGATATTTGCGCAAGCAATTCGGACGAGTCTTTTGATATGTAATTCGAGGCTCTTTCTTCTCCACAACTGGTCATAGGGCCCTTTCTGGGGAGGATGTGAAAGTTTGGTGGTGGCCTTGTGTGTCTGCTTCCACTGTTGGGGGCACAGTGGGAGCTTTGAGTGGGAGTTCCCCCCCCTGCAGGTGTTTTTCTGGTACTACTAACCGGGCAGAGTGCATCATTGCTAGCGCACATAAGCCCCTTCAAGAAGGTGGGAGGTGCAAGTACGCTTGCTGGCCGCAGATCCAATAATAGTCCATCAGCACGACAACACCTTTCTTAAGATTGGGTACTATGACAGTTCGTTTGCATTGTTAATTCGACCCGACAAACTGTCCCTTCATGTAAAAGCAAAGTTCATATGATTTTTGTTGGTGCACTTTTACTGGTTTCTTGAGACACAATCCATGTTAATTTGGTGATGTGTTTTGCCCAAGTTTGTGTGCATGTCTGCTCCACGAGTGCTGCAATTTCTTTTCAGATAGTCCTAAAAGTCCTTTGGTCTTGGATGCATGTGTGGTTTCCTACCACTCATTAACACATCTCTCCCCTTTGATTACCAGATGTGATTCTTTCAGACAGTTGGGGTTGTTGGAACTGGTTTTGCATTTTTCGGGTCTCAGGATTGATGAGTTCTAGATGAACGTTGCATGCCTGAAAGGTGCCTTTGATCCTGCATAGCACAAGATGAATGAGGCATTGGGTCTCAATCATGGGTACCTCTTGCAGAGCTAAGAACCTCGGTGCCCCAGATGCTTGCAGTATTTAGGAACAAACGTAGCAACTCCCATTAGTCGTTCGTCTTCCCATGGCACTCTCCTCGGTGTACCAACTGTTTGAGTGTTCAGGATGATGAATATCTTCCACGGTATATAGTCCTAAACCATGGTATGCATCATACTTATGTTGGCGCACTTGTCTTTCCTTTCTTCTATTACTTATTGCGTGCCTTTCATTGTTGTACTCCTGCTACTGGTCATATTTACATTACTGTTTCCATTACATAAGGATTTTTTTACGTTTGGCATTAGGCTTTGGAACCCTTTGCTATTACATATGGTGGTTTGGGAGATGGTACTACTTACACTGGTCACTTTATTCATTGGTCCTGCTTTTATTATAATGTTTGGTTATGAGATATTGAATGGCACACTTTCATTCTTCCTTTCATTCAGTTTTAGGGTTGGGCTGGAACTTGGCATTATTACAGGAAAGGACGTGGGTGATGGATATATTTGCCTACCGGGGGCGGCTAGGGGTGATCTTAGCAATAGCGGAAGGCACTTCAGTTGCATTGGAAGGAACCACAGTGTCATCAACGTATAATTCTGTCTGGTTTAAAAGTGATGCAGTGACATTGAAAGGTGTACTCCTAGTCCATATTCCCATAGTGCCCCTGCTCCCTTCTTTTAGAGGGCCAGCCCAGCCAAAAGACGTACCCCAATATATTCCTAAAGCAACCATCATTACGGTAAACAAAATGGCCATAACATGAAGACTACAATTATAACTGTACATCCTAGTACTACTAATACTATTTCTATCACTGCTCGAAGAATATCTCAGTGGTGTCATCTCCATCTTTGTTGCACCTGTACATTTTGGAAAAACGGGAAAGGGAAGGGAAAAAGATAAGGTGTGGGGAAGAGAAAGAGAGAGGGAGAGGGAGAGAGAAAGATAACAAGATAGATTTAATTCACATAGCTGATACTGTAACAGCAATGCATGTTCTTTATAATACATGCACTTAATATAGTCAGCAAGAAGCTACGTGATTTGAGGTAGTATTGTTTTCTACATTTTGGACACTTTGTGTTGTGTCCGGTGGGGACCTGCGAAACATTTGAGAGGTGTATCAAATATCTCAACCCCTTCACCTTTACTACGAGGGGGATGGAAAACACAACCTTTTAGGGCCATGGAACCTGGGGTTGTTCCCTTTTTGCACGAAGCTTCTTGCATAGACCAGTTGTCATGGCAACAGGGGGTGGTGTCAGTTTGTGGAGCATTTGTGTGCACTCCCTCTGTGTGTGTTGGAGCCATTTGTTTTGTGTTACATCTTATTGCACGTCTTAGTTGGGACAGGTATTGTTTGAACTCTTTCCCCCAGAATTGCTGCTGCTCTGTAAACATCTGGTGCTCTTCTGATAGGCAATAGGGGTGTCTGCATACGCCTGCCAGTCACTATTTCATGGGGGGACAGGTGATGGTCCTTACTGGGTTGAGTGCACAGATGGAACAGGGCCAGGGGCAGGCAATACACCCAATTCCTTTTTAGGGTGTGAAGGCTGGCACCTTATCATTCACGTGTCCCAATGGACAGAATAAAGTACACACCCCACTAGCGAATGAGACCAGGAGAGTAATTGCAAGGAAACCCAAATTTATATAAGCAAATAACTCTGCTGCCCGAGAGCGCTCTGCTGACAGATACGTGGGCAGCATGTTAAAAGGGCAACAAGAGTCATACATGACGTCATACATAGGAGATAATCTAACAAACATGATTGGCTAGGTACATATACTACTCCCAGCTCCATAGGGGATGTCTGGGGTTCATTGGTTGTTCTCTCCATTAGTCACTGTACACGTGGTCAGCTGGGCTCCTCCTTGAAGGGTGAAGGTCAGGTGAGGTTTGCAGAGATGTAGTGCTGTCTGACTAAGCTAAGCAACAAAACTCGGTATGCAATAAATTATGTCTGTCCTAACCTAAACCATTATATCAAGAAGGGGCCATTGGTATGAAATAGGTGCATTCTCTCCTGTGTTTTTATGGGGGTATGGGTTAGGGGCCGTTCCTTCAAGTGTTTTATCAGAAGGGGCAATCTCTGATTTGTGTTCCCTGAAGCCTCACGATTTCAAATGCATTAGAGATAGATGTTTGTGTTACCAAAATATATGAACACTGTAGGTTAAGTTTATGGTGGGTGATTTGAAGGTGGTCCGGGAGAAGGGTCTGGCGACCCGATACATTCACAGGGATAGAGGGCATTGGTTCAGTGGACCGCAGCTTTGCAGCAAGGGGGTGGAGAGGGCATGAGTCAGTCAGCAGAGATGGATGGGGCACTGGGGATGGAGCCTTGTGGTCCCACGTTCTAGGATGAGCACTTTTTGTCAGTGCTCGATACTTGCTAATGGCAGTAATGAAAGACTGCGTTTCTGTGAGAACAAGAGTCGCGCTGAGATGACAGAGGGTGGACGTGGGGGGGCTGGCTGTGCGCGGCGCTGGGAGAGGGAGAGAGAACATATTGGCAGAGGGCCTAGAAAAATATGGCGTTTGGAAGACACAAAATGGAGAACAGACTACAATCCGTAACACAGTGTTTATGCATTTCTATTCACACTGCGAGATGTGAAAATTAACATAAGGGTTGGAGATGTCTCCGCCTCCCCCCTTAGTTCACACACCATTTACCTGGTGCAGGAATGGTGCAGGGGGGTGGGATATACCGCCTCTCCCCCAACAGGTATTACATAGTTTGAACAGTCTGCTTTTAAGGAGGGCGCTGATCCTCTTCACCACCCCTTTTGCTACTGGGTGGTAAATTGAACACATACAATGCTTTATGTCTATCAGTGCTGTTATCTCTTTGAACAGATTTTTGAAATAATGGGTGCCATTATCTGATCTCAAAACGTTACACACTCTCCAATGGGGGAATACCTCTGACAAGGAATTTCGCAGCACACTTGGCATCTGGGTGAGCACATGGACCCACCTTGAGAAAGGACACACCACCACAATCAAATATCGTTCCCCATTGCATCGTTTCCCCATGTCTGCGTAGTCAATATGCAGTTCCCGGAATGGACCAATGGGGCGGGTAAAGTTCCTCTCAGTGTCATCCCTGTGCTAAATACCTGACACATTGTATATTGCACCACCATCGATGCGAGGTGCTCCTGTAAGTTTGGGACAAACCAATCCTCCTGAATGTCTGCTGCAATGTGTTATTTTTTGAGCTATGGGACAGGAAATGCAATTGCTCGAATTGCTGTATGCAATAATTCCACGGGCATTACTATTTTCTCTGTGCCCTGCTGTCTCCGTAAGAGATCCATGGCTAATTGCACGCACCCATGTTTCAGCCATATATCCTGTTCTTCTGCGAGTTCACTACGCTGTAGCTCAATAACCTGCTTGATAGGGAGGGCCGTGTATGCATCCGTGTCTGACCTGGTATTTACTGTGGTCACCATGTATTTAGCAGATGTTGGCAGTGGGAGATATGCTGCAGCTTCTGCTGCCGCCACGACGGCAGCTGCGTTTCCCAGTAATATTTCATCTGAATTGTGTGTATGTGCTGCGCACTTGATGACCGCCGCCACAGAGGGCTCTACAACGGTGTAAATCGGTGTGTTAAGCAGGGCAGCATTCTGTACTGGTGAGCCATCTGCTCTTCTGGACCCCCTACTTCTCCAGTGGACAGACCTGCATCCACCGTGGTGGTGACATAGGCAGAGTCTGAATAGATTTTAACATAGCACCCCATTGAAGCCCACCAGTGTTTGGTATTCTCCCTCTTCTAGGCGTACCACTGCTGACCCAACATGTCTTTCATCAATTGATGCTGACCCATCAACAAAGAGCACTTCTGACTCTTTTAGGGGGCTGTCTTTGGCTTTCGGGATATCCTTGTTTTCCCCTTCATATGATGCACAATCATGCAGTTGTAAATCTTCAGCCGTGCATGGCTGAATAAGGAACGTGGCAGAGTTTACTGTTTTGCACCTTATGACATGTATGTGGGGGCTAGACACTATGATCTCATATGCTGATGCCCTTTGTGTGATGGACTTGGAGCAGGCTAGTATTTCAAAGAGTGAGTGCTCCAAGTACAATGTTACTGAACACCCGATGGCAATTGTGGAACTTTTTTCAATGGCGAAGGTTGCTTCAGTAAGAGCTAGTTTGCAGGCGAACTGTCCCTGCATGAGAGAATCGAGTGTGCCACTATAATATGCTACTGGCCTATGACCCATCATGCTTTTCTGGGTGAGTACTGCTGTCATAAGTGTGCCGTTTGAGTGGAAGAAAATTAAAATTCCTGTGTGTACTCTGGGGTGGAAGGACTGGTGCTGTTGAAATTACTTCTTTTAGTCATTAAAACTAGTTGTCATCTCTGGGGTCCATTCAATTTTGTTTCTCTTTTTCTGGCCCTCCTTAAGACCCTGTAAGAGCAGCCTTGTGTATGAAGATCCATGCTCTGCAATACTTGCATAACCCTAGGAATTTGTGCATGTCCTTCACTGTGAGTGGTTTGGGAGTGGCAAGTACTGTGGCGGCCCTTTCAGAAATTATTCTTTTTCCATTTTTGGAATTGAGCTGCCCTAAGTAAAGCACTTCCAGTTGACAGTATTGGAGTTTTCCCTTATCCACTGTGTACCCTTTTCTTGCTAGCAATTGTTTAACGCAATGGAATCCCTTCAACAGCTTGCTCGCTGTCGCTGCAGACCAGTAGATCATCTACGTATTGAATTAATGTGCTGGGTATTTGGATGCTCCCTAAGTCTTCATGTAATAGCCTGTTGAAGATGCTGGGGCTTTCACAGTACCCCTGGGGCAAACAAGTGTGCTCATAGTGCTTTCCGCCCAGGGTCAAGGCTGTACGGTATTGTGAGTCTGGGTGCAGAAGGACTGAAAAGAATGCATTATTCAAATCCACCACAGTGAAATGGGTAGCCTCCTTGGGGAATGGTACACAAGATGGATGCCGGGTTGGGAACAATCAGAAACTCTTTCTGTAAAATGTCATTAAGGGGTCTCAAATCCTGGATCATCCTCCAACTGCCCCTGTTGCCTTTTTAATGGGGTATGTGTGGGAGTGAGGGGTCGTTTGGCCCCCCTCATGCATTCAGTACGATGTGCATCATTTGCTCGACCAACAGGGGGGGACGCCTCCATTGCCCTTACGCTAACGAAGAGCCTTTATGCTGACGATGGCGTAGGTGGGATGCCAGTGTAACCCTGTGTCCCTGCAAGGTATTCACTTGATGTACCAGACACGCAACCCTGCCATGAAGCCCACCCCAGTGTGCCCCAAAATAAAATCAGACCTCTGTGTCCATGTAGTCCTTATGTGATGATGTCAACAATGATGATTTTTGCCTTCATAAGTGCATGCAATTGTAATGTTTGCCAGAGCGCTCTCGGGCAGCAGAGTTCTCTGGATGCCAATTTTACATAAAAGACAACTAACTCTCTCAGCCTGTTCTCTTAGTCTCATTCACCGTTGGGGTGTGTCTTATTTATTTGCATTGCACGTTTAAGACGGGGATGGACCTTTACATTTGGTGTCCCCCCGTGACATGATTGGGACAGTTGCCCCGTGCCGTGCGGCAAGATTCAGGATGCCCCCCCCATCGAAACTATCGCCTCCGCGGATGACCAGTTTGTGCGCACAAAAGATAGGGTCCAAGGGTTCCCGTTTGCCAAATACCCAACTAAAAGCTGCTCGCCAAGGTGGGCCACGGCTTGGTTGGGGTGCGGACCAGATTGGGGATAGACCATGAACGGTGGCTCGCGGACCATCCAACTGAACACGTGAGTACCGGGTGCGAGAATTTCAAAGGAAAAAGAGAGGGTGTGGGAAAAGGGAAACGGGTAACAAAAAGCAGATAAAAAAATAAAAGTTAGAGTAAGGATCAGGGTCTGTGTGAATGTCACTAAGGCTTTTTCTTATCTATCCTTTATATGGCCACTAGGTTTTGTGGAAAAAAAGAGGCAAAGAGAAATAAGGGAGCCTAGCCCGAACGGGGTAGATGGCGGCGCTGCGTAGCATTGTCTCGTCCATTGCAGGGAACAAGTGAAGATAAAGAGAAACAAGTAGGAGTCTCATATATTTAGTAGACTCGGAGTAGTAATTTAGAATGTTCTTTTTCCTTGTGAGCAGAGTTCTTGGAGAGTAGCCTGAGGGGGCTCAAAGGTGGGGAGTGCATGAGAAAGCAAGAGTGAGGGGCAATAAAATGGAATAAATAAAAAGGGGAGTAAAGCGAAGGTAGTTCATGCTACATGTTCTGTGTTCTATTTGTTGAAGTGTTACATGTTGTTTTGTCAGTAAGTACTTCTGTATTTGAGATTCGACAAGCATAAGGGTAAATGAGAAATATTGCTAATGAAAATTGTGATTAAGGTTGAGAAATAATTAGAATATTGGTAAATAATTAATATTTCCTGTTGAAATAATTTGTCGTTCAAGCAAAAGGGTGTTGAAATTTGTTGGTGTTAAGAGTTAAACAAGATTGAGTAGACGTGTTACAGAAAGAAGATTATCGACTAATTGATAGTGTGTATTTATACCCAGAAACGAAAGTGAAAACAAATTAAAAAGTAACAAATACGCCATTATGGGGGGGGCAACACCATTAGTGCATATTTGTCAGCACCTCCCTTTTATATAGTGAAAAAATCAAAAAATATCATGATCAATGGGTGGTGAAAATAAAAGGTGACCGTGTATTGCCCATATGACCAGACGGAGGGTCCTTTGATAAGAGGGTATTGGATCTAGTATCCACACACCTGCTCGCGAAATACAGGGGAAAGCAATTGCAGAATAGAAGGGAAGTGCTAGATTTGTGGCGGATGTTTGAAGAAGTAGCGCCTAGTGGCGAGTTAAGTAAAGACACAGTAATTGAGAAAGAGAAGGTCCCAGAGGAAGGCGATGGGGCTGCAGGAGGAGAATGTACAACAACCAAAACCAAGAATGACCCCACTAGAATATATCCATTACTGACGAGGCCTGCAATGGGATACAGTGAGCCCCTGTATGTGCCAACGTGCATCACACCAACCACCCCGCCCCCGTATGAAAGAGGAGGGCTGTACAGCCCAACCAGTGAATTTAGCACAGTTAACAGGAGACTTAGACAGGCAGCTTGCACATGCACAATTGGAGATAATGTGATTAAGAGCCTTGTGCGACAAGGACCAGATGTTGTCAGGGGGAGGGGAAGTACCACCATTGACAGCGGTTGACCTCACACCTCTGCCAAGTGTAGCAGGGGAATCCACACCATCCCTGCCGCCGCCAGCGCCAATACCAAAAGGGCAGGAACAAGAGTGGCAATCGGGTGAGTTCCTGTTCCATTTAAATGGCAAACCTGTAAGAATAATACGACCTGCAACCCCAGACAGCCAGAAAGGGGAGGGGCAAAAAGGAGGGGAGCAACAGGAGGAGGTAGAGGAAGTAAGGAGTGATTTAGATGAATATGAAGAGGGAGCGGCAGCGGCGGGATCCCTGCTGCCATTACCCTTCGACCAAGAGGATGACAGGGCTGCACCAAGGTGGCAAGGGAGGTTAAGACAATGAGTAGGGAACATGCTGGTGAGTAAAACAAAAAAGGGAACGATAAGCAAGCAAGGAGGAAAAACAAAAATGCCTTTGATACACAAGGGAGCAGGGAGGCCCCACTACATACCGTGTGCACAGATGGATAAGAATAACTTGTTGAAACGTCTCCCTCCACTTTCAGGTGGGGCGGGGAAGTGGATACATGCTTTCGAAAAACATACAGCAGGGGTACCATTAGCTATTGGAGATGTGAAAAGTTTGCTGGTGTCCGCTGTTGGTGATCAAGCAAACGCAGTGTGGGGGAAGACGGGGTTCCCGGGAGTGACGATGAACTGTGACCGCCATGATGGGTCATCATTTAATAATGTTGGAGCACAAGTATGGGATGCATTGCGGAGAATGTTTCCAGACAATCCAGACTTACACTTAGTGATGCAGTGCACTATGGGAGATGACGGGGAGCCTACTCAATTCATCCTCCAGGTGCAAGACCTGTGGATAAGTGAAACGGGTACGGCGTGGGACCAATCTACCGCCTTGTTCTACTTTATAATAAAGAAAGGGCTCCCAAAGGAGGTACAGAAGGCCTTGGATAAAATAGCTTGGATAGAAGCCACACAGAGGACCAAGAGGGGGATTCAGGGGCATGGTAAATAGAGGATTTGGAGGGTCTGGGATGAGGGGAGAACCAGCCGTTGAGGTCGGGTCCGGCAAAGGGACCTCGTAGTAAGGCGGTAAGGGTTTACCGGTACCGGTGCCCTTACCAGTACCGGTAAACCCTTACTGCATACCGTGTAATGAGGCCCTATGGAATACTGTTTTCTACAATATTATTTTTTATGGCCTGGTACTATACTGTGTCTTTCATTATTGATAACATGAAAGAAGGGGGGAGTGGGGTAAACCTAATACGTGAAGGCTCGGCACTCATTTGGGCGGGTGTAAAGACCATGTGGAGACATAATCCCTCAACCCCTGCAAATCTCACTAAGTTGCATAAGAAACGCACAACAATAGCCCCCCGTTTTCCAGTTGCTGCTATCAGGCCAAGTAATATGAAAGAGACCAATCAGTATGATGGGGATTACTTTTGGGAGAGTGAACCTGATCTGATGGATACTGATGTACAACGAACCACAGAACCTACCTCACAAGGTACTATGCTGCACTTTAATATTGCTGCTACCAACAAATCGGAGATGCCAGACCCACTGGCCTGGCAAGCTGCTAGCGAACGCAATGACACAGCATGGGCAGGTGTCTTTACCATACACTATCGAAAAGTAAAAACGATCAATGACAGGGGAGGGGAGGAGGAGGAGATGGAAAAGGGGGGCGGGAGAGAGAAGATTTGCAGCCTGATTCATGGAATTATTTGCGTGAAAAACGCAGATTTCCGCGCCTTTCTGGCCGAAAATTCCTGTTTGAAGGATGGGGATTTTCGAGCAGAAAGGCGCTCAAATCTGCGTTTGTCACGCAAATAATTCCATGAATCGGGCAGTTAATATCTACAATGGCCTGGGATTAGATGAAATAGAAGACCCCCGCCACCCAGACCAGTCTACTCAGACATGAGTGCAACAGCAAAACAAGCAACGAACGAGAGCTGCTATGTTTGTTCTCTCATACCGCACGCATTAGGCACGCCTAAAATACTTGTACCCCAAGAAGTGCCCTTGTCAGACGTCCAATGTTTAATTCAGCTCGTATGATGTAGGATTCGGAGCACCTTCCAGGCACACACAGTTACAATAGAAATGCTGCAAAACGAGAAAACCTGCACGAGCAAGCGCCAAGGAGTAATTTGTATCAAGAAGCAATTTTTTGTCATAAGAGGAACGAGATTTATAGAAAATAAGTGGCATGATGAAACAATAGAGTGCAAAGCTGAAGCGCTGAGAGGACTAACTGAAGAAAACTTTCAATGGGTCAAAGAAACCTGTGCTCCCGTCTGGTCCCAGCACATTGCAAAACTCACATGGGTTACCGCTCTCAAAAATCCTATTAAAACCCAAGAAGAAATCGCACATGAACTTCTTTTTCACGGAGAAGGATGGGTGCCAACAAGCAAATGCAACAATCATCATTCCAGACATGAAAAAAGGTACAGCTGCACTCATGGACATGTACTGGGTCTGTGGCAAACAAGCCTACCTGCATCTACCGGCATCGTGCAGAGGTACTTGCACCTTGGCCACTCTGCACTCAGCACTAATGGTAATCCCAGAAAGCAACATTCAAGGGGGCGAGAGGTTCGGCTGGCATATCGACAGCAGGGCAACCGGCTGACACATCGGCAGCACCCCAACCAGCAACCACAGAGCTTTACTCACACGACATTCTGTCTGAAAATGATCTAAAAGATAGACTGTCCCGCAAAAGGAGGTCATCAAACTATATTTCCAGCTAATCATCCAATCTTCTCGCTGAGATCCCAGCAAAATATAAACTCTCTAACTCTGCAGACACATTCTTTCCTCCCTCCTAACGCCAGGACTTCGAGCACGGACAAACGCCAAATGGTTACAGATCATCCGCTGCGAGCTTGTCCAACTGGCCACCGACACTGAAGAGGGATTCAACGTGATGAAGGTGGAACTTCGTACCTTGCGTCTAATGACAATGCAGAACCGGTACGTCCTAGACCTCCTCACAGCAATGGACGGCGGTGTTTGCCGAAAAATCAGGAGTGCATGCTGTACATTCGTACCTTCTGAAGACGCAGATAACGGGACCCTCTCCCATGTCATCTCAGCAGTACCCAGTCTGGGGGAAAGAATGCTAAAAGGAGGAATAGAGCTAAGCAAATGGTTTGACAACATGTTCAATTGGATACCATCCTGGTTCAGCATCATGATGAAAATGTTATTCCCAGTCATCGTGTTCATTTTACAATTTTTCTGTGTTTGCCAATTAGGTATCTGATGCTGTGCAAAATCTATGCCTAATTCAACAATGATGATGGTAACGATGGGCCGACAGACAACGGTAGTCACTATGATAGATGCACAGATGCAAACTGGAGAACCAGATCCACCAAAATACCGCATGACAGCTGTCTACCGCCAAAATGGGGATAGGGTGGATAATGTGTATCACACAACCATAAAGGAACAAAGGGAGCTGCAATGGTACAGGGAGGTGTGGGTGGACCTGGATGGGGATGGAGGAATATATATGACATGTACACCTGACGAGTATGCTAGGAATGGGCATAGCCTGGGAAGCGTATGTCGGGCTTGGATGCCAATAAAAGGTACACCAGCTTGGGATGAAGCGATAGCGGAAGCAGATTATTATCGAAATAAGAATAATAATAAGTAGTTCGTTACTTTAGATGTAGGGGGGAATGTGTGGGAGTGAGGGGTCGTTTGGGCCCCCCTCATGCATTCAGTACGATGTGCATCATTTGCTCGACCAACGGTGGGGGACGCCTCCATTGCCCTTACACTAACAAACAGCTTTTATGCTGACGATGGCGTAGGTGGGACTGTTGCAGAGACACTTGGCATCCATTTTGTGCACCCTCGACTCCATTTTGGACTAGGCCTCACTGTGATAATACGAAAAGGCTTCTCTCCCCTCTGCAGCGCCGTGCACACCAGGCTCATGGACTCCACCTTTTCTCACTGTGCCTGAAAGTTCTGCAGCTCCATTCTCACGCTTGAGTCGGAGGTAATTGCAACAAAACAAATGTAACATCTCGCCCTTCCTCTGAGATCACTGTCCCATGTGTGAACCGGCCTGAACCATGCCTTGTAGCTCATCCATCTCCACAAACCTGCCTGTGGCCTCTTACCCCCGCTGTTGGAAAATGACTGCCAGTGTAACCCTGTGTCCCTGCAAGGTATTCTCTTGATGTACCAGACACGCAACCCTGCCATGAAGCCCACCCCAATGTGCCCCCAACTAAAATCAGACCTCTGTCACAGTATAATACACCCTAGAACTAACAAATGTCAGCATGCCCCCTAGTTTCTGTGATGCGCTCAGACCCACCCCATGATGGATGTTATCACGCGTGTCAAGACCCCTAAGCCTGGTACTAAATATAAGTCATAAATGATTAATAGATTGATTATATGTATACAATTACAATTTCCCTACATTTTTATTTTGCATTTTTAAAGCACTCACACAGCCCGCAGGCATCGAGGCGTTGTTACAGGAATATACAGGAATAGTTTTTTAGTTGCATAATTGTTTTTTCTTAGTTGCGTATTTATAACGCGCTTAAATACCCAGAGGTTTCTAAGCGCGGACCCGGGTTCGAACCTGTGTTTCTTAGTGTCGTCTTGCTTCCAAGGCGAGCATGTTGCTGCTTAGCTATCCTCCTGGGACAATGCTTCCCTGATGCGCTCACACACGTTGCACCCTCCCCCCCCTGGGCCTCCTCCGTACACGTTAAAATACACCAACAGAACAAACTAAAATAACAAGCTAAAATAACAACTACTACTTTTCTTGAGCTCTCTTATCATACAGAGCTCCTATATTTCTCCTTATGTTTATCTTCCGCACTGGTCGAGACAGTGCATGTGGCACCACCCTCCCCCTTACTTGGGAGTGGGGGGGCGTTGAAGGGGTGCCGTATTCATTTTTTCTTTATCTTTAATATCCTTAAAGCTATTAAAAAAATGGGCATGAAAAATCACCACAATATACAAACCAAAATACACTCCCTTTCTTTCACTGCCTGTTCAACCTTTTCACACTGCTCTATAGTCTGTAGGTGCCTTTCCCCGGCTTACTACGTGTGAGAGAAAAAATAAAATAGCAGACAAACCCCCTTGTCGGGGAAAGAGGCACTGATACCCGGCTGCAAGAGTTCAAAGGAGGTTTTATTTCTCCAGCTAGGAAATAACCCAAAAAAACTCTCCCACATTTACATCAGTGCCAACATTTATATTAGTTAAAGTAACTCTAACAAAAAATACTAAATGGACCTGATTGGCCAGACGGGGTGGTGATGTAGGTGTGGGTAGCATCTCTTCCTCCTGGTTGGCTGAGTAACTGACGGACGTCAAACATCTTGTGCTCCATGCAGGTCAGGGTCCGGTCACTGTGGTCACTACCTAAGCTAATATGTTACATACTAAATAACAAATTATTTAAAACATTTTATGCTACTTGTCACATTTCTACATAAGTCACACACAATGCTCATTGTCAGTACAATTGGGTCATTTGTGGCTTTAATTGAAGGCCTTGACCTTTATTGTGCATGTAAAAGAATCAGGCTATGTTTCGCATCTCTTCCTAGGTTTCAAACTCATTAGTACAAGTAAAAGCATATATAATAATAAAAACGCTTAAGGTTAGTAGTGGGTGTGTTGGGTGGGTTTCGCAGCACAGGCGAGGGTCTGGCACTTGAAAGAAATACCTTACAGGGGGTGCAGGGTCAGGATGGCAATAAATTGTTCTAATGGGGGTGGGTGGCTTGCACGTTATTGAGGACGAATCGAGCAGAAAGTGCTTAGCTCATCCTGGTTCACATGCCGGTTCTCAGACGAATAGTGATCTCAGAGGAAGAAAACTTTAGCATATTGATTGTTGCAACTTTCTCCAGCTTCAGCGTGAGAATGGAAGCGCAGAGCTTTCCTTCGCAGGGGGAGCGCAAGGGTGGGGGCCAGCCAGCTGCCTGCGTGCCTTGTGTGTGTGTCTCTGTCCTTGGCTGCTGCGGTGGAAAGGGGAGCTGAGCATTGCTGTACTATCGCAGTGAGGCCTGTTTACCCAAGATGGAGTCGAAAAGGGGCACAAAAGATGGATGCCCTGTGTCTTGCTCAGTAGTCCCATCTATGTAGCAGTCAACCGTGGTTAGCTTTACATAAGGGTAAGGGGCAATCCCACTACCGGAGGCATGTGGTCCAAGCCTTGTACTGAGGAGCGTACAATGCGAGGGGGCCTGAGGACCCCTCGCTCCCATACAAGTCCCATCCCTACTTTATCACTTTGCAGGCTATACTCCCGTGTCCACGTTCTTCTGAAAGCCTCTGTTCATGGGGATCCACAACAGGCCTTTCACCAAATGAAGGCAAGTCTATTTTTATGCACACTTCAGAATAAAGACACCCCTCCAGGGAAATGGGCCAGGAGATAGCGTTCCAAGGATAGCAAAGATTTTATTGTACATAATACAAATATCAGCAAAGGACTCTGCTGCTCGAGAGTGCTGTGGTT
This sequence comes from Ambystoma mexicanum, assembly GCF_040938575.1. NCBI lineage: Eukaryota > Metazoa > Chordata > Amphibia > Caudata > Ambystomatidae > Ambystoma > Ambystoma mexicanum. Next base: position 824,968,267 of record NC_090930.1, on the reverse strand, counting down.
AATCTAAAGACAAGCATAAGCTTTAAAAAGCCATGTCTGTTTATCCTATACAGTAAGAACTTGTGGTAATGATTGGCAGAGACCTACGATGGGCCTGATCCACAGGGGATGCCAGGCTACAATTTCTTAGTTTGGTTGCCGTCGATCAGGATCTACGTGGGTCACTGGTGCTCATCTCAGTCTTGGGTGAAGGTCAGGCTGCTCGTATAAATTGTTACATCTAAACTAACACGCTAAACTCCCTATTTCATCAATGTGGCACTGTGGCATGCACCTGGGCGGCACATAGAATGGTGCCATGGGGAAGGGAGGACAAAATACAGTCATGCTGACCCACACATTCAGGGCTTTGGTGATACTGCACTGCCCGCACTCAAGGCCTCCACCCTGGGTTTGATCTTTAATGTATCCTTCCCTGTACCTCGTGTTACAAGGGTTGTGTTTTATGCAGGAAGAAACGGTTGCGCATGCTTGGATCTTTTATGGCCACTTGATTTGTGTTAGGAAGGAGGGTTGGTTGTTTATCATGGAATGCACAGGTGTGGGGGTCGAGTCAGTCCCGTGAGCCTAGCTTTGCACTCGCCGGGTGGGTATTACAGCCCTATTGGCAGTTAACTGGAGATGAATGGACGCTTTGCGGAGCCTGGTGTTGTCTCACGCTCTTGAAGGGCGCATTCTTCTGACGGATACTAAATATTTGCAACAGTTGGAGGGACAAGGGGGAAGTGAACTTCTGTGAGAACTGGCTGCACGGATTAATTCTGCCATAATTAAGTTGGGCCTAGTGAACTGGGTTCATTGAGTTTGGCGGGGTGCAGCGCAATCATACAAGCCTATGCTTCATGGGCTAATACAAAATTGAATTTTGTTCTATGTGTTTTCTAGTGCTGCACATCTACTGTTGGCGCTACATTGCTTCTACATTGTGTTTATTGGTGCGGTTTTCTCCCCCTTATACACTACCATCACTTCATATGGGTTCTCCTCACCTAAAAGTGCCTAGGCGGTGGGATATACTCCTTTCCATCCCAACATTGTGAATGCCCAGCTATGGAACAGACCTACTGAATTTTTGTTTCCAAGTTCTCCGTCAGTCTGCAAAAAAGAAAATGTAATTGGGAGCGCTGGACCTCAGTCAAAGTTACCATCATTGGGAGATGAGGGGATTCTGGAAACTCTACTCATTGCCATAAGCAGAGAGCTAGGGGTTATTGGAGACAAGAAATGTCGGTTCATAGAAGGAGTTGCATTGGAGATGCCCGTGGTATGTTGGTTGACCGGCCCAGCTTCATCTCAGAACTCCCTTGAAGTTATACATCTGCTGTGCTCAGTGACCTTTGCTGAGACTTTTGTCCATCAGAGGTATGACCAGCATCTGTCAGGCAAGTGGGACAGGGGCTTGCATCACTTAACACATCTGTGATTATACCACCATAAGCCATTAAATTATGAGAATTTGTTTGCAGTTGAAATGTTTCAAGAGTACATTTCAAAGATCATAAGGCTCATTTGCTGCCGTTTCAGTGCAGTAATGATATTTTGGGGTTAATCAAGATGCACCTGACCACTTGAGGAGAGTCTGTCTGGCTTGGGAGCAGGCACACCTGATGCTGAAAGAAGTGCATATGTGAATTCTGCTAAACACACATTCTTTGAGCATGTTTTTCGTAAGGATGGGATGGAGCCTGACCCTAATAAGGTGATCACATTGACATATACGGTTCCTATCACAGTTTCCCTCTTTCCTTGGTATGACCAGCTATTGTGCTCATTACATTTGTAATTTTGCTTCCAACAGTGCCTCTCTTTGCTAGGTGACATGTCATTCCTGTAAATTCTTGTAGCCTTCTGCTTGAGTGTATTTTGTAACATCAAAAATTGGATAGCTAAAGAGGATTTGTTGCATATTTCATCCCTCTGTTGTGCACTCAACTGATTGCCAACACTATTCTTGTTGGAACTTTTTTGCCTTTCTGGTTCAGCACAAGCCAGTGCCTGCCTCTCCATGCCGGAAAGGGGTCATGTGCCAGCAGTTGCCTTACTGATACTGAAAGAGCGCGCTGTGGGGAAAGAATTCACAGTTGCCATCATACTCTTGGGACATTTTATGGCAATCTGAGGATAAACGCTCCTCCAGTGTCAAGAGCTGTGTCCTGTCAGTTACCTTCAAACTGGGTGTTTACAGCTACCTTGGCTGTGGGCATTGGCAGCAGGCAGCTGGGGGAAGGAGTAAGAGGGGGATGTGATGAAATAAAATGTATTATGGCTGGTTTTCCCCTAGCTTGGCCACTTTAGAAAAAGAGGGAACTATACCACCATTTTAATTAAGGGCCTCATCATGAGGTTGGCGGTATAACGGCGCTAATTGTGCTGGGATACCTGCAACGCAATTCGTGTTACTGCTAATCGGTCTGGCGCAAATTGCGGCAGATCACAAGTAGTGGCACAGCTTTAATTGGGGGCACTTTTAGAATTGCGCTGATGCTAATTGCGCTGAAAATGCCCTCTACGCCTGCGCATTCACCTCCCAGCTCTGAGCTGGAGGTCAATGCATCCAGTTAAGGCCAAACTCGAGATTGGGCCAGCCCTTAAATGTGTCAGGAATAGCGTTACCGCTGCATTTAAGGGCTAAGGCCCAACTCGTGATGAGGCCCATAGTCTTGTAACCGTTCAGCTAGAGACCCACCTTTCCCAATAGACCTTACTCACCTGTGAGGGATTTCTGAAATGAGTATTCTTCTTGTCGCATGGGTAGCTCGGAGTGCTGACTATCCTTGATGTAATGCTGTATTCTTCCTAAAACTTTAGGTCATGATCCTGTACTCCTGTTTTTTATGCTTATTGAATTTGTTCTTTGAAATTACCCTCTGCTCTGAACAAATGCTAGTCTAGGCTGCCTTACTCCATCTACTATCTAAAAACGAATAACTTGGCATGACCCTAGATTTAATTATCTGAATGCTAAATATACTGAAAGTAGATTGTCCTTCTTTCTGATCTTGGTAATCATCGGAGTCTTTTGGTGATTTCTAATATCTATTCTGTTGGAAAATCCAGTGAGGAACACTACGCTCAATCTATTCCAGAGCCTGTTTAGAAGATTCTACCGAATCATGGATTGACTGGAGCAAAATTCTTGGAGAATAGTACCCCAGTTTAAAAAGAAGAAAAAAAAATCAAGTTACAAGATTCTAGCCAGGCATAAGTCTCGCATTCCCCCTGGCATTCATGCTAGTTTCCCACATGTATGCAGCATACCATGTCTTACTCTCCACTTCCACTGCAGGGTGGATTTGACTTTAGTGAAATTGATTTTATTCATTGTTTAGATCAGGGTGCAAAACGTGCACTCTCCAGTAGCAATTGGCTAGTGATATTTGAGTCTTGGAATGTAGGAAATGACATGTTATATGTATGTATACAATTGAGATGGCGAGTGACTCTTGTATGGCTGGCAAGTAGTTTTTAACCTGAAATCCCCCTGACCCCCCATGTCTTTGATCATGCTTTAAATTGCCTGTTTAAAAAAAATGGAAAGATTTCCCTTTTATTATAAACTGATACACTAGAAACAAATATTTTTGTAGATAAAAGAAATATGCAAAAGTAACAAAAATATAGCTTTAAAACACACCTCTTAAGTGGCAGCTGCTATCTTGCTTGTGGAATGAGAACTACAACTTCCAAAATTGTCATGCAGCAGAAATTGGTACGCTTAAAAGTGATTTTATTTTGAACACTTAACGATTATTTATACATCTGCATTAGTGTTTTAAGAAATCGTTCACTTCATAACGAATTACAGAAAGCAAATGTAATTCACAGCACTTCATTTGTTTACATTGCTTGTATAATTATTATACATACTCCTTTCTCTCAACACAAAAAAGGGATGATTTGTTAATTGCCTTTGAAAAATAAAATAATAAGCAACTACTTTTATTAACTTAGTGTTTTGGAGGCGAATTATCTCCAATTCAGCAAGCCCATCATTAACATTTGCATGGCTTACTTTCCATGCTGTTTTAGTCGAAATATATTATTTGACATTTATGTGGTTTAATTTAACTGAAAGAGCAACAATATAGATTCTAGATTTTTTTTCTCAAATGCATTGCTACTGCAAACGTGTATTTCAATAAAACAAGCATGTTTTTAACTTTTGTTTTTAATTTAAAATCCAATTTAAATTGTTTTTACGTGGAATTTAAATGTCAGCTAAGCCAACACAACTATTAACACATTGGCTTATTTTCACCTTTATTTTAAGTTGGTTGTTTCATAATATGCTAACGGAAAAACAAGCATTCCAGTTTTTCAGATCCCAAACGGATTATCAATGTGGACAGAATTAGTCCATTGGAAGAAAATATTCTTTTGACACCTGTAGACGAAGCTGCTTCTTTTAAAAGTGAATTATCACTTCATGAGTTTCTAAACTGAAGTGCTTATGTGACCTCCACCAAGTCACTGGTTGGACTTTCCTCAAAACATCATACCCCTTTCTTGAATTTTTCATCCTTCACCATGACCTTTATGATGGCTGGTATTGTTTAAAGGATTGCTGGGTGCACATGTCGTAACCAACTCCTTTTCTTTGGAAGTCGAGGCTTGACTTGACCCTTGTGCAGTGAATTGAAGTATTTAAATACAAAGATAATAATTTGATTGACATCAAAAATCTTTTTATATCCACTATAATTCACCAATGGCCAGCGGTGCATGCACATTTTGTGGCCTGCCTACTGTTGGTGCAAAAGGCATCTGCTACCAGTTCATTGAGTATGAACTGCAGACTGACTGCAGATAGGATTTGAGGGATGGATTCCGATTACGTCAGTAGCAGGGGCTCAGAAGCCCATATACACAGAAATAGAAAGGCAATCTAAATGTTTAATGTTCATGTAAAACGTTCTCTAAGCATCCCTTCGTGTTTGTTCACTTGGTGTGGATCATTCACCTATCCCATCTAATCACCCTCTCATGTTGTTATTGAGCTACTATGGTATGATTCTAGGACACGCGTTCATGTCTATTTCGTGATGGATGAAAATGGCTAATACCATCACTGCTAACGAAAATGTTGGGTTTTGTCATCGAATGTTTACACTTTTTCAAGCAAATATAGATGGTAAGTGAGGTAGGGGTATTAATTCTGCATGGAGGTGTAGTGGGGCTGCAGGGTTCTCCCTCCCCGCCCCCCGCATTTATTTGCAAGAATACGTGCATACATTAAAAAAAAAATTCAACATTTTCAGAATTAGTAAAGAAATGCCCAGTGATCACATAGATCCGTATATTTCAAAAGGGGACCAATCCTGCAAAAGCGAAAAATGAATAAGGGTCCATTCACCATCACTTATCCTCAGATGTTGTATGTAGATCCCCAGAAGGTAACACTTACATATTTGGAACATGGGGCTATGTCACGTGTGAATACTGGCTAGTTAGGTCTGTCGCTGCGCACACTTACTGATGTATTTCCTCAAAGTTCTGGTATTGGTACGCTAGTGCAGAGAGAAAATGGAGAAATTACCTCGGATTACACTCCGGCCAAGTAATGTCCTTCCAAAAGGTGCTGGTAGCTTGGTGTTAAGTTAATTATAGATGGCTGAAGAAAGGAGGCAACCCACTGAGTGCTGCCAGAGTAGTACACACATGGGTGTAAGGAGGAAGGAGGAGTTGCACTTGTATTTCCATTCTGCCTTGTTTAGTGCCGGTAAGCACTGTGGGTGAGATGCCAGTTTAAATGAACATGGTATTGATGTTTTTTTCCTGCCTATAACTAGGCAGTGTGTGTAGTAAATCTCTGTAGGAATAAGTCTATGAATTTTTATTGATCGAGGGTCCCATGTAATAGTTTTACAATTGAGTTACATTAGTCTAATGGGACTAGCGACACACAGCTATACTGTGACATTGATCCCGATTTTATGGTTATCAAATATATGGCATGTTCACTTTACTGGGGTGCTTACTAGCCCCGTTCCAACTGGTAGGTGGAGGGACTTGGCAATAGTTCTAGTTACACATTGTCGTTCATGTTTTAGGGCAGCATACTTTAAGTACCAGAGTGACAGCTTGTCGTGCCCTGTCACCAGGTCACTCGCAGGTCAGTGCCTGGACCTTTTCTCATAATAGGAGGGAACACACACTAAAAGTAAACCAGCATTGGCGCCGCCAATAGGTCTGGTTTTGCAAATGTAGAGGATAAGCCCGTTTTGCCTTACAAATGCTTTACAAACAGGATCTGTATGTTTAGAAAGACAGGTATTGGTTGTGCAAATGTGTGTTTCTGACTGTTGAGAATTCGATTGGATTCCAGCAAGAATCTCATCTGTACCAAGAGTCCCTCTATTTTTAAGTTCAAATATATCTCACTCAATGCTCTCAAGTGACATTGAGGTAGCAGCTAGAAATCTGAAGCAAAAAAGCGGTTCAGCTAATCCACCGGGCCAGATGAAGGATTCCTCCTCTTATTTGGGGATAACCTTTACCAAACATCTAAGGGGCTTGGAGCACCTGACTATCGTGGCGAGAAAGGGGACACACCGTGTTGGTGCTCTTAACAAATTTGGTTCTGTTTATGTACACCAATCCGTGTGGATTATGGGTATTTATGTAGAACATGTTAGGGCAATGGCAATAGGGACATATGATGCATCAGTATGGGACTTTAAAGACCACGTAATCACAGTGAACCCAAAGGTACAGCATCAGCGTCTATGGTCATCCCTGTGTCTTGTTGAGTCTGCAATTGCTTATTGGATGACATCTTCTCAGTATGCAGTTACATCCAATTTTGTTCTATCAGAGTTACGAGTACATCCTAGATATGATGACTGTTGCTGGACCTTCAGGTTCACAGCGTAGCAGACTAGGTCGTGTTGTTGGTTCTGTGTCTGACTGACATTACATGCAGCAGAGGTTTAAGTGTTCCTGGTCTGGTGTGTGGTTAGATTATTGATAGCAGGCGACAGAACATCGATGTCACTTGCAGGAGCGTGCCTTTCCAGATTCCTTGCCCGATCCTAAGAGCGTATTGCCTTGAAGGTGGATTCAGTCAGTACATTTCTAATGCTAGAGCGGAAGTGCTAATGGGCACATTATTCCGGGTATTTGCAGCGAGTGGTTGGGTATTCCCGTCCTAGTTTATGGTTTGAATTGTGAAATTACACTGCATCATTGTCCTTATGAGAGCTCAGTGTGCTAGAGGGCTCATATGATAGAATGTCGTGCATATCCGGTAGAGCCAAAGAGCAAGCCCAATAAAAGCTTCAGAACATGGGTGCTACTGGGCCCCAGGTAAAAGGTTTCAGGGCATTCATTCCCACACAGATCAGGGTAAGCATCACCTGCTCAGAGAGCACATTGCATAATAGTGCATGACACAATCCGCCCCAATGGTATTGTTTGAACATAAGTGCTATAAGGCCCCAGGTTTTTAGTTCTGCGCAATTCATTCCCAGATAAGTAAGATTAACAGACAGACATCTCCTGGACTGATAACATAGTGCATGCGAGGAGGAAAAGAATTATCCAGCTCCGTCATGGCATAAGAACATAAGTGCTACTAGGACTCAGGTTTGGATTCCTGGGCATCAGTTTCCAAATAAAGAGATAAATATCTCCTGGTTTGGAAATGTAGTGCATACCTGGTGGAAGACCGTGATCAAGCCCAGTCCTAGCGTAAGAGCAATAAGTGCTGCTATTCTTTGGGTTTGGAATCTTGGGCATTACATTTCTAGACTGTTTTAGGGTTGCACAATCAATGTGTTGGTGCATAAGAGCAACTAGGTGTTAATTGTTAAGTATGTAGGGTCCTAGATGGTTCATAGTTTCTGTGTCCTGGTTGCTCTAACCTGCCTGTATTGATGTGGTTCCATGCTGCTTTTTGGCCCATGGTGGTAGGTTGAGTGTCCAAAATGGTCCCTCACCTGGTTTTAGAGAGAAAGCCAGGTTTTGAGTGCTTTCTCCGAAAGCCATGTGTCTTCTTGGCTGTGTCGAATGTGGGGAGGCACTGAGTTCCACAATGTTGGCGCCACGGTTGAGTAGGTGGAACCTCCAATCCTGGCTGAATTGGAGGAGGGTACCACTAGGAGGAAGGCCGTGCTTGACCTTGCGGTGCAGATTGGGAGGTAAGGCATCATCTTTTCTTGTATGCAATTGGGGATGGCTTTGTGCACCGCTCAGTGGGTGATGCACAGGATTTTGAAGGTGGCCCTTCGTCCAATTGGAGGCCAATGTAGGGTACGAAGAGTAAGCAAGATGTGATTTCGAGTTTTGAAACCTTTGGAGTTTGTTTAGTTGGTAGTCTGGTGCCCCCAGGTAGAGGGAGTGTGCATAATCCAATCCGGTCATGACAATGGACCTAATTGCAGCCAGTCTATTGGGGTAGGTGAGGTAAGGGAAGATGTGCATCAGAAGCCTAAGATGGAAGTGACCGGATTTGGACACCTTGTTAGTATGGTGAGACAAAGTTAGGTCAGAGTCCATTGTGCAGCCAAGGTTTTTGACAGTGGTGAGGTGGGGGTGGGGCGGGGTGGAGGGGAAGTTTCGAGGGAAGGTGGCCAGGGAGACGGTTGCAGGTATAGAGCTGTATTGCCGCACACCATGATCTCTGTTTTCCCTGGGTTCCGAAAGAGGTGGTTACTCGTCATCCAGAGCAGGAGCGGAGCCAGCCCCAACATTTGGGTGGGGGTGTCTGGGGGGCAGTTTTGAAAACTGTTAGTGAGACAGGGCATTACACCTATTGTGCTATTAATCCATGTCCCTTACCCTGCTGCCCATCCCAGGGGGCTGAATAGATATAACTCCTCTCTTTAGCTCATTAGATTCATATTTCACCCCATCTCGCCAGAGGCATAGCCACAATTGTGCAACAAGTGGGGCCTAGAGCTAATGAAGTAGGGCCCGCACTAAGAAGAGCACACAGAAGGGAGGGCACTTGGTTGGCCCCCGGCCAAATGCGCAGGAGTGACAGAGCCTAGTGAGGGAGGGTGAACCAACCCAAGGGCGGGGCGAGAGTTGTCCCCTTGAGAAAAGATTTTAAATAATGGGTTAAAATACCACATTTACAGTACACCTTCTTGTGTCTAGGAGGTTGGTGGATTCCACTAAACAGTTAAGCTGTGAGCATGGTGTGTTGTCGATGAACTGTGCCAAGAATCAGATGTTGCAAATGGGACTGTAGTTGATTGGTTGGAGGTGGTCAAGGGATGCTTTCTTTAGAACGGGTTTGGCATGTGCGATTTTGAAGGGTTCTGGGAATTTGCCAGAGGTAATGGAGTCATTAAGGATGGCCCTTAGTTCTCCTGCATATGTGAAAGTCAAGGTTTCTTTTAGGAGAGAGGCGGGACAAGGGTCAAGGAGGGGGAAGCCGGAGGGTCAGCTGTTGGATAATAGTTTGACTCACTCCTCATTCGAGGTTGAAAGAGCATAACGAAGGGGTCTCAGAGGGCAGGAGGGTTGATTCATGCAGAGCAGGTGTTGGGTGGGCGCTGAGGTTGGAAAGTTTGGCATTATCGGTGGCAGTTTGTAACGCTCACCTGATTCCCGTAGAGGTGCCGGTCTTGACTGGGCGTATACCGTATCTTCAAAGGTGAGGTGTAACACACGGCTGGCTCTTTGGGCTGGACCTCTGTGCACTGTATGTCTGGCTCGAAGGGTAAGATGTCTGCAGATAGAAAATGTGGGATTAATGAACTGGGTTATTGAATGTCTCTCTCTTCTTCCCTTTCTCTTCTCCTGTAGAACCCCAAAGGTTAACGCTCTCACCTTAGGTAAGTGAACGCTGTGCTCTCCATCTGCCTCGAGGCAGGGTGCTGTAACCAGTTTCTTCACTGGATAAGGGGAGCAGGCCTCTTGACTTCAGAGGACTGCTGTCCGTAGTTTACTGCACGAACGGTAAGTTTCGAGTAATTCTAATGTCTTTAAAGTCTTTAGTAATGATGTCTCTTGTTTTGCAGGGTTCCGGCGATGGCGGATGGCGGGCTGAAGTGAGTTGAAGATGGAGCCCGTGTGATGAATAGAAGCGCCTGGAAGCACGTAAGTAAGCGCTTGTTGCCTGCTTCACGATGCGCTCTAACTGTCTTTTTATTTTGCAGGTACAAGTTCGGGGCGGCTGCAGGGTGCCGGAATACCCACTGGGTTAGATGTGGAAAGGAGTAATGGCACGTGAGTATTAAAGTTCCCCAATGTCTTTAAACGCACCTTGTTTTGTCTTTCAGATGCGGGATGCAGCGCCGAAGGCCTCCGGAGCGTGCAAAGAGTTGGTAAGTTTTTGTCTTTCAGATGCCGGAATGCAGTGTGAAGACCTCCGGAGCGCACGAAGAGTAGGTAAGCCTTTGTCTTTCAGATGCCGGAATGCAGCGCGAGGCGTTGGTGACAGCCGATGGACCAGGTAAGTGAAGAGCTGTCACTGAAGACCGTAATGCTAACCTGTTCTTTCTTGTCTTTATAGGTGTTGCTGAAGACTGGATTCAGAATGGTAAGCCTTTTTCCTTAGGCCCAGGATCAGATGCAGAAGACACGATGAGCGTTCTGCTGCTGAGAATGCAGAATAACGCAAAGCAAGATTCATCCATCGGGTGTGGTTTAAATAGCCTCCTGTAGTGCTTAGGTGTCTCCTTCCACAGCCACGCCTAGCTAAGAAAAGAGTTCCTGCTTTCCAGAAGAGTTCCAGTGTTCTGAATCTAGGGAGTGGCTCCTGCCCCACCCAACAGGAAAAGTAGTTCCAAACAGAAGAGGATCAGAGACTCAACTGGCAGGCAAGTAAGCAGCATGGTCTGCTGCAGGTAAGTCCACCCAAGCATTATGAGCCCGGCGCTTCCAGCGCTGGGACTGGGCATATTTATGAGCCTGGTGCCACTGGCGCCAGGACTGGGTCCAAAAGGTCCCAATTGGGACTGGTTGGCACTCGGAACCTGGGTTATGGATCTGCTTCCAAGGGAGTTGGGAAAACCCTGACCTTTTGGAAGCAGAGATCATGACACAGTTCTGTCTAGGGCTGTTTTGTGGTAGTGTTCAGAGAGGGAGTTGCAGAGCATTTGCGAGGAGGTGGTTGGGGCAGAGATGAAAGAAGGGTTCAGGAATTCTGTGATGATCCTGTGGAGCTGGCAGCTCAGGATTCTTTTATTGCAATAGGCTTTTTGGCCTTTCGGATCTGATTTGTAGTTTTGTTGATGGTTGGCGAACACTTGCTTTTAGGGGTTCTGGATGCACGCCATTTGCGTTGGAGGGAGTGGTTTTGGGCACCTTCGGGGGGGGGGGGGGCACTTGAGAATTGGTCATTTGTGGGAGGGAGCGGAGCTGGCTTGAGTGAGTTGTTGAGCAAAGAGTCAAAGAGCTTGATGGGTGTAGTACTATATATGGCTGGGAGTGAGGGGAGGGTGTGTAGCAGGGCTTCAGCCAGGTCAGGTAATACCTTGACCTTGTTCTAGCGATGGATGGATGGATGGATGGATGGATGGATGGATGGATGGAGAGTCCGAGGAGCTGAAAATTGCATTAAGGGTTTGGCCTGCAGTGCGGGTGGGTCCTGTGATATGCTGGGTAAGGTTGAGTGCCTCTAAACTGTTGGTCGGCTGTTGAGTCATGGAGTTGTTGGACACGTCAAACCAGATATTGAAGTCCCCCAGTAGGGTGAGTACTGGGTGGTTAACTAATGTGGCTTCTAGTGAGTCACATAGGCTGTTGGCGAAAGGTCTGTCATATCGAGGGGGTCTGTGGATGAGTAAATGGTTTTGAGAAGGACGGTGTGATCAGTTGGACTGGGTCGGTTGGTGTGACTGGAAGGATGGTGTTGGTCAGGGGCAGGAATGGTGTGGGTGGTGGATTGGGAGCAGGAAGAGAACTGGCGGTTGCAGACCTTCGTGAGAGGACTGGCATGGGATCGGAGGCTGGTGAGGGGGTGGTGGTAAATGGAGCTGGGGCGTTTAGTGGTGTTGGGTTTGATGTTGTGTGGGTTTGGTTCCCAGTGGAGGTCGAGGGGGGAAGGTTGTGTTCAAAGAGGGAACTGGGAGGCATATGTAACAGATGGGGTGTGATGTAGGGGCTAGGAAGGGTGAGGTGTGTAGTCTGATGCAGGGTTGGCCAGGCAGCTAGATTTGAGGGTGAGGGGTGGTCTCATCTTCTAAGTTTTATGGGTTTGGGTGCTAGAGGTGTGTGTGAGAGGATGGGGGGGGGTCTGCGGGCACAGGGTTGAGGCAAGGGTTCGGGAAAGGGCAAGACGTGCCATTCTGATTGGGGGGAAAGGAGTGACTGGGGTTGGTCTGGTGGTGGTAGTCGGGTGGGACGGGTGAAGAGGTTATGTGGTTGGGCAGCCATGTTTGTCGAGGGGGGTGTGGTCGAGGCAGGTGATGAAGTGGTTGTTAGGCTGGTCGTGTTGGTAGGGGCAGGGGTGGGGAGCAGTGGGAGCTTGTTTTGGCTATCACAGCACCCCCGGGATGTCTTGGAAGTGGGGTTGGAGAGGGTGTGGGATGGTTCAGAAATGCATAGGAAAGTGGTTATGAGGTTGGGTGGGTGAGGGGGGGCTTTTGGACTGCCAGAGAGCTCCTCTTGTTTGTGAGTTAGAGGGTGTGCGGCTGTGTGCGGGATTGTGACTCTGGACGAGTGTGGTTCTGTTTGACAAGAATTGTGTGGGGGGGTGGTGGTCTTGATTGATGGTGTGGCCAGCTCTAGTGTGTGTTGGCAGTCCTGTTCGTGTAGGGGTCTGGCTCAGTGGTTAAACGGGATGGATGGGGGGGCTGGGATAGGGATGCTAGGCCACCCCGTTTGAGAGGGTAGTAAAGGTAGGAGTGCCTGGAATACAAATCTAGCAGTAAAGGGAAACACTTGGAGTTGAAGCACAGTGGTAATGCGACTACAACCTAGATTAGAAAGTGACGGCAGAGGGAAATGCCCAGGAAAATAATTGGAAGATGGCGGTCAATGACAACCAAATTTGATTATATACCAGTTGTGGGAAAACACCTAGAATTGAAACAGGCAGTTATAGGATAGATAACCTAGAGTTGAGACACAATAGTTGTGTGAGAAATGCCTAGAGTCGAAACACTTCAGTAGTTGGTTAGAGAACCTGGAATTGAAACACAGCATGACCTAGGATTGAGACGCAGTAGTATTCAGAGAAATGCCTAGAACAGAAACACAGCAGCAATTGGAGAGACGCCCAAAGTGGAGAGACGGTGGCAATGGGACAAAAACCTAGATTTGGAACACACCGTATTCGAAAATACACCTAGCAGAGAAGCACAGCAGCACACGTAGACGCGCCCAGAGTGTAGAACAGCAGTAGAGGGAAAAGCCCAGAGTTGAAACACACAGGTATTAGAGCAAACCCTTAGAAGTGGGGAAATGCCTATAGTGGCAACACAGCAGTAATGTAAACAGTGGCTAACATACACAACCATGCCAAATGCAAGATGTCAACAGGTTAACAAATAGGCTGATGGTGAGATGGCCAACCCACAGAAAACCGTTAGATTTGAGATACCTGGCTAGTGGGAGAAAACGCCTAAATTTGCGATACAGTGGTAAATGGAGAACCACCTCCAATTGGGACACAGCAGTGATTGGGGGACTTCTTACTAGCTGGCTAACCTGGGTGTGCAATGTTATGTAAGGTAACGAGTCGTAGGGTTTTTAACCGAGCACAGTAATTGCTGTACTCCCCACCCAGACCACACTTACCTTAACAGTCGCTGCTGGTTGATGGCGGCAGGCTTCCCAGGCAAACATGGACTGGAGCTGCTTCTTTGGGAGCTGCCTTTTCCTTAGGGGTTCTTCACTGAGGGCTGGCCGGGCAGGGAGCTGCCTTAGGATCTTGACTTAGAGGGGCACTAGGTCTAATCAAGTGTGGGGTGGGAGGCGGGCTGGTGTGAGGAAAGCAGGAAGAGGGCTTGGGGAGGTGGGAGAGGCACTAAACATATGCAATGTGATGGAAAAATGGCAAAATAAAACTAAACTGCCTAAATCCGACCAAAATGAGCAGGAGCTCACAAGCAAAAAGTACACACCTTCCCACGAATGGAGGCTGCAACTAGAAAAATGCCTGATGGGTGGTAGTCAGTGAGAAATGGCTAGAGGCGATCGCTGGCGAGGTTGTGGGTGCATCTTGAAAGGAAGGGGGAGGCAGGTGGAGGGGAGGTTGGTTGGAGTTGGGGGTGTGTGGGGAGGGCGAATAACACCATGTGGTGGTCAGACCAAACACATGGGGTGTTGGACAGCATTGTGGTTACATTTGTGATTGAGTAGCCAAGCACCGGTGTGGCCAAGAGCATGTGTGGGATTGAGGATTTTTTTCGGAGTAGTCTAAGGCATCGGTTGATCTTGGCGAGGGATGCAACGTCTTCATCGGGAGTGTCAGCGTAGCTGAGATTGATGTCCCCCAAAGTGATGATTTTGGAGTTTGGTTTGAGGTTCGTCAGGAGGAGCTGATCTTTGAAGGTGGTGGCAGGTCCAGGTGGGCAGTAGATGACCTGTTGGGTGATGGTGGATGTGGGAGTAAGTGCAAGTTTGGCAGTGAGGGATTGGCAGTTTGGGAAGGGGTAGAGTGTACGCTGTGGATGGGAAGGGTATTTTTTTAAGATGATGGTGACTCCACCACCTTTCTGTGCAAGTCCATCATTGCGAAGGTATATAAGGTATATGAAGTTTCAATGTATGAGCCGTGTATATTTAGTGTATTTGGTTTTATTCAGTATATTAGTTTATATTATGTACTTTATAGAATTGTGCTACTCAATTCAAATTATGTTTTAATGAAAGAAGGGGTTTTTATCCACCCCACTTTCCTGAGTGGAAGGACTCGAACAGGACTTGTCCCCCTCACTTTCCTGAAAAGAGTATTCAAAGATGCTCACTGGATTTTTCTTTCATCAAATGTCCCAAAGACACCAATACATTATAAGAGTTGAAATAGTCTTCTGGAGCCATAGTCCACTGCTATTATATCAAACCACAGAAATCCAACTAATTAATTTATTTATTTAATGTGATACAGTTTTACAAACAAATACAACTTTACACATTCAATACAACAATTATATCAATCAAATTTAAGAAAAAAACATATATATACTCAAAATTACATAAAGAACATACATAACTTAATCATACAAACAGAATAAGCCAGGTTCTAGTTAATTCATCAAATCAAAAAGAAAGGAATCCATCTTCCCTAATCAATAGCAACCAACACAGTAATATCATCATGATCTAATACATTGTTTGGAACTGAGCTGGTCCAATCATTAGGGCATTGCCTCTCTAGGCCCAATGTCTTAATACTTAGTTGTTTATCTACTTAAAGGGTCATCGATTTTGATCCTCTCAGGCTGTGCAGCAAATTACTTTTCAAGCCCTTTGATGGTAAATATTTTTTCAGCTTCCATCCAGATTCTAAAAAGGGCTAAATGCAATCCAGGATCGAGGGTATTAAGACATTGATACCAAAACTCATTGTCTCTTATGTGTTCAAAACAATGTACAAACTTGTCAAGATTTTTACCATAACTAATGCTCCTCTTCGGACACTAGGTAAGTATATGTCTTGCTGTTTCGAACTCGGAGTGATTCTTGCAGATTCTACAGAATCTCTCCGTTTTGGTCAAAGCTTGCCCCAATCTGATGTTCTCTAATGTTGGTAAATGGTTAATGCGCATCAACAGTATAAATCGCCTAAGTGCAGGAGATGGGCACAGATCCAAGTACATGTGAGCCTTTTTGTACGTGTACAGTACAAATGTCACAAACTTGTCCGTTTTTAAAGTTGCTAAATGTACATAATTATTTTGCCAATCGGATAAATATAGGCATTTGTGTAGATGGTAAAACATAAATTCATTATCTTGTCCCCACTGGGGAGTCCAGCAAATCTGTTCAAACAGTGCTTTCATATCTTTCTCGAATATAGACTGGTTATTACTCCCCATATCTTCCTTTACGGACATTAATAGGGGATTGTTTGGGTTATTTTGGATTTTAATGTACAGCTCTGCTCTTTTCCAGAGCACCATAGCCTTTAAAGAAAAGATTCCCAACTCTAATCTTATAATTGCCATCGGAATACATTGCACAAGTCCCAAGAGTCGCCTGCAATATCTGTAGCCAGTCAAGATTCATATTCATCAAGGACTCGTAGAATACCATGGGCGCAAAACATTGAATATAGATTTGACGTGCACCCCAAATGCAATCCAATTAATAGTTTGAAGACCTCAAGGGTGGTCTTCATTCGAATTTTGAAAATGTACCTTTTCACAATTTCCTGTTACATTTCCGTTTTCAAACTGAGGAGTCCAGAACCTCTCTGCCTTAAATCACGTACTGTTAATTTTCCGCACGTGTGAGGGTGTTGTTAATGTCCCTAATTTGTAATAATGACCTAGAATGGTGACTTTACAGCCATGAGTGAAACGAAAAATACCAGCTGGAAACAAACTTTTGTTTCAAATTGTCCTTGCCGATTGTGTAGTATGTGTATATAAAACTGCCACATGTTGGACTTGTTTCCTTTTATAAATGTAACAAAACAGCGTATAGTGCAAAGTGTGCCCTCTCCACTTGCCTTTGGCTAGTTAGAATTCACTCCTGGCGACTTAGAAATGGTATGCCATGTGTATGTATAGAATTGAGATGGCCAGTGAGGATTTTCTTTTTTTAAATCGCTGGCTAGTAGCTTGCAACTTGTATTTTTGCCACCAGCATGGTATAGTGTTGAAGGCATACAGAAATACTGCATGTTGGTTTGACTTGGGATGGGATGTGTCAGTAACCAATTTCTCTGCTTTCACTTGTCGCCCCCAGATGTACGGTCTCCTATGCACTTGCATTGCTGCTATCGTTGCAAGTGTCCTTTTGACAAATGTGTAAAAGTGTTTAAGGAGTGTACATTTGTATGATACAAATGTATGTAAAGGAACCATTGTGTTTGCAGAAACACTCGGGTACCATAACAGATGTGTGAATAGTAACAAGCAGAGTCTGAATTTTGTGTGCATTAGCAAATGCTCATAGGAACACGGGTGCTTTTCAAGACCTGTTAGAATGCAACAGCACAAAGAGAGCGTCCATTCTAAAACTGAATCTGGTCTTGTGCAAAATCCTGCAACAAATAAGGAAGCACTGCTTCACAACTTGATGAGTCACGAGTCAAACTGAACAGAGGTACCAGTTCATTTTGGCTCTGTATCCGAAACGTATGATGTGCTGCATAGCACAACCTATTAACAGCTTGTGGTAGTGCACCCAATGTATCCATTGTTGATGCCCATTCGGGCAACCCTGCCTATTCGGGGCCTGCTGTATTGTGCTAACTCGCTGTTGCAAAAGCCTGCAAAAAAATAAAGAAGCACAGATTCATAGCCCTATATTAAACCTGGGCAAACGTGTGTCTCTCTGGTTGTTCTCCTTCTCATCCTCTTTGTCACATGGATACGTTTTGCAGTATGTGTAGCAAGGATCTGGAAATTGGCAAATTATGAGAGTATGGAGACTGCTCATTACCAGAAGCGGGCAACTAAGGGTTGTTTATGGGAGGCAAGTAATTAAGGTTCTGAGAAAGGGCTGCCTGAGAGATGGAAACCCGAGCACTTATTTCGCTGCCCTTAGTATTTTGGTTGACCGGCAGAGCATCATCTCAGACTTCACTTGCAGTTGCACAGCCAAAACTCTATGACCTCTGCTGGGACCTTTGCCCATCAGGCTAATGAACATCGTTTGTCATGCAATCGGGAGAGGAGCCAGCATCTCTGGTTGTTTCTCCTAGAAGTCTGTCCCACTGCCTCCAAAAGCCTTCAAAACCCTCTCAAAGTGTATACAGCCACAAGCCAAACATGAGTGCCCCACCAGCCCCCCACTCACATAGTGTTTCGGTGGCTCCATAGCTTAAATTTCAGAATTATGCTGATATCTTGCATAGGTGTCATCCAAAAAGATTTTGATAAGATGGGCGGTGCTAGCGAGATGGGTGGTGCGTTGGTTCCTTGAAGTTCCCCACAGAGCTGGGTGCACCATCCCCTCTTAGAGGGGGTGCAGCAGATGCAGGAAGATATAGGACCATGCTGAGACTGTGATAGACGGGTGGTCGTTTTAAAGGAAAAAGGTTCTTTTGGGGGTGGGCGGTGTAGCTGGGTAGGATGGCAGTCCTGCAATTTTGAGAGGCTACTCTGCACTCAGTATGTCACATAATCATTGTGTATCAATCTCGATGTTAGGAGGAGAGCCCAACGAGATTCATCTAGTCCTGGGACCCAGTCTGTTTACCCTTATTGGAAATTGTTATTTTCATACTATGACTTTAACCCCCTCTTAGACCCTGCTGTCAGTCCGTACTGTTGAATCCTCTGTTTCAGTCCTATAATGGGTTCTTTATCTGGCCGATTGCTTGTGTCTTCTGCTGTTGGGAAATTTCCTAGTATATTATGCCTTCTGTAATCCAGGCCCTTCACTGCTGTCGCAGGTTGGTCAATAAAACCCCACTGATATCACAGACCGACAAGTGACCGCCGGTGGAAGTAAGCCATTGCCCCTCCATTCTTCAGACAGCCTACCTAATCCCACGCTATCTCCTCCTCAATAAAATGCCTGTAGGTGTCAATGTTGCTGGCGTCTTCTGAGAAGCTGCTAGTCCTCTCCTGGGGAGGGCACAGAGGTGGGGTCATTCAAACCCCAAATTATCCATGCTGCCCCCATCTCTCCTACTCCAAATCCACCCACCACCACTTTCATAATTGGTTGCACCTCTGCTCCATCAATTTCCGCACAACTTTACCAGGTTCTGTGAAATTATGCACATCATTTGTGGTGCCTGCGTGCAGCACCCAGCTTCTTCCCATCAGCCGTTTGTGTACCAGTGTTTTCTTGCTAGCATGCAGCAAGTATATAAAATGAGCAGGTGGCTTCAGTGGGCCTTAAAGTAATACTTTCATCCTTAACGGTACCCTAATTTTTTATATTTGCTTGGTAAGGTATTCCACTTTGATGACCATGTTTCAAGTTTTTTCTTAGGAATATGTTTGTTGTTACTGGTTGCAGGGTAATGCCTGTAAGAATATGCTGCAGTTTTTAAGTCAAACGTTTTATAAACTGTTAATACAACTGCACTTTCTATTTTTTTTCAGCTGCCTTTGCAGGAGTTCTTCACTGGTAAGACTTAATTTGCTCTCTTAAATATAACCTGCGTATGGGGAAGTTGCATTTTGAAATCATGCATAACTTTAAATCTATATTTTGTAGTTTCCGTCAACTTATGTTCAGAATACAAATATTCTCCATTAATAAAACATTTTACAACGCATACATAAGTCAAACATTAAGTAAAATATGTGATCGCAAAGTGTGTATATATAGAACAAAAAAGGTGGACGGCAGAAGACCGCCTCCTCCTCCCCACTTAGTAGCACTGGTGCAATATTGAGCAAATGGATTACAACTGCTGATCAGCTCTATGTTAATAAGAAGCCAGAGTATTTGTGCAATTCATAATCCATCATTTAATTGATTTTAAGTTTATTCAAAAATGCTAATAGCATGCCTAATTCATTACAAAATATTGCTGACACATTTAATTTAGAATCCCTTTGAAAAGTACCTCAATTCATTTGACTGTCCGTCGTTCCTTCTATCTGTATGTAGATGTTCATGTCATGACTCCTCAGCTTGTGCATTCTGTGGGATGTATCAACCCACTCATCCAAGCTGTGCAACATCACTGTGCCTTGCTTGCAGCAGAAACATCATAACGGCCGCCGGAAAGCATGCTGCTCGCCAGAAATCACCAGAAAGTGCGCAGTGAAAACATGAAAAATAGGCCACCATCTACTTTTGCCTATGTCAGTGGTAACACAGGAGACCACTGCCAAAACCTATCATTGGGATGCTCACAGAGCAAAATCATTCTAAAAAAAAAAAATCCGAGCTGGTTTCAAAAATCCATTTTTATTTGGTGTCAAATTTGCAAAAATCATGGCTCACAAACCACCTAAATAGATCCAATCCCGTTGTTGATTGGTCAACATCATTCTCCCGCAATAATCTACATAAATATAAGATCCACAGAAGTGTATCTATATCTGAACATAGTATACTTTTGAGGATTGTTTGCTGGAAGAAAGCTGTCAAAATGAGTGCAATACCGGTACTCACCACTACCAGAAGCCAGCGTTTTAAAACCATTTTCTTTGTAAAGTTGAACATGGAACCCCAAACTCTGCCAAAGAAATACTTGGTATCAGAAGCCTAAGGGGTGGAGACAATTTAAAACTATATTCTGAAAAGGCTTGAAGGAAGAAATTGTTTAATGAATGTGTTAAAAATGTGGGTTATATTGTAAGAAAAGACAATTTGTTGACATTGGTTGCAGAGTTAAAAAGTTTCCCACACTGGGATCAAACAGATTCCACACCTTCCCCCTGGACAAAGGAAGCTTTCCCCAGCCCTTGGCCAAGAGATTGACATATTGGTGTGAACAGGAACTAGCCAAAGCACCCTGGCATGTTGCTCTGTCAAGACAATGGATTCTTTGGGATGAATAGGAATATGCTGATTTGGGTGTGACTGGTCAACAACTCCTGGCAGGAAACAAGACATGTGACCCTCTGAGTCAGCCAGCTCTGGGGCGGAGACAAACCATTGTGTGAATTGAAAGCAAATGTATGTTTTATAAAAATGCTTATAACAAAGTATACCAAGCTGACAAAAATATGAAATTTTGAGGTTCTTAAAAAAATTTCCTCACGATTCTGGACTCCGTGCGATGTTCTGAGACCAAACCCTGGAATTTATTAATTTATTAATATTGCAGCTGCAGTGTTTTTGCTATGAACATAAGAAATTACAGAGATGTGCTCAGATGGAGTGTGTATGCCTATGTAAAATTTGGTGCAGAACGAATATTGGGAAACCCACCAAAAGTGCAAATAAGTGATCATTTCTGAACCCAAGCTCGTAGGGACATGGGACTTGAACAGATACCTGCCTTAATTAATCTGTGATGTGTATATGTATTATGAACAACTTGTGTATCTGGGAAATATGTTTTTTGGGAAAAATGGATTTTCTATGTTAAAGCAAAGGGGAGGGATTTCAGTTAAGCCATAAAACACAGCATCACTCTGACACATATGACACACTGCTCCTGTCTCAAATCAGGGGACAGGACATTCTCTAACCTATCAAATCCTTAGAGGGTTGGGCATTGTAGAATCAGCCTCCCCTCCCCCTTTGGAAACACATAAATAGGGACTGCTGAGACCCAGATAGGAGACATCTTTTCCACTACTCAACTGATTCCTGCGAAGCACCCTGCCAGACCAGATCCAGACTAGATCCAGAGACCAGAACTTAGAATCCAGACTCCAGAACTTTGAAGCAGAAAGGCCCAATCCCAAAAGCTGAACTCTTCTCAGCAGGCCTCAGAATCTTTTGCAACCTGATTATAACCCCTAAACATCCCAGGGGCATCTCAAAATCTAACAGCCGGGCTGCGCTGTTTTGCTTTTCGCTAAGAACCCTGTGCTAGAACCAAGATCCAGACCCAGAAAGCAGTGCTGTATCCAGAGCCCGTCAGATCCAGTCTAAGAGGCCGTCCAGACCGCCGTGGAGTGCTGAGATCAGAACCCAGAGTGCCTGAGACCTGTCCGGTGGCGAGTGAAGCCAAACCCTTGACCAGATCCTGACGGGGCCCCTTCCGTTCCCAAGCCTAGGAGTATCAAGTCTAGAACTGTGCATAGTCCTCTCTTAGTCTAAAGTAATCTTATTCCAACCATTCAACCTGTCCAGAACTGCATTATAGAATCTTGTGTCCATCTTGTTGATTCCAAATCTGTAAAGCGCAATCTGTCATTTTGAAATCTTGACCTTATTTCTGAAAATCTACCTTCACGAAAACCTCTAACTTTTGAACCGCACGTCCTAGTAATCACGTTTACGCACGCGGAAAAATTGCAGCGAATTGCAATTTAGCTCCATTTCACCACTTGCCAAAATAACTGTTTCTTGTTTGCAACTGCTGAAATTCGTTTCCAATCTGACAATCATCCATGAACCATTGCTAGTGTTGACCTGTACCAATCCAAAGTAACTCTCACTTATCCTGAATCACATTTAGTGGATTAAAATTATTTTGGCATATTTTCCCATTCATTGCAATCACATTCAAAAGTATGTTTGCCTGTTTAAAATCATACCTGTTTTCTCTAAGCTTGCTGGAGGAACTGGGATTGAACTACATTATTGATTGTATTCTTGAAACCTGTGTGCCCTCATTTCCATCTCTTCATATTGCATACTGGGGGAGTGAGTAGTCACATGGGAAAAAGTGATGATCTTGTCTTTTGATTGAAACCATATCAAGTTTATTTATGTGTTGCATTTTTCCCATTATTGCATTTCCTTGAATCCATATAAAGTATTCTCTGATACCTTATCCTTCCTATTCCTACTCCTTACTGATTAAAGAGATTGTTGATATTGTAATATTACCCATTGCTGATTACCGTTCATATTCATAAGTGTGCTATACCGATATTATTTTATTCATAAAAGTGTGATATATATATATATTGTTCAATTCTTCAAATAAACCTTTTAATTTGCAAAACAAACCTACTTCTTGGCTCAGTGAGGTCAGGGGGATTCAAAGAGAGGGGCGTTTTATAAGGGTTCATCATTCAGATTTAAATAACTTTGACATAAACATATATAAATAAGGGCTTCCATTGGGCATCCCATACTAAGCATTGACTTGGTTGGAGTGCTGGATTCAAGTCACTTACAATTCGTAGCCTTACCATTGGCCCCTTAAAATTGTAAGGCTCTTAAGAAAGCTGCTTTGTGTCACTACTGAAGTGCAAAAAAGGAATGAATGTGGGCATGTCTATAAAGTGATACTTGCAACATGTTGGAGCCCAATGTCTGGGCTGGAGAGGGTTTTGGCAGAATTCTGTACAAGATCTAAAAATGAACAGAAGCTCAATGGTTTATGTTTAACTACTTAAAGTACAGTATGTTCTAATTTCCCTATCATACTATGCAACAAATGGGCCACCCCAAGGCGTGCAGCCCAATGAATTGAATGGAAATATAACACTTTGCAAAGGAAAATGAAAAGGCAGCACATGCAACTCATTGCAGCCAGGAAGGTGGCTGGAACAATAGCAACATCCTTGGACATTCTGTGACTAATGACATTGCCTCAGTCCTATTATGGACTAAACAGAGTCTGAAAAATTCAATAAATGTGTTTCAGAAAGCGCATGCTGAGGACCAGAGAGTGTGTTCTTATTAAAAATATATCATTTTATTCTGTTACAATTTCATAAAATACATCATTTTCAAACAATTATAAGACAACAATTAATTTCCAATCAACATATATTTGTGAACAAAAGTTTTTTTGTGCAAATAGCAAATTTGTGTGTAAACATTTCTCCTATGTGCATATCACTAACACCATTCTACCATGCATCTTCACAATCAAGTCTAGTTTGTATAGAGACATTCTAAATAACTTTTACAGTAGTAATATTACTACTTTGACAGTCCACTATTATGTATCAACTATAAGTATCCAATATTATTCTAGTAGTATTGCTCTCATCATTTGCTTTCCTTTTGTATAGTTTCGACTTGACATCAATTGGCCAGATTTTACAGAACCATTGGTCAACGTCTTCTTCAGGATAAGTAGACTTATTCAAAGGCTTTATCAGTGCTACAACATATAAAACAGCAACAACGCCATGATTTAAAACAATAAATAATGCTTAAAAACCTAGACAAGCAACATTGTTAAAAACAATCTCTGAGCTCCCTCAGTATGCTACCGTTATTTCATAAATGGGGAGCAAACTTCAATTTTGTTACAAACTCAGACCCAAGATGCTCTGGGTTAGTTAACCTCCTAATGCAAAAAACAGGGGTAAATGAATTACCATTGTTAAAATTGGGCCACTAAGTCCCCAACTGTCTTCAAATAGAAACCAAGAAAACCCCCCTTACTGTACATTCCTGTCAGTGCAAGCAATTATAAGCCCCCAAAGGGTGCACCATACAGAGGGCCAGGGTTAAACATATCTGTAAATCAAGGCAATCTCATTTGTACCTTTAAACGTCCATTTAGAAAAGGTTTTCTTTTTGCAGCTTTGCAAAAAGTTCCGATTTCCGTGGTTTCCCACTGTGTCTTTTCACTAGCGTTCAGTAAGCGAGTGAAATATTTATAGCTCCACCTCAAAAGCAAAGTGTTCCGCTAAATACAATTCCTGTGAACCACATTTTTCATTTTCTTCCCCCTCTCCAGCAATGGTCCAATAAACCATTTTGAGGTACTGACCCAGAGGCAAGAGTAGTTTAATCTGCTCTAGCCTACATTGAGGCCCTGTCACATGAGCATAGAGGGTTTGTGCCCCCAACCTGACCACCCACTTGCACAGGGAGTGGGTAATATAAAAACAAAATCTTTTGCTCCGTCATACAGCTGGGAAGTACTTAGAAAAACAAATCTGGCTTAAAGCCTAACTTGCTCTTAATCTGATCAAAATTTTCTGTTGGAAGGGTTGGTCTCTGATCTTGGACAGGCGCGCCTTGGATTTCTTTTATAGCCATTTGTATATCTATAGCACTTAAGAGTCCGAACAAATTCCGATGCAAAGTACCTGAACATTTGTTTTTCATAATGTAATTAATTTTGTTATAATTGCTTTTCTTTACCAGTTTGACTATTTTTAAATACTTGGTTCATTAACTTCCTTTAAGCATTTCAAAAATAGATACGAGTGAGATTGATTACTTGGGACAAGTAAACCTCATGTATGCTCACCAGTAAAAAATAAATGGTAGAGCCAAACCTTTTAGAAAGAAGTAATTTTGGAGAATCCTTCCGTTCAAGCTCTGTGACTTTCAGAGAAACGGGTCTGTCAAGGGATAGTCTCAAAATAAATGCATGAATTTTACTAATGTGGCCACTAAGGGAATTCAGTTGGTGGCATTTACTAATGCACACAACAATATGTCTGTAGGTTCAAGAGCCTGTAGCCCCCCAAGAAAATCCAAGGAAGGATGAGGGGGCCCAAATTGTAGAAAACACCTTTATTGAAAATGCAAAATAACGGCTGGCAGAGTGTCGGTCTTGTGAGACTGAAAAGCTGAGAACTCACCCCGCTCTCATCAGACAGTAGTATTTGAAGACAAAAACCACACAATTACAATAAATTGGTGTAAAATCTAAACATTATTTGTATCTACATTCTAAAGAAAAACAAGAGGTGATGGCTGGAAGGTTTAGAATTAATCTTAACCTCTGGCATTTCTCTGGGCAACCCTCCAGAACGTCATTCTTTGCCTGCCAAGCCATTACAAAAGGGGGAAGACCATATGGAAATCAGGCTTGTTCCCATCCCCAAAGGGGCAATCCAGTGTGAATTGCTTAGACGCATCCCTTCTGCACAAGACCACAAGCATCCACAGACATGTTTCCGCCTTGTTGAGGCTCCTCTGTGAGGAGAAGCGTGGGTCTTTATGCCCAGCAGGCATGGGACCCATGTTTGGGCATACCCGTCCCACTCTGGGTGACTAAAGCAAAACTGAAGAGGTGTTTGCTGGAAGGTTTAGATGTGGCTCTAGCAATTCGAGCTGGACTGCCCCTTTTGGGTTGGAACCAAGCCTGATTTGCATATGGTCTTTCCCCTTTGTAAAGGCTTGGCAGGCAAAGAACTGTGGTTTGGAGGGTTGCCCAGAGCAATACCACTGGTTAAGATTCATTCTAAACCTTCCAGCCATCACGTCTATTGTTTTGCTATCTACATTAGAAGGATCTTATTGGCGCCGGCCTATATAAAACCTAAGTCAGCAGAAATTGCCCTGTTCCAATTTGTTAGTACATTACTCTATTCTGATTGGTTAGTACAATAACTGGTTACATTTGGATGTTCATCCCCTGTAGATGACCTAACCATGTGCAGTCGGTACGAAGAGCGAAATCTGTCATCCCCAGCAATAAACTAAATACAAGGCAATTCTCCTCTCTGAGATCAGATAACTTGGCATCCTGTGCTACTCCTTGCACCTGCAACTCTCCCAGGTTAACGCCTCTCTTCGTTACTCTTGTATACCTGACGGTCTATGCCATGGACGAAAACCATGAATTTATTGTGTGCTCAACTCCCTTTGGAAAGAATTTATGAGAAAGTGTAACTGAGGCCTAACTCGTAGAATAATTGTTCTAGCCTGGTTGGAACGGGGGTCATTCACACAGCATCCGGCCAATAAGGAGCCTCGTGAACCTCACTGAGGACACAATATACATGTTGCCTTTCAGGAACACCAAAACTTGGATCATGCCTTCATTCCACATCCTTCTTCCCAGGCCTACCTGCCAAAGGGCAATTTGAAACCACTGATCGTGCTGTGAGCGTGCCTCCCTAAACATATTCTTGTAAATGTCATTCCCCCTGGTCTCAGCGAGCGCCCATGAGCCTGGCGCGTTGACCATGTATGTATCGGCTGGTTCTGTTCCCAGTGGCTGCTGTCTCCTGAGAACGGCCAGCCTGCATCGCTCTTCCAGAACCCTGCTGCCTTAGAGCATTCGTGCAATTTTGTATGTGACCTGCTATGTGGGGCTACTGTGTTAAACCCCTGTGATCTACTTGCCTGCAGTTTTCACCTAACACTGATGACGCGGCGATACCCCTCATGTTATGCAACCATATTTATCTTGCGCCCCTGTCCCACACAAACCCTGAGCCACTCGTGTCCCCCTCTGACCCCCCCCTTGGTGGCCCTCAGCCCAATCTTGTTTTATGGCTTCTCGAGCTGCATGTGTCCCTTAGACACCTTTATTACAGCCGTCAATGGTACTCTGACCGGTGTATGGGGTGCCCCCTCCTGTTCCCACTTATTCGTTCGGCTGGTAGGTACGCCCCTCTGGACTGTGCTGCTTCAGCACCTTTACTACAGCAGTAACCTGCAACCGAGACAATGTGCCCAAGGTGCACTGTCTGGAGAACAGAGTGGATGAAGCCTCCCAAGAGGCGATCGTCCCTGAGGGACCTTCGACATGGGCTGACAAGGAACCCCAACCCTGACCTCCCTGAAGCAAAGCACTCCAGGGTCAGACCACAGGAGTTTCGTACTGGCTAGTCGGAGCTAGCTAGTAACTCGGGGAGAACCCTGGTTTGCCCAGCAGCAACCCACAACTGAGCCAAGTTGCCAGAGGTGCACTTTCTGGAGAGCGAAGTGGAGGAAGTCTTTGACACGGACTGACGGGGAGCCACTAAAATAATGTTAGTATGCTTCTTGCAAGTTTGCAGTGTGTTTGGTGATTGCTGGATAGACCAAGTGCACAACCTGTAAAGTGACCCCCGTTTCATTTCATTTTGCTTCTAATGGCTTTTGCTTTTGATTTGGTTAGAGACAGTGGTGCACACCTATAGGTAGTTAATAGTGCAACTAATAGAATTGATAATTCGAGGAGGGGGATGTTGGTCAGACTTTAAGGTACGGGGGAGGAACTTGGATCATGGCACAAAATCCCTACACAAGACAGAAAAGGAAAGAAGATTCAGCCTGGGACTCCTCCCGTCCTCTGCACACTATCAGGTGTTGGCAAAAAGCCAATTACCGTATTGTCTAAAATAATATTCAATACATTTCAAAGCATTGTGAGTATAGATGATTTCATCACGTAAAAATAATTTTTTGAAAGAAAATATATCTGTAATTGTTTCATAATAATGAATATACAAAATATGCAAAAAACATAAGTATATGTACAAAGAAGCAAACAAATATCAGTTTTTCTAGGGTTACGCGTTTCAAGTAAGAAGCAAACAAATATCAGTCCGTTTTTTTAAAGGGCGACACGTTTCGAGACGCATTGCCCTAGAAAAACGGACTGATATTTGTTTGCTTCTTACTTGAAACGCGTCACCCTAGAAATACTGTGTGATATTTGTTTGCTTTTTTGTACATATACTTATGCTTTTTGCATATTTTGTATGTTCATTATTATGAAACAATTACAGATATGTTCTTTCAAAACATTATTTTTGCGTGATGAAATCATTTATACTCACAATGCTTTGAAATGTATTGAATATTATTTTAGACAATACAGTAATTGGCTTTATGCCAACACCTGATGGTGTGCAGGGGACGGGAGGATTCCCAGGCTGAATCTTGTTTACTTTTTGCTTTTCATTTGCCCAGGATAATAGTTCGCTTAAGTTGGAAAGCTAAAAGATAGTTATCTGACAAAGATCGCACAATGTGGACTAGTGGTAAAGCTGTGAAATTACCCACCAGATTACATTTGGGTGGGGGCAGCTCAGTGGGCCTTTGCAACCAGAGGTAATGCCCTGCGTGCCGTAGGTTCTGTTCAGTTTTTTTATATCCCTCCCTGCCAACGTGTGCTCTGTTTATAATGGCATTGTTTTATGAGTATGAATCGCTGTGCATCACACTATTTGGCCAAGTGGAGATGCCGGGAGACCGTGATGTGCCAGAAAACATGCAACTTGGGGTGATAGTTCAAGTCCAGAAAGGTGGGATTGTGACCTGTGATCTGTAGTGTCATGAACCGCCACTCGCGCCCCTTCTGGACTTCCTGGTCCATGATGCATCGTACCATCGGGCGGTGTTCCTCTCAACATGGCCGCCGCATCAGTCATGCTGCGCTCCAGCATTTACGCCGGTGCGATGGACTCCTACAAAAAGGACACGCCTCCGCGGCGCTTTGCGTCTCAACGCTCCTATACTAGTTAGCTGCTAGTGTGCTTTGCGTTCCTTCCTCGTATCGCTGTTCCGATATGTCAATCCTTTCTCCCCTTCATTCCCGGACCCCTCAGCGGTTACTCCTCTTCCAGGCCGCTCGCTCTTTCCTTCCTGGCTCCCTTCCTTGCTCTGTGCATTCACCCTGCTTGTTTACCTTGCGAGCAGCAATTTCCTTCCTGGTTCCGCGCTTATTCCTGAACGTAGTCTACCCTTGCTTCCTGGAATCCTGAACTCTTCCTCTGCCTCCATCCACGTTCCACGCTGGATATATAGGTCCAACGGCCGTACCTGTTTAAGTCCATGACTTCTCGGAAATCTGAGAAACCAAAAAAAAAAGAGCGGCGAAGGACAAACGGGTAGGATCGGGGGTTGAGTGTGACATGTAGATGAAATAAAGGGCCCTGCAGCAGGCATATTAAACTATCTTGCTGGTATAGGAACATGTGGTCCTCCGCTTGGAGTTCTGCAGTGGAGGCATGTGTTATACACCTCAAATGTGATGGCCCTAAACTTTTTTTTTAATCATAGTGGGGCAGAAATACAAGCTGTAAGCTACTAGCCAGCCATCATAAAGTCCCTCACCACCTCAATTATGTATATAGGCACAGCACATGATTTCCTACTCGTCAAGAGTCAAATTTCACTAGCTAGTAACGAGTGCAAATTTTGCAACCTGCTCATTACCACTATGAACTCCACTCTACCACTGTTACTTTCCTTTTATTTTTTGTGTGTCTAAAGAAGGGAGACCAGCCATAGGCCAATCATTCTTGCTCATCCTTCTAAATTATGCAAACCATGGCTCATCCCCTTTGTGGCGGAGAGGCAAGAAGCAACCTTGGATCTGGTGCAGCAAGCAAGCTACCCTATAAATGTTTCTGCAGGGTTTATCCAGACGTGGGGACCATGCTCTCTCTGCCTGTAGAATCAAGCAGCAACCAACTGATTTGGCTCAGCAAGGCACGCCCATATCTGAAGAAGTTTGTGCTCCATACAGAGGGGACATGGCCATCTCATAAGTCTGGGTGAATACGCATGGTAGGTGGTGGGGGGGATCTAGCTCAGAGGACACCCTGTTACCTGTGTTTATAAGCATTGCAATGCTTCACCCAAGAACCTGCCCAAAACCCAAAAGAATTCAAATTAAGTAATGAATGACTGACTGCTGCCCTTGGTCTCCCTTACTGGAGGCACACACTGTGCAGGGTCTTCGCTCTAATCATGAAACCATGCAGCGATCCAGTGGATCAATCGGATGGACTTTATGCTAACTCATTTTGCTTTTCGGCATAGTCTGTGTGAGATTGATGTGCTTTAGATGTGCAAGAGCGCAACCACTGTCACGCTCTAAAGAAGTACTGTGGTGATGCTATAGAACTCCTTTCAGGAATTGGAAAAGGAACAGGATGTTGTAGCATGAACACTTTAATCTTCTAATAAATCCTGGAAAAAGTGTTTTCTTCAAATCAGTTAACTTCCTCCTGGAACCCTTGCGGGTTATAGGTGCATTTTTTCATTTGGTCCGTGATGGCAGTAGTTTAGCAGTGTCTTATTTTGGCCATATCTCTCAAGGATAAACGTTTGACTCATAATAGTGGAGCTGATGTAGTAGCGGTTAGGGGCAGTGGGGTGGGGAACTACACAGCAGCACAGTTTAGTGCTGCACATGTATCCCGCAGGATTCGAAATTGCTTGAAGCAGAGAACTAATTAGCTCCTGCTCCTGCTTCTAGCTTAGGAGAGCTTGGTTACCTTGAAATCATCAGTTAGCAGGAGCTAATTTTGACCAGGCCAAGTGGTGCCCTACAAACATACATATGTGATATTAACTTAGTATGCTTGATAATGTGAATAAAGGCGAACAAAGGACACATCTAAAGCATATTTAAGGAGTTGCTTTTAGCTCCTGCTTCTCAAATCTCTCGTTCGACCCTTGGTGCAGAGATGTCAAAATTAGACTGGCAAGTACCTCA
The DNA here is from genome assembly GCF_040938575.1 of Ambystoma mexicanum. Taxonomy (NCBI): domain Eukaryota; kingdom Metazoa; phylum Chordata; class Amphibia; order Caudata; family Ambystomatidae; genus Ambystoma; species Ambystoma mexicanum. Next base: position 824,937,525 of record NC_090930.1, on the reverse strand, counting down.
AACCTATCTATTTTTCAAACGCGAGTCAAAAATATCTTTATTTGGATTCCTCCATTAAAACACATACAATGGTAACATCATACGTTATTGCAATCGGTACAATTATCTCAACGTCCCATTTGACCTAGCATAAAATAATTTAAAATATCCTTAAAATCCATCTCTTCAGAAACAATCCCAAAACCAGATACAATTTCTAAGTACCGCTTTTCATTAAAGCATCCCTATAAATGACCAGCTTCTCGTACATACTCCCAAACATTTAAAATAAAATTCTTGTTGCTACAAATCGCGCTGTGACTGGGAAAACATTGCTGCTTCTGCATTCGAAAACTCGGCTACTGCTACTGCTTTAATGGCTAGGTGGACACGCCCACGGAGGAAGCCGAGGTTAAAAGCAGAGCAGAATAGTGCTGATGGTGAAACGCTGTGACTGGGAAAATATTGCTGCTTCTGCATTCGAAAAGTCTGCTACTGCTTTAAGGGCTAGGTGAACACCCACAAAGGAAGCCGAGGTTAAAAGCAGCGCAAAATCACCCTTGCTGAGTTAAGCCCGCCGAGGAGTCAAGGGCACATTACTGCTGTTAGGCTGTTGAGCTGGACGCTGGTTGTCTGGAAGGTCATTGTGCACAAATACGCCCAACTAAGGAGATTGTCTGTGTTACTTTGAACAAGTGAATCGGTTGATACCATACTTTCCGCATGCAACTACATCTAAGGGTAACTTTTGGATACGATCCCTCTACATTCATCTATATCCCTCTTATCATCTTCCCACTGTTGGTTGTTAACAACTTCTTACAACCTGCATGTTATGACTTGAAAATGTGACTTCTTATTTTCAACAAAACAACGGAAAGGAGTGAGGGCTAGTGCACCGGATCGGCACTCTTCATTAATCTGGATATCCAGTGAAGATCTGATTATTTAAAGTTGATTATAGCTATTCCAGAGACTGCGGGGGCACCCACTAGGTGGTAGTCCCTTTTTGATCTGGACAGTTAGAGTCACTCACTTTACTTATAAAGTTGAGCGGGTCTATGCTTTATTAGAGTTGCCTATACTTAGTTAAATATTCAGAGATTGCAGGGTCGTGACCAGGGGGCCTACCCTTTGATCTGGGTGACTGGACTGTACGCTCTACTCTATGGAGGATCTTGGCGCCAATTATGCGCTCCGGCCTGCAAAGCCAAACGGGGATGAATCCGGGCAACACTGCCACCCTAACTGCCTCTCACACTGAGGCAATGAATGAACATGCAATTGTAAATACTATTGAACATGTAATTGAAAACTCTATTGATCATGCTCAGCCGATTGTCTCTACCTCACTATGTATGTTATCACCCCTACCCCTCTTAACAACTACAATTGGGAAAGGGATGGGTGAACTAACCGGTGATGGCCAACAAGTACCTCAGTTGATTCTAAAGTTGGATGACCAATTTAACCCGGCCCCTACTCACAAAGTGATTATCCATGCACCTCAGAACTTCGATACAACTAATAAAGCTCTGACCTCTCTAGGGAGAACTATCCTTGCTACACCGAAAGGACTGAAAGCGCTCAAACCCACAGCTGGTCAAAGATGCATGGATCACTATGTTGTAAAGTCAGCTCCAACCAGTACTGAAGTTAAATTGTCTAAGACAATCAGAGGGAATGCTATGCTGGATCGCTCCGCCATGAAAACCCAAGACTTTTTTGGAAGGCGTAGCGATATTACAGATATTAGCATTATTGAATGTGCTGATAAGGCAATGGAAGGTATTAATTCTGAAGGAAACATGGGAAGTGTCATAAAACAGACGTGTGATGCATCAATTAGACACTTACTAACATAATTGATGCTTTTGGGGGGGATAATATCCCAGATGATGAGGTCCATGGCCAAACTGTAAATCCAGGCAGATCTCAGGACTGAAATGGGTCCCTGAAAATGCATCAGACACTACAAGAAATTGATGAGCGAATAAGACGGACCCACCCTACTGTATCTGCCTTGAATGCTGTGCTTAGTTCATTTGTTGAACTATATCACAATATTTTGGCCGAACTAAAAACATCCCAGCTGATGATGGCTGAGGTTAATTGCAAACTGGATTGTATCAGCACGGAATTGATGGCTGAAATGAACAGGAAAATTGGGGTATCACTACATATTATCCCCAACAAAAATATTGCTGTATATATGGTCGTCTGGAACAGCAATAGGCAATATTTTTGGGGGGGATAATTTTGGGGGGTTTTGGGAGCAGGGGTTGCAGGGGTGTCCCCCGCTCCTTTAAAAATAATGTGGGAGTTGCAGGGGTGTCCCCGCTCCTTTAAAAATAATGCAGGGGTTGCAGGGGCATCCCCCGCAGGTTCCATGCCTTAATATCGCCGCAAAAATATGGTGATATTTTTGTATGCCAATATTTTTGCAGGGATATTAACACATGGAACCAAAATGGGACTGCATCGGCACTGAGCTGAGACTTAGACCACCAGCTACAGGCATAATAAGCCAGAGTGAACTGAGGGGCTGAGGGCTCAACCTTATCCTATGATAAATTAAAGTTTGTTGGGGATAATTGAAATCTCGGATGTCGTTGAACCAAATTGTCAGAGGGCTTGTGGCTCCCCTGCTGTATCGCATACTGAGAGGGCTGATCTATGGGGAGCCTCTACATTTTTGAGTGATATTCCGACACCTAATTCTACTAATATTTCAATATCAAACCATCAGGTAAAATGAGACCGATTAAGTGGAAACATATGATGAAAAAGTCGCGTGGCCAGCCCTCTAAAGTAGCGTTTAATACACTGTTCAGGTCCATATTATTATCCATTCCTGAAACTGGGAACCGTGTGACTGAGATACTTCCTAGGCCTCTGTCTGTAGATTCGACTGTGCAAACAGATTAGATTTATAAAAACAACCTCTCCGATGCAGGTCGTACTCAGGCATGCGGCTTGGGGAGTATAATGGACCGATGTGGAGAATCTCCCACCAGGACACATGTTATTCAGCAAAATGATGGCAAAGTTGAAATTGGGCGGTTGAGATTGGGATGGGGTTGTGTTTCTGGGAAGTCAATAAACCCTCCATTGTATTGTCCCACAGAGTGAATCGGGCCAAAAATCTATATAGGGCCTAGCTCAGTCTAGAAACAAGCTGTTTTTGTTAACTATGCTATACGGGGTATGGAACTACCTGAATCCATTTGGGGACCTATAGAGGGGTCTTCTTCCACAAATATTAAACCGCTTATTCCAGAGGTGGTGATTAAACTACATGAGAGTGGCATGGGGATGGGTACCCTCTATCCCACACTGTCCGCTGGTATTAGGGACCTGGTAAACAGGCTACACAAACCCATTGGTAACATTGGGCAAAAAGACCTAAAGAATGCCCAATATGGGCCGGCAGGTGAACCTGAGAGTAATAGACAGAAGGGACCATATGGGATTGCTTCGAATAAGATCTCTCCAGGCAAACCATCTCAACTGATATGAATAAGAAGCCTGTTGGGGCCAGATGAGGTGTTCTGCTTGAATAGAACAAACATCCTGACAATCTTCACAGAGATCCCGGCCCTGGGTTTGATTGGTTCTAGGGACATAACTAGAGTTGCTTTTCCTGAGAGAAATCAACATGACATAAGCTTTCTCTTCTTTGATTCTCCGTTGGTTAAAGAACTGATTCTTACCCAATCCAAGGCATTGTGGAACTTGGGTTTTGAAATAGAATCTAGGACATCTATGGAGATGGTCTACCTAGGATATAAAGGCAAGCAACCTAATAAAGACTTATCCTTAGGTAATCAGAGGGTTAAAGACATGTCTGCAGTACAATCTAATCTAGAAAAGGTCTTGGGGGGGGAAAAGATATCGATTGGGCGGCAGTAATCTCGAGCCTGTGAAAGAAATTGGTGCCATAAGTTTCTTTCTCACCGCAGGAGACTATAAAAAAATGTAACCTCCATTTTAAGTCCTGGAACACCAGGGGGAATCAACATTGATTCAGTAATCTTAGCTGTCTGATTAATCTGTATGTCTACAGGAGACCTGGATGACCTCCACCCCTATTACGTATGGTACAAAATGTACACTCAATTGGGCAATAGGAGTATAGGAGGCAGACCTTCTGGGGGTCTGCTCACGGCTGTAGGAAATACCCTGGGCTTGAGTGGGAACATTTTGGATGGTCATCCTTTTGCGGCTTTGGGGGTGGATCTTACTGCAGTTGATGAGGCCCTAAGGCTACTGGTGATAAATATATACTGGCACAATGGAATCTCCCCAGTGGAGATTTTTGTCTCAAACGTGTGCCGAATAATACATGAATGGGCCCTCGAGAATCAGAATGGGCAAATCGTTGTGGCAGGAGACCTCAAGGCCGACTGTGACTTTGAACAAACCCCATGGGAAATTTGTAAGACTGATCTAGAGAAAAGGGGAATCGCACAAAAAAGGACACTGGTAAAATTTGGTATGTGGGTTTAGGAAATGCTGGTCTCCTTCCACTTAGGGGTCTGCAGGAGGAAGACATTGAGGTTTCTGCCTGGCATACATGGCATCGTGGAAATAGCTCTTCTATGCTAGATTAATGTATGTCTAGATGGTTATCTGATGAATATATATACTTTTTCGGTCACCCCTAATGTTTGGAGTGATCACTCGATACTAACTGCAGCTTTTGATCTGACTGTAGCAGACAGACTTTCAGGGTAATTCATAGAACTTCGCACAAAAGTGGCGCACGCGGCTGGCGCACATTGTGCGGGTGCAAATGTCTGCGCCAGCCGCGTGCGCTAAAATCGATTTCCGCGCACAGCGTTTTCATGGATTTTAGCCTCCAAAACCAGCCGTGGCGCAGAGTGGCGCAGCGACCCTGCAGCAGCGCAAGTTACGCCCCAAGAACGCCCTCGTGCAAGGAAAAGACATCAAAATTCCTAATTCAGCGCAAAGGGCTGCGCTAACCCTGGACCAGTATACAGGGCTGCCAAACAGCAAACGCCAAGCGGGGAACGAGTATTACTGGGGTGCGCATGAAGTTTCACACGCGAAAGGGCCTGTGCGAGTGGGGTATGTGTATTACGGGGGTGCGCGGGAAGTTTCACACGCGTTTGGGCTGGGTACGTGTATTTCAGGGGTGCGCGGGAAGTTTCACACGCGATTGGGCTGGGTACGTGTATTTCAGGGGTGCGCGGGAAGTGTCACACGCGATTGGCCTGTGTACGTGTATTTCAGGGGTGCGCAGGAAATTTCACACGCGATTGGCCTGGGTACGTGTATTTCAGGGGTGTGCGGGAAGTTTCACACGCAATTGGGCTGGGTACGTGTATTTCAGGGGTGTGCGGGAAGTTTCACACGCAATTGGGCTGGGTACGTGTATTTCAGGGGTGCGCATGAAGTTTCACACGCGATTTTGCTGTCGGAGCAGGGAACGCATATTTCGGGGGTGTGCAGGGAGTCCTATACGTGAATTGGCATTGTGGGTCCTCCCAGGTGTCCCCTCTACCCCCTCCACGGCCCCTGCAGGCAGCCCACACCACAGGGGACTACCCTGCACCTCTGGTCATGTCCCGCAGGCAGCCCATCCACCATGGGCATGCCCCCCAGCCAAGCCACATGTCACATTGCAATATGATCACCAACTCATGTCTCCCAGCACCCCCACCCCCCAGCAGTGAGGGGTACCTGCCATCAGCGCCCCACAAATGTCCCACACATGTCCCCCTGCACCCCCACCCCACAGCAGTCAGGGGCACCTGACAGGAGGCCCCCACACATGTCCCCCTGCACCCCCAGCAGTCAGGGGCACCTGCCAGCAGGCCCCCACTCATATCCCACACATGTCCCCCTGCACCCCCACCCCACAGCAGTCAGGGGCACCCGCCAGTAGGCCCCCACTCATGTCCCACACATGTCCCCCTGTACCCCCAACCCACAGCAGTCAGGGGCACCTGCCAGCAGGCCCCCACACATGTCCCCCTGCACCCCACCCCCCAGCAGTCAGGGGCACCTGCCAGCAGGCCCCCCCACATGTCCCCCTGCACCCCCACCCCCCAGCAGTCAGGGGCACCTGCCAGCAGGCCCCCACACATGTCCCCCAGCAACCCCACCCCGCAGCAGTCAGGGGCACCTGCCAGCAGGCCCCCACACATGTCCCCCCCAACAGGTCATCACACTCCAGACCCATGCCCCTAATGGCCACCCAAATACCACCCCAGTCCAAACACCCCACATTGAATTCCCAAAGTCATAATAGAAAATACATAACCAGCATGGCCATGAATCAGTGTCCCTCAGACCCACGCAATGGTGACAGATGACTGAAAAAGATCATCATTGTGACATGCACAAAACAAGAGATAAGACCACATCAGTAAAGTATATAATAAATGTGTATTCAATAATTAACCAAATGAATAAAAAAAAACACACAATAATGGAAATAATGAAGAAAAAGCTGCATGTCCAAAATATTTAAAAAAAAATGTGTGAAAGCAGAATCCAAATCAATCCTAAAGCAAATGGGTCCAAAGAGTCTGTCCGTCCAACCAAATCCAAAGTGTAAAAATAAGACACATCCATTGATCCATGGTAAAAAAGAAACTTAAATGAAGTGAAATCCAGTGTAGAACTATATACAAAGTACAAATCCAGGGTCCATGAGCCCAACCATTGAAAGGAAACCTTCAAAAACCCTACCTAATGAACAACTATATACAAAAAGGTGGGGCGTTGTCCAAGCGCCCCAAATGAAATGAAAACCAAAAGGAAACCTAACCCTAATTAACTATATACAATGGCAGCGGGCTAGTCCGACGGCTCACTTCCTGATTTCCCGGGCCAGGGCATCATCAAACTCCTGCTCGATGTCCCGGAGGCGGTCCTCTTCTAAGGCCCCGAGGGTTCGCAGGGATGATGACATCCGGACCTCCAGGTCCCTGCGAATTGCCTCGAGGCACTCGGCCCGTCTCAGAGCCCTTTGCATGGAGTTCTCCGCCCTGACCATCGTGAGCCGTGCCTCTTCCGCCCGCTGCCGCTCTGCATCTATAGCATGGCCTAACCGCTGCCACACGGAAGACCCTTCCCGTCCTGGGTCCTCCTGCCCTCAGGCCGATGCCTGCCCCTCCGATGTCGAAGGCCCCAAGCCATCATGGCTCCCACCTTGTTGCTGCTGTGCCTGTGCCCGTGCCCTGGCTCCTGCTGCCGCACATCCTCCTCCGGCTGGGGTGCAGTTGTTGAGGTGGCCACCCCTGCTGGACGTCTGACTCCCGACTGTGGCGGGGATGTGTCCTCCACCAGCCTGGCTGCACGGTCAGAGGGAGCTCCACAGGGTACCGAGGTGATACATGGGTGGGAAGATGGCACGGAGGACGACTGGCGCATAGGGGGTTCAGGTGAGGAGGGGGTCGAAGCAAGGTTCAGCAAATGGAGGAATCCGGCTGGGAGACCTGTCCCAGTAGGCTGACGTGGTCAACGAGCCTTTCGAGATGACGTGCAGTCTCCCCATGAAAAGACTGCAGGTCACCTCGCATGTCCCGTTGACACAACGCCACCCCACCCAGGACAGGCTCAACCCGGTCCCGGATAGCCACGTCCGCAGGGAGAGGAAGGCCAGTTGTTGTAAGCGGATCCCCTCCCTGAAAACGGGTCTGGACGTAGGCATCCCTGCTGGTGCGAGATGATGCAGTCACAGGATCGGGGACAGGATTACACACAGACACCTCCACGGCCTGTGCTGCCTCCTGTCCCTGCCCCTGCACTGCACCACTGGCACCAGTGGAATCCCCACCTCCAGACCCCGTCTCTGTCCCTTGCGCGGCCTCCTCCACCAAACCCCCCACCAACCTGGATGACTCCGTGCCATCTTCCTTCGTCGGACCCTGTGGGGTCTGAGCTGCCCCTTCTGCTGCCGAGGAGTCCAACTCCGACCTCCGCCTCTTGGACCTACCCTCGGCAGCTGCGGCCTGGGACGTGGTACCGGACTCCTCACTCCCTGACGAGATCACAACCTGGGAGGGGAGCCGGGCCTTGCGTCTCCGGCTGGTGGTGTGATCACCGCCGCTGTGCTCCACAGCACCCTCTCCGCCCTCTTCATCAGTTGACGCTGCAGACAGGGAGAGATAGGAGACAGGCATCAGGACACTGTACAATGGACTGATACACACATGCCAGTTGCACATGAGTGGCAGTGTCAAACTTCAGACATGGCATCACAATTCCCAACACACATGGCATGTCAACTCACACCTGAGCAATTCCACAGCCATATGGCAACAGCCAGCACCATCCATACACCTACAACAGCATGAGCGAGCAGCCAAATGTGAGCCATACATCACATGAAACACAGGGAGTGCACTAGACATGCACACACACCACCACACTTACATGCATGTGTACACCTCCACCAACTGTCGCAGTGATGAGATCGGCATCCATGTCACATCTGGCAATCCGTCTTCTACATATCAGTGTCCCAAGCATCCATGTTGCATTACTGTTGCACCCTTGTGAAATACACACACATGCACATGTACACGGTGCAGATGCATGCAGCTGGAACCGACATCCATGTGTGACACCACAATCATGCCAACTTACATACAGTCATTCAAGCATGTGTGCTCACACATCTGCATTTGGCATGCAAGCTTACACACACATGCACCATCCATGTGTCTCACACATGAGAGGACTCGCATGTGTTAGCCTCACCGCCCTGTACATACACATCCATACATGGCCCTACAAAACCACATGTGCAACCTGCACATTACTGGCACACCACCACACGCACAGCTTACAATCAGTATGCATGTACACTTACCCCTCGACTCCAGACGGGTCTGCCTCTCAAGGACCTGGACGTGGAGCGCTGGGGATATGCGTTCCAGGACCCTCATTTGATGTTCCGACAGGTGGCCCCAGCGCCCCTTAGCATCCGCTGCCTTCAAGAGGTGCCGGGCCTTGTTGAGGGTCCTGGACCTGAAGTCCTCCCAGCGCTTCTTGACATGTTGGAATTTTCGGACTGTCACCCCCTCCATGTTGATGGCAGTCACGATGTCCGTCCAGATCCTGGTCCGTCCTTCCTTGTCGGTGCGCGAACTTCCGAAGAGGGCATCATACTGCCCCAGGACTTGCTCCACCAGGACACCAACTTCGGTGGCAGTGAAGCTGGTGGCCCTCTGCCTCTCTGGCTGGGGGTTGCCAGTGGTCTCAGATGGTGGTGTGCTCGACATGGCAACCCCAGAGGCAGGCATGGGTGGGCAACTGGGTCCTGGGGCTGGGCTGTGGAGCGATGGTATCCCAGTCGGGAGTTTTCAGTTCCAGCAGGGGTGGTCACAGCAACTGCACCCCTGCAGATGGCTGATGTGCAGGCAGCAAATAGCAGGGCACGTAGGCAGAAGACAGGCAGGCAGCAGCAGATGGCAGGTGGGAGCGTGCTCGGGGCTCTGGGAGGCAGGAAAATGGCCTTCAGGGCAGGATCGTGGTCTTCCGTGTGTTTTCGCATGGCCAGCTTGATACGGAGTCATTCGGCATGTGAAAATCTTGCATGTCAGCGTGTAATTTGAGGAAAGGGCCTTAGCGCGTCAGCGCACGCACGCGATTCCATTGGACCAAAGGCCCTTAGCGCGTAGGCGCGTAAGTTACATTACGCACGCGGGCGTTTCCCTCATAGCACGTGATGACAGAGCACACGTAGACAAATGTGCACGTCTGATTGTCATTTCGTGTAATCGGATGAAAGCGCCCGCGTACATGCGTCTCTGACGTGTATGTGTGGGCCGGTTTAAAAGCTGCGTGTAGGACGGCATTTCCTTGTACGTGCTTTTCGTGGAGAGCGAGTGGGTGAAATCTGTACTTCTTGTCGGTTCACACGCGATTACTTCACAGCCTTTCTAGTTCGTACTTCCTGTTACCTCTGACAGCTCTTTTCTGATATTTGTTGGGCCTGTTTCCTCAAACAGAGTTCACTTCTCTTTTTGTCCTGTGTCCTCAGACAGCGTACAATTCTTCTTTTGGCGGGGGTGTTGCCAACGCGCACACGCGTGTATTTTTCACGTTCTTTTTCTAGGCAGACGGGGAGTTCCGCACGTACTTAGCAACTGTGCTTGCCCCGTGTGTCGCATTCCCCTTCAGAGGTCATTGTAGGCTGCGTGTATTACGCGTACGCTTATTTTTGTGTTTCTGGGTGCCACAGCGTAGTGCGAGTTCATTTTTTCACGCATGTGGTCGACGATGGGTTGCGTTCACGTTTATTTTTGATTTTGGGCTGCATGTGCGTTGCGTGACCCGTCATCTTCCCCCAGGGGTCACAGACAGCCTTGTTAGAGCACTAGGGTACGAATTCCATCTGGTATCCTACCCCTTTGACCCCCAATTGCCCAGGACAATAGTTTACTGCAACTCCCATATGCACAACAACATCAGTGCCATGGTTGGGAGGCGACCAAGCGGTAAGTGAGGCAAAGGTGGCCGACCCTCAAAAGGTGGGCGTGGTGGGCGCGGTAGGGGACGTGGCCGGGATTTGCAGGGTGAGCCTATGCACCAATGTGTGGAGGAACAATCAGGGACACCCATGCCCCCCCCCATGGTTGAGGGAAACGTGGCTGACACCATCCAAGCTCAGCCCCTGTTGGACCAGCCCATTGTGGAACCTGACCTGGCACAGGATGACTTCCAGGTCAGCAAGTCTAGGCCACGTGTGGCGTCGCAAGTTGTTGTCACCAATCCACGTGGATCTGGGGCAGTTATGTCATCTGCTGCCCCAAGTATGCAGGGTGGGGAGGCTGCAGGGGCAGCTGCAGCTCCATCCGCCCCAGCTCCTACTCTCCCAGCCAGGACAGTGTCAGTCCCAGTCCATCAAACTGACGTTCCCCCTGCCAACATGCCTGCATCAAGAACTATGGTCATTGTGCTTTCCCACACTCCTACTACCCAGTCCACCGGTGATTCTGCCCCTACTGACCAGAGCGGCGTAAGCCACTCTGGCTCTGCTCCACCTTTAAAGAAGAGGAAGAAGGGTGCTCTGGCACGACAGGCTGAGACCCCAGACACGGCTACACACTCCGGTACCTCAAGGAAGCCTTGCTTCAATGATCTGGAACTTGATGCACTTGTGCACTATGTGTCGGCACATAGCCACGAAATGTTGGTGACTGCAGGGTGCAAGACCACACCTGGTCAACGTAAGGCACACTGGCAGACCATCGCCGACCGCATAAGTGCCCTTGGATTTGTGAGGCGCTCAGCTGATGATTGCTACAAGCGGTGGAATGACCTGAAACGCAGAGCAAAGAAGAAGCTGGCCTCAAATCATGCCGCTACTCTGGTGACTGGCGGTGGGTCTCCACAAGAGGACAACAAACTCTGTTGCTGGGGCCTTTGTCACAGAGGAACAGATCCAAGGTGTGGGAGGACTACCTGATTATGAAGCATTGTCCGGTGAGTGCCCACGCATGTGTGTATAATGCATGTGTATGTTTTTTGGGTGACAGGTTCTGATTGAGTGCCAGGTGAGGGTGTGTGTGTCTGAGTGGTATGGGTCACCCATGTGCTTCATCCAAAACATTCAGCGGCCTTGGATTTGGGTGTGACAGTATCCCTTCTGCCCACATTAGTAATTTGGCTCAACGTTACGGCAGTTGCCCTTGAAGTGGCAATCTGCAACAACATTGTTTGTATTTTTCAGTGTTCGTTCAGGCTGATTGTTTCAATTCTCCCACTTTGGCTATGCATTCCTCAGCCCTATTGTCACATTTGTGACACGCTTCTGTCATTGATGAAGCCCACATTGGACCACATGTGTTATCTTGTTAGATGAATGATTTGACCATTCAGGCTAATTGAGTATTGGCCTGATCACAGGAATCTTTGGGGCCTGTTTGAATGTGGAACATGATAGTTGTTTCCTGTCATGTTGAAGTGACAAACCATTGATGTGTACATCGGTCTGCAATCACTGTATTTTTTTACACTGGATGTGTTGCAGTGTGTGCCACATGCCTATTTTGTCACACTAAGTAGCATTTTTTTTCATCTCATCATGTCCATCTCACATGGATAGTTGACAGTATTCATTCACTGACATATGAATGTACTTGTGAAATGTACCATGGCTATGGTTCATGCCATCTGTGTGATGGCATGTGTCATGTATGTGTATTGGACATGCCACTCACAGGCCAATGTGTGATGGCAGTGCTACCCAGCATGCAGCAAATGTGTTGCTCTTCCATGTAGGTGTCATCAGTGTCTGCCTTTTGGGTCCCCTTCAAACTCAGTGACAGTGCATGCATGGGAGGGTTATAGTCATGTGGGACATGTGTAAATCATGTACTGGTTATGTAGCTTGTCAGGCCTATTTGTGTGCTATGGTGCTAATGCCTGTTTCCATTTTTTGTCTTTCATGTTTTTGCAGGGTATGACGCACTTGATGCTGTTGAGGTTGAGGAGATGGTGCAGACCCAGGAGGAATCTCAGGCACGACCGGGCACCAGTGGGGGATGTGGTGTGGTGGTGGGTGAGAACCCAATCTTGCTGCAGAACATTCTATCGAGGGGTGCCTCTGGGTGCACCTCTCCAGACCTCTATTCAAGTGCTGATTCGGATGATGAGACCTATGTGGCGTCGCAGGTAAGTGTTTTTGGCAGGGATTCTGTTCTGTCCAACCCACCTGTACCAGGGGTAGAACCCTCTATGTCAGTGTTGGTAAGTCCGCCTTTGGTGGTTACAGATGCAGGGTCACACTCCACAACATCTGATCCTGTTCCTGGGCCAGCAGATAAGAGGGGGAATGCAGTCCTGCAGCCTCAGGCAGTGCCGGCACAGCAAGGCGCAGATCGCCTTGTCCCAAACAGGTGTGGTGCCCGCCGACGCGGTGGCCGAACGTCACCAGGACATACCGCATGGGAACAATCCATTTACGGTATGGCAACCCAACAGGCAGCATCAGTTGAGATGATGGCTCAAGCAATGGAGAGGGTGGCCACTTCCATTGTCCCCCCTGACAGGCAGATGGAGCTACTACAGCAGGCAACAGACTCCATTTGCCAATCACACAGGGAGGACATGTTGGCGTCCAACAGGGACAGACGGGAGGCACTGGAGACTCTACACCAATTGATATCAATAGAGTCCCAGGGCCACAGGGAAGCCCTGAGGGTAGAACTCCATCACCTCAGGGAGACTCTAGTTGACCTTGAGGCTTCCACTAACTTGAGGACAGAACAGCAGCTGGAGCGGCTCACATGTTCGCTCTCAGCTGAGATGCAGGCAACTCGGGAGGAGTTCCGTGCATCACGTCAGGTGCTGCATGGGGATCTCCGCACTATAATCCTCCAAAACGAGACCTTCCACACCCGCACGCTTGCTGCCATGGAGGACCATACCAGGGCTTTGCGTGGGCTGCCTACCATTGCACCACCACCTCCTGTGGCAGCACCACCTCCTGTGGCAGCACCACCTCCTGTGGCAGCAGCAGAGGGTGATGATAGCGACAGCAGCAGTTCTCCCACATTGGCATAGCCGTGCAGGCCATGAGCCCATGGAGGTTTTTTTTCCCAACATCCACACAGGTGGGTGTTGGTGCACACCCTGTCCTCGGACCTCCTTGGTGGCCTCCCCCCCTGTCCCCCACATGGCCATGTTTGATTTTTTTTTTTTGCAGTGTGTTGCCTTGTGTGGCTCCCGTGGGCATCCACTGTATTCCGGCTGGGCACATGCAGGCTTGTCCTGAGTTTGGGTTAGATGCTTGGGTTCGTGAGACACACACCCCTCCTGCTTCCCGTTTCCATGGGCTTGCAAAGGGTGTGCCCAAGTGACATTGACTTACACGGTGACGTAGGACTCCCATGAGCTGTGTGGGCAGTCTGTAGTCAATACTGTGTATACATTCCTAGTGGATATTGTTGTTGAATTGTACACTGCATGGTGTATTGCTATGTGCTTGTGCATCCATGTCTTTCTCCTAATTTGCAGGTTAATTCCTCATGTCTTCACAAGGCCGTCTACTTTGGAGATGGAGTTCATGTTGTAAGCAGTGCACTTGGATATTTGCGTGACAGCAGCACTGTACAGTTGGAAGTGGCTTATGTGCTGGCATGATCAGGTTGTAAGACTACCACTACTTTAACTTAGTACTGTCATGTTTATGCTATGTTTGAGGTTGTGTAGCTGCATTGTATTGTTGGTAAGTATTTGGTCATGTGTGTTGTTAGTTCTACATTACTGGGAGCATATTGTGTGTGGGCAGTTTCCATTGAGGACACTGTACTTTGACACTTGTGTGATGTTTTGGGGATTGCTTTGTTTGCTTTGGTGTGTTGGGTGGCGGTGCTGGGGAGGGGTTGGGTGACATGGCACTGTTGTCATGTTGTATTTTGCAAGGGGGTAATGATTTTTGCAGCATAGAAGTGTGTCTTTTGATGAAACACCATTGGGGGTGTTTGTGTAGGTAGGGCACACAATGTAACACTTCCAGGTGACCAATCTCGGGCTGGTATGGTTGTGACATTTGACTGTCCCTTATGTCGTCATCATTGATTGTCAGCTGGCATGTGCCAGGGCTGTGTGCACTCCACAGGGGTGTGATTTTAGGTGAAGTAATTATCCACCTGCTGTGTACGGGCTGCCTCACCCCGTGCCCTTTCCCCCTCCCATGCGCAGTGGGCATGCTTGTGGTTGGGGATGTGGGGGCACCACCATGTCCACGGGCAGGCCCCGGCATGTTGCAACGTTGTGCAGGACACATGCTGCCACTATGATCCTGCACAATCCTGGGGGAGCGTATAACAGCTGTCTGCCAGAATGGTCAAGGGAGCGAAAGCGTGACTTGAGCACTCCGAATGTGCGCTCCACTATGCCCCAGGTTACAATGTGGGCTGTTTTGTATCTTACCTTGGGTGGCGTGGTGGGGTTCCGAATTGGCGTCATCATGTGGGTGCTGAGGGTAGGCACTGTACCCTGGGGAGGTGGTGATGGGTATCATTAGTTGGGTTGTGACATTGCTCAGTATCTGACATGCATGCATGTGCTGTGGCATTTATACTCACCGAGCAGCCATGTATCGCCATGCCGCCCAGCTTCTAGGTCCCAGTTTAGGGTTGACATTCTGTAAATAAAACTGTCCTGGGTGGACCCTGGATAGTTGGCATATACTGAGGTGATGATTCCCTTGGCATCACATACTACCTGGACATTGACGGAATGCCAGTACTTGCAGTTTCTGTAGATGTGCTCTGATGCCCTGGGGGGAAGTAGAGCCACATGGGTGCAGTCAATGGCACCTAGCACCTTGGGGAAGTGTACCACCCCGTAGAAATCCTGGACGACAGCCTGCCTTTCTGCAGGTGTTCTGGGCAGGTATATGTGCATGCGGACTGATGGGCGTGCAGTCATGATGGCCAAGACCTGGTGTAGGCAGCGTGACTGCGTGGCCTGTGACACCCCCCCACTATAGCAGTTGTCCGTTGAAATGATCCAGTGGCCAAGAAGTGCAGTACATTGAGGACCTTCTGCAGGGGGCTGAGTGCTTGGGAGCACAGGGTGGGTGATGTGAGGTCATCCTCCCACTCACTGACCAGGTCGAGTATTATGTGAGGTGGAAACCTGTACCTCCCATACACCTGGTCATCAGGCATCCCAAAAAGGCTGGTTCTGGGTGTAAAAATTCTGGGCCTGACTATCCTCCTCCTCCTCCTCCTGCGGTATCCCACGACCACTGCTGCTAGGAACGGTATATTCATCCTGGCGTCTGTGCTTGTTTGTTGTTTGCGCGCACTTTTATGCTGTGCGGGTCCGCGTACGTCTGCTTCCTGCTGGCGTACGTGTTTCCGGATTAGCGTGTCTTTTTTGGCGCACGCGTTGGCCCCGTTTGATTCCATGAAAACGTGTTTTGAATGTGCGTGTGGGAGTTCCGCGCACTTGCCTCCTCTAATTACCCCGTGACGCCCACATTTTCACGAGTTGTTCCCCATTCCACGTGTCACGCCCCCTGTTCCTCCTACTTTTGTTGTGTGCGCCGCGCTATGTGCGATTTCGCTGTGCGCTTAGCGCACGCTGTTTGGAGACGTGTGCGCCAGCGTGCGCCACGCAGAATTTTGGCGCACATCCTGGAATTTCCTCGCGCACAGACTTCCATGAATCGCTGTGCGCGTGTTTCGCTGCGATTTTCGCACTGGCACTGCAATTCGCACGCTTGCGCTGAAAATTTCAGCGCACATTAATTCCATGAATCGGCTCCTTTATAGAGCCAACTCTTATTTGATTACTAATGTCTCTGGAAATGCAGCCCGGTGGACACCCAGAAACATTGAAACTTTAAACCAAACTTTGTGGGTCTCCCTAACCAAAACCACCTTTGAATGGAAGATGGAAAACTTCAATGTATATGAGATTAAGTGCCTTGTTGACTCCACCGTCTCAAATATTCGATTAAGTTCAACTAGAAGTGAGATATATGTTAAACACACTCACAGCTTCAATCAAGATCTTGCACTGGCTAAAACTGCTATGAGGCAAGAGATACGTAGCATTAAGAACTCTGTTTGAGGCTATAAAGAAAACTAGAAGTTTAGACTGATTAAGCATAAATATAGAAACTATGCTAAAGCTATAAAAAATGTATTTACACCTAGACGCTGAAGCCATGTTGGGAACTCTTCTACAGGCCTATGTTGGTGCTTTTTGGTCACTTGAGAATGGCCAAGATACCAACTATGCCATATCACAATTGAACCTGATCTCTGAACAAGAATGGATGCTATTCTTTGGGAAACGATTTGGGTTTAAGGCCAGCATGGTAGGGGAAGGGTCTCACGATAATTAGGCTATTATGGACGGTGATATATGGGAGCCCTCAATTGAGATTAACACTGTCATGGCTCTGATAACCAAATGTAAGGGATCCTATACCGCAGGGCTGAATGGCCTTACAAATAATAATTTCAAATCAGACCCTAAACTCTGGGCAAACCTGTTGTACTATGAATTAGTAGACAACCTTAGGACGGGTAAATAAAGAATAATTCTTCCAAAAGAACATGAGTAATTTGTTACCATCATGGAGTACATCCCATGTCATTCTAATTTATAAATGCGGAAGTAGGTCGGATCCCAAAAATTACTGACTGATCTCGCTGATAAATGCTGACTGCAAAATCTTTTCAGCTCTATTGCTAACGCACTTAAAGGAGTGGGAATTGAAACACCACCTGCTTAGCATATTTCAAACTGGCTACCGCAAGGGCCATTCCACAAATATTAACGTGATCACAGTGAAAATGCATACAAGAGGAGGCGTGGAGGAAAGAGAAGGGTAGAACATTCATGGCATCAGTTGACCTTTCTGCTGCATTTGACTGTGTTGATCGAAACAAACTGTGGACCAAATTGGCTTCTTGGGGTTTACCCCTGGGTCTTTTGAGACTTGTGGAGGGTGTGTACAAGAATGCCCGCATTCGGGTAGGGTTAAGTCAAAAAGGTGACATGTCAAAAAGAGTTCAAACATTGTGGAGTACGACAGTTTTGTTCTTGCACCCTGGATTTTCAATCAGTACTTTTCAGATGTGGCGGAGCATCTGATGAAGGAAGGGTTGTTAGCCCCAGGATTAGGCCAAGATAAAATCGTATGGTTAGCATATGCATACGATTTTTCGCTTGTACCAGGGTGGGCGTACAACGTCTCCTTGATACGTTTGCTAACTAAGCCAGGGGAATGGCCTAATCATCAATCCGAGCAAACTAAAAACCTCTCATTTACAAAGGCCAAATGTAAGAACTCGCACCCAACTTGGTTTTTGGAAGGCAGTAGAGTTGGTACTTCGACCAGTGTTAAATACTTGGGTTACCATGTTGGTGCACAGAGAGGCTTTAAAGTTCAGCTGGAGATCCTTATGCATACGGCAAAGCTCTTGGAGAGCCAAATCTTGAAAGTAGACTGAAAATATGGCAGATTTTGATCAAGCCCGACCTCATGTTTTTTGAGGGGAAGATTATACCTAAGCTCACATATGGCTTGGAATTGTGTCCTGGTATGATGCCGAAAAAGCTGAACGAAATAGAGGGTAGAATTTGGAGACGGATCCTCGGCCTCCCCAATGCTGTGCCACTAGCGTTATTCGTTACGAGTTGGGCTATACCTCGCTTCGGTTGTGGATTCAGTGGAGGATGCTTACTCTATGCTAAGTTCATGACACCCGCCACCAAAACACTTTATGAGTTGGTCGGTAACAATATAATTCGCTCTGTATTTTTGATGAATTTCAAAAACTGTGAAATTATACTAAAAAATATCAGTTCTAATCTGGAAACTCTGGTTGGCAACCCAGGTTGTTAGACCATGATTGGTTTCTAACTATAGAGACCTTCCATTCATACAGTTCACTTAACCATCAGACACATGAACACAAGAACCAAGGAGCCCTCTCGAATATTCTGCTTCTTTTTCCGAATCGGTACCATCATGGCCTGTTGCTGAGGTTTAGCTTGAATATTCTTCCAATCAATGACATTCTTTTAAGAAGAAAACAAAACTGTAGATTTTGCCACTCCGATCCTGAATCCCTTAAACACCAAATTCTAGAATGTGCACAGTTAAAATAATTAAGGAACCTCTTTCTGGGGACATTGAGGGATTTATATGTGTGCTACTCTAGGGAAACTATTTGGCTAAACATACAAAGTACATGGGAAGGTTTGGCCCTCTCAGGTTTTCTTAAAGGTATCAAAATATTCAAAAGTGCTAAAGAGGAAAATACTTAAGAAGGTCCCTTTTTTTTTTTTTTTGTTTTGTTTTTTTTTCCTTTTTTTCCCTTTTTTTCTAATTTGTTCCTCTGTTTTTTTTATTTTATCTTATATATGCATCTTTTTTCTTCTTTTTTTAAGTCTAAGTTGGGAGGATGAGTAGATATTTCCCAATACTGTTATTAGCAGTTGTGTATATTTTAGGTAAATCGATTCAGTTTCAGTCTTGGTGTAAATATGAAACTATTTCGTTTTTTTTGTAGGCTGTATTTTCTTCTTTATTTATTAGATTTACCTTAGTGTGTACTAGGTTCATTTTATTATCCTTTTTTAATGTTTCCTGCCTGTCTTTGTTTCTTTTATGAGGCATAAAGTATTGTGTTGCATTTTATGTTATTATATTGATCTGTCCTGTTTATTTATATGCTAAATGATTGAGTATATATAAAATATGTATAAAGTTTGTAAAGGTTTGAATAAACCAAATACAATAAAAACATGTTAAAAAAATAAATTTAAATAAAATAATGCCTCTTGGTCAGTTCTAATTTTTGCCTTTTAAAAAATGGAGCCTAAGCCACTTTTTCTTAAAATCCTGATGATTCCCACGGATTAGCAGAAAATGCCCCAGTCCTTCATCGGCTCCCATGCCGCTATTACATTTCGTGGGCCCCCCTTCTATGTTATTTTTCAAACTGGCAAAACAAAATGTTAAACTTTCATATAACTTTTTGCCTGTAGACCCTTGGTTTTAATAGTTCAGCCATAGGTTAAAAAGGGACTTGGTCAATGATCGACTTTAGTACAAGAACTGTTTGATTTTTCTGGTGCAGATTGTTTTTTTTCTAAAATGTTTAATTTAGTTTCATTGTGTGATCAAGCTTCCAAAGCTGTTATGATTGTGGGTGCTTATCTAGTGTAAGGTGTATGTGAACAGTATTGGCTTGCCAAAGGCATACATTTCAACATTGTTGTTTATTGTCCCATTGTGGATATGATATGATAGGTTATTTGTAACGTGCTTAATACCCACAGGTTTCTAAGCGTGGACCCGGGGATCGAACCTGTGGTGATCCGTGGCGTCTTGCTTCCAAGGCGAGCGCATTGCCCCTGAGCTATCAGGGATCAAATCCCCAAAGTGTTCTAAATGATTTATAAATGCAGCCGTTTTATGCAAATTATGGTTGTACTCTCACAAATATTCATTAAAAGTGTTTTTGTAATCAAATCGAGACTGAGCAATTGAAGAATTGCTAGGGGCACCATTTAGTTTAAACATATTGAAGTTTAAAATTGTTTACAAATGTCATTTTTATTCTACTCTCATTCGATTTGTTTTTTCGCAGGTACCATATTTCTTACCTTTTTGAAAATGATCGCCATTTTTCTCACCTTTCAACCCTGGAAAGAGAAATGTCCTTTCGTACTGAAATGGTTAGTAGTTTTCAGTTTCATGATTTGTTCATTTTCTAAAGAGACTCATTAAACGCTGATTGTTCCCTACATTTCCAAATATGTCACAAGTTGTTTTTGGTAATTTTAGTACGCACTGCCTACTTTGAAGAACCTAACAAAACTCCACCACAGAACATGTATGAACATGTAGTATTGTGGCTGAGAAACTATTTACAGTTTTGCTTGGTTATCAATATTTCTGGGTCGCAATTTAGAACAGCTGTTTATATATTTTTCTCTCCCAAGAATTAAGCAATTTGGCTAAGGAATCGTACAAAAATGTCGACCTGGGAACTGCGACGGCCGAAAATGCTGACTTTTGTTTTTCTTTTTAACCCCTCCCTTACACCATATATATATGTGGGGGGGTTAAGTGTATAATATTAATATGGGGGGGGTGCGGGGGGTCTCTTCCCCCGCATATATATGTGGTGTGTAAGAGGATTCAATTCAACACTACAGCTAAGTCAACGCCTAGTCTATAATACTGAATGAAAACCCTTATTGATATATCTTTATGTCCAGTTCATGCGTTCTGGATGACTACCCCTATATAACACCCCTCCCTTGGAATCCCCCTGACCCCACTGAGCCAAGAAGTAGTTATGTTTTGCAAGTTAAAAGGTTTAATTGATAATTTAAACAATATATATATATCACGCTTTATAATAAATTAATAATTGAATAGCACACTTAATCTGATATGATAAAGATTAACAACGGAGAATCTGGCACTAGCACACTTCTTTATAATCACTAAGGAGTTGACATGAAATGGATAAGGTAGCAACAATACTTTTATGGTTTCCAATGGATGCAATGTGGAATGAAATGCAGTACAGAAAAGAACTTGATAAGATTTCAGCAAAAGACAATGTAATCACTTTCTTGGACAATTCACCCCCCCTTTTATGCAATGCAAGGAAATGGAATGAAGGCACACAGTTCTCAGAAATGCAATTCAAACGTAATTCAGTTCACCCAGCAACTTAGACTACAGAAGTTGAAAACACAGGCCCAATGCTTTTATATGTGCTGGCAATAAAGTGAAAAATATGCTAAAATGCTTTTAATTCCCTCTAGAAGTTCAGGGTGAGTGGTATCTAGTTAATATTAGTCCAGGCTCACACTAGCAATGATTCAGGGATGATTAGCAGGTTAAACGAATTTCTGGCAAATGGAAGGCAAGCAGCTTCTGTTTTCACACGTGGAGAAATTTGCAAATCGCGGCAAAATTCGCGAATGCGTGTTCCGCGATTGCGGTAAAACTATAAGGGGTAGGAATGTGGTTCTTGGTGCGATTAAAAGCTAAGATTCTCAGCTTTCAGATGAAAGTTACTGCAAGTCTCTAGCACAAACGGTCGCGGAGATATGAACGATTAAATAAAGGTCGTTTTTTCAGATTTTAAAGTTCAAAAAGACAAGTGCAGCTTGCAACTAGAAAATGACAAGTGACAGCTTTACAAATGACAGGTGACAGTTAGGAGACAGTTCTACTTAGATTAAAATAGGATTGAATTATATTATTTTAACTAAGAGATTGGTTCTGCACAGTTTTCTAGGTACTCACACTATATTCTTGAGTGAAATGGGCCTCGCCATGGATCTGGTCAGGTTTTAGACGGGACTCTGGTCTCTGCACTTCACAGTGATCTGGGTCAGCTCTCTCTGGTTCTGCTAACATTGGCCTGGGTCAGCTCTGCTCTCTCTCTGGTTCTGGAAATTTGATAGATTTGAAGTCTCTATGTCTGCTCTCTGAAGGTTTAGGGAGGTAAAGTATGGATTTTCCCGGCAGAGCTTCCAGCTGCAAATGGATTTGAAGTCCCCTATCTGTCCTGTCTCTCTGCTTTTATGTGTTTTTAAAATGGGTGTGTGTGAGCAGCATCACTAGCCAGCCCTTCTCCACTTATCATTGGTCAAATTTCCATTTCTCACTTGATTGGGGGAGCTAAGTTGTGTCAGAGTGATGTCATTTTACAGCCTGCAGAGAGGACACTCCCCAGTCAAATTGCACACATTCTATATTTGATAACAAAAGACATATTTGCAGAGGTACATATTGTTTTAAAATCATATGCACCCCTCACATATCACAGGAGGTATCTCCTGTTCAAACTCTGCTCTTCCTGGGAGCTTGCATTCAGAAATGGCACATATTTCACTTTTTAACTGATTTTGCAATTCCGGACATTGACCCAAATTTACACACATGTGCGCAAGGAGTATGGACATTAGTTGATGAAGTGTCAGATTTTTCACATGCACACATTTTGAGTAATATCCTCTTTTCCGCTAAAACCCCCCTGAACATACCACCGGGTCCTAGCACGTCTTAAAATGTGGGCAGAAAAATCACAAGAATTATGGTGTCATTTATAAAATGTTCACATGTCCGTACTATGAGTTATTCATCTTTTTCTAAAACCATATTCTGGCTATAGAGGTGTGTCTTTTCAGGTCACATGGTACAGAAACCAGTCTTTCCAGTTTCTGCCAAGCTCAGAGACTCTGCCACTCCCAGCTTCTGCCAAGAGGAAGCTCCATTTACGACTCCCGCCAATAAAACATTTGCCTGAGTCAGGACAGGGCTTTGTTCAATTTCCTGCAGAGCCCAGGTAATTCAATCAGGGAAGTGTCATATCCCTTTTGGTGTGAGCAGCAAAAGGGCAGCTAGGCCTGGGAACACAGCTGTGACTCAAGTTTCACTCCTGATGGGGGTAGTTGCCAGGCAAAATTCAGTTCCTTAAGCCAAGTTTCAGATAAAATGTCACTTTTTGTTCCCCAGTTCAAGTCCAGACATTTTTTTACATATGCAGCTAGAATGCTGATTCTAAGTTCAAAACTATGACATTTAAACAATTGCAACCTATGTGACACTCAAAGTAGGTCACTCATTTCTTTTAAACATTTAGATTTGTAGTGTCTTTCAGTCCAAATTTACTTAAACTGCTGAAATCCACAGCTAAGCCAGTCTTGTTATAAACCTTCAAGTCACTTCAGAATATAACTTTACATTGTATCCACCTCTCAGTGAGTCTTTCTTTGGCTTGCTTTGGGTTCATTTATTCAGTTTTGCAAAAAGTAAAATCTGGTGTTGTTTTAAAACGCCGGCTTTTGGATAGTGGTGAGTACTGGTACTGCACCCCTTTTTGGGATTTAAGAAAATGAATTCCCAACAGTTATGGGTTTGCTTTTGGCAATCAGCATTGCCATTCCCAATGGTTTCAGACTACTGTGTGGGTAGTCCAATGGTGGCTTTAGGCAGTGTCCTTCTGTGCCCATAACATCGGCAAAAATGGGTGGCAGCCTATTCTTCATGCATTTCCCTGTGCATTTTCTGTGGAGCTCTGGCCATTATGATGTTTTCAATGCCAGTAATGCACAGTTTTGAGGTAGGGCTCGGATGCATGGCTAAAAACATCCCACAAGCCCCCCTTCTTGCGGTGTCCATCTGATCCTTCACTGGTGGGACCCGCAAGATCTGGGATGTAGTTCTCATCTTCTTCCGGTAGATGGCACAGTTCAGCATCTTTTCCTCCATCCGGTACTGATCGATGGGTTCGCCTCGTCGGTCCTGATGGGAATATTGGGCGGTACCCCGGGCCCGTTGCGTCTCTGCTCCCGGTCTCCGGATCGTCCTCCTTGGTCATTCTCCATGGTTTCATCTCTCCTAGGACGACAAAGGAAGAGCGGCAATACCTATTCATAGACATTTTTCCACCACTGTTGAGATAGTGGGGCAGCATATGCATTTCATCATAACGAAACATTACATTCTTATTTTGAAAAAAAAAACAGTATAACTAAGATACAGTTTCATGCAAATCACAATATTTTAGAGACTAGATGTGGTATGTTTTATGGTTGGAACTGAATTAGTCTGAGACAGTACCCGCTAGGATTCCAGAGGATTCCTCCAGTTGTTGCAGAGTGTGCCTGGGATGGCAACATTTCAACTGGTTTATGTGGACCCACTTGTCTTCCCCCGCTGCCAAAGGACCTTTGGGGATGTGGATTTTGTAGGCCACAGGGGAGATCTTGTCGATGATCTCAAAGGGTCCCTTCCATGTAGGCAAAAATTTTCGCTGCTTGGCCTGGTTCCTTTGGAAGTTGTATAGATAGACCCGGTCTCCCACCTGATATTCCTTCCTGGAAGTTTTCAGGTCATAGTGGGTCTTCATGCTATCAGCCGATCTTTCTAGATTCCGCTGAGCATGAGCAAAAGCATGTTGAAGGTGTTTCCTTAAATTCTCCACATACTCATGAGTAGTGGAGGCATTTATCAGTGTCTGCTCTTGGGTCCTGTAGAGCAAATCGGAAGCACCATCTTGCGCCCAGTCATCAACTCAAATGGTGACATTTTGGTTGCAGATGAAGGGGTAGATCTGATGGCCATTAGGACCAGAGGTAATCGGATATCCCAACTTGGCCCAGAATCTGCCACAAACTTCTTTAATATGCTCACAATTGTCCGGTTATATCTCTCTACTGCCCCAGAAGAAGCTGGTCTATAAGCAATATGCAGCTTTCTCTTGACCCCCAATATCTCCCACATCTTTGTCATTACTTCACTGGTGAAGTGGCTACCTCTGTCTGACTCAATCCTTTGAGGTAGACCAAAACGGGAAAAGATGTGGTTAATCATCAAGGCAGCTGCAGTTTCTGCCTTGCAATTTGGGGCTGGGAGACATTCCATCCACTTGGTAAACAAGCATGTCACAGTCAACATGTACTTATTCCCCCTAGCAGAGCGAATCACAGGGCCTACAAAGTCGATTTGTAAATCTGACCAGGGCAGTGTCATCCCCCTCTTTTGGAGAGGCGCACGGTGCGTGAGGGATGATGGCTGAAATTGTGCACACACAAGACACCCCTTCAAGTATTGGTCGAGGTCCTGCCCCATGTGTGGCCAGTATGCAACCTCTCAAGATTTACAGTGTTGTGTGAAACCCCCTATGACCGGCGGTGGCCGCATCATGGGCGTGACTTAACATCAGGCTTCGGAATGAGGTAGGAACCACCCACTGATCGTGGCCAGCTTTGTATTTCCTTACCAACAAACCGTCTTGGATCCGGAACATTTTTGGACACTTCATCAACACTCTTAGGTCCTCTTTCCCAATGTAATCGGTATCCGTCAGGGGAAAGTTCTCAGGGTCCTCAAGGTGTTGGTAAAATTTACCAATTATTGGATCCCCCTTCTGAGCTGTAATCAAATCAGCATCAGGAGTCTCCTTGCTCCATTGTGCAATTGAAAGGTCGTTGTGAGCATTTGTCTGGGACCTAGTGATAGCAGTGACCTGGATTTCCCCCAACAGGGACTCAATCTCAATTAGATCCCCTTGGATGGCCCCGGTTTTGGCCAGCTGATCAGCTAAGTCATTTCCAGTTTTGTCTGGTCCCTCTACTTTGGAATGACCCTTGATCTTTTTCCAATAGATGGTCATCTCATTCGAGGTGACCAGATCATCAATGTTTTGGATCAACTTCCCATGTTTCAAGGGTTTGTTGTTAGCACATAACATGCCTCTGGTTTTCCAATTAACCAGGTGCTCCACGAACCCATTCCGTACATAATCCGAATCTGTGATTATGACCAGTTCGTTGAGTTGATGCTGGACAGCAGTGAGGATGGCCTGATGCACAGCCATCAATTCTGCCACCTGACTACTTCGGGGACCAATTTTGTATCCAGCGGAGGGTTCTGGGGACTCATTCACCCATGCATTCCCTACGCCGGCCACCAGTCTTTTCTCCCCGTTGTTGTCAACATGGTACGAGCATCCATCCACATAGACAGTGGGCATTCCCTCACACTTGTCCTCTTCAAAGACTTTGTGTGGGGAATTGAGGTATGCCTCCGTGTTGTCCTTGATTTTTAGACTTTCGTCCTCGAGACAGTTTTCTCTGGCACAATCATGCAAGTCAGCCAGACCTTGCGCGAGGGGACTCTTCTTGTTTTGGCCATATCTGACCTCCACAGGAAAGCCTTGCATTGACAGAATCCAGGAAGTAATTCGGGAATTACTCACATTTCCGGCCCGGATTCTGTCACTTTGGAGATATTGCAGAGGCTGGTGTGGAGTCTCCACTATGATGTGTTCCCCCTGGATAAACGGGCGGTAATTCTTCAATGCCCACACCGTTGCCAGGAGTCCCTTCTCACAATCGTTGAATTTTTCCTCCACAGAGGATAAAGTTTTGCTCGCATAGGAGATTACTTTATTGACCTTGTCATGCTTTTGGTATAATACTGCCGTCAAGCACGTATTAGAGAACCCCGTCTCCAGGAAGAACTCCTTGTTTCTGACAGGGTAAGCTAGGCAAGGCGCTTGTGAGAGGCTTCTTTTGAGTTGTCTTACTGCCTCAGATTGTTCTGGACCCCATTCCCACTTGACCCCCCCCTTCAGGAGATGAATCAGGGTTCTGGTGATCTCTGCGTAGCCCTCAATGAACTTTCTGCTGTAATTGGTCAGTCCAAGGAGGCTCCTTAGTTCCCGCAGAGTTGTGGGGTCTTTCAGTTTCTGAAGTGCTTCTACTTTCTTTTCCTGGGGACAGAGACCCTGAGGAGTAATCTCATGCCCCAAGAAATTAACACGGGTTCTACACCACTGTGCTTTTTGAAAGGAAAGTTTTGCTCCGGCGGCCCTCAACTGGGTCAGAACATAACGGATCTCCGCTATGTGTTCCTCCACAGATGAACTTTTGATGAGGACATCATCTACATAAGCCAGGTTACCCCTCGCACCCAGGTCGGGCATGGCCTTATGTAGGAAAATGTTGAATTAATTGCCGGAGTTGAGGTATCCGAAAGGAGTCCGGGTCCAGGTGTACTGCTGGCCCCCAAAGGTAAAAGCCAGTTTGTATTGGTCCTCCCTACTGACAGGCACGGTCCAGTATCCATTGGTCAGGTCTATTGCAGTGAATACCTGTGACCCCTGGATCTGGGCCAGCCCTTGGTCAATGTAGGGCAGTGGCCATCGGGAAGTATGGACCCGTTTGTTGAGCTCCCTAAGGTCAGCACAGTCTCCACTGGCCGTTTGGCTTCAATATTCCCGGCACCGGATTATTGAAGGTGCTGTGGACTGGACGGATTATTCCCCGGGACTCAAGGTTCTTAATTATTTCAGTAAGGGACTCCATTGATGCGAGAGGCAAGCGATATTGCTTCACAAACACTGGAGTCATGCCAGGGTCCGTGGGTATTGTTGTTGTGTGGATGTCAGTGCGACCACAGTCATATGAGTCTACCGCAAAGAGATCTTGGAAATCCAAGAAAACTTGTTTCAACTTTTGCTTTTGTTCCAGAGTCACACAGGCATC
The DNA here is from genome assembly GCF_040938575.1 of Ambystoma mexicanum. Classification (NCBI taxonomy): domain Eukaryota; kingdom Metazoa; phylum Chordata; class Amphibia; order Caudata; family Ambystomatidae; genus Ambystoma; species Ambystoma mexicanum. Next base: position 824,910,003 of record NC_090930.1, on the reverse strand, counting down.
AGCTAGGTTGACTCTCTCTTCCACCATCTGCCTGAAGCCTGGAAAGACTTCTGGTTTGGCTATTTCAGCGGCCTCCTCCAGCTGGGTGGAGAAGTCCCTGGTCAGAGTGCTGATTTGGACTGGAGGCTTCAGGTGGGAAAGGCAGCCCTCATGGACTTGGAAAATCACCTCATCCCTCCTGAAGTCACAAGTCACATCTTCCTTACCATAAGGGCAAGAAGTGTACACCAGGAAGTTCCCCCCATGCCGGGTAAAAATCCTGTCTGGGGTTGTATTGTCATCGCTGTCACTGTCAAAACAGTCCTTGGGGATTGGCCCTAACAGTTCATTTCCAAGATCAATGGAGACATGTCGGTCATCAACCGCCATTCCAATAATGGTGCCTGCGGCTAGAGTAATACTCTTTAAGTCGCTGTTATCCACCTCTATTGGAATGGTGTCATGTTCTATGTTGACTAATGGAGTTGGGTTTACCCCCAACCCTTGCTGTTGGAGAGAAGCATTTAGATGTATGTAAGCATCAGGGTTTTTCAACTCTTGTCCCCTTTTAACTTTCACTTCCAGGGAGAATTGTCGGGTCCTTTCTGGGATGGTGACTTCCTCTTTAACCTGAATTTCAACTGCATAAGGTAGCAATTGAGCTGACCTAAATGCTTTTTCTGGATCATCAAAGCCCATGGGATTATCCGCTAATCGGGACCAAGCTTTGAAGTTTATTAGGTCCAAACTAATGGCAAAGCGATTGAGAATGTCACTGCCTAAGTAAAAGGCGGCAGGGACGTCTCGCACGACCCAACAATTGTGGACTATGCTCTTGTTGCCAATGGAGATTTTGAGCATACACCTGCTTGGCAGGAGATGTTTGGAATTAGGTACTTCAGGTCCATTTCCCATTTGTCTATCAGTTTGAATGTGGGAATGGCTGGATCTTTTGGGAGTTGGCGAAACATGGCTTCGCTGATGAAGCTCTTACCATTGTTCACGCACACTCGAGCGAGAACAGAGTCCTTCCCATCATTTAACTGAACAGGGATGAACAACTGCTCTCCATTTTGCTGAATATCAGCCAAGCTCTGAGCTGATTTCACATCTTCCTGGACTATAGAAGTGGTAGTTTCTGATTGTGGATTAGTATAGAATTTCAGAGTGTTTCCTTCCAATGTGGAATACCACCTTAAACTGGAAGGAAGGTTGATTTTCAGAAATAGAGAGGACCCCCCATCACCAGTCTGTTGTCCTACTGCTATTACTGTCACGTCTGGAATTTGGCTATTCTGGAAGTGAAATTCTACTTGGTCAGATTTTTGTTCAACCGTGTGGCAGGTGCCGTTTAAACTAACATGGTTGACACTCCGTTTTAATTTTATTGGTCGGCTAGTCTGGGTCCAGAGGACCTTGTTTACGCAATCTATTAGTGGTGACAACCTTCTCAGGAGGTCATTCCCTAGTAAACAATGGGTGCCCTCTGGGGTCACAACTATGACCGGGTGTTTCAACTTGTGTCGCCCAATTTTAATGTCCAAGTCTGCCGTCCCCTTGACGGGAATTTCCTTCCCGTCAAAGTTCTGGAGTTGTCCAGGAAGAGAGGTGAGAGGAATTTGGTAATTCTCTCCCCTTCCTGCATTCAGTTCGTCAAAGGCCCTTCTGGACAGAAGGGTAGCTTGAGATCCAGTGTCCACCAGTGCCGAGATTGTACCCTGCCCCTGTACTTGTACCGGGGCATAATATCTTCCCTCCTTCTCCTCGAGGGGGCACAGATAATGTACATTTTTGGACAACTGGTGGGCTAATTTTCTGGTTCTGGACATCGCGAGAGAAGAATTTTGGGCAGAATTCTGTGGAGAGCCTTGGGAATCTGAAAGAAAAATTTGGCAACTGGAGATCAGAGCCATTGTGGGTTCCCCTGGTTCCGGTTCTGCCCCCCCCCCCTTTTTGGAGGCAGTCACCAGGATGGGTTTGAACCGGGGGATTTTCTTGCTGTTGGTTCTGGGATGAGATGGTGGGCGGCGGTAGCTCAGTCTCCACATCTCCCCAGTCTGGATTTGCATCCCTAGGGACCCATTTTTCTTTGGGAGGAGTTCCCCCTTCTCTGAAGGAGAAGATCCTTTTCCCAGGATCCTCTGAGGATCCCTCTCCCTCAAATTGGAAGATCTGTACCTCCTCCTCAAACTGGGTCTGTTTGGGTCTTTTGTTTCTCCTACACCCCCTCTGCTCCTTAGGAGGCAGACTTTCAGGGGCAAGAGATTTTGTTTCCGGTTCCTGGGTTTCCAGGGGCTGTTTACAAGTGAGGAAGGAAGCTTCCTCCAAGGCTTTACACCCCCCTTCCCCTTGTGCCTCCTCCCTGGGAACCGGTGAGTTATCGGGGTGCTGCCCCCGTCATTGTTCTGGGGCACCAGGTCCAGAGTTGGGTGCGTTCTGCGCCGGCACGCCGATCTGAATGTTCTGCTGAGCCCTCAGTATGTGACCCAGATCCCGCGCCATGTTTTGAACCTGGCGCTCTAACTGGGAAACCCGCTCAGGCTGATACGGGGCCCTGTTTTCTCCCCTGGGCTGATCCCGGGAAGGGTAGCTGTCCCTCCTCTGGTAATACCCCGGGTTGGGAAGATTTGGGTACCCCTCCACCCTTGGCCTCCCCTCTCCCGGATTCAGTGGTCTGGGCTCAGGGAATTGGGGAAAGAAGGATGGATGGTTTTGGGGCTGAAAGTCTGGTGGATATCTGGGGAAAAAGTTCTGCCCAGGGTTTGGTAAATTTCTGCCCTCCTGTGGGAAGTTTGGAGGGAAGTTCCCTGGGTTAGGTGCTTGGCTGGATCCCCCCCCCTTGGGCTGGAGGAGTCCACACATAACCCAGGGTGGGTCGATTTCCCTTGTAACGGGGACTTACATAATCAGGAGAGCGAGGGACCCCATTTGTGGGGCTGCCTCCTTGGCTCCCTGTCTGTGACTGACCCGAGGACCTCCTGGGCCTAGCATTATTAGGTGCAGGTAGGTTTTTAGGCCCCCCCATCTCCAAATCCAAAACGGGGGTGACCTTTACCTCTGCCACCTTGGCAGCAGCAGGGGTGCTGTTGGCTTTGGGGTTTTTCTGAGCATTATTTTTGCTATCTACCGGTTTCTGCACCTCATAGATCCGGGTAGCCTGTTCAAGGACCCAGTCTAAAGATCTTTTCTCGTGAAAATCCCTCACGAGCTGGGTCATTATGTATTTGGGCAAGGCATGAAAAAATGTATTGATGAATTCTCTGCTATCCGTGCGCACCCTTCTTGTGGTCTGTGCAAAAGCACGCTTTAACTCCTGCACAAATTCTTGTGGGGCCTGATCCTCCCCACATTGCAAATTGTAGGCTGCCTTGCAAGCCTCTTGAGGATTTCTGTGAACAGAAAAATGTTTCAAGATGGCCGCCTTATAGGTGGACCATCTTAAATGATTTTGGTCCTCCAGCCCCGCAAAGAAACTGGAGTATTCCGGGGAGAAGGTCCACTTTACATATTGAATACAGCTTTGACTGTCCTTCAAATGGAAAGTCTCCATCATTTGTTCAAACAACTCTATGTGCTCCCAAACAGAATACTTAGCGTTCTTATGGTAAGGCGTGATGACGCTCCTGATCGCCTTAATCTGCTTTAAGGGGTCCTTAAGCAAGGCCCTTTTTGCCTTATTGGCCTTTTTGGTTCGGGTAACCCTTGTCCATTCGTCCTCGGACTCAGAGGCACTGCTCCCAGAGGTTCCCGTCTGTTCTTCCAGGTTTTCCCGGATTCGGCGAGCCTGGGAATGGCTGGCAGAATGTGGGGACCTGGTCTCCTGTGTCCTGCGCAGTTCAGAGGAGTCTTCAGATTCCTCCTTGCTGCCAGGATTTGATGGGTACCCCCTCCACTGACCTAACTGGGCAGAGGTTTTCAGGATGCCCTTAATGGGCCTACTCTCCTGGGGTTCCCCATTGAACTGTACTGTACTTGGGTGCCCATACCCGGATGCCCACCCCTCCATTCCTGAGTGGTACTGGCCTATGAGCCCCATACTCTTAGCTGGATAGTAATCTGCCATCCCTGTGGCCCTGTGCTCATGTGCGCCAGGGGACATGGGGGTGGTAGAGTCCAGGGACTGGGGGAGATGAAGGCCCCTGGTGTTAGGGCTCCTGCGGTTATGGTCAGGAATCTCTCTTTCCCAGCGGACCTCATCTCTATCCGCCCCTGCTCCCTGTTGCAATGCAAGAGCCTGCATTTGTGCTTTCAGTTCCTCTGTTAAGGCCTTACTCGACTCTATCAGTTTCTCCTGCATCGCTACCTGTTGCTGGAGCCTCTCATTGTGCTGGCAGAGAGCCTCATTTTCCCTCCGTGCTTCCTGGTTGGTCCTGGAGAACTGGGCCAGTCTTTGCTGCAGGAGGGTTACCTCCTGAGCTGTGTCCCTATTGGCCTGCTCCTTTCTTGCTAGAGCATCCTCCACCCTCCTGGTGTGCTCTAGCAAGTTCTGGTGTTCTTTTTGGAGGTCACCCAGTCCCTGGTGGGCCAGGTGATTTTCTTCCATTTTTCTTTTTAAGTGGCAGACTTCCTGGCCTAAGGTGTCCCTTTCCTGACTAAGAGTCTGCATCTGTACCGTCAGGTCGTCCCTTTGCCTTTGGAAGGCACCAGCTTTCTGGCGCTCCTGATCAAACTCTGCCTGGGTATCCAGGTCTTTCAGAATCAGTTTATTGCTCTCTGCCTTCTTCCTATCTAGGTGGCTTTGCAGGGTGACTACCTGCTCAGCACATGCCCTATTGAAGTCTAGCTGTTGCTCCAGCTTTCTCTGGCTTTGCAGTAGGGAGTCCAAACCTTCTTGGTGTTCCTTCTGCAAGGCCAGAAATCTGGTATCCTGTTCTGACTTCCTTTTGCAGCACATCCATATCCTCCTTTATTTTAGTGATGTACTGTCTGGTCTCATTTTCTGACTCCTGGCTTCTGTGCAGCCTTTGCTCAGAAGAGTCCAGATCAGATTGGGCCTTCTCTAACGCCATCTGTTGCCTTTTTGCCAGATCATGGCCTACAGCACATTTATTCTGTATGGCTCCCATATATAAATATAAATATGCCGCTATCCTAACGATCTTGTCGTGTTCATCTTTGGCCTTAGGAGCCATATATAGTTCACTCAGGGCCACATGTAATGGACCCTGATCTCTCCATAAGTCTGACCCTGTTTCAGTGACCTGTCGCGTGATGGCCTGCAACCAGGCATCCTGGCCCTGCTCCGCCCATTCACCTCTCACAAATAGTTTATGTAAGAAGTGCTCTCTGGCTATTTTCATATCTACCAAGGTCGTCATTCTAGAGATTGGTCTCTGTCCTGACTTACAGAGGTTAGTATTTTATTTTTGCAGAACAGAACTTTTCTTGGAGTGTCCCTTTTGAGGAATGCTTCACAGCGTAATGCAGCGTGGTGATCCGACTGGATGTATGTATCCCGTCAGTTAGCACACTGTATTAAGCTGCACAAGTGGTATTCTAACCCAGAATCCCGGATACGAGCCCCCAATTTGTAAGAGGATTCAATTCAACACTACAGCTAAGTCAACGCCTAGTCTATAATACTGAATGAAAACCCTTATTGATATATCTTTATGTCCAGTTCATGCGTTCTGGATGACTACCCCTATATAACACCCCTCCCTTGGAATCCCCCTGACCCCACTGAGCCAAGAAGTAGTTCTGTTTTGCAAGCTAAAAGGTTTAATTGATAATTTAAACAATATATATATATCACGCTTTATAATAAATTAATAATTGAATAGCACACTTAATCTGATATGATAAAGATTAACAACGGAGAATCTGGCACTAGCACACTTCTTTATAATCACTAAGGAGTTGACATGAAATGGATAAGGTAGCAACAATACTTTTATGGTTTCCAATGGATGCAATGTGGAATGAAATGCAGTACAGAAATGAACTTGATAAGATTTCAGCAAAAGACAATGTAATCACTTTCTTGGACAATTCACCCCCCCTTTTATGCAATGCAAGGAAATGGAATGAAGGCACACAGTTCTCAGAAATGCAATTCAAACGTAATTCAGTTCACCCAGCAACTTAGACTACAGAAGTTGAAAACACAGGCCCAATGCTTTTATATGTGCTGGCAATAAAGTGAAAAATATGCTAAAATGCTTTTAATTCCCTCTAGAAGTTCAGGGTGAGTGGTATCTAGTTAATATTAGTCCAGGCTCACACTAGCAATGATTCAGGGATGATTAGCAGGTTAAACGAATTTCTGGCAAATGGAAGGCAAGCAGCTTCTGTTTTCACACGTGGAGAAATTTGCAAATCGCGGCAAAATTCGCGAATGCGTGTTCCGCGATTGCAGTAAAACTATAAGGGGTAGGAATGTGGTTCTTGGTGCGATTAAAAGCTAAGATTCTCAGCTTTCAGATGAAAGTTACTGCACGTCTCTAGCACAAACGGTCGCGGAGATATGAGCGATTAAATAAAGGTTGTTTTTTCAGATTTGAAATTTTAAAGTTCAAAAAGACAAGTGCAGCTTGCAACTAGAAAATGACAAGTGACAGCTTTACAAATGACAGGTGACAGTTAGGAGACAGTTCTACTTAGATTAAAATAGGATTGAATTATATTATTTTAACTAAGAGATTGGTTCTGCACAGTTTTCTAGGTACTCACACTATATTCTTGAGTGAAATGGGCCTCGCCATGGATCTGGTCAGGTTTTAGACGGGACTCTGGTCTCTGCACTTCACAGTGATCTGGGTCAGCTCTCTCTGGTTCTGCTAACATTGGCCTGGGTCAGCTCTGCTCTCTCTCTGGTTCTGGAAATTTGATAGATTTGAAGTCTCTATGTCTGCTCTCTGAAGGTTTAGGGAGGTAAAGTATGGATTTTCCCGGCAGAGCTTCCAGCTGCAAATGGATTTGAAGGCCCCTATCTGTCCTGCCTCTCTGCTTTTATGTGTTTTTAAAATGGGTGTGTGTGAGCAGCATCACTAGCCAGCCCCTCTCCACTTATCATTGGTCAAATTTCCATTTCTCACTTGATTGGGGGAGCTAAGTTGTGTCAGAGTGATGTCATTTTACAGCCTGCAGAGAGGACACTCCCCAGTCAAATTGCACACATTCTATATTTGATAACAAAAGACATATTTGCAGAGGTACATATTGTTTTAAAATCATATGCACCCCTCACATATCATAGGAGGTATCTCCTGTTCAAACTCTGCTCTTCCTGGGAGCTTGCATTCAGAAATGGCACATATTTCACTTTTTAACTGATTTTGCAATTCCGGACATTGACCCAAATTTACACACATGTGCGCAAGGAGTATGGACATTAGTTGATGAAGTGTCAGATTTTTCACATGCACACATTTTGAGTAATATCCTCTTTTCCGCTAAAACCCCCCTGAACATACCACCGGGTCCTAGCACGTCTTAAAATGTGGGCAGAAAAATCACAAGAATTATGGTGTCATTTATAAAATGTTCACATGTCCGTACTATGAGTTATTCATCTTTTTCTAAAACCATATTCTGGCTATAGAGGTGTGTCTTTTCAGGTCACATGGTACAGAAACCAGTCTTTCCAGTTTCTGCCAAGCTCAGAGACCCTGCCACTCCCAGCTTCTGCCAAGAGGAAGCTCCATTTACGACTCCCGCCAATAAAACATTTGCCTGAGTCAGGACAGGGCTTTGTTCAATTTCCTGCAGAGCCCAGGTAATTCAATCAGGGAAGTGTCATATCCCTTTTGGTGTGAGCAGCAAAAGGGCAGCTAGGCATGGGAACACAGCTGTGACTCAAGTTTCACTCCTGATGGGGGTAGTTGCCAGGCAAAATTCAGTTCCTTAAGCCAAGTTTCAGATAAAATGTCACTTTTTGTTCCCCAGTTCAAGTCAAGACATTTTTTTACATATGCAGCTAGAATGCTGATTCTAAGTTCAAAACTATGACATTTAAACAATTGCAACCTATGTGACACTCAAAGTAGGTCACTCATTTCTTTTAAACATTTAGATTTGTAGTGTCTTTCAGTCCAAATTTACTTAAACTGCTGAAATCCACAGCTAAGCCAGTCTTGTTATAAACCTTCAAGTCACTTCAGAATATAACTTTACATTGTATCCACCTCTCAGTAAGTCTTTCTTTGGCTTGCTTTGGGTTCATTTTTTCAGTTTTGCAAAAAGTAAAATCTGGTGTTGTTTTAAAACGCCGGCTTTTGGATAGTGGTGAGTACTGGTACTGCACCCCTTTTTGGGATTTAAGAAAATGAATTCCCAACAGTTATGGGTTTGCTTTTGGCAATCAGCATTGCCATTCCCAATGGTTTCAGACTACTGTGTGGGTAGTCCAATGGTGGCTTTAGGCAGTGTCCTTCTGTGCCCATAACATCGGCAAAAATGGGTGGCAGCCTATTCTTCATGCATTTCCCTGTGGAGCTCTGGCCATTATGATGTTTTCAATGCCAGTAATGCACAGTTTTGAGGTAGGGCTCGGATGCATGGCTAAAAACATCCCACAGGTGTAAAGGGTTAAAAAAAAAAGTCGGCATTTTCGGACGTCGCAGTGATCACATAGATCCTTCGGCTAATGGTTAAAGGGCACATCTCATAGAAACTGTTCTGTCTGCATGTTTTTTCACGTTTAGCTGCTTATTTTAAGCTATTTCGCTACGTGAAAATATTAAATAATAAATATTGAAAGTGGGATATATGTTGCTAATGTTAAATGTCCATGTGACAGTGAAGGCGAGCGTCCCCAAACAGCACGATCCTCCCCGCAATGAGAGACAATGAAGGACTCTCCCAAAATGGGAATAAGGCCAAGACAGAGTGCGGGTGAGCGTAAATGGGAGTTTATCAATCAGAATAGGGCATGCAAAGAACTCTGCAAACTCCGAGAGCGCTCTGTCTGACAATAGCAAAGACAGGCGTATATATTTACAAAAAACGTCATAAGAACCTACACACTATAGGGGGCACAAGTTTAATGGGATTGGGTGGCGACGACTAACTATAGGTGCTGCTGCGATGAGGTTGGCTTTGGCTGGACGACGTCACTGGTCAGCCTCGTGGGTTGGGCTGGGCCTGGCAGGTCGGCTGAGTTCATCCGGATGGTGTTGTTGTGCCATTGTGGCCAGTGTCAGAGATGAATGTCTTTTCCTGACTTGGTTGCCCTATGCCATGCACACCGCAGTCATTCAGTCATTTCAATATTATTCTCTTTAGTAAATCTTCCAATAGGTTATACTACAGGTTAATGCAACACAGGAGGAATGTACCTTGTGAGGGGTCTGGAGGTAATACGTCAGGACATGGTTACCAGTGTCCTGTTGACCGGGGCGATAGGTCGAGGGGCTAAGCTTCAGGGCCTGGAACGGGCGGTACAGGTCTTTCTGCCTTGTTAGAAGTTGTTATGGATGTTCCTCTGTGTGTTGTCAAAGTGTTGGGTGTCCTGATTGCACAGGGCCATAAGTCTGAGATGGTCCGGTGGGTTGTGGGGTTTACGAGGGGGCGCGTGTGTTCAGGCAGAGGTTTACTGCTGAGCTGTAAATAATGCAGGTGGCGGGCCGCGGCCTTGGGTGCTACAGAGGGGATTACAACTCTTTGAAGCGGCTCCAGTCTGGTTGGGGGAGGTAAAGCAGTGCGGCGCGGTCTCTGCTCTCATGCCTTGGCAGCCCTCGCAGGGTGGGAGGGGGAATGGCCTTGCACGTATTTCACAAAGGTATCTCCCTCGTGTGTTGCCGATTTTAGGTAAAGACATCACAAACATTTGAACACTCTATAATACTTATTCAAATCAATACAAAACATGCATTTAAACTTTGCTGGATGCGTCTCGATTATACCCAGCCTGAGCACCTTATTCATACATTATGTTTTAACAACTACAGTATTTAGGTATATGCATATATATTTGCAGTAGGTGAGGTAGAATTAGGATTGGTGGAGTACATAGAAAATAACCCGCCACTGTTCGTGACGGTGGTGGCACATGTGGGGCCTAGACATGCACACATGACAAGCGCCTTCTCGTGCATCCTTCACATAAGCCCTCTGTATGGTTACATTCATCTTCTCGTGTCCTCTAGCAGCATTAGTTCAGTTATGGCGCGAGCCCATAGAGTGTAAGTTTCCCAGTGATACACGTAACAAATAGATCCCTGGTGCGTTCCTTTGTTATTAGCACCCAACTGCAATGGTGTGGGCTCGTCATCGCTTATATCCTGGAAGCATGCTTTCTTATGTTTATACATTTTACAGGCTTTTGTAATATAAGGGATTTTGTGGAAGAAAGCATACTTTGCGAGTGGTCTTGACATTAATATATAAAGTCTGTCTGCCATCTGATGACCATTTTACTGTTCTTTTCATTTCCCATGCCTGCTGGCCGGGTCATGCTGGGAGCGATGATACACTGCGGGAGGTGAACTGATACAATGTTAGTGTATTACGCTAGCTCATGTCCGTCTTGTTCGTGGGAACGTGCTCGCAGCGGATCTGCCAGGGTGCTGCGGCGACAGGGATGACTGAGACTCTCCAAGGGTGGGGGCCGCGCTACAGTGCGCTGAGCTCACACCATCTTTACCAGACAAAATGGTTTCTGGGCCTAGCTAAATTTTAATACATGTGGGCAGTCAATACGTGTGGGCAATCAATACGTGTGGGCAATGTCTCCAGCGGGTGAACCCTCCACCACCTGGGCCCGGGTGGCATGAGGGGACGCCCAATGAGCCATAGCCCTCACATGGGGAGAAAACGCAGGCGAGGGGGGGGTCTCCTGGACCAGTCCTCCCCTACAACAGTCTCACACGTTAAGTGCTGTTCTATCACAGTGGGCCAGCCTACACCCGCAGGGCCAACTCAGCTCTTCATTATTCTTAGGTTGTGTACCAATAAATTGTATAACACTGTTTTGTCATGCTTAAAAGCAGTAGGAATTTGGAATGAGTATGTTACTCTTTTATTGTATTGCAGTCCATGTAGGCATGCACTTTTATTTTAGTCTCTGCAGTTGAATTCTACGTTTTTATGCTAAAATATTTTTTATTCACATTCGTTTGGTATGTAGGGTGTACAGTACATGGGAATTTATATTGATTGCCTTTGCTGTCACTCTAATAAAATAGGAGCCAGTTTAGCCTCTACAAAAGGATATGTCTTTTTAACTCTTTAAAGACCGCTATCCCACTCGACCGTTTATGCTTATTTCTGGTAAATTGCAGACAGATAGTTTACTTAGATGGGTTATGTAACTGCTCTGAGAAGTAATTGCTGTGCCTCAAACTAAAATAATGGGGAAGATGCTCAGTGTAGCGGCCTGGAAAACAACATTGGCAAAGCTAGAGGTTTTGGCTTTACAACCTCGGCAAAATTGTGATTTGTGATTTTTTTTTTTTCTGTGAAAAATAGGTGATGGTGATTTTTGAAAGTTTGTCCTTTTGGTGACCCTTTTTGGCATTTTATTTTCTTGTATACTATGTGGCTTAAAAAGATGTATGTACCATTCGGTTTCATTCTTATGTAAAACGATCTGTACAAGTTATTTTTTATGTACGACTTACTGTTTGAATCTAGTATTAAACATGTACAAGTAATTACAATTTGCTTTATATACATTGAGCTATTGTATATCGAGTACAATATGAACTACACTGCATTACGGTATAAACATGTATTTAATAGTAACACATTGAAACCCTTTGGAGCATATTTCTCTCCCTTTTATTCAATTAAATAATGTGTTACATGTAAGCTTTAAACTCGCTCCATGATTTGGCCTTGTGACGATGAAGGGCAGAGTCCTCCCGATCACAATCCAAGAGTCAGATGGGACATAGAGGTCCATTTTTGCAGCCGTTGTATAACCTATGAAGCTAGCCTAAAGACATACGTGTTGTGTCATGTTACTCGATTCTCTCTTGTGTACAGAAAAGTCAATAATATTCTGCACTGTGGTGCAAAGTTAACCCTATGGATTCCCCTGATGTGTGCCAACAATGTCTACTCACAGCACAACTCTCAACCATTTGCAAACTTGGCTTACTCTTATACATTTTTTAAGGCATAGCCTCAAACTACTAACCTAGCAAAATAAACCAGCCATGCTGTCTAGAAGAAAACAAAAGAAATAAACAATGGGTACATTCATAGTAGTGCAGTTACACAGACAAAACAAGGGAAAACTTTGGGACCACGTAGGGCGTGTTGGGAGTAAGCACTGAACTGAAGGAAATGTGCAGCTATGAAAGAGAACTCCCCTAACACCCTCTTTTTATCAACCACATTTATTTTCCTGAAATGCAAAACATACATTTGAACCCTTTGATGATATCCTTTTTTCTATGTTGGTGCTTGTTTGGCAAAATACCTCAAAGGTGTGCACATGGGCCCCATGATAAAACAAGCAAGATAAAAAACAACCACCCACATGGACACTTGTGCAAACCTGTACACCAAGGCCTGCAAGAGCGGTTGTTAGTCCGCTGGAGGCCACAGTTTCTTTTGAACAGGTAGAGAGACAAGTGGTGAGATACCAATGCATGATAGGTTGTATAAAGGTGCTTATTTCTGAATGAGTAGGCGTGAAAACTATTGTACATATTTTATCATCACCACAATTGAGCTGATCCAATAAAAGGTGCTTTCACCGCCACATGGTCAAGGCTGTTGTACTAATCAATTCATCAGCTTTTTTTTTCTGGGGTCGGCTAAATGAGAACTGAACTTAAAAGTACTGAAACAAAACACAACTTTAATTAGGTTTATTTATCTCAGAAGAATGGCACACTGGCAAGAGAACAGGAATAGTGTATACTTAACCATGCAGAAACATCTAAGAGTTCGGCTGGATCTTTCTAAACGATTCCTCATGCCCAGGTTAGATGCTCACTCTGCTACAGGGCAATGAAGATGTATATCCAATTTTTGGTACAGTTAAGAGAAGAGAAGCAAGGAAATACAAAGCACAAATGTTAGGTGACTTAGCGATGGGTCCTGAAATGGCCCCTACAGACCTGTTAGAAGACATATTCTTTCCAAACCCAGTGATATGATATGATATGGCATTTGTAACGCGCCTATACACAAGTGTTTCAAGGCGCTACGAGGCAGGGAGGGGGGAACAAGGGGAAGACGGACAACGATCCTACTAGGCCAGGTGACATTCAGACCGCGCAAGTGCAGGAGTAGGGGGAAGGGAAAAAGTGCAAGGGAAAGGGGAGGGGGTAGTGCAGTACAAAGTAAGTAGAATAAAAAATAAATAAATAGGGCCAGCTGGTGGCAAGTGCAAGGTAAGTGCAGACAAGTGCTGGGAAGGAGGGGCTGTAGGGATACAGAGACAGTCCCACAGTGCAGGGGTTGCCAGGGAGGCAGTGCAAGTGCAGAGTGGCTGGGCCCAGGACCGAGTTGGTGAGGGTGGCCCAGTTGCAGATTCAGTGCAGTTTCAGTGAAGAATTTAGCAGGGGAGAGGTAGAGAGAAAGCAGAAACGAAGAGGAAGGGTTTGAGGTGCTTCCGGAGATGGTTCTCCTCAAGTTTCAGGGAGGCAGGAAGGCTGTTCCAGAGGGAGGCCCCTGCCGTGGAGAGGGATCTACCCCCAGCTCGTTGCTTCGAGAAGCGGCTGACCCTGAGGGAGTTGGAGATGGATGAGCGAAGGGCTCGGGAAGGAAGATATTTAGGAAGAGAGAGTTGAAGGTATTTAGGCCCCAGGCCCCAGAAGGCCTTGTGGACAATGCAGAGGGTTTTGAACTTGATCCTCGCAGCCACTGGGAGCCAATGTAGAGATTTCAGTCCTGCAGAGAATACGGTCCCTGGGCTTGAGGCCAAGGACAAGTCTCGCAGTTCTGTTCTGGATGAGTTGCAGAGGGCGGAGAGTGGAGGCAGGCAGATTTAGATAGAGGCTGTTACAGTAGTCCAGCTTTGAGAGAACCAGGGCTCGGGAGACAGTGAGCTTCTGGGGGAAGGAGAGGAAGGGAAGAATACCTCTGAGGAGGTGCAGCTGGTAGTGTGACTTCTTAGAGACGTCAGATATATGAGGAGAGAAGGAGAGTGTGGAGTCGAAGATGACCCTGGGGTTTTTTGCCTTGCAGGTAGGAGCTGGAAGTGGGCCAAGAGAGGCTGGCCAGAGAGCTGCAGGGAAGGTGGGAGTGGGTGTGCCGATGAGTAGAATCTCAGTCTTACTGGCATTAAGGCAGAGGTCATTGGCGGCACACCATTCCTGGATAGCAGACAGACAGTCAGAGATGAGGGAAGGACAGGAGGAGGCCGAGGGTAGCCTGAAAATGAGCTGGGTATCGTCCGCATAGCACTGAAAGTTGGGGCAGAGGCCGGTGATGCGGTGGGCAAGGAGTGCCAGATACTGGTTGAACAGCCAGGGAGAGAGATTAGATCCCTGGGGAACACCACAGGTGGAGAAAAAGATGTCAGAGAGGAAGGACCCAAGTTTGACCTGGGAGGGTCGATTGGAAAGGAAAGAGGTCAGCCACGCCAGAGCCTGACCAGTGATACCCAGGTTATCAATGAGACGGTTGAGCAGGATGGCATGGTTGACAGTGTCAAAGGCAGAAGAGAGATCGAGCAGAATGAGAACACACGGAGTGTTGGAGTCGAGGTTCAAGAGCAGGTCCTCACGGATGTTCAGGAGAGCAGTTTCCGTGCTTCTGGCCGCTCTGAAGCCAGATTGATGGTCATGAAGACTACCAACAGATTCAGCATGGAGGATAAGCTGGGAGATGGCCAGTTTCTCCAGGAGCTTGCCCAGGAAGGGAGTGATGGGGATTGGGCAATAGTTAGCCGGGCAGGAGGGGTCGGAAGAGGGTTTCTTGAGAAGAGGGTGCACAAGGGAGTGCTTGAGGGGGGATGGGAAGACTCCAGAGGCGAAGGAGTGGTTGCAAAAGTCAGCCAGGGCAGGAGCCAGGGAGTCAATGTGGTCCTCGATAGTTTTGGAGGAACAGGGGTCAACCTGTTTAGACGAGACTTTCATAGCTCGGACTTGTCTGGAAAACTTGTCAGCAGAAAAAAGAGGAAAGGCAGAGAAGGAGGGAGGCGGGGTGGCTGCAGAAGGGCCAGAGGAAGAGCTGGGAAGAGAGGGGGGGAGGTGATAGGAGGAGAGTGAGGACAGGATGTCCTGAGTTTTAGAGATGAAGTGAGAGGCCAGTGCAGTGCAGAGGGCCTGGGAGGGTACAGGAGAGGTAGAGACTGCAGCAGGGTTGGCAAGCTCCTTGCAGATTTTAAAGAGTTCGGCCGAGTTGTTAGATGCCGCAGAGATGCGGGCTTGGATAAGGGCTCTCTTCTTGGTGAGAACGGAGAGACGGTATTGCCTTTGGAGCAGGCGGCAGGCCAGTTTGTCAGAGGATGAACATGAAGCACGCCATTTCCTCTCTGCCACCCTGCACTTGCGTTTTAGGGTGACGAGATCACCCTACTTACTGCTGTTTAAGAATACATAAAATCAAATCAATCGAGAGCACCCAGTAAGAGTGCATGAAAAATACTCTGCTTTGTTCCGCGATTTACCGGAAACCATCTTTATTTATTGCAAACTAGAGCTACAAAAAATACTGAGCAGACGAGATAATTTAATTTAAAATGGGCTCCAATACTCTGAACAAGATCAAAAAAAAAACATGACCCATATGGGCCAATTGTAGTAAATATCTGATTGCAAATCATTTTTGCCAAGATGTAATACAATCATTAAATGGCAACATTAAACATCTGAATAAATATGTAAAACGTACAACATAGAGTGCAAACTGTTTCAGATGCCCAGAAAATGGACCGTCGATCATCATTTTTTTTCTTCATATGTGTAGTTTATTGCATTTTCAAATAGAAACAATAAACTCCTTAAACAATGAAGGCCAAAGCCTATCAACTAACATCGTCTTGTTAGCCCACTCTTTCACCTTCCTCTAGGCAGAGTGCACAGAACAGGTAAATATCCGCCCCTCAACACAGACGGTCATCTCCTGTGTTTATTAAAGAAGGGTAACCACCACTCTTCTGTCTTGCTTTTGGATTTATCAATTAGACAAGCAAGGACATTCCATGGGGTATATATCTCTCACCCTTGAATGCCCTTCGCCATTTCGTTGGCACTGCTGGCCTTTTCTGTTGCTGTGAGTGCAGCTTCTAGCCGCTATCACTAAGGTATGAGGCATATGATTCAGATCCCTCACCTTCTCCTCATCGTCACAGGCTCCCAACAAGGGCAATCAAACTCTGCGCATCCCATCCAGCTCCCTTATTCATGCCATCACATCTGTCCAGAACTTCTGAATCTCATTCCAAGCCCACCACATGTGACTGAGGTTAGCCTCCCTATGTCCACATTTCCAGACTTTAGAACTCACCCGGGGTACATCTTTGCCTTCGTAAGCGGAGGGTAATCCCACCTGTGCAGCAGCTTAACAGCCTACCAGCTGTACTGTAACAACACATTAACACATCTTGGACCAAAGCGCATTTGAAGTTTCCATGCTGAAGTCCTTCTTTAAGCCACCCCCAACCCACAGCTAGCCCTTTTCTTGTACTCCTCCTGCGGTTCAGCCAGCAACAACTCCTTATACAAACTAGCAATCAGGCCTTTAGTCCCCCCTCCTCCTCTGAATCAATATTGTTTCAAAGGCCGTCAGACCTCAACAGAGGTTGTCTCCCCACCTAGGGTCCATGAGTGCCCTCTTCAAATTTCCAATCTGCAGACGCTCAACTGTTCCAGAGATACAATTGGCCCCTGCCCTGCCTTTGCCACATCTGAAATCTCAAAAGCTTGTGAATAACATCCTCAACGGTGTAGCACATATACAACTGAACAGGGAAGGCCAAGATGTAAACCACCATGTACGTCCCGCTTCCCTCCACAAAGTCAACAATACCTTCAACACCTGGTGCCGCAACACCTGTCTAAAGAGTCTCGGCTGAGGTACCTGTTATAAAGTGAACTTCGCCAGTAAAGGACAGATGGCTCCAGACTCCATGGTAGAAAAGTACATAGCTTTATTTACATTAGTTACAGGTTCCAGTTACTCTTGTATGTTGGTAGCAGGGGTACACCCACCGGCCATCCTCGGGCTTCTCCAGCCCAGGTCTCAACTGACACCTGGAGAACCTTCTTGCATCATCGTACATCAACAGTCTCTGTGCTGTCAATCGCAACACTCCAGCATTCTAATAACCCTTGGAATGGCCAGCAGGGCATCTGCTCAGTAAATAAAATACATTGATACATTGCACATAGACAAGATTCAACACACCTCCTCCTCTTTACATGCCAGACACAACAGTACCCACAGCCACTCTCCCATCGACCCGGGGGCCAAAACCACATTCTCCAAGTCAACCCATTGTTTCAACGTCTGTATATTAAGATGGCCCACCATCACTCTGAATTGCCTCGTCTTATACTACCGTAACAGATCAGGACATTTTAATGCAATATATCGTTACTTGCCTTCCTCCAGGGAGGGAGATGGTTGACTTCAAATAACCCGACCAAGTCACTTGGTACTTGCAACCCTAAGTCCCAAAATCCCATTTCCTCTACAAACGGGTCGCAAAATACTCCAATCTGCTTTCTGCAGAGGGGACCTCCAGAAAAGCCACTGACCATATCAAGATTTATTTTAAACCCTGATACTCTTCCATAGGCCTCCAATCCCGGAAGGAGCGGGATCGAGTCTGTTGGTCCGGTCACATACAACAGAGTGTCATTCGTGAATAGACTCCATTTATACACCTTAGCCTGGACCACGATGCCCTTTATGTACTGTTTAACCCTTACCATTGTGAGCCAAGGCTCCATCACCAGTGCATACAGCTGCAGAGTGAGAGAGACATCCCTTCCGGGTGCCCCTGCGCACTGGGAAGGGATCCAACACTCCTCCATTAACCACAACCTGGGCCAAAGAAACGGATTAGAGCGTGTCTAGCCAGACCTCATCCAAACCCATCTTCACCAAGACTTCCTACATGAAAAGCCAACTCACCCGATCAAACGCCTTCTTGGCATCCAAGGAGCTGTTCGAGCCCCCTCGCTTGCAACCTCTTCAGATGCAAGGAGATCCAGCTTCTTCCTAAGGTTATGCGCCCCTTGCCAATTCCTCACAAATCCTGCTTGGTGCAATGGACCAATTTCAGCAGAACCACCTCTAACCTTATCTCCAGTGCTCGGGTAAGGATCTTTGCATCAACATTCAAGAGCGAAATCGGCCTGTATGCTGAGCACTGTGTTGAGTCCTTGCCTTCCTTCGGATCACTGTGATGGTGGCACCAACGAAGGAGGTGGGGGTGGGGTATATCTCCCATACTTCTGACATAGTTAAATACCTTGGCCAAAGCAAGTCTACATACAGCTTGTGAAAAGGCCGTTGTAAAGCCATCCTCTCTTTTAATCGTCCCAGGCTTCAGGAGCTGGATAGCCACCTTAATCTCCCCCACAGAGATCTCACCTTCAAAGCCCTCGCTTTCTTCCGGTGTCACGGTTGGAAGCACTAGGTTTTATCTCTGGGTCCGATGCTGCCCCAACATCGCTGTACAGGCTTTCGTATAACACTGCAAACCGCCGTAGGACCTCTCCCTGCGCTCGAGTCTGAGTGCATCCCTTATCTGTTCTATCCTCCTATCGTTTCTCACAGCCCATATTCTATTGGCAAGCATGGTCCCCCACCCTGTCGCCCTTTTCGTATTACCTATGCTTCGGGAAGTTGATCTTCATATGCACTTCACCAAGAAGAAGTGAATGCAAAACCTGCTACTGTAGCGTTTCTTTGGTATAACCCTGTGTTGTGTGCAAACTAGCCTGGAGCAGAGCAATCTCCTTTAGTCTACCCTCTACCAGGCCCCTGGCTCTTTTCCCTTGCTCCCTCCCCTATGAGAAAGCCCCAAAAACGTGGCTTTTGCTGCTTCCCACACATGCGTATGTTAGACGTCTGCTGTGTCCGTTAACTCAAAGCGCCTAATCTCCTTTTACAGGAAGTCTTGAAAGACTGCTTGTCTAAGGAAGGAATCATTGCAGTGCCACCCAGATCTCCCATATCCCCAGCCGGGGTGAGTGTTGCCAACACCATGTTGTGATCCAACCTGGCTATAGTTTCCATTCGTACCTAGCCTATGGATCCCTGGAATTCACTAGGTAGCTGGAGCAAGTCTAGTCCTGTGTAAGTGTTATGCAGTAGTGATCGAAAGGTGTAACCCCTTTCCTCGCCGGAGTCGACTGTGTTTACATCTCCAAGCATCAATCCGGTAAGGATCTAGGATAAGGCTTGAACTCTACATTATCCCTAGTAGCTGTTTTCTTAATCTTAACCCTACGTGTCCTCCAGTTTAGTGCTTGATCCAATATCATATTAAAATCACCTCCCAACACTGTGAACCCCACAGACCACAGTTCAACAGCCTCAAATGTCGACCTGTGGTCTGAAACTGTGTGGACTCCATGGAATAATGAAAGAGGAGATGGTCTGACAAGACGGATATTAAATGCATCGATGAAAGAATTAAGATAAAAAGTAAGTGGTCCAGCAACTCTCAGGAATGCACAGGTGATATTTGAACCTGCTGCCCTGTGGTCACTGCGTGGCAGTTGCTGGATGTGCCAGGAGTCCTAGCAAAGACACATGAGTGCTCTCTGATTGTGGCATGGACCATTATGAAAAGGGGACCGGGGGTCTGAAAATAAATGCCCTCTTCATTTTATTTCTAGAAATCCAAAATTGAGACTGTCGCACAGTCATCAGATAGCATTCAGTCACAGTGCCCATTTATGGTAGAACGGTCCACACATGGTTGCAAATGCAGATGGTATCCATCATTTTCAGAGAGGGATGTTTTACCAAAATGAGAATAATGAAACACACAGAAATGTAAAGTTTTTTTTTTATATATGGTGGTTGGTTAAGGGGTTAAACTGGGTGGGGAAGGGGCTAGGGTGGACTTAAAATAATAAAGGAATGGGGATCTTGGGGAGCCCAAATAGAAAAAGAAATAGGTGATATTTTTCGGTAAAACATCCCTCTCTGAAATGTGTTCGTTAAAATCACATAAAACCATGCAGCCAAGACCGAGCACAAAGTGAGTCCTACACATGAGACCCAGTCCTTCCCTGATCAACCAGTCCTCTCCAGTACCCTTAACCATAGGATTACCTGCGCTCCTCCTATGGAAGGAGTCAACTAGGGGTTGGAATGGATCAATCTTAGGTCAGATGTTCAACAGAGTCTTCCTCATTTGGAGATATTATACTGTTGAATAGGGTTTAGTTGCTGTTTGTTCTTAAATGTTTTTTAAAGCAATTGTCAAAAATCTGCCCCTATTGACTAAGAGGTTTGTTTATTTTGCACTTACCCTAATCAAATTGCAATATTATCGTTATTCTTCCTGATTTGGTTCATCCTTGAACAAGACAAATTATGAAGAAACTATTTTTTGTTTGTCTGCTCTTCCTTCTCTTGTTCAGAAAATCATTGTACTGTATTGTGCCATGTTTTAAAATCATTTTTTTAGATAATGCTACTCTTTGTAACACTCGTTGCTGAAAACAAGTGTTTCCAACTTGAATTTAATGAGTTTGTAAATATTTTAGGAATGTCCTTTGCTGCTAAGTTTTGTCACTGACTTGGTAAGACACCATCTTTTCAACAGTTCAGATCCTGCCTTTAGGGAACTGATAGCGTAGTGTTGCAGCGTGCAACCGGAGCTGCACGGTTGGGTGATTAGTGTCTGAGTGGAAAGGAATTGTGGTATTACCGAGACACTACCACACAGGCCTTGTAGCATCTTGGTTCAGTCGCGACTCCCTACTGAAGGAGACTACACAAAGAGTAGGTCAGAGGTCTCTGTTCTTATTGTGGAATTTGTTGCTAAAATTCGGAGTGCTTGATCTGTAATCGGGCACTCTGCGACAAGGCCAGCCTTAGCGGCAGCAGTGTCCTGGGTTGGTTATAAAAGAATTGGCGCTGCACTCCAGCGGGCCCCTGGTCAACAGGGTGTGGGGGGGTAAGGATCACCTAATTTCTTTTCTAACTTCCTGCTTCGGCACCTGGCAGGCAGTTAATCACAGGGATAGGGCGTTCATGCTAATGCATGAACTCCCTATTCCAATGAAAATTGCCTCGCTCCCACGTCAGAGCGGGGAGGTAATCATCTGAATAGGGTGCTGATAAATACATCCGGCGCTGCATGCGCATTTCATAAGAAAAGGGTGCCTGCCACGCCTTCTCCCACTACGCCAGCTCGGGGGAGCACTTGAAAGACTCCCGAGCTGGCGTGGCAGGGGGCTAGTGCCATAAAACGTGAAGGTGGGAATTGCACTGCGTATTAGTCTAATTTATGTACAACGCTGAAACATTCAAATAAAAGCTGCACCCCATTGCGTGACCTGGGGCCTGTCCCACAAAGCTCTGAACTCCTGGATCGGACTCTTCAAGGTAGATTTGATAAACAGCATTTTTAGAGCACTGGTTGAGCTCCTTGTTGCCTGAAGGCTTAGTATCCTCTGCATTCTGAATCCTTCTCTCCAACTTGGCTTGGATAAGGCCTAGCTTCCTGGGTGTCTCCTGTTAATGAGAAAACTAAACATAACACTAAGGGCCTCATTACACGGTAGACGGTAACCATGGCGCTATTAGCACCATGGTTGCCGCCGGTATTTTACCGTGTCCGCCTTGGTGGAATTACCGCCCCCGCTCACCTTGGAGTAGGGCGGTAATTCTGCAGAATTACCGCCCTACTCCAAGGTGAGCGGGGGAGGTAATTCCCCATTCACCAAGGCCCTTCCCCATTCCCATTTTTGCCCCCATAGGGCATAATGGGAATGGGGAAGGCGCTAATTACGGTACCGCAAATTGCGGTACCGTAATTAGCACCAAGGTCCCTTTGCGGGTTCGTTTTTAACGCCTGCTAAAAGCAGGCGTTAAAGTACCAATCCGCAAAGGGACCTCGTAATAAAGCGGTAAGGGTTAACGGTCACCGGTACCTTTACCAGTGACCGTTAACCCTTACCGCCTACCGTGCAATGAGGCCCTAAGACTTCCTCCCACCTCAAAACTCCTTGGCCTGCTCCTCCCAACCAGTAACATGCCCCTAGCTTATGCACTTCAACTAATCACTGAGAAGACGTTTTAGAAGGGAGTCTACTTCTGGTAGTTATTTCCTTTCCACCATCAGAGTAGGGTCTGGTTGCCCCCGACAATGGCCCAGTACGCCATTCTACAGACAAGTGTAGGCACTCTGATAGTGTTGCATTAATACGACTACAGTGGTGATGTAGCACAGTATGAATACCTATTAACATAGCATAAACACTCACCTGGCAATAACTTGCACGTGACTTTCAATGGCAATAGCTGCCAATGATGTTCGTATCTGAGTGCAACCCCATGTTGGCGCTACCTGGTGCTACAGGAAATCAGGCTTGCGGCTGTGTCAGTGATCCAGTCCCTCGATCTGATGGCATTGCTCAGATTATTTGCCCACACATAGTGGTATAATTTGACAGTGCCTCTGCCTACTGATTGAAGAGCCAATAGCTCCATAACTTAACAATGTATTAATGCAATAATCCTTAAACACCACACACTCAGTAACAACCATCTGAGGGAGGGTGATTGAGTAGGTTGTCTTTATTTTTCACTCACAATGTCTCCACAGTTGAACAGTTAAAATGAATGCTGACAAGATATTTACATGGAGAAAATGCATCATTAAAGTAATAGTACTATGATAGATGAGCCATATAGTATTGTAGGATCTTAATTATCATGCCCTCGAGTCAAACAATAACCCTGTCCTTCACACATTGATTTGTAATATTCAGAATTTATCCCATTTCTGAATAATACTGTCTACAAACAAAGCAGTAGCTGCCTACAGTGAGAAGGCTTCCACTAACTCGCCCTATGATTCACCTGGTACCTGTTAAAACTCCCAAGGGTTTCTGATGCTAGTCCTGAGAAGTGGGCTACTTGTGCGGCGACCCTGTCCTGTGACCTACTTAGGCTCACACAATGACTCCTAACCCTCACCTGTAGAGATTAGTAACTACCTAAAGACATCAGTTAGGATACACATGTGCTGCCTATTGGGCAACACTGCTTCCACTCACAGAGGAACACCTGTCAAGCTGCACCTACAATGTAGTGACTGGCTTCCACCAAATGTTCCTATGCTTTTCCTCAATATACCACTCCTGAAATAATGTGCCTTAGGTGGCACTGGAACTCCCCTTGTTTGAGAGTTCTGCCACCCCTGCATTCTTTTACCACTTAATGGTATTTACTTCTTTATACCACACACCATACAGTCAGTCTGTCATCAATACATAATGCTGTCCAAATACTGGGTGCCTCACCCATGCCCAAGTACATGAGCTACCCCCTTTCCAGGAACCAATGTCATTATGTTTTGACTCACATATTGGCGTGTTTTTCTGTCGTTATGTGCTTGGACTAGCCATCCTCCTCCCCTTCAAGACATCCTAACTAGGGCTCCTCTTAGACAGGGACCCGGTTTACAAAAGCACTCATCTGAAAACGTCTTGTTTCTTTCCCTGCCTCACACACTCCGCTCACAGTCTTCTCCTGCTTCCCTGTCCTGTAACTAGTTCTACATTCAGTGGCGCATTTGTATGTCAATCACGCAGACACTCGAAAACGGCTACTACCTTCCAGCCTCTATCGAGACTCCATGCTGCCACCTATTACCAGGCACCCTAACCGCAGTGCAGAGCTGCTCAACCTATGAATACCAGATCTGAAGGCTTAACCACTTCAGTCCCAGGTTACTTCTTACCCATTTACCGGCAATTTAAATAGAAAAAAAAAATCACACTCCACCTAATAAATGACAAGGGGGAAGGGGTGGCCATATGAGTGCAGAACCCAATGGCAATGCCGGCAATATGATGTGCTCTACAATCAATACCTGGGCAGATCATTGAAATACACTGTCAAATCCTGGTATTTCCTTCAGTGGCATATGCTGCATATGATTGCAGTGCCTGCTAAATGCCCATACAAGCCAAAATGTTCCCTTTGCCAGTGCTTATTTAGAGTGGGACGTTGATAAAAAGCTGAATTTGTGAAAAACATAATCACTCTCTAGAATATTAAGATCTGCTGGTGTTTGGCCAGGTGGCACGTCATGCCGACGCGGCCGCTGTAAGCTCTTCTTGACTGCCCCATGTTGAGTCCCCATGCAGCATCAATATAGCGGCTTTTCCCGACATTCTTGATTCCCTGCAGTTCTCTGCCGACCTGGAGCCTGGTGAGCATCTTTCTGGTGCAGCAACAGATGGAGGAGCAGGGTATGGAGCTGATCCGGAGACGCTCCGCGTGAGGCTGGTGTCGGCAGTGTAAGAGCCCTCCCCGTCTTAGACGAGCAATTTAGCAAAATTTGAGACACACCCATGACAGGGAATGAGGCTAAGAGAACAGGTTGCGAGAGTTCAAAAAATCTTTTATATAATTGGCATCCAAAGAACTCTGCTGCCCGAGAGCGCTCTGACAAATATCACAATTACATCACATTATAAAGAGAAAAATCGTCATAGGTGACGTAATTAACATAGGGTACTAATTTGGTGCAGGTTTGGACCGTCATTATAGCACTATATAGTTGTGGTATCACTGTTTAATCCGGATTGGTTGCTCCTTTGGCGGGACGGTTAATATCACGTGGTCCGGTTGTCAATGTCCAGGAGGGGTGAAGGCGAGGTCACCGTGAAGCGGGGTGGCCACTAACTAAGCTGACATAATACATCTTTGTGAAGCATGCACTAAATAAGGATCATTGCAACTCGTTTGAACAAATCATTGTAAACCTATAAACTTCATACATGTATTTACATCATTAATAACAGCGGCTTATATGGAGCATCAGGTTAACGGTTTTGACCATCATGATAATATTGATTGAAGTTAGGGTCTGGGCTCGTAAAGATTCTAAGGCACATTGGCATTTTTTAGTAATAGGAGACAATATACTGCAACAGAGGTCTAATGTTAGTTGGGGGCCCACTAGGTGGGCACCATGGTGAGTTTGCATATCTGGTACATCAAAAGAATACCTTGCCGGGACAAAGGGTTATACTGGCAGTCATTTTCCAATAGCGAGGGTGAGGGGGCATGGACAGATTTGTGGAGATGGATGAACTACACGGCATGGCTCAGGACGGTTCACACGCCGGGCAATAATCTCAGAGGAAGAGTAAGATGTTACATTTGTTCTTTGTTGCAATTACCTCTGGCTTCAGTGTGAGAATGGAGCCGCAGAGTTTTCCAGACACAGTGAGAGAAAAGGTGGGGGTCATGTGTGCTGTGTGCATGGCGCTGCAAAGGGGAGAGAATCCTTTTTGTATTATCGCAGCACGGCCTAGTTACAAAGATGGAGTCAAGGGCGCACAAAATGGATGTCACGTGTCCTGCGCAACAGCCCCATCTACGCAAATGCCAGTCGATGCTGGTATTACATAAGGGCAAGGGGGACTCCTCACCATTGGAGGCACACAATCCAAGTTTGTGCTACGGAAAGTAAGGATTGGGGGCCTACTGGCACCTCACTCCCACACAGCAGTCGGAGTGCATCATCTTGCTGACATCTGCAGCCTGGGTGCCCTTATTGCAGACAAGTTTTGCCACCCTGATATAGAGACTGGAGCCTTCAGTCGATCCTCCAACAGTGGTCTGCTGAGTGGCAGGTTGCCAATCTGCCTCCCTCTCGCGGGCTACGGATGCGGGTGGTGGTCGCATGCACCATCATTCAGCGGCCCGCTGTAATCTGTCAGACGGGGCTCACAAGTTCTCCAGCCTCCTCCATGGTGGATGCCCACTACATAAGGTGAGCGTAGAAGGGGCATCAGCAGTGACCCAACGATAGCTTTTTAGGCCAGGGATGTACCTGAAGCAGCCACACTTACCTTCACCTACCCTACCCTCTATGAGAAGAAGCACCCAGTACCACTATGGTGGCCCTGCACCGGGAGGCATGTACCTGGGCCCCTTAATCACTGCTGGGTTCCTCTGAGCCCATTAGACTAAATGAGGCTGTTCACCCGGGGGGTTTAACTGTCCATACTAACCTATGCAAAGTGGGTAGCCCTCATTTCCTGACCTGCTCCCCTGTGGGCCTGCATTGTGGGTGGCTTTGCTGCGCAGGGCTGTCACGGAGGTTGGAACTCAGGCGCCATAGCACTGTGGGGGCTTTCCTGACTGCTGTTCACTGCTTGGCTTGATCGCGCCTTCGGCAGGCAGATCGCTTGAGGCCAAACTCCTAGCGAGGGAGCCTGTGCAACCTACCTTTTCCCAAAATGTCCTAGCCTCAACCAAAGCCGAAGTCAAGGTGCTGCTTTCGATGCAAGATCAGAAGCCCAAATCGGCAAAAGCGGTGCAGGCTGAGCTCCATCTCTCCCCATCAGAAACCACGCTGGACTATGCTGTGATTACGAAACAAGATCTCTTTAATATGCTTTGCAGTGTCAAACGAGAAATTCTGCTGTAGATCAAACCCTCAAGCGGTAAACTCTCCACGGCTATAGTGGAAAGAAATACTTGTAGACTGGCTTTGGAATCCAGAGTGAACAACGTTGAAACCACAGTGTGCGAGCAGGCCCACGATCAAGCAGAGCTCCTGAACCAGGTGTTAGGCCGTGAAGAGCAGATTGAGCTGGTCTGGGTCAAACTGGAAAACCTGGATAATAGATCTGAGGAATCATTCAATTATGTGGCATTTCATGCCTGATTCAAGACTTAGAACTGGGTGCCTATGTTCAGGACCTGTTTTGCTCCCTCCTAGGCCTCCTCGACGATTCCGAAATCTCCCTCGACAGGATGCACCAAATGTACTCCTCACTTCAACAACGCAGTGACCTCCTTGTCTGATGTGCTTACAGGAGTCCATTTCTTCAGCCAAAAAGATTCTATCATGGCGGCAGTGAGGAATCAAGGAACTACTGTGTTCCAAGACTCCATGTGGTGACTGCCTGGCTTTGCTCCCATTACATTGGGTACAGATGGGGGTTCCCAGGTAAGCTCCAGTTTGAGTTCTGCAACCAGCATTATTCTATAGCCTCAGGAGGAAGCGGCGGAACTGATGGGCTCACCCATGGGAGAGAGCGCCCTGTTGAGGTAGAAAGGGGTCAGAACATTTGCCTGGAACTTGCGGAGCCCATAGCGTGTAGGAAGCCAAAAGGGAATAGAGCATGGTCAAAGAATCTGACTCGGAAGAAAGGTGACGCAGCGCTGTTTGACCCACACAGAATGTTGCGGCCAGCCGGTGTTAAAACGACTGCTCTCCGCTCCTGTTGGTCTGTGCCGCCATTGGGCGCTGCTACATGTTGTCTAAAAGGGCTATTGTTGTCACAAGTTTGGGGTGGCTCCATTATCAGTTGTTTATAGAAACTGGGTGTAACTCTTTTTGATTACGGGGGGCCTCACTCGAAACACAGGGAGCTGATATCAGAAAAACAAGCAAATATCGAACTACCCCTCCCTCTAGTGTGCAGCCCAGTCAGCATACCCGGGAAGATATTCAGTTTGGAGACAACTACGGCATAGTACCTCTAGTTTCCGTTCTTCATAAAAACAATTTATTCAAGGGCATGTATTTATTACACATATACAATTCAACAAACATTGAGTATAAATTACCACGTCATAGAGTGGTGAACAGGTTTCATACAGAACGTATAACAGCACATTTTGCCCATTCGTTTAAGTGCAAAGAAAGTGCACCCGGGTCGGGTTAGTACAATACGATATATATTATATGACCACACATCATGTAATCTATCCTTCTCAGATGCAGGATGAAAAAATAATAATCTGACCGCAGGGAAATGCATGCTTAGAAAACCCTATGTTAAAACTGGTAGAAAAATGATTGTGCATTAAACATCTATTTTTCGATCTGCCTACTAGGCAGTTTATATCTCAGACAATGCCTGTATGCACATCCCTATTTGTATGACTAAGGAAACTATTTATAAAAATCTGCTGCTTTGCATAAACAGCACTTTATTGTACTAACCCCAACGTGTTGCACTTTCTTTGCACTTATGCACTTTAACGAATGTTCATAATCTCATGTGCCCTTCCATTCGAATACTTCGAGATTTGGTCCTGTATGAAACATGTACACTACTCTGTCATGGTAATTCATTCTCAATGTTTGTTGAATTGTATATGTGTAATAAATACAATTATTTTTTTTCGTTTTTTTAAAACTATTTTATTTTATTTGCAGTGTGATAATACATGCAATGACACGTTTCTTGCTTATCCTGAATACATGCTGTGGTCTCACTGTGGGAGTTTGGATTTTAGCCCTTCCCACCCCCACCACCCTATTCCAATAATTCACTGTTACCAAATGCACAACTTGTTCCTACCCTTCCATGTCCTTACAGTGTCTGCCCTTGGTGTACCGACCATCTTGGCTTTACTCTGTGATCAACAAGTCTACTTTCGGTAGTTCTGGATACCTCCTCTGTTGTGTCAACTGTGGTCATGAACAGGTCTTAATTGAGTACTCTCCAGTCCGATATAGTGGCACTTTCCACGACATGACCCCAATGGGTGGTCCTTTGCCAAACCAATGTTTCCGCCATAGCCCATTACTGCACATCTTTCCACCAGAGTTCCACATTTGGTTATTTTTGGGACTTCCAGCCCATCACTTTTCTGTGCTTTGCTAGTACGTACTAGTGTACTCGTTTTAAATTGCGTCCGTCTTGTAACCAAAAATACCCTTGGAAGGACACCCATTGCAAGTGCAATAGGTGCTTACCTCGCGATCATGACAAGTAGTCCTGCAAGTCTTGTAAACGTTTCCGTCCAAAGATGCTAAAAGATAGGCGGACGAAGCAGTGGCCGGCCTATGCGATGGAGGGCAAATATGGTTCCGGCATAGGTGCCGTCGCTGACGGCGAGGACTCTAGCGGCAGCCATGGCTCCGATGTGGAGGCCATAGACCTTTCTGCGGAACCATCCGGTTCGCAGTTGCCCGTCCCCGGCTCCGACAGGCAGTCCACCTGCACTGCTATGGCGGGATCACACCTCGGCGACAGGGGCACACCCGCACCATCGAAGGCTGAACATTCAACCCCACAAGCTCCCTCGACGGATGCGTCGAGGAAGCATCAGATGCCAACAGGACTGCTGAAGTTTCGACAGCACCTACCGATCCTCATGATCGGCCGCCCTCCCTGCATTCGTCGTCTCGACATGCGTCCGGGCATTCCACCCATAAGGGCGGCTCTTCCAAAAAACACACAAGCGCTGACGTGCCGTCTAAGAGTGCGTCCGCCCAAAAGGTTTCGGCAGAGTCAAAAACCTTCACGACGCCTACATGCGCGTCGAAATCTCCCTCTCATCCACCGGAGCTACGCAAGAGTCTTGCAGTTATTGTTTCGGTGGCAAATAGAACAAAAAGCACACCCTCTTGTCGAGAGGAGTATTCAGAAGCGTCCCAACCCCTCTCTAAGACTTTGTCTGAAAAGGCCCTTCTTCTAAGGACACCTTTCCTCCTGGAGAGCCGTTTCCCCCCTCCTGGCCCCTCTGGTTCATCCCTATGGACCAGAGTGAAGTTTGAGAGCTATATGGACAAACTGTCACAGAAAATGTATTACCCCTAAGAGACCTAGGGAGGAGGATTCCTGCCCTACTTTACCAAAGGTGCAGAAACTTTCCTGCCAAACTCCACAGGAACATGTTTTTGAATTCTCTGAACCTGAAGAGGTCTATGAGGATCCCTATGACAAGGAAGATCATCCTTTTGGGCAGGACACACCTGTCCGGGGCCCAGATTGGGGTCGAGATCAGCCTGTAGAGGAAGCACCTTGGCTTTCCCCCCACTCCCACTCCAACTCCTGACCCAGACGCCATTTGTCTGTATCCTCCCTCCTTGTCTCCACAGGGGCAGGCATCGCCTATTGATGATCAGACGGCTTTTAAAGCAGTACTGGGATGTAGACCATTTCCAAATTGCCACGCAGGAAGCTGTTCAAGGCACAATCTTTATTGAGGACATTCTAAAGGGAAAAAAAACCCACAAGTCATACAATCCCCTGCTAAATTCCATCAAGAAGTTCCTTGCACCTTTTTTCTGTCCCCTTCCCTTACAAGGGCTGTCAGCCATCTAGTTGAAAAACTGTTTCTCCCCTCTCCTTCTGACCCGTTGTACATCCGAGGCCATGCCACTCCAGACTCCCGAGTTGTCACTAACACCAGGAAGAGGGCTGCAGTGCCACTATCAACTGCAGAAGTGCCCCCGACAAAGACTGCAAAAAATGGTACTCCCTTGGCAAACGCATCACCACTTCGGCAGCATACTCGCCGAGAATTGTTAATAATACAACCCTTCTTGCGTGTTATAGTGATGTGCAGTCGAACCTGCTTCAGGAGGGCCTCTAAGAAGTCCCTGAACCGGTGCGATCATGCCTACTGGTGATTGTCTCAGAAGGAAAACAGGTTACTCACAGCGTCCTACAAAATACATTGGATGCAGCAGAGACGGCAGGCTAAACTCTGGCCCAGGGTATGCTTCTAAAAAGGCACGCTTGGCTTAAGAACTCGGGGTTTAAACCGGAGACGCAGGCCTCCCTAACCAACAAACCGTTGGAAGACATTAATCTGTAGATGTGCTCTTTTTTCACTGCCTCCAAGGCATCAAGACTTTTAAGTCTTTTAATCAGATCACTGCTAAACCTTATCAATAACAGAGAGGAAACTCAGGCCATTCCTTTCGGGGCCAATCTTTTTCCCGGTCTCCACACAACCAGTATAGCATAGGAGTTACCCCATGGTCCTCCGGACAAGACGCCAATACCAGCAGAGGGGACAACGAAGAGGCAAAGGTAGGGGCAGAAACTCCCCTCCCTGACCCCCCCCACCCCCCAAGAGGCTCCCCGGCTTCTGCTCCGAAATGACGTGCCAGTCCGGGTCCCCTCCCATGCCTTCCCGGTCGGGGGACGTTTAACATCTTTTCTTCACCCATGGGAGGGGATAACCTTAGACCAGTGGGTGCTCAAGACCGTCCGCCACGGTTATTGCATGGAGTTCCACTGGCCACCCGATACGACCACCAAGAAGCAGGGGCCTATCGCCAGCACACCTGAAGATTCTTCTGGAAGAGGTCGAGCTCCTTCAGGAAAAGGGTGCCATAGCAGTCGTCCCCATTCATCAGGTAAACATGGGTATTGGTTCAGTGTACTTTCTTGTACCCAAAAAGGATCTCACCATGTGCCCTGTGTTAGACTTGCGCCCAAAAAAAAAATGTGTGAAGCCGCAAAAGTTCAGAATGACATCAGTGCAGGAAGTAATCCCACTGTTGCTGCAAGGTGGTTACATGGTAACACTGGATATGGAAGATGCATACTTTCATATTTCAATGTTGCCAGCGCACCAAGTACCTAAGGTTCATGATAGCGAACAAACCCTATCAGTTCAAGGTTCTTCCCTTCGGCATTGCCTCCGCCCCAAGGGTTTTTATGAAGGTACTGGCGGCAGTAGCTGCTCACCTGCGCAGGCAGTCCATATCAGTCTATCCTTACATCGACGACCGTCTAATAACGGGGGATTCGTACAGAACATGCCTATCAAACACCCAGAAGACTGAAGATCTGCTCTTCAGTCTGGGATTCTCGATCAACGAGGGAAAAGTGTAGCCTAGACCCCAGCCAAGTCGAGCAGTTTCTGGGGGCTCTAAATCGGACCAAAGATAGGCTTGTCTTCCCCTCCAACGAGAGGGTCCAAAACATGCTGTTCCAGATCCCTCCATTATGTATCCAATTGCGAGGTGACTGCACGCAAAGCCATGCAACTGTTGGAGATGATGGCCTCCTGCATTTATCTAGTCCGACACGCACGTTTGAGCATGCACCCCATGCAAGAGTGGCTCTCGTGCCAATGCTATCAGGCCAGCGGACAATGGGACGATCTAGTGGTTGTCTCGGCTGCCCTTGTTCTCTCTCTGCAGTGGTGGTCGAGGAAAGACCTCGTGCAGGGGAAGACCTTAACCCCCCCTGCATTAGAAGCCACTCTCACCACAGACGCATCTCTGGCGGGGTGGGGGGGGCTCACCTCCTTCATCAGACGGCGCACAGCGTTTGGTCCCCAGCAGTAGTGTCCAACCACATAAACCTGTTTGAATTGCTAGCAGTGTTCAAGGCCCTGCAGGCCTTTCAGACACACCTCCAGGAAAAGACGGTCCTAGTCCTCACGGCCACCTGAACAAACAAGGGGTCACGCATTCTCCAGGGCTATCCAAACTCTCGCAAAACATATGGAAATGGGCTCTCAACCTCAAGATGTTCCTCCTGTCACAACACGTTCCAGGGGAACTCATTCTTTTGGCGGACGTGCTCAGCAGAGATTTCCCACTACCTGTAGAGTATGAATGCTGATTGCACAAAGACATTGTTCTCAACGTTTTTGCAGACTGGGGTTTCCCAACATTTTCACAGACTGGGGCTTCCCAGAGATCGACTTGTTCGCAACTCCGGAGAACGCACAATGCCCAGATTCCGCCTCCTGGTACCCGGAGAACCGCTCCAAGAGCAACGGACTCTGGATGACATGGTCAGGGACATTTGTCTACCCCTCCCCACCCGCCCCAAGACTCCTCCGCTAAACAAGATAGTGCACAAGATGCACCAAGAACCAGTCGCGATGATTCTGGTAGCCCTATCTGTCCCGCCAACTCTGGTTCTCTTATCTGATGGCAATGTCAGCCTCACCTGCGAGGAAGCTGCCATGCCTATACAACATGCTGTCACAGGACAGGGGCATGGGGGGGGGGGGGGCAACAATTCCTCCATGCCTGTAAACTCTCAACTTGGCAGCCTAGCTCCTGAGGTCATAGAGTTCGACACCTCCAGTTCCTCAAAGATGCATGGACATACTTGGAGAAGCACGAAAACCGAACACCAGACATTGCTACTCCAACAAATGGAAATGCTTCCTCATCTGGTGCAATGCCAAGAGCATCAATCCTATTGACTGCTCACCAATACATATTGTCCTGTACCTGACACGCCTACTAGATTCAGGCCTGATTTTCAATTCCTTAAAAGTCCACTTAGCTGCACTTTCAGTTTATACCACGTCCCAGAAACACGTTTTGTGGTGGACAATTCCAGTGATCAAGGTTTTTATGGAAGGGGTTAAAAGACTTCATCCCCCTATCGCCAACCCAGTTCCCGGATGGGACCTGAATGTTGTACTGACTAGACTAATGGGGCCTCCCTTTGAACCCATGCATAAGGCTAGCCTTCCTGGTGGCAGTTACATCAATAAGGAGAGTTAGTGACATGCAGGCCCTTTTAGTTCAAGACCCATTTGTCACGATTCACATGGATAAGGTGGTCCTGCGCACTCACCCACGGTTTGCACCTATATTTATTTCGAAGTTCCATGTGAACCAAGCAATAGAACTACCCACCTTTTTCCAGAACCCCACTAACGTGGCAGAAAGAAGCCTCCACACACTTGATGTGAGGAGAGCAGTGATATATTATCTGGAGAGAACAAAATCACTAAGAAAAACAAACACATTTTTTGTTTCAGTCGCAGCTGATAGAGAAGGGGACCCGGTCTCTAAATCAGCCATTTCAAAGTGGATCGTGAACTGCATCACACTGTGCTATACTCTTGCCAAGAGAGATCTGCCCTTTAAGCCTAGAGCACACTACTCTGGGCACTGGGGCTTCCATAACATTCATTGCAAATGTACCTTTTAAGTCCGTTTGTAAAGCAGCAACCTGTAGTTCTGTACAAACACAGCACTACTGCCTAGATACACTCTAGGTCTGACTCTCAGGTGGTACTAGCAGTGCTAAAACATCTCTTTGCTACTGTTCCTTCACACATCCCACCATCATCTCTGGGTACTGCTTGCTAGTCTATGCACAGCATGTGATTCTAAGCAGATTAACAAGCATCAGAAGACATGCCTTACTTACTGTACCAGCATTTCTGATGATTGTATCTGCTTAGATTCACATGCGCCCACCCTTCCTTCCCTCTTGGAGTAGAAGGAACATGGACATCTTACACCTTTCTCTCTCTGTACTCCCTCACGGTAGTCGTAAGGCTCCCTCACAGCAGGAAAGTAAAATCGGCGGGACCTCGATGCGTGAGTGATTTTGTGCACACGACACGTCACGTTAGGGATAGTGTTAGTCACGCCCATGTCGACGTCCCCTTTCGATCCTTGAAAGAAAGATGCAATACTCCCGCGATTACCACTAGATGTCGGACTATATGCACAGCATGTGAATCTAGGCAGATACAATAATCAGAAACGCTATTACGGCAAGTAATGCATGTCATATTTGAGGTTGGCTTTGCGGAGTCTGTCTTTTACTGCTGTGAATTGCATTATGCGCCGTTGTACTAGTAGGCTTTAGTCTGGGTGCGCTCTTATTTTGGCTGATGCTCTTTGAATAGTTCCTCTGTTTGGAAATATGCCAATATCTTTTCTCTGTCCTTGTAATTCAGTATTTTGGCTATTATCGGTCATAGGGTTGCTCATGGTGGAGGTTTATTGGTTAATGACCTGTGTGCACGTTCTACTGTGAATCTTTGGGTTGCCCAGCCCAATTTCCTGCAGTTACATATTTTCTATGTATGTCGTAGGATCTGATCCATCTCTATAATCCTTCAGCATCATCCGCTCTGTCTTCTAGGTTCTTAACTCGCTGTTGCAGGGTTCTGGTGTCCGCTGCCGTTGATTTTATGCACGTTGTTTTATCTGCCACTTTTCTTTTCAGTACCCCAGTTCTTTCTGCTAACGAGCACACATCTTGTCTCAGCACCCCGACATCAATGATGACAGCGTCCATCTTGGCTTCTAATGAGGATTTCAGTGCTGCTGTGGCTGCTAGTATTTGTTGCTCTCCAACCTTTTGTTCTTTAGGTGAAGCTTGCGTCCCTGGGGTCTTGCTCGTGTCCAATACTGCTGCCGCTTTTTTCGTGTATCCCTCCATTGTAGGTTGTTTGGACAGGTTTTTAATTGACTTGCAAGGCGTGTGTGGAAGTATTCTTGCTTGATTCAGTAATAGAGCACAATATGCTGAGCAGTTTGGTCACTGTTTTCACCAGTTGTAGCATGTCCCTGTGAGGTGTTTTCCTTTTGTTCCCCTATGTGTTTAAATGGGAATCCTGCCTGCTGAGGTAGGGGCTGTGATGAGCATTCAGAGCTACTTAATCCGGCACCTGTCTGTGTGCTGATGCTGTCTTCTTTTAAGGGGATCCCTCCACGGGTGTGCCTGTGTGTGGCGTATTTGCCAGTTGCTCATTCTCTGCCTGCTTATTATTTGCATTCTTGCTCTTTTTGTGGTGTCTGCCTTGGAATGTCATGTGTGGTCCGGCCTGGCTTTAAGTAAGGGTCTTGCACTCCCCCTGGGCAGACGTGGCCCTGTGCATCCTGTGCTTACATGCTGCTTTAGTGCGTTCTGGTATGGGGGGTGGTCTCGTGCATGCCGTTTTTCTATGCCAGTAATATCACGCCGCCCAGCTGGTGTCTTGGTGCAGGAGGGATAGGATTACCGGTGCACGCTCACCTGAGTTCTTCCTGGCAATCCTTCGCTACGGCTGTGTTCCTGCCAGGGCATCTAATCTGGTTCTGCTCCTCCGCATCTTCTGGCACCGCTACGGAAGTTGGAAGTCCTGCGTCGCACGGCTGATGTTAGTGTTGGAGCGCTGCGTGCCTCACCTCTCCTCTGCTGGGAGAATATCTCTGATTGCTTCTTGCGAGGGGCTCATCAGCCTCAGGTCTTTCACTCATTTATGAGTTGTTACTGCCTTGCTTCCAGTGCCATCTTGGTTTTCGGGCACCGCTCACACTGGGACTTGTGGGATTTTTTTTGCTCCAGTCGTCCCAGCTGTTTTTCTGATTTTCCAATGCTGTATGTGGTCCTACAGCTTTAGACACTGCTGTGTGCTCACAATGAGATGTTAAACCACTTATTAGCCGCATATCTTTCTGTATCGAGCAGGAGCGACGAAGAGTGCGTCTTCTCTACATGGCAGTTATCCATGCTGCCCATGTGTAATAAATACATGTTCTTGATTAAATAATTTTTATGAAGAATGGAAACTAGAGGTACTATACAGTATTTGTATCTGAACTGCACATCTTCCGGAGTGGTCTGCACACTAGAGAGAGGGGTAGCCCAATACTCGCTTGTTGTTTTTAGTTATCAGTTGACCATAAGGGAAATGCAGGGTTATTCTTCATGGGTGCAGTCATGGGGAATGTTTGCCATACTGTTTTGTTTTGAAGGAATGTGTTCTTGCCATGGGTTTTGAATTTTGGAGATCACTGTTATTGTTTTGGTTGTCAAGTTTTTTTAGTATTTATTTCAAGTTGGTTATACGATTGAGTCGGTGCAGAGGTGATATAACCATTAGACTCTCCTTGCAGCTCCTTTTAATGGGTGGCACATCGGTTCTTCGTTGCAGGCTTGATTGGATCTCTCATGGCGACCCCTATCCTCTCCATTTCCCTGAATGTTCAGGGTCTTAACTCCCCTATTAAGAATGAGGCAATGTTACGCAGGCTGTCCTCATTGGAGGCTTTCGTGGCCTTTCTCCAAGAAACAAACCTTTGCTCCAAAGTTTACCCCCGATCCATGTCGCTAGCAGTGGCCATAACAGACGCAGAGTCGCCATGCTGATCTGCAAGGGTGCTCCGATTAGATCCTGGACATGCTGAAGAATGGGGAGTGCAGATAACTTCTGCTTGCCTCCCCCCTTCTCAATGGATGGAGCGTTACCCTGGCATCGATTTACGTCCCAAACGAGAATCAGGACACCTTCCTTGCCTCCTTTTCCAAGGTCCTGGTGGGGTTCGCCGTTGGGGACCTCTTGATAGGATGGGACTTCAGTTGTCTGGTGGACCCAACAATTAATAAGTCACTCACCCATCATCTTCAGGGATTTGAAGAATTTCCAGACCATGACGACCCTGCTCTGCAATAAGACGCTCATTGAAACCTGGTGCTTTTTTCACCCCGGCGAGTGGGGGTACACATTATTCTGCTGTTCAGAGGCCATTCCAGGTTGGATATGATTCTAGTGTCTAGTTCCCCTCATTCCCTAAAGTGACTGGGATAGAGATCCTCCCTTGGGCCCTCTGAGACCACGCCCCTGTAAGACTGAGGCTAGATCCTGGAGCCATCCCCCCCACCCCCTTGGCCCCCCCTGGCGGATCAATGAGTTTGTTCTTTGGGACGTGGCGATGAAATCACATTTAGAGGAATCCTTGGCCAATTATTTTCGAGAAAATGAGGCCAGGAAGCTGGGTTTCCTGGTGGTCTGGGAAGCTGAGAAGGCAGTAGTAAGGGGAACCATAATCAAGCAAACGGCGGTTCACTGTTCACTTCTAGAAGGGGCAGGTAAAGAGAAAGAGAAGTTGCACACACAACTCAGCTTCTGCCACTCTCTCCAAAACCTTTGGCTGGCGCAACAGGCTCTAGAAGCGTACCTGGCAGAGAAGGCGCACCATTCTATCCTCCTCACAAAGCACTTTTATTATTCAAAGGGCAACGAAGCCAATAAACTCTTAGCTGCACAAATTGCTTAAACAGGCTTCACGCAATTGCATTGGGGCCCTAAGGGGTAGAGAGGGACGGCAGATAATCACTGAAGCAGGGAAATTGGGGGTCATGGAAGGGTATTTTTGCAGTGTGAGCTAAGCACCAAGGGGACCGAATACACACCCATTACTTTGTAGCCCGTGCTGCCCTTCCCACTATCCCTGTGGATATCTGGGAGGCATTTGAGGCCTGTACAACTGAGCTAGAGGTGGCTCATGCAATTCAAGCACTCCCGGCAAGTGAAGCTCCAGGCTCCGACGGGTTCTCAAACCATTTTTATAAGGTCTTTGCCCATGCCCTAATCCCCCATCTCACCAAACTGTTTAATTCCTTTCTCAATACGGGGAGGGTGGCTGACTCAATTGCAGAGTCGGCTACTTCCCTTTTGTTGAAGCCGGGAAAATACCCTGAAGATTGTGCAGCTTATCGCTCTATTGCGCTGCTGACCACAGACTCTAAATAGTCTTGAGTCTTGCTATTAGGCTGAGTGACGTACTCCCACTTTTAAGCAATAATGATCCGACTGGGTTCATTCATTAGGAACAGGGATGCTTAAGACAACATCAGTAGTAGTAGCTCTCATAGCCCTGTCCCCCCGTTCTCAAGAGGAACTCTCAATTTTATCTTTCGATGCACATCGCACCTTTGACAATGTGTCCTGGGAATATCTTGAGGTGCTGCTCCCAGCATACGGGTTTGGCCTGAAGTTCTCTAAGTACTTAATAGCTAATGGCTAATTTCCAAAACATTGTCTATGAGGTTAAAAGTAAATGGCCAGTGTTCTTCTCGGATCACCCTTGAGAAGGGCACCAGGCAGGGATGCCCGCTATCCCCCTGATGTCCGCTCTCGCCATTGAACCACTAGCTCAAATGATTTGCCTGCATCCTCAGATTAGAGGGTTATGATGTGAAGTCCTGACCCATAAAGTAGCGCTCAACGCTGACGATGTTCTGTGTTTCTTCTCAGACCCGCTGGTGTATTTGCCAAACCTCATGACCCTGCTGGAGGAGTTTACCTCAGTGTGAGGATTTCACATAAATCATTCAAAATCGGACCGGTTGAATATCACTGAACTGCCAGAAGTTATGCATGCCCTGAACGAGAGCAGTTGGGGAGGTTTCTTATTTGGGTGCTTGCATTGCGTCTCACTATAAAACCCTTATGGTAGCCAACATCCCTCAATTATTGAAAGAAGCAAAATATCTATTGAAGCGATGGGACATGCAAGAGATCTCATGGCTAGGTTGGATTAACGCAATTAATGACGCTGCTCCCCAAATTGTTGTACATATTCTAGATATTTGCGTATAAATGTAAAATAAATATTCCAATCGTCCGGGTATCTGAGCAGGACCTCATAGATCTTCAAAAAGACATTGGGAAGTTCATATGGTGTCCCAAACCCCCCATGTCTCTCGCAGGGTATTTCTTGGGTCCAAAGGTATTGAAGGTTTCAATGTCCCTTCAATACAGCAGTATTTCTGTGCCTCCCATTTGGCCCCAATGCTGACTTGGGCCTCTGAGTAGAACATCCCAAAATGGATCACGATGGAACAAGATTGCTCACCTTTCCCTCTTTTCCACCTCCCATTCTTCTCCAGGGGGACCAGGTGCCATGCTACAAGCCTCTTACCCACCAAGGAAACTACCCTTTTAAATTGGGACAAAGCCTGTAGTCAGCAGAAATTAGAGCTGGGTTGGGACCTTTTATCCCCGGTCTTTCAGAATCCGGATTTCACACTGGGATTGCATAGAAGGGCTTTTAAGGACTGGGAAGCGTTGGGCACCCTTGGACTGGGAGAACTGTACATTGATGGGATCGCCTCTCATTTGCTGAGTGTAAGGACAAATTCGGCCTGCAAGAAATAAACCATTTTCATTACTCTCAAATTCGCCATTGTGGGGTGAAATTAGTGGGGCCCCGGTCCCCAGTGGGTCTATAACTACTTATTGGGGATGGGCAAGGTTCGATGAAAATGTCCTCTATTGCTTGTTAGAGCATGCATCCCCCGATGACAAACTCCCATACATGAAGATATGGAAAGACGAGTTGGCATGGAGATCGGGAGTCTTGGCAGCGTATTTGGTTCAGAGCACATAAGAGCTCCTGCTGCACACAAGTAAAAGAGGCCTCTTTGAAACTTTGTTTTCACTGGTGCATGACTCCCTTGAGGCGTCATAAGATTCAACCTGAATACTTGGGGCAATGCTGGCATGGTTGTGGTCAGATAGGCACTTTAGCTCATGTGTGGTGCTTCTGTCCGACCATGCAGGCATACTGGGAGGGGATGAGTTCGGAAATCCAGGACATTACTGGCAGGCTCCTACCGGTGTGTCCCCTCACTTTGATCCTGAGGGACGTCCCAGAGGAGGAGGTCACTGGGTCTACAGCCAAATTGATAACCCACCACCTAATGGCAGCTAGAATAAATCAGGCCTGATTTGGGAAGATGCCGGAGTGGCCATGTCTGGTGAATTGGGTGAGAACTGATTGCAATGGAAAAAGTCTCTGCTTTAGTGACTGGTAGAATGCCAAAATTCACCCGCGCTTTGGCTCCCATGTTGCATTTGTTTGGGGGGTGGGGGGAAGAGTATGTGTTTTTTAGGCCACTATTGCTGAAAACCATGTCTTTGGAATGAGGGCTTTGGGGAGACACATCCGGTGAAGTCATACCAGGGGCGCCACCGCGCGCAATCATCGCAAGATTCTTGAACTACAGGGACAGAGATGCCGTACTGCAGATGACAAGATCGAAAGGATCCATCATCTACAATGGATCCAAAATTGCTTTCTTCCCTGACTTCACCAGGGAAGTGCAAAAAGCATGACAATCCTTTCACCCACTCAAAAAACGGCTACAGGCACTGGGAACAAAATACGTCCTAATCTTCCCGGCCCAGCTCAAAATATTCCACAATGGAACCACAGTGCATTTTACAGACCCAAAAGAAGCGTGGAACTAGGCAGAGACATATAGCAGGCGACTGGATGTGGTCCATTACGTTTGCCCCCTGTTTTCTTCTTGATACTCCAGAGAGACTCCCAGACAACAGACCACAACAACAACAAGAGGAAATGCTGCTGTAAGGAAATGAATAACAGATAAGCAACAACCACAAAACACAACATATTCACTGCACACTGAAACGCAACAGAGCCTATACTCCAAACCGAAATATGGTTACCGCCGGACTCGTATTACCATTCCGCCTCCGTGATTCTCGGAATTACCGGGGCATTACAACCCCGGTTTTCCGGGAATCACGGAGGCGGAATGGTGTTAATCCCCATCCCCATTCCCATTGAGTCCTATGGGACTCAATGGGAATGGGGATCATGGAAACACCGGCAGCATCTCGTAATG
Source organism: Ambystoma mexicanum (assembly GCF_040938575.1). Classification (NCBI taxonomy): domain Eukaryota; kingdom Metazoa; phylum Chordata; class Amphibia; order Caudata; family Ambystomatidae; genus Ambystoma; species Ambystoma mexicanum. Next base: position 824,869,072 of record NC_090930.1, on the reverse strand, counting down.
CTGCCGGTGTTTCCTCGTCCGCCTGCAGGCGGGCGGGGTTAAACCCGCCAGGTCAGACCTGGCGGGAACATCACCTCCCGCCTGCAGGAGTTGTGATCGCCCGGCATGGAAACAACGGTGGCGGCGATTTGTAATGAGGCCCATAGTCTTTCTAACAGAGACTCACCTAGTAGGTACAAACAATGCGCTATTTAATCGTTCCAACTATTGCACTGCTACACAGGCAGGCTTTACGATGGGAGCCAAGGGAGTACTGATATTAGTACACATGACTGCTACTCACCCTCACGAAAACAACCCAGGACAATGGAGGCAGATTCACGTATGCCACAGGCATGTTCTGGAACAAAACAATATCCCTATTGGTGATCTACGCTCCGCCTGCATTACAACCCATGTTAATGGAAGATCTAACACCCTTGCTGACCGATGATACCTCAGACATCCTGGTGCTAGGGGGAGACTTTAATGATGTCATGAATAATACACAGGATTGCACACACCTACGCAACAGAGACCCCAACCGAAGAACCAACCTGGCCACATTTGTAGAGGCATTTGGCTTCAGAGATGCGTGGCGAGATCTACATCCTGAAGAACAGCAATACTCTTACCACTCTGGGGTGCATGCATCATTGTCGCGCCTAGATTACTTCTTTGTACCAGCAGCAATAATACACACAGCAACACAAGCGGAATACCTTCCAAGGGGCATCTCGGATCACTCCCCCCTGCTCCTGACCATTACGACATGCAAACCATCGATGTGGAGATTGAACAGCTATCATCTGGGCTCCCCTGAGCTAATAGAACGTTTACAGAATGCCAGCACGACATATTTTGAACTAAACGAAGGATCGGTAGACTGCCCCATCACACTACGGGAAGCCTACAAACCAGTGTTACGTGGGGAGATCATTTCCTGGACTGCTGCACAAAGGAAAAAGCACTTGGAATCAGTGAGGGAAGCAGAGGCAAGTGTAAAACAAGCAGAGAGAACACACCTAACACAGGATTGCGCTGACACAAACAGAGCCCTGGTTCTGGCCCAGAAAAAACTGCAAAAAATTGCATTGGACAATGCAAAACAGGCACATGCAGCAATCAAAGCCAGAGTCTATGAAACAGGTGACAAAGCCGGGAAGATGCTTTCCTGGCTCGAAAGGAGAGACGAGGGGCACAATCATGTTAGAACAATCACATGCCACCAATCGGAACCACGAAGGCAAATTCTGACGGATGCAGAGATAGCAGAAGAATTTGCAAGATACTACGAGGACCTCTACAGGGCACCTGCATCTCCTCCTGAGGCCTCTATACTAGAAGGGATCTCCCTCTCCTCCCTAGATGCCGAGCAAGCTGCAGCCTTGGAAAAGGAAATTACGGAAGACGAGATTAGAACAGCCATGATGCAACTACAATCCGGTAAGACACCTGGACCGAACGGCTTCCCCATAGAAACCTGGAAAAAGATTAGAGGTAACGAATTGGCCCCACACCTGCTCAAAATGTACCAACAGGCCCGCACCATGAAATGCCTACCGGCAGACCTAAGAAAAGCTACGATAATTGTAATGCCCAAAGTAAATAAACCCCCAGACAAGTGTAGCTCATACAGACCGATCTCCCTTATTAACACTGAGGCGAAGATACTGGCCAAACTGTTAGCGATACGCCTACAGCGGGTCATATCATCTCTGATTCACCCAGACCAATGTGTCTTCAAGCCTAGTAGATCCACAAGAATGAATATTCGAAGAATACACCTAGCTATTGAGCGTGCCCAGGCCCTGAATATCCCCCTAGGAGTCCTCGCAATAGACTTTGAAAAGGCGTTCGATTCTATTCACTGGGAGGCACTCTGGGAGATTATGCGTAAAATGGGGTTTCGGGAGCAGTTCCTGTCCTGGTCCAACCAGTGGCCGAAGTGAGGGTGAATGGCTGGACATCTAGATCCTTTGCATTGGGGAAAGGGATGCGGCAAGGCTGTCCCCTGTCAGCCCTCCTCTTTGCATTAGCCATGGAACCTTTGGCCCAGTTGCTAAGAGATACACCCACATGGCATCCCGGGGGGCTAAACTGGGAAGACAAAGTCTCACTATACTCAGATGACCTATTGATATATATGCGAGATCCCAAGGTGACATGCGCAATGGTGACACAGTTACTTCAAAAATACGGGACCTTCAGTGGCCTGAAGGTGAATTGGTCCAAATCCACACGTTTCCACACTTTTTGCGTTAAACCAACTAGTCATGGAAACCCCAGAACCCTGGCCATATAGAACAGCTTCTGACCACTTTCAGTATTTGGGTATTAAGATTACAAGAGACCTTAATGATTACATACCCAATAACCTACAACCCATCACAGACCGCTTTGCTGGGGATGTGCAACATTGGACATCTCTGCCATTGACCTTACTGGGCCGTGGTGCATTGTTCAAAATGCTAACACTTCCTCGTTACCTATATATACTTCAGATGCCCCGTTACATATACCTGGGAAGACGTTATAAAAAATAGACTACACACTCAGAAAACTGCTATGGGGAGGTGGACGCCCGAGAACAGCTCTCCAAACACTGCAAAGATCAATATGGGAAGGCGGCATTGGCCTGCCAAGGCTACAGTCATACTATTGGGCCAGCCAAATGTCGGTAAAATAAATGACGCACTGCATGCGGAGACCACGCTACCGCATGTACGAGAATCACCACATTTGGAGCTATATGCTGCAACACCCAGAATAAACCCCAGAAATATGGCATTGCAGACACCTCGTATCTGGAGGGAGTCACACTCTTTTATAGGATGGGAGGACACGGTCACGCCAATACAACCACTATGGAACAATAGGAATCTCCCCGAGGTAGCCAAATTGCCGGAATGGCCAACGTGGGTCAGATGTGGGATAAACAAAGTAGGAGATATCATAGTAAACGGCACCATTAGACCCTGCAAACAACTGATTTGGTCCTTTAATCTACCAGAAGTGGAAAGGTACCACTACACACAGCTCCGACATGCATTACAACATCACCCATGCCTCTCTGATATGTCAGATAGCACCCCTCTAGAACGGAACGTGATCACAGACCACATTCAGGCAAATGTCACTACAGTAATGTACAACGTTATTACCTCCTTTGCCACACCAGAACTAACACGGCTCAAGACACAATGGGAAGGGGAGGTGGGGGAAAATATGCCAGAAGACTGGGTTCAAATCCTAATGTACCCCCGTGAAGCCGCCATATCAACTAGACTACGGCTGGTCCAACTAAAAATATTACACAGAATCTAGTACCCGAGAGTGTCCTAGTGAGGAAGGGACCTTCTTTCATATTATGGGAATGCCCACATATCATTCATTACTGGCAACAGTGCTGCGATATCCTCACAAGTGTCTTCCAACAGACGATCACCAGAGACCCTAAACTACTGCTACTGGGAGCAGACAGCGAGATTTGTCTAGATATGAAAAACTATGCTTCATGACTGCAACAACAATAATCAAAAGAAATATAGCCCAACTCTGGGGAGGAGCAGAACCGCTAAAAGTAGGCCAATGGATTACTGATGTACAAATCTGCATTGCCATTGAAAGGAGAGTGTACAGGGCCAGGGGATGTCCAGAAAAAGCAGGCAAGATCTGGCAAAGATGGGAAGACACGATATGATATGAACCTTTAAATCTCAGGATCTCGGACCCTAAGTTGGGGGGCATGAGCATTGCAATGGAGAACTTATCACTTGTCATAAAATATGACATGTAGTATATGTCATCTGTATGAGCACATATTCCATCAAACGTTATTGTTATTGTTAATGTAATCTGGCCCGGCAAGGACCAGTGGTTATATGTTATAAAACCAATAAAATATGTTATTAAAAAAAGAAATGTATGTGATGTTTGTAAACTCTGGACCATGTTACAATGATACCCCATTGCCTACCTAAAAATTCTGTTTATGCATTTTAGGGTTTGTATTATTCGTTTTTCAAGACCATCATTGAAGCACCCTCCTTTTTCACAGGACTTATAAGCATAATCGAAGACGCAAGCACAGAATACCCTTTGGTAATTAATGCATTGAAGAGATTCAATGTCTATCCTGAGGTTAGTGATTTGTTTTTCAAATGTTAATTTATGAAGCACTGTACTGTTCATAAATGTTCAAAAAATATTGCTTAACCTTCAAACCGCAATTGTTTTGTTGAATTGTCTCCTCGCTATAAATTGACACCTTCTAAATAGGCATGGATTATACTTAACTTTTTATTGGTGTAACAGATGGAATTCAGTAGTAAAATGGCAATTTAAAGCCTGCATTGTTTTGTCTAGATTCTGCGGATTTAAAGACATAAACCTATCTACCCACTTTATTATTTTAGTCTTGCATCTTTTAAAGGAAGAATTTCTCTATGAAAGGTAAGTGAAACATGATTGGTGCCCTTCTGAGCATGTTAGCATAATCCTTTTTCTGTTGTGACCAATATTCTCCACTTAACCTGTTTTTGCGGCCACAAAGACTTCTTGCAACTTTTAGGGGTTTAGTTTGCGGGTTAGACTTAGTGGTAAGGTAAACAGTTGGCTTTATTTGCAAGCCTAAAACAATTCTAATCCACAGTAGATTTACCTTCCACAACATAAGCCAATCTTGTACTCTTTGCGTCTGTCTGTCTGTCTTTCTCTCTCTTTTTAAGAGTCGTGTTGTCGGGTAAACATTTGCTAAAACCACTGCAGCTGTTCGTGAGAGTGTCACAAACGGAGGGATGTTTTTTTTTTCTTCACAAAAGCAGATATTCAAAAAGGGAAATGTGTTGGTTTGTGCGTTATATTTTTTAGTCCTGCTCTCCGGTTTGCTTTTTTTTTTATGCATGGTTTTTATATGTCCAGGCTCACAATGACATCCTGGCACTGTGGAAGGCTTAAAAGTTTGATCACTACTGAGCAATGTACGTGCCCTGTACTTAAACATTTTGTACGAAAGGTCAAGCTTAGGTCGTCAGAAATACGGTGCTGATTTGGTGCAGTAGAAACATTTTGTAACATGAAGGACAATGTTTTCAAATTGAATATTTTGCTAATTTCAGAAACAAAAAAGGGCAATTTGCATTTCTGACATATAAACACTTCTAACATTTAGAAGGGTTCCCAGATGTTCATGCTGCCCAGGTAAACCTTGTCTGCGAGTTCATTTTGGAGCACGTTGACATATTTTTCACATATTTTCTCTCTGCTTTGGCAGACTGCTTGTTTGAAGGACACTGTAGTACTGATCACTCGGACAATATTTGTTTTGTTTTATTCGTATTTATATAGCGCACAACAGCCCGAGGACATTGTGGCACTTGTTACATTACAAAGCTTAGTTAGTTACATGGTCATTAGCAATATATATACACGTTGCAATATACTTACATAGTCATTAGCAGTATATATACAGGTTACAATATAGTTATATTACATTTGTGTTACATTACAATATACATGGCAGAAGTGGAGGAGGCAGTCCTCCACTTGCTAGTTGAGGAGGGTGGCCTTGAGGTTGTTGCAGAAGACAGAGATGGAAGTTTCAGCTCTAAGGGTGGCAGGGAGTGAGTTCCAGAGTTTCGGTGCAATATAGGAGAAGCCTAGACCTCCCGCTGTGGCTCTCTTTATGCGTGGTATGTGTAGCTGGTTGGTGTACTGAGCTCTGGTGGGGCGAGTGGATGTGTTCCTTGATATTGCTTCAGATAGGTATGCTGGAGCGGTTTTGTTGATGCACCTGTGAGTGATGGTGAGGATTTTCAGAGTAATACAGTCTTTGACCTGGAGCCACCGTGCTTCACGTCTGGCGTGGGATATATGGTCTCTTCTAGGGATGCTCATGGCGGCTCTGAGGGCATTGTTTTGTGTGGTTTGCAGTCTGAATGTTTTTGGCGGAGGTGCCAGCTAGAAGGGCGTTCCAATAATCGAGTTTGGCTCCTATAGTTGCTCTAGCTATAGCCAAGCGGTTGGGGGTGGATAAGTAGGGTTTAATGGCATTGATGAGTTTGGTGCTGAACGCTGATGCAGAGGCTATGGCGCTGACTTGTTTGTTCATCGATAGATTTGCATCAATGTGAACTCCTAGAGTCTTGACAGAGGATGATACGGAGATGGTTGAGTTGTCTATGTTGAAGTTGTTGTATTGGGGGCTTAGTTTCGATAATGTGTTTGTCTGGCCCAGGATGAGAATTTCAGCCTTCTCCCCGTTAAAGAGGCCATTGATTGCCATCCAAGGTTGGATAGTGGCATAGATGTTGTGAAGGGCCGTGGCGTCTTGGTGATAGAGTCCAGATAGGGTTAAAAGTACTTGAGTGTTGTCTGTATAGTTTGTATATGCAACACCCATGGAGTCAAGTAGGTCGAAGAGGGGTTTTGTGAAGGTTATAGAGGTTGGGGGCTGTACAAGATCCTTGGGGGACACCGCAGTTTATAGTGGTAGGATCTGCGTTAGCTGTGTCGGAGTAGACCTTCATGGCTCTTCCTTCAAGGAAGGAAGTGATCCAGGATGCTGCTTAATTAGAGAAATGGGCTGCATGGGTGAGGTGGGTGGTGAGTGTTTGGTGATCTACCAGGTCAAAAGCAGCTGATAGATCGAGGAGGAGGAGTAAGGCAGGTTTGCCTTTGTCCATGATCTGTGAGATTTGATTTTTTAGGTCTAATAAGGTGGATTCTGTTCCATGCCCGACACGGAAGCCAGATTGTCTTTTGTCTAGTATGGAGTTAGCTTCTATGTATGATTGGATCTGGATGTGAGCTGCTTTGTCCAGGATTTTTAGGAGGAACGGGACGGTCGTTATCGGTCTGTAGTTGTTGGGTTGCGCTTGGTCAAGTGTGGCCTTTTTTTAGAAGTGGCCGCACCCAGGCTTCCTTGAGATTGTTTGGGACAGTTCCTGTTTGGAAAGATGCGTTAATGAAGGCAGTAATCAGGGGTGCTAGGTCATTGGGGCATTCCTTGATGATTTTGGGAGGGAAAATGTCTGCTCTGCAGGGGGATGGTTTGAGGTTTTTGATGAGATTAAGGACATCCGGTTCAGTGACGTTTCTGAAGGAGAATTGAGCGTGATTGAGATTACTACACTTGTCTTGTGTAGGGCGGTTGGTTTTTTGGTTTGGGAGGGCTTTGCAGTGGTTTTGGATTTTGTTCTGGAGGAGTTTTATTTTGTTGAGCATGGTGGACTGAATGCTGGCACACCAGGCTTTGTCTTTAGTTATCTCGTCAGCAGTAGCGGAGGAGGAGTGACTAATTCATTAAAGATTGCGAATAGTTCTTTAGCTTGGGAGTTGGCCTTTGAGATCCTATCATTGAAGGAGTTGGATTTTGCTGCTAAAATGGCTTTTTTATATTGGAGGGCTATTTGTTTAAAGAGGCTCTTACTTAGATCACTCGGATCCGTTTGTCAGTTTTTAAGCGACTGGCGCTTTTGAGCTGGCAGGGTTTGGAGTTCTTCCGAGAACCAAGAGTTGCAATGAAATGATTTTTTTTCTTTCTTGCTTTCAAGTGGGGCTATAGAGTTTGTGGCATCGGTGAGAGTATCATTGAAGATAGCTGATAGTATATTTGGATCCTGAGAGAAAGGTGGTGCTAGGCAGGGGCTTTTATGGTGGGGACGCAAGTTGTCTGCGTTGAGTTTTTTAGAACTTCTTATTGTGGCAGGTGGTGCGTGAGTGAGAGTCTTAGGTTTACGTTTGGTGGTGATGAAGAATTCGATGCATGTGTGGTCCGTCCAAGGAAGGGCGGTGTTTGAGGTAATGTTGGATGCACAGTTGTGATCCATGACCCAGTCAAGGGTGCGGCCTTTGGAGTGAGTAGGGGTGAGGACACTTTGGGAGAAACCTAAATCTGCGAGTTCTTTAGCTAGGGTTGCGGCAGATTTATCCTTAGGATCATTGTATCCTGAATGTAAGTCTCCTAATAGAAGGATTTTGGAGGACTTTTTAATGTTGTTGCTGAGTCGATGGGAGAGGTGCTCTTGGAAGTCAGCTGGGAGTCCGGGAGGTCTGTATAGGATGTGCATGTTGATTAGATTATTGGGGAGAGCGTAAGCTTGGCTGATAGGATATCAGCATTACCACCCCATGTACTATGGTCTGCAAATCTGATGGATAGTGAGTCTTTGTGGATAAGGGCGACTCCCCCTCCAATCTTATCACATCTATCTTGCCTAAGGATGGTGTAGCCTGTGGGTAAGGCTAGTGCGATGGCTGGGCAGGAGGCATCATTGAGCCAGAGTTTGTTGATGCAAAGTAAGTCCAGATTAAGTGTGGATAGTAGATAATTTATCTCGGGGGCATGTGCAGGTCGGGAGCATACGTTCAGTAGTGCACATTTAAGAGGTAGGTGTTGTGTGCCTTTGATGTTTTTGTTTGTACTAGTATGGGGTGAAGTGTTCTTGTTGTGGTGTGTGGTAGTGAGGAGCTTAATGTGAAGTAGTGTAGAGGCATGTTGGGGTGGTGTGGGGAGAGGGGCAATGCCTATGCTCATCTTAGCATGGGGTAGTGGTGCAGTGCAGGTGCCTAATCTGGTGTTTCTAGTTGTGATGGGTGTGGGTGTGGGTGAGCAGAGTAAATACTTAGGAAGTGATCGATTTCTGAGATTGCGGAGTCTGGTGGCTAGGCTAGGTGGCCGAGACTGTGTGATGTTGTAGTCTGGTGCTGCAGCATGTGAATTTAGTGTCGGGCGCTGGGTGAGGTGTGCTGGGAATATGTGGGGAGGCGTAGAGGCCATTATAGTGATGGTTATAAGGATGGCTTTTAGGCTGGCTGAGCGGAGTGTGGCAGGGAGAGTGAAACTATGCTATGATTGGGAGGTGCATTCTTGGGCATCATGATCGTGGAGAGTGGCTGTGTGTGTGTGTGTGTGTGTGTGTGTGTGTGTGTGTGTGTGTGTGTGTGTGTGTGTGTGTGTGTGTGTGTGTGCGCAGCTGGTGTGTGCTGCTGGTATGTGACAGAAATGACAGAGGGATCGTGCGACTAGTGCTAGGTAGTTCAGAGGCAGGGCATAATAGGTGGCAGTTCAACAAAATACAATGCCTAAATTCGATTTTCTAAGTGGGGCAGACAGAGGCTAAATGGTGGCAGGGCATAATAGGTAGCAGTTCAACAAAATACAATGCCTAAATTCGATTTTCTACGTGGGGCAGGCAGAGGCTAAATGGTGTCAGGGCATAATAGGTGGCAGTTCAACAAAATACAATGCCTAAATTCGATTTTCTAAGTGGGGCAGGCAGAGGCTAAATGGTGGAAGGGCATAATAGGTAGCAGTTGGCTGCACAAGAGGATACAGTACAAGCGGATAAGCAATACTGGTAAATGGCTAAATAGTATAGTGAGATATTATATAACAACAATAGACCAGGTGATAGCAAGCAATTGTCCAAAGTCAGTGAAAAGCAGAGGCACTCACAAGGTGTACCGCATGAAAGGATTAGGTGGAAAGGTTAGGTTCTGTGGAGGTGTGCGCAAGCTGCAGGGTCAGGGCAGGCTTACCAGAACATGGGCAGAGTCCTTGGCCCAGGCTTCAGATGCCTCTGGACAGGCTCCAGACAGGAAAAGTTCCTTGTGATGAGGATCCTTTGGATGAGGGGGCCGGCGTTTGCCTGCCGGCGCCTGATTGGCCTTCTGTATTTGCAGTTGGCCAATGGGGGCTCTCCTGGATGTCATGTGGTCGCCTTCTTGGCCCTTATCAGACTTTTAAGATTCCCCCTCTTTCTGAGGGCCAGGCTTGCAACATATTGTCAAATGGGTCCACGGATCCATAGCAGCCAGTCTTGCGCTTATGTTACCCCAACTATATTTGCCTTTAACAATCTGTCATAGGCTGGGCCACATCTTGCATCCCAACTTGGCAGTCCCAAATTACTATTAGGAAGTTTGCCTCATAGAATAATTTAATAGGTAACCCTGGGTGAAAAAGCCTAACTGGGCGGCTGAAACACATCTCGGGCTCATTATGCAGTCAAACACTACTGATCATTAATAGCCGGTTACTCCTTTAAATTGCTTTATAGACAATCACCTCGCTGTATGTCTAATCTCTGAGTGATCGATCCCCAAGGTTAGTGTCTACATTTTAGGCTGAATTCACACTTCCTGAAATCAGACCTTCATTCAGTGTTCAAACTATCATGTGCCTGATGCTTATATCAATAACGTGCCAGCTAGAAAATCAGGACAGCATGGACAGTGAGGCATTGTCTGTTCATTTTTTATAGTTGGACCAAGTGACTACATGTTCAAGGCACTTAAAAAAACAAACAAAAAAAAAACCTTTCTCTGCCACCGTGTGCAGGCAAAACATGAAAGATGCCCAATTGTTTACCTCTTTAAACTGGCATGGGCTGTGCGCTGTTTACAAGGGTGTCAGCCAGCATGGGAAGCTGAAAACATATTAGTACCGTTGGACATTGTTGACATGTTCTGACAAATGCGTTGATCTTTCTGTAGTTAATGCAGGTCACACTGTCATGAGATGTTTGATTGTTTCAGTAATGTCCGGTTGATTGCAGAAAGGACAGATGGTATTGCAACAGTTATGTTGTTTCTGAACATGTAATAATTCTTTTGTTGCATACAGATTTAACCTTAGGCGCAAGAACTGGTTTCGATGGTATCGACTGGGAATCTTTCAAAGATATTTCAAAGTCGTATTTAGTGCCTGAGATTCAGATGACCGATTTAACAGTGATTTGTATTTTCCTCTCTGCTGAAGGGTTTCAATCCAATCCTGTTTTCTAAGTTTGTATTTTTACCGCACTGGGGTTAGTCATCGGTGTCTGTAATGATGTCTCCAGGTGTGTCTCCCGGTGTGATAAATGAAGCATACATTTCTCGTTCCACTTCTTTAGGGGCCAAGGATAGGTTCCAGTTAGCTGTGGTATTAACACATTTTGTTTGATCCTAAGGTACTATGGAAGTGTTCTTAGTTGATGAGAAGAAGTTAATTTGAATTTGTTGTGAGAATTGGAAGGAAGAAAACCTTGTTGGATAATCTTGAACTGTTGGGTGAATTCAAGTTGGAATGTTAGTTGTCGATGGACAGAATCCTTTGGTTAATGTTTCCTTTAGGTTATTTTAGGCAGGGAAATCCTCTTCCGAGTAGGGATAGTGAGGTGTTTATCCAACCTTTTGAGTTAATAATATGGCATCTTTTTAAAAATCTTCACAAAGTTGTCTGCCTCACATTTCTGACCCCTCACAACTTAACACTCTGAACCTCCACTGTTTCGAACTCTACCACTGTAAAGTTGGGGTTCGCACACCACAAGTCTTTGCCACTGAGAGAGAACCACCATAGAGAGGCATTTGCCTCTGTGAAACTGCTACCAATGCAAGGCCCTTATAAAGTGGGTCCCAACCATCAGGAAGCTAACGCCATATTGAGCCACTTGCCACTGCGAAGCACCATTGTTACAGTAATGCAAAACAGGTAGCAGGTGCCCCTCTCTCGAAAGAACATGGCATGATAACCTGTTCTGTGGTTTTTACCCACTTTGAGAGTTTGCAGCCATCGCTTTTAGCTCACTGTACCTTTAACAAAGGAGGAATATCTATTTGCATATCAGTCTTTGTCCAGCCCACAAGGGCAGTCCATCACCGAAATACCAGGCAAACAGTACCAACAGCAACCCCATACACGTGTTTCAGCCTTGTTGGGCCTCATCAGTGAGGTGGAGCTGTGCCTCTCTGAGCACAGTGAGCAAGCAGTCCACGTCTGGGTTACCCTGGGTAATTTAGGGTGACCAACCCCAGGTTCCTTAGAAAAATGCAAAAAACAGAACAGGTTATCATGCCATGTTCTTTCTGGAGAGGGGCGCCTCCTACCTTTTTTAAAACATGTTTGCAAGGAACTTGGGGTTGGTCATCCTCGGTTACCTGGGGGAACCCAGATGTGCACTCTCTGCTCACTGTGCTCATAGAGGCATGGCTCCACCTCACTGATGAGGCCCAGCAAGGCTGAAAAACGTGTATGGGGTTGCTGTTGGTACTCTTGTCTTGTTCAGAAGGGAAATGCCATAGCATTTCGGTGCAGGTCTGCCCATGTGGGCGGGACAAAGACTGATATGCAAATAGATATTTCCCATCTGTGAAAGGTACAGTGAGCAGAATGCGATGGCTGCGTATTCTCTCAAAGTGGGGAAAAAAACCACAGAACAGGTTATCATGCCAGGTTCTTTTTTGGAGAGGGGCGCCTGCTAATTTATTTGAAAACCATTGTTCGTGTCTTACACAGTGGGGACTTACAACTCAGAGAATCTGCCATTGTGAGACCTCACCATCAAAGGTTTCTAGCCTTTTGAGGCCTCTGCCACAGGAAAACCACACCAACAAACAACCCCCCGGGGTAAGGGGACTATGTTGCCCCCAAGATAGTTTAGGCCCTGAGATAGTTAGACCCCTAGTATTCTTATGCCCCTGTAGTAGGTCCTGCCCCTGGGGTAGGTTTTGCCATTGGGACAGATGGACTCCTGCAATCGTTTGGCCTCTGGGATAGTTTTCCTGTGGGATATTCCACCCTTCAATATCCTACACACTATGCCCCCACCCCGGTCTTATTTTTTGATTAATTGGTTTTTTATAACATGCTTAATACCTGAGTTTGGTTTCTATGTGCGGATACAGGATTCAAACCTATGTTGCTCTGCGTGGTCTTGCTTCCAAGAACAGCATGTTGCCTCTGTGCTTGAATAGCATGAACAAACACAACTCAAGTAAATATTGCCTGCTAAAACTGCAGTAAAAAAGAGGAACATTGAACAAGGAAAAGTAGCCACAAACCATACAATCTGAGCGACTGGACATCAAGGAGGGAAAAAAAGAAAAAACCCTGTGGATAACCAGACAACCCACTAGGAAAAGACCCAACCAACTTAACTGGAAAAAACAGACCCAGAATCAAACAAGAAACCTAGCCTGTTACCAACAAGCCCACACCGCAAAAATGCATCGTACCAGGAAAGACTGACACACAAGAAATAGTCAAAATAGAACAAACCAAACAGAAGACAATCCATCTCAAACACCACAACGAAGAGGCAACCAACACCATAAACAGCACGCCAAACTTCCCATTGGAAGAAAGCCCCTTTGCTGGAACAAGACCAAAATCACTCTACTTATTACACTACCTGTCAACTTACTACCCACTCGCTCAACCAACTACCTTCAAACACCCTAAACACAATACAAGGAGGAATACTGGAAACAGAACAGACTCACATGAAATCCACAGAAGCACAACCAAAATAAATGAACTCAAAAAAACATTAATCACAAGAAATTGGCGAAACATAAAGAATCATCAACACTGGAAGGCTGAAGACCCTCTAGAAAACATAAACCCAAAATGTAACCTTCTGGATCTACCGTACGAAAAAACTGATGCAACAAAACCTAATACAGAATCTAAAGGAAAAGCATATGAATACCAACTCGAATTACCAATGCCACCTTCAAAGGACAACCAAAACCCAGAAAACAAAAAGATGCACAGCAAGCTAGTCCACGCTAGATCAATGTCCAAACACAACCCCGAGATATACAAACTCTTAATTGATGGAGAAACAGATGTCCTTTTCCTCACCAAAACCTGGCCAACTCAAAACATCAAGGTAGTCACTGTAGGGGAGGACTGGTCCAGGAGACCCCTCTCGCCTGCGTTTCCTCCCCAGGTGAGGGCTATGGCTCATTGGGCGTTCCCTCGTGCCACCCGGGCCCAGGTGGTGGAGGGCTCACCCGCTGGAGACATTGCCCACACGTATCGAGTGCCCACACGTATTGATTGCCACACAAATTTAGCTAGGCCCAGAAACCATTTTTTGCCCGGTAAAGATGGTGTGAGCTCAGCGCACTGTAGCGCGGCCCCCACCCTTGGAGAGTCACATCCCTGTTGCCGCAGCACCCTGGCAGATCTGCTGCGAGCACGTTCCCACGAACAAGACGGACATGAGCTAGCGAAATACGCTGACATTGTAACAGTTCACCTCCCGCAGTGCATTATCACTATCAGCATGACCCGGCCAGCAGGCCTGAACAATGAGAAGAACGGTAAAATGGTCACTTGATGGCAGACAGTCTTTATACATATGTATATATTAATGTAAAGACCACTTGCAAAGTATGCTTTCTTCCACAAAATCTCGTATAGTACAAACGCCTGTAGAATGTATTAAAATGAGAGAGCATGCTCCCATGATATAAGCAATGACGAGCCCACACCATTGCAGGTGGATGCTAATAATAAAGGAACGCTCCAGGGATCTGTTTGTTGCGTGGATCACTGGGCAACCTACCTCCCATGGTTTTGCGCCATAACTAAGCTAATGCTGCTAGAGTACACGAGAAAGCGAATGCAACTATACTATGAACTCATGTAAAGGATGCGCGAGAATGCACTTATCATGTGTGTATGTCTAAGCCCCTTATGTGCCACCACCGTCACGTACAGTGGCGGGTCGTTTTCTATGTACTCCACCGACCCAACTACTACCTCATTTACTGCGAATGTATATGCATGTAACTAAAATACTGTAACTGCTAGAACATAATATACAAATATGGTGCTCGGACTGGGTATAATCGAGACACATCCAGCAAAGTTAAATGCATGTTTTAAAGTGATTTTGAATAAGTATTATAGAAAGTGTTTGTGATGTCTTTACCTACATTCGGCAACACACGAGGGAGATAACTTTGTGAATGCGTGCAAGGCCATTCCCCCTCCCACCCTGCGAAGGCTGCCAAGACATGAAAACAGAGGCCCGCTCTGCGCTACCCCACCTCCCCCGACTAGACTGGAGCCACTTCAAAGATTTGTAGCCCCCACTGCAGCACCCAAGGCCGCGGCCAGCCACCTGCATTATTTACAGCACAGCAGTAAACCTTTGTCTAAACTCAAGCGCCCCCTCGTAAACCCCACAACCCACCGGACCATCTTAGACTTATGGCCCTGTGCAATCAGGACACCCAACACTTTGACAACACGCAGCAGAACATCCATAACAACTTCTAACAAGACAGAAAGACCTGGACCGCCCGTCCCAGGCCCCGAAGCTTAGCCCCTCGACCTATGGCCCCGGTCAACAGGACACGGGTAACCAGGCCTCGATATATTACCTCCAGACCCCTCACAAGGTGCATTCCTCCTGTGTTGCATTAACCTATAAAATAACCTATTGGAAGATTTACTAAAGAGAATAACACTGTAAATGACTGAATGACTGCGGTGTGCATGGCCGAGGGCAAGCAAGTCAGGAAAGGCATTCATCTCTGCCCCAGACCGCATTGGCACACCAACACCGCCCGGATGAACTCAAGCCGACCTGCCAGGCCCAGCCCAACCCACGAGGGTGACCAGTGACGTCCTTCAGCCAAGACCAACCACGCCGCAGCAGCACCTATAGTTAGTCGTCGCCACCCAATCCCAATGAACTTGTGCCCCCTATAGTATGTAGGTTTTGATGACGTTTTTTGTAAATATATACGCCTGTCTTTGCTATTGTCAGACAGAGCGCTCTCGGAGGTTGCAGAGTTCTTTGCATGCCCTATTCTGATTGATAAACTCCCATTTACGCTCACCCGCACTCTGTCTTGGCCTTATTCCCATCCTGGGAGAGTCCTTCATTGTCTCTCATTGCGGGGAGGATCGTGCTGTTTGGGGACGCTTGCTTTCAGTGGTGACCCCGATAGCGTGATTTTTATTTCTTCCCAACTCCTTATAACCGTCCCCTTTTGGCACGAGAATCTCCAGTCGAAAAGGGATACGCACGGTGAGCCGGCTCCGGGAGGCTGCCCGCCAACGGCGACCGGTACACTAAGAAGTGCGCACTCAATAGAGAGAGGGTACGGGATCCCGGTTGAAAAATCCCCTTTGAGTACCGCTCGCCGGAGCCGGGGCTGACTGTTGAGCTGACGGCGACACTGCCTGGACGGACCCAGTTTCGGAGACTATCGGTTCAAGACGGGCACGTGAGTACTGAGTGCGAGCGATTGTAAGGGGAGCGGGGAGAGAAGTGTAGGACCGGTAACGAAGAGGGGGGTACGCAGATCTACTAAGGATCATCTTGAACTTTCCTTGCTTTTTCTTTGCATATGGCCATTAGGATTACGAGGTGAATAAGAGATAAGAGTGACGGGAACCTAGCTCCGAAAGGGGGTGGAAGGCGGCGCCGCATAGTGCTATCTTGACTAGTACTGGGAATATATGAAGAAGTGGAATATGAAATAAAAGTGTTCAGCAAAAGGGGACACTGAGAGTACATTAGTGACCGCTATTACTTTTTTCCTTTTTTTTCCTTAAGGGTAGGGGGAGAATAAAGAACTGTGATTAGCACAAACTGAGGGAGACAGTAAGAGAAGAAGAGTCCTACTAGAAAGGGGGGAAAGCAGGTTAATATCTATATATATGCGCATCCAGATATTCAAATAAGACGAACAGGGACAGCCGGCTAGGGAGGAAAGGGAGGGCAGCTTGAATGGTGAATTGAGTGGTGCCAAGAGGTGTGTGCACCTCGTATGTGCTAGAAGACATTTTGATGTTGTGAATGTGTGAAGTGGTTATAAATGTGTAATAATAAAAATTGTCATGGTAAGTGTGGTCGGATAAAGGTTTTTTTTTTTCCTTCTAAGACAAAGTCACCATAGTGAAGTGAGTGAGTACCTTTTTGATTTCCAGGCCGACATTGTCAAAATAAAGGATGGGTTGCTCTTGTATGTGCCCCCCAAAGAGAACAGAATAGACATTGTGTACGGCCAGTTTTGTATTGTGCAGTCAGGGAGGAGGAGAGCCCAAAGGGAGCCAACATTGAATGTGAAGTAAAATATAAAGAATAACATTGATACTGCATTTACATTGTAGTTGCAAACACACGGAGACACACCAGCACTAGGAGGGCACAGAGATGGGGGCTGAAATACCCTTATCACATATTTGTAAGAATCTCCCGGGATACGTGGAGCGGATTAAAAAATATCACGACCAATGGATGACCGAGCTAAAGGGGGAGGGGTTACCTCAGATTTGGCCCGAGGGAGGGTCATTTGATAAAAGTGTTCTGGATATGGTGGCCACATGCATTTTTCTAAAATACAAAGGAAAGCAGCTGAAGAATAGGAGGGAAATATTAGATCTTTGGAGGTTATTTGAAGAAGTACCACCGCCTAAAACACCAGCATTAAATCCTGATCTCCCGTCCACCACAGACAATCCACTACTAATACAGAGAGATGTCAAAGAAGTGTCAAGTGTAGCGCCACCAGTAGAGGTAATAAGTCTGTACCCGATATTAAAAAAGCCTGTGCCCGCAGAGGGGTACAGTGACCCCACTTACATACCTCCCCCAAAAGATACTACACCCCACCGGCCCACGGCACCTCCGCCATATGAAAGCACGAGGGAGCGAGCCCAGGCAGGCACACAAAGGGTAGATATAGAGAAGCTCACAGATGATTTAGAGTCAAGACTGTCGATAGCAAAAGATAAGCTCTCAAGGATAAAAGACATATGCGAACGAACAGCACTAGATGCAACTAGATCAGGGCGTACGTCCAGAACACCAGGTGAACATAGAAAGCCCGAAGCGGGGTGGAAAAAGGGCGAGATCCTGTTCAGAATTGAGGAAGAACCAACGCGAATAATAGAAGTAGGGTCCCGAGAGGGAGATGTTGTAAATGAAGAAAGGCTTGGGGGAATTAGAGAGGAATTGCTGTGTGATATAAGGGACGAGTTAGAAGAAAGCGACAGGTTGAGTATGGCGATGGGAGGGGGAAGCGAGGGGGAGGAAGGTACGTGTTCAATGAGAACACTGGACGATGAATGGACGGGGCGATTAAGGAACAGAGTGGGGAAAATGGCACCACTGGGAACATCAGCAGCCAAAACGGGCCCGGATGGGACGACGAAAGGGAAGCTACAGCTCCCGTTGATACACAGGGGAGGAGGGAGGCCTAACTATATCCCATGGGCGCAGATGGATAAAGCCAATTTATTAAAGCTATTGCCCCCGTTATCAGGAGGGGCAAGTAAGTGGATATATATGCCTTTGAGAAACATACTGCTGGGGTACCCCTAGCTATAGGAGATGTGAAAAGTCTGCTCGTGTCAGCAGTGGGCGATCAGGCTGAAAGAGTATGGGTAAAAGCCGGTTTCCCGGGAGTAACGTTAGACTGTGACCGCCATGATGGGGCATCCTTTAACACAGTGCGTGCCAGGGTGTGGGATGCCTTACGCGAAACATTCCCAGACACACCGGACTTACAGTCAGTGATGCAGTGTACAATGAATGACGGGGAGGAAGCTATGGATTACATTTTTCGGGTCCAAGAGATGTGGAGAGCAGAAACGGGCACGCCCTGGTATCAATTGACATCTTTATTTTATTTTATTATAAAGAGAGGGCTCCCAAAGGAAGTGCTGAAGGCGCTTGACAAGATAGCAGGTATTGAAGCAAAGGGATGGCCAGAAATTCAGAGCATAATAGTACACCATTGTAAACGAATTAAGGAGAGGGAGAAGGAGGTGGCGCAGAAAAGATTGGCAGACGAGGCGAAGTTAGTACAGACAAAGTTAGTGAAGGTTGCAGCAGCAGTAGCCGCGCTCCCACACAGTAGGGAGGGAGATGATGAGGAGGAGGGGCTGATAGCACTCCAAGGAAGGGTGGCAACTAATTGGGCGGGAACAGCACAGCGGCAGTGGACTGAGCAGGAGCAAGGTGGAGGTCCGCAGTGGCAAGAGTGGACCCCTCGAGGGGGACGAGGTGGGTACAGGGGCCGGAGAGGAGGCGGACAAGGGTACGGGGGAATGGGAGGAAATGGATGGCAGGGTCCCAGGGGCCCCCAGGGGAGTTGCTGGAACTGTGGACGATGGGGGCTTTACTCCAGGGAGTGTAGAAGTAGACAAAACAATGGGTTCCAAGAGGAGGAGAATTATGGTCATCCACACCCAGGGAGCCCATATGGTCTTCCAATGGGACAGCAGCAACTAAGAAACCCCGGCCAGGGTACCACGGGCCAGCAACAGGGACCCCAGTATAGGACACAGAACCACCCACAAAACAATGACAGTATGCAATACACACCAGGTAACCCTTTCGCGACAACAGCAAACGGGGCCCCCGCACCAGCACCTTACAGTGGCATGTCAGTGGTTTCAGGGAGTGTTTTTAATGAGGGAGGGGCGATGAGATACCCCGCATAGGACAGCCCACAGAGAACACTTGCGTGTCCAGTTCTATCCACCACCTACAATGCAGCAGAGGAACCATTGGTAGGGGCGCAGATAGGAGACAAGCAGTTTATATTCATGGTTGATTCGGGAGCGGAGAAATCATGTGTCAGAGAGGGCCGATTCCCGTTATCTAACAGGAAGTTAGAGACGCAGGGGTTCTCTGGGGCTGTAATTGAAGTTCCTTACACAGAAGCTTTGGATGTAACGGTGGGGGGTAAGACTGTGAAGGCACCCTTATTGTATTACGAACATTCCCCAATAAACTTGCTAGGGAGGGATCTTCTGAGCAAACTCAACATGACCATATCATTTACCGAGAGAGGAATAGTGTGTTCTACACCTGGGATATGCCCCTTGCGTGCGATGTTGGTAGTGCAAGCCTACACAACCACACAGGAAATACGAGGGCTGCCACAAAACGAGGAAATGTTTATCAAAGGGCTAAAAACTCTGGCCCTCATAATTCCCGAGCTAGGAGGCATGGACTGGAAGATTCCGGCGGAGTTCCTCTTCCGCCCCATAGTGTGTCCCAACACAGCACCGGGATCAGTGGTATCATTAGACTTGCACGCTGTACAAGTGTCAGCAAAAAGGATCGCTGTGATTGGAGTGGACGAGGAAGGGTGTGAGTGGCGCACAGTGCTGTGCACAAACGCCAACATCGCCCTACGAGAGGTAACAGATGAGGATCTCTTTTCAGACACGGAAGGGGATGGTGAGATAGTAATGGAAATAGCGATGCCCTGTGATATTTTAATACAAGCAAGGGAGACCCCCGTCCAATTGATGACAGTGGTAGGAGCACCACCGTCATTTTTTGATGACGACATGAGGCTCGTACCAAACAACTTATGGACAACAGGCCCCCATGATGTGGGACTGTTGCATGGAGTACAACCTGTGGTAATAAAACTAAAGCAAGGAGCAATTCTACCGCGAGTTAAACAGTATCCTTTGTCTCGTGAAGCTGAAGAAGGGATAAAAGAAACAATAAATGCCCTACTAGCACAAGGGATGATAGTGCCTTCAAGCTCCCCATGTAACACCTGTATTTATCCAATCAAAAAAGCAAAAGGGGGGTCTTGGAGGATGATACAGGACTTACGCCCCCTCAATGATGTAATTCAGAAGGAGTTCCCTCTAGTCCCGAACCCTGCATCAATTCTATGCAGTATCCCGAAAGAGGCATCACATTTTACAGTAGTAGACTTGAAGAACGCATTTTTCTCTATACCCCTGGCTGGAGAGAGTAGATACCTTACCGCCTTCACACTGGGGGGTAAAAGATACGAACATTGCAGATTACCACAGGGATACTGCGAGAGCCCGAGCATCTTCAACCGCGTATTACATGAAGACCTAGGAAACCTATCAGTTGAGAGCACCATTATTCAGTACGTAGACGATCTACTAGTATGCGCACAAAACGAAGAGAAATGCAGAACAGATTCCATAACATTACTGACTTTGCTGGCCAACAAGGGGTACAAAGTGGACAAGGGAAAGCTACAGTACTGTCTGACAGAGGTCCTGTACCTAGGACAGCTGATTTCAAGAGATGGGAAAAGAATAATACCAGACAGAGTAGAAGCCATAAGATCAGTAGGAGAACCCACAACAGTAAAGGACATGCAAAAATTCCTGGGAATGTGCAATTACTGCCGAGCATGGATATTAGATTATGTGGCATACACCAGGCCCCTATTACAAGCATTAAAGGTGGCCCAACAGGAGAACAGGAAGATGGAATGGACGGAAGAGATGAGCTCCTCTTTCCAAACATTAAAAGATTTGATTTCAAGCGCCCCAGTACTCGCAAACCCTGATTATGGACGCGAATTTTACCTATTCTCACACTGCAAAGAAACTCTCATGACAGCAGTGCTGACTCAAAAAACGTCCTTAGGACACAAGCCACTGGCTTACTATAGTGGTACTTTAGATGCCGTGATGCAGGGCCATTTCGCGTGCGAGCAATCACTCGCTGCAGCCGCGTTCGCGATTGAAAAAAGTGCCACAATAGTAATGGGTTGCCCTGTGACATTGTTTGTGGAACATTCATTATTTGCAATACTCGAGAGATCAAAAAGCACACTGACCACACAGCGGGCGACCGCCTACGAGATTATATTGTCCAGTGCCAACATCCATATAGTGAGATGCAAGACAGTCAACCCCGCCACATTCATTACAGAAGCGTGCACACTGGAAGACATGCAGAACCACGATTGTGCAACCTACACAGGAGAGAGAGGGGAGGACACAGTGGTGTGTGAGAACGCTCTAAGCGAGGGGGAAGTGTATTTTGTGGATGGGTCCGCATCAATTGACGTGGACACGGGAGAAAAACACGTTGGCATGGCAGTAGTGAGGTTAGAAGACGGTGAGTATGAAACACTGGTACAATATCGCCTCCCATCACATTACTCCGCACAGGCAGCAGAACTGATTGCGCGCATAGAAGCACTACATGCAGCAAAGGGTTGTGCAGTGACAATATACACAGACTCAGCTTACATGACAACTACAGTACATGGAGGCCTAGCAAGATGGGGGCGTAGGGGATTTAGGCGGGCAGACGGAACACCAGTACAGCATGCAGAATTGTTGAAAGAGTTAATTGAGGCCCTGCAAAACCCTACAGCAGTAGCAATAGTAAAGTGCCAAGCACATACATCCAACACAGATGTTGTGTCTTTAGGGAACGCGGCAGCGGACGCTGCCGCCAAGGAGGCTTCCTATTTTCAGAAAAATGACACAGGTGAATACATGCTTAAGCACAAGACGAACGCAGAGCCCCCAGAGGGATATAATATGATGCCCATACCACAAATAATAGAATTGCAGGAAGGAGCCAGTGCAGAGGAAAAATTAATGTGGATAAAGCGAGGGTGCAGCAAGTCAGGAACAGACCTGCTGTGGCGGCAAAATAACTCTGGGAAAGTGGTAATGCCAATACAGTTATTAGAGATTGCATTTCAACAGCTACACTTCCCTGCACATAACACCAAACAGCACATCGCAGCAGAAATACAGGAAGAATGGTTCGTGCCCTGTCTCCAGGAGCATGTGTCTCGATTGGCAATGGAATGTACAACATGCCAAATATACAATTCAGGAATGACATTACGCACTCTCCGGGGAACAATTCTTAAACCCATTGGCCCATTCAAGGAACTGCATATAGATTACGCAGACATGGGGGAAAGGTGTAATGGCGCACGGTACATGATCGTGGTTGTGTGCCCATTTTCAAGGTGGGTGGAAGCAGGACCTTGCGCACGACCTGATGCCAAGAGCGCCGCCAAGTTCCTAGTAAGGGAAGTGTTCCCGCGCTGGGGAATTTGTGACGTGATTCGCTCAGACAACGGCACTCATTTTGTGAATGAGCTTTTTAAGGAAGTCACTACATTATTGGGAATAAAACATAAATTATGTTCAATTTATCATCCTCAAAGTAATGGCGTAGTGGAAAAGATGAACGGACTGTTGAAGGGCAGGTTATCAAAACTATGCTTCTCATTAAAGAAGAATTGGATTTACTGCCTACCCCTTGCGCTATTTGAATTAAGAAATCAGCCAAGCAAAGACCACCATTTGTCCCCGCACGAGATCGTGACTGGGAGACGGATGAACACAGCACACTCGCCACTGCGCGAACACTCAGACGCTCACAGAAGCGCCGCGATATTGGGAGATGAGTTCACAGATTATTTAAGGAAATTGACAAGGGCAGCGCGCGTGATATCAAAGCAACTCTCCCCACCCTTCACTAGAGAAGAGGGAAATGTAACAGGCGCTGTCACGGAGCCAGGGCAACAGCTACAGCTAATGCCAGGCGACTGGATTTATGTCAGAAGCTTTGTGCGTCGGTGGAATGCACCACGATTCCATGGCCCATACGAAGTAATATTTTGCACGCCCACGGCAGTAAAGGTCAAAGGCTTGAGGTACTGGGTGCACTTGACCGACGTACGGAAGGCATATAGCAACGTACAAGAGGAGGTAGATGAGGAGGCACAGACAACAGCAAACGATGCAACTGAGCAGAATGTCTGAATATGAATTTGTGTGTGTGTGTGTTGGTACTGGACTTGAATAAGAGAATAACTGATAAGGATACTTAAGGAAAAAAAATGTGTTTTCTCTTTTTATCTTGTTGATTTGTATATAATTAATGAAATGACCAAATTATGGCCTGTATAAACCCTTGTCTGTGGATACCCATCCCCGTATCCCCACCCGCTTCCATTCCCCGTCAAATATATATTGGCACTGATGGTGCTAGCAAAATGTTTACATGCATGCACTTAATGCACTTTTATATCTCAAAACAGGAGCTTCCATGGCATCTAACGGGCAGCCTGCAACGGATAGAATTAGTAGAATGAGAGAATTAGTACATGAGAGATGCAGATATTCGTATGAGTGTGGATTATCTGTGTGCATCACATTGTTTTTTATGCTAATGTTTGGTCTGGTTACATATTGGTTTGTAGCGTTCATCTCTATCGAGATGAACGAGGGGGGAGGGATTAACAGCACTACTGGGCCCAATACAACTACAAGGGCCAATACAAGGGAAGGTGATTTTTTGAGATGGGACGGAACTAAACTTGTATGGGGGTATCATACCACACCATCCAGTGCTGTCATCATACAAAGAAAAAAACCACAAGGTGGAATGCAGAACAACACAGTGTCTCCACCAGGGGTATCTAATTACAATGCCCACAGTTTAAATGACCGAAACCCGTCTGCCATATCGTGGTTGTATAACACCCCCACCAGCCAGCCTGCCCCCATACTAAACAACTACCTGCCAGATAACGTCAGGAAGGAAGAGGAAAAGCTGCTAGCCATACACAAAATATTATATGATGCATGGGCCAAGGGGGGCGGGAATGAGAAAGGGGGGGTCTAGTTTGTCCCTTGCCCAGGGAGTTGGGAAGTATATGAGGAATAAGAACAACAGACGGAAGAGGGAAGCAGGGAGGAGGAAGTATGATGAGTACTATGGGCTAGGTCTAGATAAGATGGAAGACCCACGACACCCCCACCAAACAAATAAGTGGTATGCAGATATGAGTGCCACGGCTAAACAAACAACAAACAAGAGCTGTTATGTTTGCTCCCTCATCCCTCACGCATCAGGTACACCCAAAGTACTGTTACCAAAAGAGTTGCCAATTATAGATGCCCAATGTCTCCTTCATCTCACGTTATGCAGAATTAAGAACACCTTCCAGGCACATGAAGTGACTTTTCAAATGCTGCAGAACGAGAAAACGTGCTACCCAAAACCGTCAGGGGTTGTATGTCTGAAAGAACCATTTTTTGCAATCGAAGGGACACTTTTTTCTGATAACAAGTGGAAGAACGAAGAAGTAATGTGTAAAGCTGAAGCACTGAGAGGTGTGGCACCGGAGAAATTGCAATGGATAGAAGAAACGTGCACACCCGTATGGAGGGAACACATTTCAAAGTTAACTTGGGTTACGCCCATCGAAAAGCCTTTCAAGCTGCAGAGTGAAAAAGACTATGAACTGTGTTTTAAAGGAGAAGGGAGAACCCCCATGGGAACAAACAAGAGCTGTAACAAGACCCTCACCATCCCAGATCTAAGAAAAGGGACTGCGGCCTTATGGACACGTACTGGGTATGCGGCAACCAGGCATACCTACACCTCCCCCCGTCGTGGAGTGGCAGCTGCTCAATGGCCACTCTGCACTCAGCCCTAATGGTGATACCCGAAAGCCACATCGTTGGGAGCAAAAGGACACAGGAACGCATGCAGCAAAGTGTGGCTCAACCAACTTCAGAGTCACAAATGTATGTCCTGTCTTCCGGAAGCAAGGGAGAGGTGCTGACCCGTAACAGACGAGCATCAAATTATATATCAAAGGCATCATCAGAATTATTGGCTCAGATCCCAGACAAATATCGATTATTCAGCTCAGCAGAAACATTTTTTGCCTCGCTCGTATCAAGTGTCCAAGCAAGGGCTAACGCAAAATGGCTCCAGATAACTCGTTGGGAACTAATTCAGCTGGCAAACGACACTGAAGAAGGTTTTAACATAATAAAGGTCGAACTAAGAGCCTTGCGACTGATGACCATGCAAAACAGGTATGTCCTGGACCTGTTGACGGCGATGGACGGCGGTGTTTGCCGAAAAATAGGAAGTGCCTGCTGCACTTTCGTACCTTCTGAAGACGCAGAGAACGGCTCCCTGTCCCATGTGATCGAAGCAGTCCACAACCTAGGAGAAAAAATGAAGATGGAAGGTGGAGCAGAAGATAGTACATGGTTCGATAACATCTTTTCCTGGGTCCCCTCATGGCTTGGAACAACTGTGAAATTTTTGATGCCAGCTGTGGTGTTCCTCCTTTTGATTTTCTGCCTGTGCCAGGTGGGTCTTCGAGTCTGTGCTAACGCAGTACCAAATGGTGCAATGATGATGGTGACAATGGGCAACTCACACGGTACAATAAAAACGATGCAAGAAGCACAAGTACAAACAGGGGTAGACAACACACCCAGGTACCAACTGGTGCCCATGTACCACGACAAGGATATTGTAGATAAGCTGTGGCACACCACCATCAAAGAGCCCCGCATACTAGAATGGTACGAGGAAGTTTGGGTAGATTTGGAGGGAGATGGTGGGTGTATATATCTCACGTGTACTCCAGATGAATACGCCAGGAGAGGTGAGAGCTTAAGGGGGGTGTGCAGAGCATGGATGCCTATCAAAGGAACTCCTGCATGGGATGAGGCAGTGATGGACGAAGCAGAATGTAGGAGGATAGAGGATTTAAAGAATTCGTTACTTAAGTAACGAAAGGGGGGAAATGTAGGGGAGGACTGGTCCAGGAGACCCCTCTCGCCTGCGTTTCCTCCCCAGGTGCCCACACGTATTGATTGCCACACAAATTTAGCTAGGCCCAGAAACCATTTTTTGCCCGGTAAAGATGGTGTGAGCTCAGCGCACTGTAGCGCGGCCCCCACCCTTGGAGAGTCACATCCCTGTTGCCGCAGCACCCTGGCAGATCCGCTGCGAGCACGTTCCCACGAACAAGACGGACATGAGCTAGCGAAATACGCTGACATTGTAACAGTTCACCTCCCGCAGTGCATTATCACTATCAGCATGACCCGGCCAGCAGGCCTGAACAATGAGAAGAACGGTAAAATGGTCACTTGATGGCAGACAGTCTTTATACATATGTATATATTAATGTAAAGACCACTTGCAAAGTATGCTTTCTTCCACAAAATCTCGTATAGTACAAACGCCTGTAGAATGTATTAAAATGAGAGAGCATGCTCCCATGATATAAGCAATGACGAGCCCACACCATTGCAGGTGGATGCTAATAATAAAGGAACGCTCCAGGGATCTGTTTGTTGCGTGGATCACTGGGCAACCTACCTCCCATGGTTTTGCGCCATAACTAAGCTAATGCTGCTAGAGTACACGAGAAAGCGAATGCAACTATACTATGAACTCATGTAAAGGATGCGCGAGAATGCACTTATCATGTGTGTATGTCTAAGCCCCTTATGTGCCACCACCGTCACGTACAGTGGCGGGTCGTTTTCTATGTACTCCACCGACCCAACTACTACCTCATTTACTGCGAATGTATATGCATGTAACTAAAATACTGTAACTGCTAGAACATAATATACAAATATGGTGCTCGGACTGGGTATAATCGAGACACATCCAGCAAAGTTAAATGCATGTTTTAAAGTGATTTTGAATAAGTATTATAGAAAGTGTTCAAATGTTTGTGATGTCTTTACCTACATTCGGCAACACACGAGGGAGATACCTTTGTGAATGCGTACAAGGCCATTCCCCCTCCCACCCTGCGAAGGCTGCCAAGACATGAGAACAGAGGCCCGCTCTGCGCTACCCCACCTCCCCCGACTAGACTGGAGCCACTTCAAAGATTTGTAGCCCCCACTGCAGCACCCAAGGCCGCGGCCAGCCACCTGCATTATTTACAGCACAGCAGTAAACCTTTGTCTAAACTCAAGCGCCCCCTCGTAAACCCCACAACCCACCGGACCATCTTAGACTTATGGCCCTGTGCAATCAGGACACCCAACACTTTGACAACACGCAGCGGAACATCCATAACAACTTCTAACAAGACAGAAAGACCTGTACCGCCCGTCCCAGGCCCCGAAGCTTAGCCCCTCGACCTATGGCCCCGGTCAACAGGACACGGGTAACCAGGCCTCGATATATTACCTCCAGACCCCTCACAAGGTGCATTCCTCCTGTGTTGCATTAACCTATAAAATAACCTATTGGAAGATTTACTAAAGAGAATAACACTGTAAATGACTGAATGACTGCGGTGTGCATGGCCGAGGGCAAGCAAGTCAGGAAAGGCATTCATCTCTGCCCCAGACCGCATTGGCACACCAACACCGCCCGGATGAACTCAAGCCGACCTGCCAGGCCCAGCCCAACCCACGAGGGTGACCAGTGACGTCCTTCAGCCAAGACCAACCACGCCGCAGCAGCACCTATAGTTAGTCGTCGCCACCCAATCCCAATGAACTTGTGCCCCCTATAGTATGTAGGTTTTGATGACGTTTTTTGTAAATATATACGCCTGTCTTTGCTATTGTCAGACAGAGCGCTCTCGGAGGTTGCAGAGTTCTTTGCATGCCCTATTCTGATTGATAAACTCCCATTTACGCTCACCCGCACTCTGTCTTGGCCTTATTCCCATCCTGGGAGAGTCCTTCATTGTCTCTCATTGCGGGGAGGATCGTGCTGTTTGGGGACGCTTGCTTTCATCACGCACAAATCCCTACCCAACAACTTCAATTGAAACAAGCCAACAGAGAAGGAAAACGGGTGGAGGTCTTACCGTTTCATACATAGATCACCTAAAGAGGACAACAGCACACCACTTAAAATCCCAAACTGTGAATCACCCCTTCTGTACTAGTCATCTGCAGACCGCCAACATAAATCTCTAGTTTCACGGACACACTTGTGGGTGCCATCACCAACATCGCCAATAAATATGACCACTGATCATACTAGGAGATTTCAACATCTGGTTTGAAGAAGAAAACGTCAATTCACCTAAAGCACTTACAACTCAACTAGTAACATTGCAGCTAACCAATTGGACAAAAGGAGCAATACACACAGCAGAGCACACCGTAGATGCAATCCTTTGCAAACGAAAACTGCTCACAGCTGCACCCCTGATGCAGATTCTCTGGAGCGACCACCTCATAATATCCTTTGTGATCCACCCGCCAACCTGAATACCCTATCCTCCCAAAAACTCCTCCAATTCAGAAAAGAAACTGGAAATCCATAAACATCGCAGAACAAAACACCAGACTAGAATACACAAAACTATCAATCACCGCCTTGGACTCATCCAACATTGAAGAAAGAACTAAGATGATCAGAAAATGGATCACAAAAACACTGCACCGGAAAAACCATTCACCCCCTGACTAAAGAAAACAATGGTGAGATGGTTCACACCAAACATCAGAGCACTGAAGCAAACTAACATTAAACTGGAATGGAGGAAACACTATGATCAACAAAAAATGATGTACCAAAGACAGATAGGACTATACAAAGCCAGAATACTTGAAGCAAAAAATATTACAAGGAACGTATCACAAACTCAAGCAACACCCAGAAAGATGTTAAACATCGAGCTAAGAAACGCAACTCCTGGTAACAGCACACACACACACCCCCTCACAAACATTGCGTGGACCTTGCAGAGCACTTCAAAAACAAAATCACAAATATCCAATAAGTCATCAAGAGCATGCCCAAAAACACCAACTCTCCCCTAACCCGCCAATGCCGGAACCAACTACAAGACTAAACTACTCACCAATTTCGACAGAAAAATTCACCACCTCAGTGAACAAAAGCAAAAGAGCTGGCTTGCCAGCAGATCCTTGCCTAACTGGTTTGTACAAGACAATCTTCAACCAAAAAGCACCTGCAGAATACTTATGCAACCTCTTCAGCCATTTACTAGCAACAGGAAATGTGCCGCAAGCTTTCAGGTTAGCATACATCAAGCCACTCCTTTAAGACCCCTAGGGAAACATAGAAGACCTAACCCAACCGCCAACCAATTGCCAACATCCCGTACCCGGCAAAACGCATAGAAAGCTACGTTTATGAAAACATTCTGGAACATGTAGAAAACAATCTGATACTAGACCAGGCACAAGTCGGCTTAAGACCCATGAGAGGACAGGAAACCGCATTACTAGCTATGTGGGATGATCTAAAATCCAACGCAGACTCCGTCACAATGGCACTAATACTACTAGATCTAACGGCAACCTTTGACACAGTCCACCTCAAAACATAACACATCATGCCTTAACCATTTATTTTAACGGGTTTCTTTTTTTATTTTAAATGATTGACACTATCATAGCTACATTGCCAATTTGGCATGGCCTGCTGCACTGCCCAGTTGGCACCTTTCCTGAGGCAGGAAAGGTCACACACTAGGAACCTCATACTATCCATGATTTTGTTCTAGCCATGCCTTCCAAAAACCTAATTGTCAATGTGGTATGACGTGCACCCATGCCAAGTGATTACTTTGCCTAGAGCAGGACCTTCACCCATGCCCCAGGAACTTCCCAGACACCTGGCCATACTCAGTTGTCACTTAACAAATGGGGGGAGTGCATGGCCTTTGGCAGTCCTCCAGGCACCCCCTACTCACCTCTTCACAGGGAATGGCCATGCATCTCATAAACCCCATGTGTCCAGTGGCCACTACGGCCGAGGCATGGCCTCCTCCCACAACCCCATAGTAGCCCCAGGACATGCACCTCACACATGGGCAGTGGGCACTTTGCTTGGCCTACGGCCTTAAGCCATGCAGTAGGCAACTCTTACACACTCGTGCATTCCCTGGGCAAGATTGCTATTTTAGCAATGCCAGGTCCACCACTTAGATACCCTGGCACCTACAAGTCACCCATGTGTCCACTGGGTAGAAGTCCATGCCCAGTGGTCACATGGCCTTGGTCCATCTCTTGGGCTTCCCAAGGCACCCCCTGTGGCCCCTTGACATAGCTTATGGCCATGCCTCGTGTGCACTTTGCCCAGGCTTGGCTGGGCACAACTGCAAAAGATTTAAAGGGGGCATATTATCTTCCCTTGGGCTCAACTGACCCTAGGCAAGGTAACTGGCTGTGGTTTGGACATGGTTCAAAGGGGTGCAGTGTGTCGCAAACATGATGTTTCTGGTGGGTCCCGCTAAAACAATGTCCTCTTTGGGGGCACATTGCTGCATGCTGTGCTCACCCTTACCTTGTTGAGGGTGTGGTAGCCCAGGTGGCTGAAATTGACTCCTTTTTGAAAGATTTGTCCTCTCTCTCTTCCTCTCCACCTGCCCCCTCTATTGCCTGCTCTTCCTCTGTTCAGCCACCTCGCCTCCTTCCTTCTCTGCCTTTCCCCGTTCTCCCCAGACAAGGTTTCGAAGGGATTGTGTCCTCCGACGTATTCCTTATCTTTGATAATTCGTCTCCAGCTTGCTGGCCTTGGAAATGTTTTCTCTCTTGAGGGCGCTGCGCATCGACGTCCGCCGAGTCGATGTCCCTCGACAGCCACCATATTGGCATCAATGTCACCATACCCATAAATAGCCACGCGCGGCAACCGTTGCTCAGTTCCGTTTTTCCGTGCTTCGTGGGTCCTCGGAATATCGTTGCTCAGTTCAGTACAGATCTATTTACTCGATAAAACCAACTCATTCTCGATGGCTTCTTCATCCGAACCGACGACTCCGCGGTCCGGCTTAAAAAAATTTCGAGACTTCGGAAAGAAAATGTCGATAACGGATCCTCACAGGATCTGTTTGTGGTGCTTGGGAGTCGAGCACCATTGTTCGGAGTGTGAGGACTGCATGTCCATGATGGCGAAAGCCTTGAAGGAGCGCAAGGGGAAGCTCGAGAGAGGTAAGTCAGTCAAAACCTCCTCGAAAGTTTCTTCGGTCGAGGCATTCGTCTCCTCGCCGTCGAAAGCATTCCCATTCTAGGTCTCGAAGTAGCTCCCACCACTCGTCGAGATCTAGACACTCAAAGAAGAGACGTCGAAGATCCCCTTCCTCGTCATCTTCTGTGTCCCCAGAAAGAGTCTCCTGCCCCACAAAACACCTCTCAGGCTGAGTGGGAGGAATTCAGGAAGAAAATGCTAAGTGTCTTCGAGAAAGCGGCCTCGACCCCCTCGAAGACAGCTGAGGGTGATACCCTGGGTGAAAAACCCAAAAAATCGAAACGCCGCGAGTCGTTCCACCCGGCGAAAGAGTCCACCCGAGAGCGCCACGGGCCATCGGGTAGGAAGGCACCATCTTTGACGCCGTCGTCGAAGATCCCTTCGACACATGGATCGACGCCATCAACGCCGTTGTCGAAGGGTTCTTCGACTCATCGGTCGATCGTATCGTCGACGCCGACATCGACGCCGATAAAAGAGAAAACCACGGCTACTTCACAGCCAACGGTTATACCCAGAGCCTCCAGCACGACGCCGAGAACATCGTCGACATCCTCGAGTAGGTTCCCGATCCTCTCGAGTTCTTCTAGGCCTCTTCCAGTATTCTCGACACCTTTCTCGGCGCCTTCGAAGCCCTTCACATCAGCGTCAACGACATCGACGTTTTCTCGCCCAATAATGAGTTTGGCTCCTTCTGCTTTAGAAATGGGTTTTACACCATTTTCGAGGTCAGAGTACCCCAGATTATCTTCAATCTATGAAGAAGGGGAGGATTCTGACCAAGAAAGACTCTTCGGGCTGCAGAGGACCACACCACCTGTTTCAGAGGATTTTACCTCTGAGGAAAGAAGGTTGAAAGACCTACAGGAATCATTACATGAGGCAAGTGGGCGGGAATTCTGGAATCCCCAGAAGTGGAATTTGTCAAACCAGACCCAGGGGAACATGCCGAAACCCCCTATAGAACCCTGATGGCAAGAATTATTGAATTCATGGGTTGGTCTGCGCCTTCTCCTGTTTTTCAACAGGATGACCTTACAGACATACTAGAAAAAGGTCCACAAGAGGATCCTGTGGTCCCTTTCCATACAGCCTTGCAAAGGAAGATTTCATCAAATTGGGAAACTCCTGAGGTTATCCCTGCAGTCAATAAAAGATTGTCAGCCAAGTATAGGGTAGCTGCGGCTGACCCTGAATATTTATCAAAACACCCAACTCCAGAGACCCTGGTGGTTCAAGCGGCAACTTCATCAAGCAGCAGATCCGCTTATCCTACTGTCCCACAGGATAGAGATGACAAAAGGTACGATGCTATGGCAAATAAAGTTTTTTCTGCTTGTAGTATGGCGTTGAAGTCCATCAACGCCACTTGTAAGCTCGCCAGGTTCAGTCACACACTGTGGGAGTGTGCTTCATCAGCGGCTGACTGCATACCGGAAGGAGAGGAAAGGGAAGCCTTACTTAACATCATTAAAGATGGCAAAGATGCCATGTGTGAATCTTTTCAAACTGGCATCGATTCCGCTGACAGTATCAGCAGGGCCATGGCGGAATGTACTACAATCCGCAGGCATGCGTGGTTACGAAAGTCTGGCTTTGCTCCAGATGTACAGGCCAGACTTTTGAATATGCCCTTTGACGGCTCTTCTTTATTCGGTAAAAAGGCTGATGACAGTCTGGAAAAGTTGCAAACATCTAAAGCAGCGGCAAAATCTTTAGGAACTGCTATCCGCCAAACTTCTTTTCGCCCCTCAGGAACCTCTGGAGAGGAAAGTCCTTTCGCTATTATTCCGCATTCGGGAAAGGCAGAGGACAGCCGGCTCAAAGAGGCCAAAGGAGATCCACCCGAGGTGGACGGGTCAAAAGTACTAAGGCCGCAGCAGGTGCCTTTTTACCCTCTGCATCTGCATCAGCTGCCACCAAACCACTCGGAAGTCTTTCCACACAACACCTGTAGGGGGCAGGTTAACTCACCATCTGACAGAATGGCAGGCTATTACGTCAGATGCTTGGGCATTGGAGACAGTTGCCCAGGGTTACTGCCTACCCTTTCTACACATCCCTCAGAGTCATCCACTGGGGCACAGCTCTCTAAAAGTTCCAGATCCGCTCCTCTTGCAGGAAATTGTAGACCTGCTAAAGAAAGGTGCCATAGAACCGGTACCTGTAGCGGAGAGGAACAAGGGCTGGTACTCCCCTTACTTTCTCATACCGAAGAAGGACGGAGGACTGAGACCCATCTTGGACTTACGAGAATTGAACAAGTCCCTCAGGAAGGACAAGTTCAAGATGGTAACTCTCTCTCAGATCCTTCAGGCCCTCCAGATCCAGGACTGGCTGGTATCTCTGGACCTCCAAGATGCTTATTTCCATGTGCCAATCCATCTCTCAAACAGGAGATACCTGAGGTTCGCAATTGGCGGCTCTCATTATCAATTTCGAGTTCTGCCATTTGGGCTGACCTCCGCCCGAGGGTCTTCACCAAGCTAATGTCGGTAGTGGCTGCAAGTCTAAGGAGGGAAGGGATCCAAGTCTACCCCTACCTGGACGATTGGCTGATCAGAGCTGTATCTTCGGAACAAGCTCAGATCCAGCTAGATTATGTCTGCCACTTCCTTCATAAACTGGGCTTCTCCCTCAATTTAAAGAAGTCACAGATGATACCATCACAGAGACTCCAGTTCATCAGAGCGGTCCTGGACACTTCCCTGGGAAAAGCCTTGCCACCAGAGGTGAGGGCTCAAGATATTCTGCTTATGGTCAACAAGTTTCAAAATGCCCAACATCTCCCAGCCTTTGACATTTTGAGATTGCTAGGCCTCATGGCATCCTACATCTTCCTTGTGCCAGAGGCTCGCCTGAGAATGAGATCTCTCCAGTGGGCACTAAGAACCCAGTGGTCACAATACTCAGGAAGAATGACAGATCTCCTCAGGATTCCGGACAAAGTAGCCCACGACCTTCAATGGTGGGCCTATCCAGAGAACACCTTGAAAGGAGAACTGTATGGGCAGAGATAACTGTAGTCACAGACGCCTCACTCACGGGGTGAGAAGCCCATGCCAACGACTTGACCATCAGCGGTCGTTGGTCTCCATCAGAGTCCAGACTACACATCAACCTATTAGAGCTGAGAGCGATCAGACTAGCGCTGAAAGCTTTCCTGCCATCGGTACAGGGGAGAAATGTCCTGATAATGACGGGCAACACGGTGGCCATGCACTACCTCAACAAAAGAGGAGGCGTAGAGTCACTGCCACTGTGCAGAAAGGCAATGCAGCTCTGGTTTTGGGCCATTCAGGAAGGAATCTCTCTATCGGCAGTCCACCTAGCCGGAGAGAAGAATTTGACAGCGGACGCTCTGAGCAGGCAGAGCACAGTCTCCCACGAGTGGGAGCTAGCTCAGGAAGTCCTTCAAGAGATCTTCGCCCTTTGGGGAACCCCTCAGGTGGATCTGTTCGCCACCAGTACCAACAGGAAGTGCGATCTGTTCTGTTCAAGGGAATTTCCCCCGAGAGCAGCTCTAGGGGACGCGTTCGTAGTGGACTGGGAGTTCCCACTCCTTTACGCATTTCCACCAGTCCCTGTTATTCCTCAAATGATCAGGAGGTTGAGAAGATTCCGGAAAACCATGATCCTAATTGCGCCGGACTGGGCCAGGAGAACGTGGTACCCGGACCTTCTGGATATGTCCATCTGCCCTCCAATCCGTCTCCCACTCAAAGAGAATCTTCTCTCGCGGAAGGGAGGTCAGGTTTTCCATCCAGACATAAGAACCCTCAACCTTCACGCTTGGCTTCTGAAAGGTTGAGGTACAAGCATTGGGACCTCCCTGATGACGTCATGGAGGTGTTGCTTTCGGCCAGAAGGCCAGCAACAAAGTTTTTATACCGCTGCCATTGGAACAAATTTTGTAGCTGGTGTAGAGAAGAGAATATCGCCCCTTTTTCATGTGGTACACCAATGGTGTTGTCGTTTCTACTCTACTTGGCAAACTCAGGCCTTCAAGTTGGCACTGTAAAAGGCTATCTCTCAGCGCTATCAATCTTCAAGCGCACTGCGGAGGAACCATCGTATTTCAAACTACCCCTAGTATTACAATTTCTCAAGGGATTAACTAATGTTTATCCTCCAAGACCATTCCAAGTTCCCTTATGGGACTTAAATTTAGTCTTAAATTTCCTAATGGGTAATCCCTTCGAACCCCTCCACTCTTGTTCGCTGAGATTTCTCACTCTTAAAACTGTCCTAGTAGTAGCACTAACATCTGCTAGGAGGGTGAGCGAATTACAAGCTCTATCTTGTAAACCCCCCCCCCCATACAATTTTCCATAAGGACAAAGTTGTCCTACAGGTGAAGCCTAATTTCCTCCCAAAGGTGGTTTCTGAATTTCACATCACTCAGAAAATTACCTTACCTTCGTTCTACCCTCCTCCCCATCCGGGGAAAGAGGAAGAAAGGCTACATAGGCTGGACCCAAGGCGAGCTCTAAGCTTTTACATCAGCAGACTGGCTATGATTAGGCAAGCAGACCAACTGTTTGTAGGATACTCAGGTCACAAGTTGGGACTACCCATAACAAAACAGACCATTTCCAGGTGGATTATTTTGGCCATTCGGGAATGTTACAAACTGGCAGTGAAAGATCCACCCCAGAATCTTAGGGCTCATTCAACCAGGAGTATAGCAGCCTCTTCGGCCCTCCAAAGAGGGGTACCGGTCCGAGACATATGTGCGGCTGCCACATGGTCGTCCGCACATACATTCACAAGATTTTACAACCTGGATTCCTCCACTAGTCAAGAGACCAAATTTGGAAAAGCCGTATTACATTCGGTTCATTCCTAAAAGGGATACATGACATTACTCCCACCTCCAATTACATGCCACTGCTATGGGAGTCTATCAAAGATAAGGAATACGTCGGAGGGCACAATCCCTTCGAAGAACAAGTTACTTCTTACCTTGTAACGTTCTTTCGATGGGATGTTCCTCCGACGTATTCCTTATCGCCCCTCCCATCCATCCCTGCAGTAATACTTCCCTTGTGGCTGCAGCTTACGCTCCTTCAAGGTCAATAACCAATTCAGGCATGACTTATCTTAAGCTACAAAACGGAACTGAGCAACGGTCGCCACGCGTGGCTATTTATGGGCATGGTGACGTCGGCGCCGATACGGTGGCTGTCGAGGGACATCGACTCGGCGGACGTCGACGAGCAGCGCCCTCTACAGAGAAATAATTTCCGAGGCCAGCAAGCTGGAGACGAATTAGCAAAGATAAGGAATACGTCGGAGGAACATCCCATCGAAAGAACGTTACAAGGTAAGAAGTAACTTGTTCTTCTAGACAAGTCCGATCTCTGAAAGTCTTGCCAAAACAGGTTCTTCCCTGTTCCTCCAAAACCATCAAGGACCACATTGGGCCTCATTCTGAGGTTGGAGGTAGCCATGGTGCTATTAGTACCATGGCTACCCCCTTACCGCATACCGGGTCCGGGATCCCTGAATGGGGACTTACTGGGTCATTCCAACCTTGGAGGACCCAGTATTTCGCCATTCAGGGAAGCCATCCCCATTCCCATTTGAGCCCCCATAGGGCTCAATGAGAATGGGGAAGGAGCTAATAACGGGCTTGTTATTAGCTGCCTGGTCCTTTAGCGGGACCCGCTAAAGGACCTCGGAATGCGGCGGTAAGGGGTTAACTGCACCGGCATCCTTACTGGCACCGTTAACCCCTTACTGCCACACTCGGAATGAGGCTCATTGACACCTTGGCACCTGCTCTGGCTGACTTCTGCAACCATTCCATTGCCACAGGAGTCTTCCCTCCCTGCCTGACGCACT
Source organism: Ambystoma mexicanum (assembly GCF_040938575.1). NCBI lineage: Eukaryota > Metazoa > Chordata > Amphibia > Caudata > Ambystomatidae > Ambystoma > Ambystoma mexicanum. The sequence continues at coordinate 824,831,933 of NC_090930.1, read as the reverse complement.
CTCTTGTGCACCCTCTTCTTAAGATACCCACAGCCGACTCCTCTTGCCCGATCTCCATCACTCCCTTCCTCGGCAAACTCCTGGAAAAACTGTCCATCTCCCAGCTTAATCTTCACACTGAATGGTTGTCTCCAAGACCATCAGTCTGGCCTCAGAGCTGCCAGAAGCATGGAAACTGCTCTCCTGAACTTCTGTGAAGACCTGCTCTCCAACCTAGTTTCCAACACGCTGTGTCCTCGTCTTACTTGATCTCTCTTCTGCCTTTGACATGGTAAACCATGCCATCCTGCTCAACCGTCTCCGTTATAACCTGGGTATCACCGATCAGGCCCTGGCTTGGCTGACCTCTTTCCTCTCCGATCTACCCTCCCAGATCCAACTTGGGTCCTTCCTAATCTCTAACTCTACTTGTGGTGTTCCCCAGGGGTCTAACCTCTCTCCCTGGCTGTTCAACCAATACCTCGCACTCCTTGTCCACTGCATTGCTGCTCTCTGCCCCAACTTTCAGTGCTCTGCGGATGACACTCAACTCACTTTCAGGCTCCCTTCGGCCACTTCTTCTACTTCTCTCTTCTCTGATATCATCTGTCTGCTATCGAGGAGTGGTGTGCCGCCAATTATCTCTGCCTTGATGCCAGTAATACTGAGATTATCCTCATCGAGACACCTGCGCCCTCCTTTCCTGTCACTCTCTGGCTGGCCTCTCTTGGCCCTCTTCCTGCTCCCACCTGTGAGGCTAAAAACCTCGGGGTCATCTTCGACTCAACACTCTACTTCTCTCCTCACATCTCTGATGTCTCTAAGAAGTCACACTACCATTTGCACCTCCTCGGAGGTATACTTCCTTTCCTCTCTTTCCCCCAGAAGCTCACTGTCTTCAGAGCTCTGGTTCTCTCTAGGCTGAACTATTGCAACAGCCTCTTTCTAAATCTGCCTGCTTCAACTCATCCAGAACAGGACTGCAAGACTTGTACTTGGCCTCAAGCCAAGGGATCATATCTCTCCAGGACTGAAACCTCTGCACTGGCTCCCAGTGGCTATGAGGATTAAGTTCAAAGCCCTCTGCATTGCACATAAGGGCTTCTGGGACCTGGGGCCTCAATACCTTCAACTCTCTCTTCATAAATATCTTCCTTCTCGGGCACTTTACTCATCTGCCTCCAACTCCCTCTGGGTCAGTCGCTTCAGCAAGCAACGAGTTGGTGGTAGATCTTTCTTCGGCTGGTGCCTCCCTCTGGAACAGCCTCCCTGCCTCCCTGAAACTTGAGGAGAACCATCTCTAGTTCCGGAAGCACCACAAAACCTTCCTCTTTGTTTCTGCTTTCTCTCCTCTCCCCTGCTAAACTCCTGACTGAAACTGCACTGGTCACCTGTCTACCCTCTGATCTCGGGCCCAGATCCCCTCCCTTGCCAGTTGCACTCCTGCAATGCCTCCCTGGCACCCCCCCACATTTGGGGACTGTTTTCTGTATCCCTACAGCCCCCTACCAGCACTTGACACCTGATGTCTGCACTTGCCACCAGCTGACTGCACTTTTACTTTGCTTTATTTATCTATTTATTTTACTGTCATTCCCATGTACTGCATTGCCCCTTCCCTCCCTGCACTTTCTCCACTTCCCTTTTCCCCTGCACTTGCGTGATCTCAGTATCACCTGGTGGCCTAGTAAGATGGTTGTTTCTGTCTTCCCTCTGTTCCCTTCCCTTGCCTTGTTGCGCCTTGAAACACTTGTGTATAGGCGCTTATAAATGCCATATCATATCATATCACTGAGTCATCCGTTCTCAAATTCATTGGCCAAAGTGCGTGTGTGCGTGTGTGCAATTGGACAGGTGTTGCAGAGATTGGCAAGTTGTACATTTAAAATGAGTGGAAAATCATACACTGGTTAAGTAATAGACTTTTTTTGAAGAAGTATTATCCTCAATCTGACAATTACTGTGTTTCAGATTTGTCAGTTAAAGCTTGTATTTTATAAATACCTAAAAATGTTCCCAGGTACAGCGTGTCACACCATTTTCTGAATGATTGATATTTTTTTGAAAAGGATATCTTTACTGTAAACTCGCTTAACTGGTATGAAACACTTTATCACACAGGTGGTCTTGGCCTTTCTATACCGCGCTTACAGATGGCTTGGGGAATTCACTGGCTTTCAAATCAAGACCTGTTGGACAGTAAACCGAGGATATGGACTTAGCCCTGTTGAGAGCTGTGAAGGCAAGTTGGTGAAAATAATGATTTTTTTTCTCAGTTGGACCCTTTCTCCCAGTACTGCTCGATGACATTTATTCATAAAACTAATGAACCCAGAGAAATTGTACATCCTACTTTGTTGCCATGATATGAAATGTATAGTGGTCGCCTTCTCTGCTCAAACATGACCTCAACCGGAGGTAAAGGACATTGCTGTAAAGGTGTATACAAATAACGTAAACAAGTAGATGTCTGTACCCACTTTCATAGCAGGTAGTTTCTGACACATTTTTGCATGATAAATCTTGTTGGTGAAAAGCTGTAGAAATCTTGAAAGCCAGGGATTAAAAAAAAAAGATATGTTCTTGTTTGAGCAGGTCTCTCTCACATATTATTATGATTCATTAGATCATTTAATGTTTAAAAAACCTTTATTGTACTTTTATACTTTCTCTCATCAACTTAATTTGATTGTTTCATTGTGCAATCACAAGTGATGTTATGTTAATCTGCTTTTATATTGTGCCTAGTCACCACCATAATAGTATTGCAGCACCTAGGTTTGTACTTAAAGTGGCCCCATCTGGGGGTATACAGACTTTGGTCTGCTGGAAGAGAGACCACTAGCAAGGGGAAAGAGAAGAGCATGGAAAAGCTGGAAAGATGCTACAAAGAGAGCATTGGGTGATGCAGCGTGGAAGAATGTTTTGTTTTGTTATAGTCTTGGTGCATGTCAGTCTTGTGGTGGACCATAGTTCTGTAGAAGGGATGAGGTGGATATGTCTTAGTGTTGTGGGCATTGGGTTAGGTTTCCAAGTCTGATTTGGAGAATTGTTTGTTAGTTCGCAATGTAATGTTGGATGCATGAGGGGCTTGAGTGTGATCGGCAATCCTGGACGTTTTTTGTGATTTATTTGCCCAGTCATCTCTAGGTTTTACCACAGGTACAACGCCAGAATGTTCATGCTGTCACTGCCAGGCCTGAGCCAAGAGTGGCATAGTCCAGACTATACTGCACACAAAGGTTAATGCTGATAATAAGCATAGGTAAGGAAATGGAATGGTCTTAACATTTGGGTAAAACTGAAGAAAATGCCTGGCACCTTGATATTAAGAGTTTGTTCTGTGTCCTGTCATGCTAAACTTAAGTTTAGTTCACTGTGGGACAGGGTGGCGCCTTACTTGGGAGTGGTCTTGAGTATAATACATAGCCTGAGCCATATTTGCAGGCTGAGGTCATTAAACTGTGTGAAAGGCAGAGATGGAAGTGTGACAGCCGGGATAGGGAGGCATGGTACAGATATCACACTATCTGTATGCAGTCAGTCTGTTTCTGGTACCCTTCTGCTATGCTACTCTGCTTTGAATGTTAGCATGATGCTATGACCCGCTTTGTTGCTTGTACTCTGCTTTATGCCACCATATGACCACCTTACTTTACTGAGGGGCTTGGAGCAAGGCTTTCAGGTTGTAATCTTAACCATGTGAATACTAGTGCTCCCCAAGATCAGCACTGAGGGCTCCCCTTAGCTGGCCAGCCAACCAAAGTGGATATAATGTGGGTGAAATAGATATTTCTGTACACCAAAAACAGCTCCCAAAATAAATGGTGATCTGTGCAGGTTGTACACCTGGGAACCATTTTGATGATAAACACATTTGGGAGGAGTTGTATGTCAAATGTGAATTTGCCATATGCACAACTCCCGGAAAAAGATTTAGCAACATTTCTATTTTGTTTCCCCCTGTTTTATTCTGCCAGATCACGCCTGCAGTAGTCTTGGAGCATCAAGGCTTTTATTTTAATGCACAGTGTTTAAGGGCACTGAGCGCTGTTTGGCTCAGCAGTGGTCAGGCTTTTAGGCCTTCCATTGTGAGTCTGGGCATGTTGAAACCTTGCACTATGAAACGGTGGGCAATACCCTTCTATTGCTCCCTTAGGCCCCAAATGGCAAGGTTCTACAGGCAAAGCTGGAATTAAATATGGGTACTTTAAAATAAGGGTGGTGTAAGGATGAGGCAGACAGCAGCTGGCCTGAAGGAACTTAAATTGCCTTTATTCAGGTTCACAAAGAAAAATAAAAATAAAAATGATTGTTCAAAGTTCTTGAATAGAGTTCTTTCTTCTTCTGTGATAAGGATGAACCAAGGAAAGGTGACGCCTAGACTTCATACGCCCAGAGCGTTTCAGGTGCAGTTCTCTCTTTCTCTTCCTCGGTGTTCTGCAAGAGAAGCGGAAAAACACACACAGTCCTTCATCAGTTTCATCCTTATATAGGGGTTGGGGCTGTGTGGACCAATCAGGGCTGTTCTGGGCTCTTTTTCTATAAATAGGCCCCCAAGCTCCGCCCCCTTTCTCTTTGCCCGTGGTGTGCCATTCAGCCTCTCCCGTCAACACTGGAGTTTTGCAGGGTACCGCTGTCTGCCTGTCAGATGATGTTATTAACGCTTCCGTAGCGTTGTACTTCCCACCGGCAGGTGAGCTATGATTGGGAAATGCGGACTCGGACATGTGTAACTTAGTGACGGCATCTGTGGGGAAAGCCGTGTGGCGCATGGCTGCAGGGGAGACGGGAATGTGCAAGAGACCGTGACCGCCTGCCCGACTCTTTCTCTGTGTGGAGCCTGCGGTCATATGTGAAGGCTTCTCGTTAGCTGTGTCCTCCTTATATAATGACCCTCTGTGAATGAAGAGTTTGGGACCCGCCGGGTCTTTATTGTTCGTTTCCAGTTCGGCTCCACACGATAAGGGAGCGGGAACCGCCAGGCTGTCACTGCCTGTTTCCTCGGCTCCTAGCGCTGCTGGGTTTAGTCCGGGAAAGTGTTGCCGCTGTTCCCTCTCACGGTGGTGATTCCACCATTTCTCCCCTTCTTCCCGTTCCTCCCGTTCACAAACCCCTCCCAAAGAATCAAGCCGTTCGGGTCGATCCATGCTTCTGGAGAGATAATCCGGGACCACCTGGAATGACGCGGGTTTATGTACAGTCCTGAAGCAAAAAGCCTGTAGAGTAAGGAACCATCTTAGAACACGCTGGTTTGAATCCTTATGTATCGCTAACCACTGTAGTGGTGCATGGTCGGTAAATACAGTAAATGTCCGACCTAAGAGATAATATCTCAGTTTCCACAGACCACTTAATAGCCAAACATTCTTTTTCCAGAGTGGAATAAGACTCTTCATGTGGTAGTAGTTTTCGGCTAATAAACGCCACCGGTAAAGATCTTCCTCCACTCCCTGGGAGAGAACGGCACCTAACCCAACTCCCGAGGCGTCCGTTTGAAGGAAGAATTCTTTCTTGAAATCGGGGCAATATAACACCGGGAGTACTGAAATGGCTTCCTTTAGGTGGTTAAAGGCTTTAAACGCTTCCTGGTCCATGTGGATGGACTTGGTGTAGGTACTTTTCAAAGATTCGGTCAATGGTGCCGCTACTGATGAAGACATGGGAATAAACCTCCTGTAGTATCCCACAAAACCCAAAAAGGCCCTGATCTGCTTCCTGTTGTTTGGCATTGGTAACTTCAAAATGGCTTCCACTTTGTCTAGTTGAGGACGTATTTCTCCACCCCCAACTAGATATCCTAGATACCGGGTTTGCTGTGCACCTATGGTTGTTTTTTCCGGGTTGATTTTTAAGCCCGCTCCGTCCAACTCTTTGACATTTTGAAGATGAATAAGATGTTCTTTCCAACTATTGCTGAATATTATAATGTCATCTAAGTAGGCCGAACAATAGGCACTATGAGTTCTGAGCACCTGGTTCATCAATGACTGGAACGTGGCCGGGGCACCATGGAGTCCAAAAGGCAAAACTGTAAACTGGTATATCCCCGATGGTGTGGAGAAAGCAGTTTTGATCTTGTCTTCTTCTCTTAAAGGTATCTGCCAATAACCCTTGGTAAGGTCTATAGTTGTGAGATATTGTGCTGCTCCCAGCCTTTCCAACAATTCATCTACACGAGGCATGGGATATGCTTGGTATGTAGAAATCTCATTTAGTTTTCGATAATCCATACAAAACCGGGTGGAACCATCCGGTTTAGGGACCAGCACTATCGGAGAAGACCAATGACTGGTTGATTTTTCTATTACTCCCAGTTTCAACATCTCTTCAAATTCTGCCTGTACTGTTGCCTTTTTTGTTTCCGGAAGTCGATATGGTCTAATTCTGACGTATTGGTTTGGAAACGTCTCTATTCGATGTTCTACAAGAGAGGTTCTTCCAGGGTAGAAAGAAAAAACTCCACTTAAAGGGTTAAGGACTTCCATTAATTCTTTCTTCTTCTCTTCCGTTAAGCCAGTACCCCACTGGACGGCTTGTAGAGCAATTGGTTCTGATTCTGTTTCGTTCGTCCCTTGATAATGCATTCATCCCTGTTGGTGCTTTATTGGGCTCCTTCCATGCTTTCAGGAGGTTGACGTGGTAGTTTTTTTGTTTTTCTCTCCTGTCTGGCTGTTCTATTAAGTAATTCACAGGACCAAGCACAACTACCACTGTATATGGACCTCTCCATTGGGCCAACATTTTATTGTATGATGTGGGTAACAAGACCAGTACTTTATCCCCTTTCTGGAAAGTTCGTACCTGTGCAGATCGATTGTAATATTTTTCCTGATTTATCTGTGAGCGGCTCAGATTCTCCCTTGCCAACTCCCGTAACTTGGTTAAGTTGTCTCGAAGATTAATGACATAGTCCGTGAGTTGGGTCTCTTCCTCCTGGTCTTCCCACTCACTTCGAGCTATATCCAGCACTGTTCGAGGTTTGTGTCCGAACAACAGTTCGAACGGGGAGAACCCGGTGGAGGACTGCGGGGTGTCTCTTAAAACCATAAGTACCCATGGTAACACTTGGTCCCAATTAGTGCCTGTAGGCTCAGTCACTTTTTTAACATCTGTTCAATGGTTTTATTATATCTTTCCACCAGGCCATCTGTCTGTGGGTGATAAATCGTGGTACGTATCTGTCTTATGTTCAACTGTTGGCATACCCTCTGCATCACACCAGATACAAAATTTCTTCCCTGGTCGGTAATTATTTCAGATGGTATACCCACACGGGCGAAAAAGGGTACAAGCAGGTTACAGACTTGTTTTGCGCTTATACCTCTCATGGGGAAGGCTTCAGGGTATCTTGTGGCATAGTCCACAATGACTAGGATGTATTGATGTCCATGGCTATTAGGTTCCTATGGTCCAACTATATCCATTCCGATATGGAAAAAGGGTTCTTTTATAAGGGGTAAAGGTTGTAAAGGTGCTTTGGGAGGTATTCGTGGATTGGTTTTCTGGCAGACTTTACATTCTTCACAATATCTTGTCACATCCCGATAAACTCCTGGCCAATAGAACCTTTTTATGACTTTTTCTTGAGTTTTGTCTCTTGCCAAATGTCCCCCTGTCTTCATCATGTGCCTATTTCACTATGGTAGGTCTGAAACTCAGGGGCACTAATCATTGTTCAACTTCATGGTTTCCTTTGTCTTTGGTTACCCGGTACAGAAGACTTCTTGATGACTTAAACCAGGGATAAGAGGTACCCTTTTCTGGAGGGACTAAGGCCTGGTCCCAGGCAACCCTTAGTGTGGGATCTATGCTTAATTCACTTCGGAAAGTAGGCTTTCTATCATCTGGTAACCAGTCTATGTACCCCACAAACCTTTTTTCTTCTGCCCATTTTCTCTTTTCCCTTCTCACTTCACTCCTACTTTTCCTTGGAGACCGGGATACTTCATGATTGAATTCTATTTGCGAAAAGGGAGCTGTTTTAAGCCATTCTGCATCCTTTACACAGTCCTGAAAGGAAGGGAGGTCTTTCCCTAGCAGTACCGGTGTTGGCAAGTGAGGCATTATGGCGACCTTCATCTTGGACTCGACCCCTTTTACTTCTATGGTAACCTCTTTGGACGGGTAAGCCTTTGTGTCCCCATGAACACATTTTATAGGTATAATAGTTTCCAACCCAAGCCCTTCCCCACTTACTTCCGGTCTGACTGCCGTTTGTTCACTCCCGCTGTCGAGTAGGGTGCGTCGGGGAGTACCATCCACACGGACGTCTAGAAAATAAGGGTCTCGACTTCCTTGGATGAATCCGATTTCCATTGGTTCCGCAGGTTTAGGTTTCTTGGGGCAAAACCTGGCTATATGCCCCCAGTCTCCACAATCGAAGCACGGTGGCTGTCGGCTTAAGCTTGGCCATGGTGTACCCTTGGAGTCCATTCTTGTCCTTTGTTCCCCTGCCACCTGAGTTTTTAGGGTGGAGTTTCTTGAAAGCGGGAGGTCAGTGGGAGTCATGCGAACTGACCCCACTTTCTGGAAAGCAGAAGCAATATCAATGGCTTCCGCCAGCGTGGGTCGATGATGTTGTCGAACCCACCGTTGCATTGAAGATGGTAAGGCTTCTGTGAACTGTTCCAACTTGACTTTATGCATTATGTCTTGGATACTGCTACTGGATGGTTTAAGCCATTTTTCAGTCAGGTCTTGGACACGATAGTATAATTGTCTGAGTGTTTCAGTTTTGTCTCTCGGAGCCTGATCCGATACGCTTCTTCATCCATGCCCATGCGTTCCAGTATGGTTCCTTTTATTTCGGCGTACGCTGTGTCACCTGTTGGGTTGGCGGCTTGGTAGGCCCCTTGCATAGTTCCAGTCAGCAAGGGGTCTATAAAGTGTCCCCATTTGTCAATGGGCCATTGAGCATTGCGAGCGACTCTTTCAAAGTTGGTGAAGAAATAGCATGGATCTTCACCAGGTTGGAATTTCTGTAACACTGCCGTAGGGGCCATGGGGGACCCTCTGCTTATGGCCATGGCATCTGTGACTTTCTTTAGTGCATCATGACTGGCGGCCTGGAGCTGGAGCGCTTGTTGTATGGTTTTCCGTCTGTCTGTGTCTGGTGAGTCTGGACCTGGATAATCTGTTGGAGCTGCTGTTGTCCTTCGGCTAGAGTTGCATGGCGTGCTTCAGGATCCCACCGGTGCCACCAAATTTGTAAGGATGAGGCAGACAGCAGCTAGCTTGAAGGAACTTAAATTGCTTTTATTCAGGTTCACAAAGAAGAAAAATAAAAATAAAAATGATTGTTCAAAGTTCTTGAATAGAGTTCTTTCTTCTTCTGTGATAAGGATGAACCAAGGAAAGGTGACGCCTAGTCTTCATACGCCCAGAGCGTTTCAGGTGCAGTTCTCTCTCTCTCTCTTCCCCGGTGTTCTGCAAGAGAAGCGGAAAAACACACACAGTCCTTCATCAGTTTCATCCTTATATAGGGGTTGGGGCTGTGTGGACCAATCAGGGCTGTTCTGGCCTCTTTTTCTATAAATAGGCCCCCAAGCTCCGCCCCCTTTCTCTTTGTCCGTGGTTTGCCATTCAGCCTCTCCCGTCAACACTGGAGTTTTGCGGGGTACAGCTGTCTGCCTGTCAGATGATGTTATTAACGCTTCCATAGCGTTGTACTTCCCACCGGCAGGTGAGCTATGATTGGGAAATGCAGACTCGGATATGTGTAATTTAGTGACGGCATCTGTGGGGAAAGCCGCGTGGCGCATGGCTGCAGGGGAGACAGGAATGTGTAAGAGACCGTGACCGCCTGCCCGACTTTCTCTGTGTGGAGCCTGTGGTCACATGTGAAGGCTTCTCGTTGGCTGTGTCCTCCTTATATAATGACCCTCTGTGAATGAAGAGTTTGGGACCCGCCGGGTCTTTATTGTTCGTTTCCAGTTCGGCTCCACGCGATAAGGGAGCGGGAACCGCCAGGCTGTCACTGACTGTTTCCTCGGCTCCCAGCGCTGCTGGGTTTAGTCCGGGAAATTGTTGCCGCTGTTCCCTCTCACGGTGGTGATTCCACCATTTCTCCCCTTCTTCCCGTTCCTCCCTTTCCTCCCGTTCACAGGTGGGTTTTGAAACATGCCTGCTCTGGGAACATACACCTTGAACAGGGATTCCTGGAAGTTCTTGATGCCTGCTAGGAACTTTATGGGGTTGGATAGTAGCCTAAGAGGCGTTGTGCCTCTCACATTTATGGGAGTTAATCTGCATAATCTAGTCTTTTGTAGTATTCATTTAGAGTTTAAAGTAATTTTGACAGCTTGAAAAACAAGGTTGAGGTTTTTTTCAAAACAAATCCTATAGTTGCTTGTGGTTTGTTGTATTTGTGGACCATGATGTTGCTTCTGGAGGAGGGAAAGGGCGGGATCCCCCAGAGATGCACCTGTCTCCCACGGCAGAGAGCTGGGCTGTCAGCAGATCACCATATGAGATCCTCCCTACAGAAGGCAACACGCTAGCCCTAATCCAGTAGACTTTGTGAGGAGTGTAAGGAAGGCATGGTATCAAACAGTAAGACATACACAAGTGATGACAGTTCAAGGGTGTTTATTCAACTTTCAAATGGGTTGGTAAAACGCCTATCTAATCCTAAATCTAAAGATGGGAGCAAGCTACATCCATCAAATAAAAATGCAGTCCTGGTAGAGTCTTGGCAAAATACAAGGGCCTATACTAATAAACCTATTGCCAATCCTTACTTCTAAATACGAATAGTGTGGGAAACAATTTTATGCAATAGAAAGTGTTTTTAAGAAATATGTCAGGATATTTGAGCCGTTGACTCCCCTTCCCCACGTTTTCAGCACGGGACACAGCGGCACACTCGAGTTTAGCACACACTCTGGCTTATCTGGCATGAGGATGCAGTTCAAAACCTCAGCATCAGGGTCTTCTGTGCCAAAGTCTCTTAATTCAGACGGCCTGATGCGACAAATGCCAAGTTCCTTTCTTCTCAGGATTTCACGTGAACAATTTCTCCGGTGATTTACTTTTCACTCCAGGTCCCCCTCCGCCAGGCTCAGGCCCACTTCTCTCCGGAATTTCACATGCGCAGTTTCTCAGGTTATTTACTGTCCTCCCCTTCCCTGGTTCCCCCTCCGCCTGGGTAAGCCCCACTTTAACACAATTTTCTTAATTGATCTCCTTGTATCGGGCTCAGACCATTTTATCTCATTTTCCAATCTTTTCCTTTTCTATATCAAAAATTGAAGACTTTCGATTGTGTAGGATTATTTTGCTTGAACCGCTGCATGACCACTTCGATTGCCAAAATCTTTCTCTTTACAGTTCTTTACTTTCACTTCTGCCAACTCTCGACTGGATACCTTAGAGACCTTCGATTGAACACACATGCAGTGCTAGACCACTCTGTCAACGATATTGTATCCTTTCAAAGTTCTAACATTTATCAACAGTACAACTTTACTCGCGTCTTTCATCACACGCATTTTTACAATGTTCCTTCCAGCGCTCGGTATACAATGTTGCTGCTTGCAACCCTGGCTTCAACACAGACTGATCTTGTATCGATCTCCCCAACTCACCGACTCTGTTAATTTCTCTGTCGCTACTTTGTTCTTGGAGCCAAAGATGGTACCACGGCGGCTGCTGCTTCTTCCCAACTCGATGAGTCATATAGGAGGAGCGCGGGTACCTCTGACCCACAATGCAGGATTCTTCAGACTTGTCGCCGGGCCTGAAGATCCAATCTTGGGGTCTCTTGAATATAACGGTTTCTTTCTAGAAAGGTTAAGGGAATTTCCCTCCTTGCAAACCCCTCGTATTTCGCCGTCTTTCGTCCCTCATTCAGCTGCCGTCTAGAAATTGCTGTTTCCTCGTGTGCTTTCTCGCTCCGGCTTTTATCCATGTGGGGAAACTTGATGGAATTCAGGTGTGAGTGTCGGTCAGTAATTGCCTGACCATTGTATTGGGACACGGCAGGTATACTGCTCGGGAGTTAGTCTATTTTCTCCCAGAGCGGGCTGTCTGTGTGAATGTATTTGTGTAGGAAATGGGGACGGAGGGTAGAGTTCCCACGTATCTTGAGTGGGGTAAAGGTGTTACAGGGAAGGGGATACCGCATCTCACCATCCAGTGTCCCACTCCTCGAAGACCCCTCACTCAGGTGATCCTCCCGCACTGGTCCACCCCCAGGAACTCGATCCAGAAGCGATGGCCGTGTCCTGGTCACCTGGATGGTAGATCCTCGGGGACTAGTGGGTAAGACACCTTCTGGTTTCTCACAAGAGAACACTCCAATCAGCTCGTTCGGCAACCCCTTAAAAAACCAAACTCCACTGGTTGGACATCTCACAGTTAAAACCTGTGGAAGTGACAGTTGCACTTTACTGTGAACCCACCACAGAGTATCAAACTACTCTAAAATGGCAGCGAGAGATCCGTGAGCGGATCTGTGGGAAGGGGGGGGGTCTTCCTACCAAGTTAGCACATGGCTCTTGATTCACATACCCACCCTATTGAAGGTATCAAAGGCATAATGTGGGCAGATAGTGTGGATCCACGCAGGTTCTATCTTGTGCCTGGTTGACCCTAAGATGACAGCCCCCTCTTTTAGACCCACCTTCTCATGAACCACTAAGTACGCAAATGTGAGCCACTATAACAAACAACTAATAGGCCACACTCTCTGGGTAGAGGGAACAATCAGGGAGTTGGGGTGGATCTAGTTTGTAAGCACCAATTGTGAAAACGAGTTACATGTAGGTACAAATTAAGACCCACACTGACTAATCCAGCCCAATCAAAAGTGTATCAAAGGAGAAAACGCCTACAAGAGAGTCCTCCGTAGAGTGCACGTGGCAAAAAGAAAGGAAATTGTACTGCTGCCAGGTCAAGAAGGCCTGGAGAGAGACTAGGGCTAGCAAATATGCACTCTTGAAAAACCTGTTGTCCGGAGCTTGCAAGCTGTTGGCCAGCCCTACTGATAGCTGCTGTGCAAGCCATTTAGACTGCATAAAAACAGTAGGGAGTATGAATACTTCCAAGAAACAATAGGAACCTTCTAACTGAAAGAAACACACTCTTGCTGCCACCCACAGAACTCCATGTATCTTCTTTTAATCGGTAGTACCAGGAGAATAGTGCCACAGGAAAAAGCTTTTACTGCCTGATTTAAAGAGGATCTAAGGAGTTAAAATATTTTTTTTACTTGCCTAGAAAAATACCACTGACTTATTTACCTGTTATACAAGGTAACCCCCTTCGGTGTGTTAGGGGTTTTGTGGAGAGAGTTGGCGCTGTTTTCAACAGGAATCTTCAGCACAGAAGAGCTGAAACACAATAGGGGTGTCACGGTATTCGTTTTATGACGGTACGATAAGCTTCTTGCCAAATGACGGTATATCATGGTTATCGCGGTATAGCAGGTGGAGTTAACTGATCTTAACAAATATTTTCTAAAAGGTCATAAATTGACATATGTGATGACAAACAAAACCAGGCACCCAGGGCCAGAATTGGGCTTTTCAACATACTTTCCACTGAAATGCCTTGCTTCCACCAAACACAAACGCGTATGGAGAGGAGGGGGTGCGGTGGAGGCCTGCTGCAACTGGCAAAGCAAACTGAATAGCTTTTCTTAAGTGGTCATTTAGGCTTTTTGCTTCCCCACTGGCTACTGGTAAAGATGAACATGTTGCCATATTGATAACCTGCATGCCACAGATCAATGGAGGCTGATGGTAGTATACGCTTGTGCACATACACACACATTGTTTTTCATGGTGTATGAACCTGGTGCCATAGGCGCCAGGACTGGCACCATGAGGGCTTTTGAAGAGGATGCCAGGCTCTAGAGGCCCGAGTCCTGACTCCACCTGGCCAATGGGTTTGCCAGAGGGGGCTTTGGGCAAGGGTCGTGACAGCACTCCCCCCCCCTAAGGCCCCTCCCATGGTGTTCCTTCTGTCTGGCCCAGGTTTGGTTGGGAAGTTCTGATGGAATGTCCTGATTAGACACACAGACACACACACACGCGCACTCTCTCTTTACTTTACAGCCTTTAGCTTACTTGCTGGCCAAAAGGTGTTCAGTAATCACTGACATGTTACCCTTTGGTATGGCAGCAGGGAATACCCACAGAGATGAGTGAATTTCGCAGTGTGACTTATTATATGTAAATTCAATGATAGAACCAGGGAAATCCCCCATTGCCATATGTTTAGAGAACATTATCCATTATAAATATATTAACCCCAAAGCCGCCACCCCAAAGTAAACTCTTTTCCTTCTTGGCACTGTATCTATTCTTCCTATTGCTAACATATTGATTTTGTGTAAGGCACGTGTGGTTTATGGAATGGCATTAAAATCTGCTCCAACTGAAACTACTTGGCAGAGGCACATCCAACAGTGCAAAACCAAGACTGCGCAGCAATTGCTTACTGCAGCCTTTCCAAATCAGATTGAAAAGCACACTTAACGGTGTGAACGGTATAACGGTATAAACAATGTGACGGTTATTATTGTTCAATTAAGTGGTTCACGGTATCTTTAACGGTATACCGTTATACCGTTACATCCCTAAAACACAATGCAGTGGCTTCACAAAATAGCAGCTGTGGGTGTCTTGGGGACGTAGGCAGTGATGAACTGGGAAAAGAATCTTCAACAGTCACCAACTATAGTGCCCTCTTTGTCAATGACTGAGGGATGAACTCCTAAAGCACGATTAGAGAGAAGTGGACTGTAACTTGGAGTGACAAACCGAGGAGCACGCACTGAGCACCAGCTGCATTGGGGTAGGTGCTCAGAACCAGGGCAGTACTCGCATGGAACTCCCCTTACCTTGGCCTCCAATCTCTACTGAGCTCTAGAATGTCCCCTTGTGGATAGGCGGTCGGAATGTCCTCGGACCCTGGAATGATGTGGAGCCAGCACTGAACTTTGCAGTGATTTCTGCAGTAGCGCATTGGTGGAGAAGATTCCCCGTTAAAGAAGATTGACCTGGGATGGCAGTGCACATGGGCTGTCTTGCCATTACCTTGATGATGGTATGCCTGCACTGTTTCTGCAGTAGTAAGTAGTTGTGCCGTCTGCGAAAAATGTACAGTATGCCCTTGAGACTGGTCCCTTAACAGTTGTATTGCTTCTCTGCATTTTACTGTGCTGCAGTGGTCCTATTTTATGCTGAAAGACCCATCAAAACGACCTAAAGCAATACAATAATTTAACACATAGCTGAAAAGTGGAAAGGTCTGAGGTTGGTCCTTTATGAATGAAATCTCAGAGTGCTATTTGCTAAAGAGACTACAACAGATATAACATACAGGTGGGGTGGACTGGTTCTCCCCATGATCAAGCAGGTTGTGGATGATTATCCTCAATTTTTCAGTGCTTTGGTTTTAACGGGCCTTTATGAAACACAGCTAATTGGTTAAACACTGAAGTACCACAGAAACAGATTACAGTTAGAACCATCAGGTTGGGTCTAGCAACTGATCAATACTTAAATACATGTCGCCCTTAATTCTTCTTTACGTGTCAGTGAGTTACATTTTTAGATATCTGAAGTGAAGCATGGTCCTGGATCTGCTTAGGAAAAATAAAACTTGGGCCTTGAATCTTGTGTGAAGTTAGTTTAGCAAAGATTTGATAGCGGCACTGCAGGTGAAAACGGAAATGAACGGCACATGATCTTATAGCAATCCTGAACTGTCAAATCACCACCTTCAGTACAACATCTTGTATTGGTTTTCAATAAATTAATTCTAATGTAACTCCGGAAAGAATTATTGACTTAATTAGGTAGAACTTAATTCCTCCCAATTAATCGAATAGATCTCTGTGGCGATGGAAGAATTCCCGCTCTTCCAGGTTAACTCATGACGCCTTCAAGAGATACCACTGATGTGTGCTTGTAATCCATTTAAGAATTACTCTTATCAATACTGTTTTTGAAATGAGGTAAATTTGTAGCAGAATAAGGTTTGGCAGCTTATGCATGGTTACATTAACGTGTGCTGAAGCTATAGCAAGTCAACCTCTATTCGACAAATTAGACAGACTGGGTGTCACCTACACAAATTATGCAGATGACACCCATTTCCTCATCCCCCTTTCGGGCAATTTCGTTACGGATACAGCTTTAGTAAATAAAATGTACACCCTCATTCAGGCATGGATGGCAAACCATGGCCTCTGCCTGAATGACGAAAAAACAGAGATCCTCATTCTAGACTCACCTAACAACTTACAAAAACTCAACTCCAACTACAGCTCTTTCAACATCGACGGCAATATAATCCCTGTCGCCAAAGAGGTGAAGACCCTTGGTTTCTACTTGGACTCTACCTTGTCCTTAGGGAAACAAGTGAACTCCCTGGCCTCATCCACTGCCTATACTAGTAAACTCATCAAAGCATGCAGATCCTTCCTCTCACCAGCTAGCTGCATTATCCTAGTCAATGCACTGATCCTCTCTAAACTGGATTACTGCAATGCACTTTATGCAGGCGCTAACAAATACATCATCAATAAACTCCAAACCCTGCAAAACAACGCGCTCAGAACGGCCTTGAACCTCCCAGTCAGAGAGCACATCTCAAATGCGCGTAGAAACTACAACTGGCTACAAATGTGCGATAGGATCACCTTCAAAATTGTGACACTAACATTCAAATGCCTGAACAATGCTGCCCCCCCATACTTCAGGCACAGAATAATAGGAAAAACCTCTGTACGACCAACCAGAACCGCCAACTCTTTCTGCCTCCAAACCCCAAGATTCTGACAAAAATATCAGGAGGCAATAGCTTCCCCGTGCAAGCAGCTCAGTACTGGAACGCCCTACCAGTTGAATTAAGAAGGGACCAGTCCTACAACAGCTTCAGGCACCATACTTGCACCTGGCTCCGTCGCAATGACCTTTGAAACCTGAGACCATGTGCATTGTGTACTGATACCATACGCACCCATCCTCTCTCTCATGTAAAATGTACATAATGTATCTACTGTTTATAATATGTTACCCTCTATTTCTACATGTAAAAGTAAAGAATGTATATAATGTAATTACTGTATATAACATTTGATACCAACCACCTGTAATCTGTAACCTGTAACCAAGTTCTAAGTATTCTTGTTACTCTGCGTGCTCAGCTACCCAAGGGTTTTCTGGTGCCCTATAAATAAACAAACAAAACAAAACAAACATGTGAGTAAAACGCTGATTCTGTGAGCCTAATCTCAAAACTCTTAACTGACCGCAAGCATATATGTAATTCTAAATTGAGTACATCTAATTTTACCAGGCCTGTGTATGGAATACAAAGCATAGTTCTCTTTTATATCGGTACATTTCTCTTATTCATCTGCATTTCAATCTTTCTTTTAAGCCTTCACTGTACAACTGCATTTGTCCTCCACGAGAATCACCTCTTACCCCACCCCCTTGTGTCTCTAATGACCACTAACTAGTTTTACACTTCTAAACATTCTGGATAATCCGTTCAAACTAACCGGTGCCTTTTTTTAAACATTTCTTTTGAGGTCTTCGTTAATGACCATTTTTCATGAACATTTAAAAGCACACTTGATTACCAAATATATGCATTAGATTCCTAACTGGATTTGCAAAAATCATCAGAACTCCACGTATTATGGATGGTTTAAGCCAACCAAATGAACTGTTATCCCAGGATAAGAGACCCCACAGAGCAAGTGTTTTTTCATCTTGCAATATGCCACAGATTTTCTGATGTGTGAAATATCAGTGAAATAGTCATTGTGATCTGGTATAAAGGTGCAGTGTTCGTATCCAATGAGAGTGCAAACTCCTCCTATTGGGTCCACAGTACTATGGTATATTTAGCACGTTTGCTCACAAGTGGTCAGTGAAAAGGAAATTACAGCGTCCTTTTGCCACGTTCTCAAGCAACAGGGACAATTTTAAGCGCTTATCACGTTTTAGCTTAACAGCTAACCCATGCATTATGCATCTCCTATTAATACAACTTCCTTGAAGGGGATGACAGCTTAGTGGAGTTTCTAGTAGCAGGCATAACATTTCCAGTGTTACAACCTCTATTTGAATCTGTGGGCAACCAGCTATAGGCTGTAGTTCCACCTATAAGTTGTTTTATATGTGGGAATACATCCTATGGGTAGGTAGCATAACCATAGCTAACAGATGAAAATCCTTTGTCAAAAGAGAAAATAACATTGTAAACTATACTAGTGCTGGTGGATAGAGAGTATCTCCATTGGCTAATGCACATATATAGATAACCCTTATTAGTGTATTAGAGAAGGCCTTTAACATGGGTATACTAGCACCTTGCAACAGATTTCTTCTGAAGCTGATCTGCAAGAGGAATGTTTGGTGAGCCTTAGAAACCCATCTGTGAGTAATGACCAGAACAGGGCTTAGGACCCATTAGATCGGGAAACTATTCTCAAATCGCTGCAGATACCCTCTCTCACCCCAAACACCTCCACTTAAAGGGACTGGAGGTACAGGAAAACCTTAAGCTAGGTCATGTGGGAGATGTGCACAGACCTAGCAATCCGCATGTTGTTTTAAAGGCTTCATCTGTTAAGATAAAATACATCATTAGAAACGATTCAAGACTCATTTTGGACAGTCATTGACCAATTGGGTTTGCTGAAAAGTTCTTAATCCCAAATGCCAGGGACAGGTTAAAGTGCAATACTTTTTCACAAGTTTTTAGAAGAACGGTGCAAAACGGAAATGATTGTTGCCATTAGGGTGTGTCAATGGATGACCTGATTATCAGCAGTGTTGTGCATAATCTGAGATGTCCAAATGTACGTACAAGTATGCCAACCACAAATAAAGAGGCAAGTAGCACAATTGCAGATGAGGAACCAGAAGAGTCTTCAACAAAGGATATCTTTGTAACTTCACTTATTCTCTCTGTCAACATCAACATGCTTTAAGAGAATCGTAGCACTCTAATACAACCTGCTAAAATTGTGTAAGCTTTCTTCCAGAAAATTATTGAATCTACTTACTGTCCTCTGCATGGATTGAGGTTAATTCTCAGCGTGTTGCAGACTTTTACCCTGTGGAGCATAAACAAATGAGGCTGCTTTCCTGTGGTTTGAGTTGGCACGATAGTACTGATAAACATAGATGGCAAGCTATTGTAGAAAATCTTGTACACTTGGTTGGAGGGCCTTATGGCTCATCTTAGAGACAGATCAATATTGCTTTATTCAGGAAAGTCAAACATTTAACAATATTCAGAGGCTTTTGTACCTGATTGAGGAATAATAATACACAAACTCCTCCTGAATTAATGATTACATTGGACACTGAAAATGATTTCCACCATTTGAACTTATCAGTCATGGGATTTGGAGCTCACTTTTTAAACATGATAAAGTTCTGTTACTAACCCGGTTGCTTTAATTTATCTTAATAGCTTTAACACTGACCCTTTACTTAGGTCACATGGCACTAAGCTGGTATGCCTTCTTTTTCTGCCTTGCTATTTGCTCTTTTATTGGAACCATTGGCTTAACCGTATTAGGCTTGGGTTCGTTGGTCAAGGTATAAAGTGTGCTGGATCCATGCACACATTTTGTATGTGTATGCCAATGGTATCCTACTCTTTCAGATCCCTTCCACTCTCACACACCTTGTAGACATTTTATAGCATAGCAAGTGTCACAGATGGCATCAAGAACACACCAATTCCCTTCCTCTCTCGTCTCGAAGATTGTTTCCACCTTAGCCCAGGTATCCTTAAGGTTCTATGTCATTTCATTGATGAAAGGACGTTTTACCATCCTTAATCCCTAGGGTTAGTATCTAGAGCTGCAGCGTGAGGTCCTGAAGACAATCACCTTTTCTATCTCATCCCCCTCTGGGACTTCTTAAACTAGGCCTACTTTATTATTTGTTATATAGGATGGTAGGCATATGCCATTCAAATTCTTAAACCCGACTCTTCTATCTTCCTCTCATGCCCTAATGTTCCTCTCACTGTTATTCTAGCCTCCTTCCACTACTCTCCTTCCAATTTCACGCCACCTTCTTTCTAGTACTTCCTGCTACTGACCCTCCAATGATTAATTCTCTATTCTTATCCTCCACCATCTGATGTTCCATTCTCCTACTCCCCTCTGCCACTATCCCTTCTTAACTCTCCTACAACTCATTCATCACATGTCTGGTACTATTCTCCCTTTTCCACTTCACTACTGCTCTCCCATCACCTCTACTACTCCACTGCTCCTTCCACTTGCTCACTCTCATTTCACTACCTCAGTCACTTTTTACTCCCTTTCTACACTTGAACACTTCCACTCCATCTTACACACACAACACAGTAGCACTTGCTCTCAGCAACCAATACTTCTCTATTTCTCTAAATCGCATCCATGCTCTAGTCCACTGTCTTTTCTCCTTCTGGTCTATTGGTATGTCACCACCTCCTCCCCACCGAACAACCAACACCTTCCTGTGTCCTGTTGCTCTTCTTGTCCTTGCCCTGCTTCTTCCATTGGGCCTCTTCCCCTGACCAATCTAGCGATTACTTTGCAGCCCTGGAGATGTTACAGGGATCGCAGTTCACAATAGCGGGTAATCCCTGCCTACCCCTTTCTTACGCACAGGGCTGCCATGCTAAAACAGTGTCCCAGTTTGTGTTAGGGGGTGCAGTGTGTGAGGTCTGACGAAAACAGGTAAGACTTTAGTTCTGTTTGGCAGCCTTTCTGTGGCAAGTATTTGACTGTAAAAGGCTCTCTCGCAGCTTGTGAAGTGTGGTGCATAGGACAAATAGTGAGCGGTGTGCATTGTCCCGGGCAGATGCACAAGCCATTTTTCATCTGGTCTGGCAGCTCCCTTGCTTCCAACTGGCCGTAATAACAGGACAGCTGGAGCTATTGGCTGAATGAGTCTGGTAGGCTGCTGTCTTGCTGATGGTCTGCCCAGTTCTCAGTTGTTTGTTGTGGTGATCTGAAAGGTAAAGAAACTGGCCAGCAGTGGTTTCAGGATGCAGTGATCCACAGTGGTACTGTTAATACATATGCAGGCAGTTATGGAGGGGACAGGAACTGGGTCCACCCCAACTGCAACCTTCCCCCTCTGGGGTAGGAATGGCTCTGGCTTCCACCCTGGTAAGCCTCCCAACCCAGACTGAGGGGGCCGGGGGATGAGGGGGAGGGTCCCATCCCTGCTTGACAAGTCAGACTACTGACCTTGTCACAAAAAGTTGCTTTTAAAATAAATGTTAATAAGTGGAGTTGCTCAGTCCTTCTGTACCTGAAGACCAATCCTCATCCTTTAAGGTCATATTGCCAATCAAGAGCCGACACAAAGCGTAGGTTGGTGAGCACAGGTAAATGTATTGCTATGTGAAGTTATAGTATTATGTCTTGTTTGGCTATGTTGTCTTTGGTAACGGGTTGAGGGAATATGGTTCTGGAAACGGTCTGGGAATAATGTGCTTGGTTATAGAATACAGAAAGACGGAGGGACGTTACAGTGCCTATTTGTCATCAATCGTGCCTGGATAAAAATCCTCCCTAGATGTGGCTGGCTGCCAGATGTACCTAGAGACAGATAGGAATGCTACTGTAACACCTAAATATTGCAACCATGCACGACACTGAGGGAAAATGTACGAAATAAATGATGAGAGTAGGGATATTGAAAAGGGTCTTGAATGTGCGACCTGGGTGTTGATGTGAAAAAAAATATTGGATTTGGGCCCTTGTCTGTCTCGTCTAACCTCTCCTTAGCGGTGCGATCTGATTGAGAAAAAGACTTTGTTTCACTTATTTCTATCCTAGTATGGGAGCTATTTGAGGCACTACTTTCCTCCATATTTGCTTTTGTCCTTGACTCTTCCCGACCCCCACCCCGCTGTCTATAGATCTGGACCGCTTTGTATTCTGGGTAGCTTACGGGGGAAAAATAAACTGTGACCGCACAGTTATCATGGCATAGGACCACAACACTGAAAAAGTGTATCTAGAATGCTGCTAATGGAGGAGGAATGGCGCCCGTGTTACTTCATGCAAAGCTCTCACTCGTAAACTACAGCTGTTAGCATGAGCCAGGTCGACTCCACCAGCCTCCGAGCGTGATATCGCTTGGCGCTGACAGAGAGCGACACAGACCTGGTTCCTCAATAAGCCAGTCCTTCTGTTCCATCATGAGAATGGGTATCAGTCAGTCTAGAGAGGTTCTGTTTCCTCCTAAAGGAAGTCTTCATGTATACACATTACTCTCCCAGGGTTCGAAATTGAGATTCGATGAGCAGGAACTAATACCAGCTCCTGGGTGTCGGGCATTACCCTGTAGGCGGGAGCTACCGCTCGAGAACCAGGAGCTACCAGAGCTGCTCCTTTAACATTTTGTCCACTTTGTATGAACCATTGTGTTTAAATGTATATTGGATGTTTTCTAATTCTACTTTATTAACATTCTCAAATGCTCAAAGTTAATGCCACATTTCCATGTTTGGAAGGCACCAGTTTGCACTAGAAGCCAAAAGTAGCTCCTGGTAGCTGTTGGTTTCAAGCTAACCAAGCTCTGCTATGCTAGAAGCGGGAGCTAAATGGCTGCCAGCACCCCTCAATTTCCAACCCTGCTCTCCCAAAATATGTAGGTTTCTTGACAAATGGCACTGTTATAATCTCGTGACCCAGCAAAACAGTTTCCCAGGGAGGCAAATTGGACATAGACCATATCATATCCCTACGGGCAGCACTCGAAGCAAATGGTGCCACGGTGCACCTGCAATAGTGGGACTGTTCTTGCGATTGGTAGTCCGTGACAACCAAGAGACAGCCAGAATCTAAATCATGTGACCTTATGGATGCACAGGAGAATCTACAAGAAAAAGTAAAAACATTAAAGGCGGAATGCGCTAACCTGCGGGTACCCAAACACAAAGAAGACAATAGCCATCTGTATCCAGTCATCCAAGGGGGGGAGCCCCACCGAAAGAGTCACTTGAGGACATTCTTGACTTGTATACCCTGCTATTTTGAATTTGTTGCCCAATCAGTGGCAAAGGCCAGGTATCTATTCGTGCATCTGCATGTGTCTTGCATTAGAGCGAACGCAGTGTGTTTTCGAGCCCTGATTCAACCCTGAGCGACCCACCTGGGACAGTTACCCTGCCCTTTTGGGTCTCCGTCAGATGGTGCCTCAAGCACTTTTGAAGGGTTTCTCAATTCCCTTTTCCAACAAGGCTGCAAAGTTCCCTTTAATACCACTCTCAGGGGGCAGGAACACCTAAATTACAGTGCACCATGGAACACTACTGATCTGTTCAACATTGTTCAGAAATTCCCCAAGATGCTTGACGGCCCTACTACATTTCAGGAAGAACTGCAGGATCACTGTTGATTGTTATTGTCCCATCACATGCTGACCTTAATCGTTGAGAGCTGCTCTCCCTGTGGACACCTTTCCCCTGCTCAAAAAGAGCTGTAACTGGCCAGCTGAAGAACCCCCTCCTGAGGGCTTAATTGTTAACTGACAGATTGGTTCAGGCCGTTCTTAATATCTGCCCCATGATAAACTGATTGGTCTTAAATCAATGCATACAAACAAGCTTAATGATGAACATCAGGCTCACTTTCTCTAAAGATTGAAACTATGTTTTGAAAAAGATTTTAGGTATTATAGATGCTACCATTGCCCCACAAGCCGAAACAGCACAGTTTGTTATGGGTCTGCAACCAAAAGTGGACGAAGGGATAGTCTGTTCTTGGTTGGGAAGGAAAGAATTTGACTTGGGACTTGTTGGCTGCACAGCACTTTCATGAAAAAAATTGAGAGACGGAGTACAGAAGCAAAGCTCATGGCTTTGCAGATCCAGCAGTCACAGCCCCTTTAGAGTAGAGGGTGCTTGTGGTCCATGACCAGGGGTGCAGGGGAGAGGGCGGCCAAGAGGAAGAAGTCTGTCCCTGCATGCAGGATCTGGAAATCATGATGAAAGGTAGGCTGAGAATGTTTGTAATGATCAAGGTAATTATTGTAAAGCGTTTGGTCACTGGAAAGCTAAATGTCCAAACAGACTACCACAGGGCGGATGAGATAGCCAGCCAGCTCACTTCTCCCTTTTCACCTGCATTTCCACCGCCAGCCACATTCAATACCTGTTAGGACAGCCAGGGGGTCCATGAGATTGTTGCCCCATTGATACCGCTTAACCCTTCTGCTCCTTATGTAGATAGTGCTGTGGTAGGATAAAATGTTTCATGCTTGGCTGACACTGGGGCTTTGCGCTTCTGAATTTCCTCATGTTATATGCTCTAGTGAAATTGGTATTTGGGTATGCCGATATCCCCACTCTGTGTCTCACCCTCTGACTGTTACTCTAGGACCCATTTCTGAAGAACATGCTTTCTTGCCTAATCCCTGTACCTCCGTTAACCTGCTCGGTTAGGATTGGTTTTCCAAAATGAGTTGCTCTGTCTATTGGTCCCTGGAAGGTATTTGTCTTGACATTCCCGTTCATCTCGATTTGGAGGTTTTGGCTGTGTTACAGGAAGAGGAGCATTTTAAACCAGAAACCCAGAATGAGACTCCCTTGTTGCAGTAGGGATTGTTGGACCGTGTTCCTGCCAAATGATGGTCCCCACAAACGAATGATGTTGGACGCATCCAGAATGCCGAACATGTAAAGATTACTCTGAACCCAGCCAAACTCCTTCCATGTGTGCCTTAGTACCCTAGCTCCAAAGAAGCTGAGGAAGGGATTTTCCCCTGTTATTGAGTTATTGCTTGAGCAAGGAATCATTGTCCCTATTCAGAGCCCTTGTACCTCTCCCATTCTTCCGATTAGAACAATGGGGAAAGATGTCTATCGTTTTGTTCATGACCTGCACCCAGGCCATGCTGCTAATCCAGCCACCATCTTGTCCTGCACCCGTGCTGTTAAGATGGATTTCTAGAATCTGGCCTGGTGGGGACAGATTTTGGGAGGCCACCCTAGTTATAGTGAACAGGGGAACTGAGATTAGCAAAACCCAATCAAGGTAAACGTGGATAGCAGTCAAGGCTGTTTTCAGGAGTGTGTGAGTGGGGTCAGGGGTCAACAATGAGTCACACAGTGAAACACACAATAATTAAATTTAGACCAGAATGTATAAAAATGCAGTTATTTATTCTAGGCCTTAAACACGCATTAAAAAATGAAACCAGCAGGTAATACTATCGCACAATACTCAATAATAAACATATAAACATTCACCATTGGTCCTTAAAATGCATTCAATGACTTAAATCAGCAAAAGAGGTAAGTAAATGATGCAGTAAAGTTGGAACCAAGTTACAAGTGATATTTCCTAACTTCAGCTTCCCTAAGAAGAATGTGGTCTTGTGCCCAGAAATCTCCCCCAGAAAGTAGCTGCAGCAGATTAAATGTACTTGTATTGGAGATTTTCCAAAGAAGAACAAAGATACTAGGTAAGTAAAATGTGTTCTTATCTTTCATATCATACTTCCTAGGTACGACGACCAAAAGGCAGTGGAATGGAATGGAAGGATACAGAGAGACTTGTTCCCAATTTTATCCTATGGAAGACGGGGAGACAAATGCTTTGACTACAACTTGATGAGTCGACTGGGGGTCGCTGGAGGTTGGATCTTGCGCTGTTTGTTCCAGTCAGAGGTGCCCAGGAGCTGCGGGTGCATAGCCTCTTCGGTCGGGTCCAGCAGCAGAGTGCAACCCTTGTTGATGAAGAAATGCAGAAGGCACAGATGCAGACCTCTTCAGGGCACTTCACAAGACGGGGGAAGGCGAGTTCGAGCGACGGCCAATGTACACAGGCGACGGCAGGCACTCTTCCAGTCACAGTTGAAGACCTTCCGGAGCAGGATCCCTTCAAGCTGGGAGGCTGACATTTGGCAGGAAACTACTTGCACCACAAGCTGGCAACCACCGAATTTCTGGGTGCAAATTCAGAACGCTAACGGTTCTAGCGAGGTAGCTCGCTGGGAAGCTGGACAGTCCACCGGGTGATCCAGAGACACTTCTGAAGGCTTAGGACGGATGTATCTTCGAATACGTAGAGACTGGTTGGCCCCACCAGTCCAGCGGTTGAAGCACAGCACAGGGCCCTAGCAGATCAGGTAGCCAAAGAGGGCTTCACCAGGCCAGATGCAGGAAAGTATGCCAGGCCTCTTTGGGAGTCGTCAGTCGGCTGATGTTCTACAAGGGATTCTTGGCTCAAACACTGATCTGCAGAAGTCCTCTTCTTATCCAAAATCAACCTGGGACCAAGCCCACCAATGGTAAGGATCTACCCATTCAAACAACCAGTAGTAGTCGAATTAGGGACAACTATTGGTTTCACTCATGCCCCACACCCAGACTCTCTCAGCACCACAGGTGTGGAGTAGGGCAAGACTGTCCCACCCACTTCCTGGCCCACACTCAAGTAAGCATCACTATACCACGAAAGCAGCAGCTTTCGTGGCAAGTGCATGGCCTTATATGGAATTTCTTGACCTGCCAGGGCAGGAAGAAGGCCAAATTATAGTATGGCCAAAGAACAGGCGGAAATCTCGTGACATGGTACTTTTAGGGCACTAGCCATGTTTAGTAGCAATACATGGTAAACACTAATGTGCACACTAGAAATAACACAAACATTGTGAAAATAAATCTGCTGCCACCAGCGTGTCTTTAGGCACATATATATAAAAGTAACCAAAAATCCCAAGTGTGAAAGGCTAGGGTGAAACTGAAGTATCTACATTGCACTGCATTGTAAGATGCTTTGTGCAATATTGAAAAGCTACAAATATGTAAATGATCAAAGGTAAAAGTACTGATAATCTGAGGGACTGATCAGTTTCCCCATAACAAATTAGCAAAAGGGATGTGAAGCTGAAAAAAGTCAGAACAAGTTAAAAAACAAAGCAAAAAGATGGGTGGTCCATAGAATTTATGGTGGTAATGTTGCCAAACTCTTTCCTGCCCAGTCACACATTTTACTGTTTTGTGCTCTACTTTCTTCTCAATCTCTGTACACCCGGATAGCCAGAACTTGTTTGTGTAACTTTTTGTAACATTTGGACCTTTTGAACAAGGGAGTGCTCGGTCAAAGGCTTAAATTTCCAGGTGGCTATCTGGCTGCATCTCCTAATGTCATCGGCTGGCGAACAGACCACTGCTAGCATTGCACCCGAGACGTGGCCTCTGTGTCTGGCTGAGACTTGCTGAAATCGTCTGCAGAAGGTGCTGAACCCCAACAGTCCCTCAGGCGCGTGACATTCTCAGCTACTTGACATAACAGCTCAAGACAGAACACCATAGGGGGATAGGGGAAGTGAATAAAATAAAAACCCAGATCACTTCCCGCTACTTTGCGGGAATCTACGCAGGGGAGAAGGAGAAATCATACCACATGAACACTTTTTCCTATTTCCAATCAATCCCCTGAATTCATTAAACAATATAAACTTAAATACCTGGATCCCCTTTGCGAACTGCCCAGAGGAGAGGGTCTTTAATGTGTCTCAAAGAAACCGAATTTCTTGAATACCTTGAAACTCTGTAAGGCACATCTCTGTTTTCTAGAACATCCTCAACTGGGAAAAAAAGGTGTGACGATTTGTTCCAGCAAGATTGTTTCTTCACCAGTTCAGACACTGCTTGTGTCTTCAAAACCAAATCACAGAATATACTTTCTCAAACACTAAAGTTTCTTCCCAGCCTTCTGCCCTGAAGGGGAACAAAGTATTGTTTTCATAGCTGTGTTAAAACTCTTTAAGATTAAACCAGCTCGACTCTTCCTGATTCTCCTGGTGACTTGTGCTGTAAACTAATATTCAAATGGATTGTCTACTCCAACGTATTCCATATCTTTGACATGTGATGTCCACAGCTGTGTACTTGTGATTTTTTTTCGGCAGAGGGCGTCCTGCGTCAATGGCATTGGGTCGATGCCCCTCGACGGCCTTCGTCGAGGGTGACGTCACCGGATATTATAAATAGGACGCACAGCACCCGTAGCCTCAGTTCCGTTTTTTCTGCAAACGTGTTTGCTTCAGAGACTCAGCGCAACTCACGTATTCCTCATAAATATGTCTTCTTCTTCGACCCCTCCGACTCCGCGGTCTGGCTTCAAGACTTGCCGGGACTGCAAGTCTAAGATGTCGATTACTGACCCGCATCGCATTTGTTTGTGGTGCTTGGGGGGGAGTCACGACACCAATGACTGTTCCAAATTCCAGTCGCTGACGTAAGGGGAAGCTTCAGGTAGGCAGGGGTTCTAAACCCAGTAAGTCCCGTAAATCTAAGTCTAAGGGGATGTCAACCGACGATTCGAGGGGCGACTCTCCATGTCTGTAGGAGTCCCAGGGATCTCGGTCCCGGAGTGGTTCCCGCCATTCGTCCTCGTCTCGGCATTCTAGCAAGCGCCGTCACCAGTCGCCTTCCCCGTCCTCCTCGGAGGATGGAGCCGCGAGGAAAGTGGATTGTCCAAGAAAGGCCTCGACTCGGAGCAGATGCTGGAGATTTTACAATTCCAGGGCACAGTTCCGTCTGCGCCTTCTGATGAAGCCGGGAAGGAACGGTCTTGATCCGTGGCTCGTGCGCCTTCAGCCTCGGGTCCTCGGCGCGGTCCTCATTGGGAACCTTCGCAGTCCCGTTCGGACAAGGCTCAGGATGGTCGCAAGAGATGTGCTATCTGGTCTCAGCCCTCGTCCCCAGTGAGAGCACAGAAACCTGCTAAGGGCTTGAGGCTGGCGTTTTGCCGTCGGAGATCCCTGGTACTGTGGATCCTCCAAGGAAGGCTACTTCCAAGTCTGTAAGGCGTGTTAAGGACTCCAGACCCTCGGCTGTCCTGAGACAGGACTCTACCTCCCTCTGGATGACATCTATGAGGAGGAGGAGAGGTCAGATTTAGATTTTGACCCTATTGAGACTGATGTGGCTCCTGTCTTTTCTGGGGCTAGTCAATTGGAAGAGTTAAGGCAATCTCTTCATGATGCCAGTGGCTTAGACACTTCTCCTGAGGTGGAATTTGGCAGGCCTGAGCCTGGTCCTCATGCTGAGTCGTCCTACAGGAGACTGATGACTAGGGTCACAGAATATCTTGGTTGGTCCACTCCTCCGGAAGCTTTTGTTCAGGATGACTTGACTGATATTTTGGATCAGCACCATTTCCAGGCTGTGGATCCCCAGGTGACGTTCGCACTGTCACGGATCACGATCAGGGACCCTCCAGGCCCTGCCAAAAAAGCCCCCGGGATCCTGACACAAACTCAGAACTCAGGAACCCACGGCTTACTCATAGTGCAGTCCTGCACCAACAATCTAGCAACATTTCAAGGATTGGCCACTTACAGTCTCACCACTGCTATCGCAGCAGCAGATACCACGGACAGCACCACCAAGTGGTGTTCATCCTGATGAAGGCCAACCTCC
Organism: Ambystoma mexicanum; assembly: GCF_040938575.1. Taxonomy (NCBI): domain Eukaryota; kingdom Metazoa; phylum Chordata; class Amphibia; order Caudata; family Ambystomatidae; genus Ambystoma; species Ambystoma mexicanum. Next base: position 824,802,527 of record NC_090930.1, on the reverse strand, counting down.
AACCAGGCTACAACCCAGCCTCCTATGGCCGAAACACACCCGTGTCGATCCCCCGTGACACAAAAGAAAACCCTTCTTTGTTTATGTTCTTGTACCCTGCCAGGTGCCCTTATATTAACAAGCCGCTCCAAAACAGTCATGAGGCCTGGTCCCATGGTTCGTCGGTTGGGGGCAGACTGTCTCAGCATCTCGAAGACTGGCGAGCTATTACTTCGGATGCGTGGGTTCTGGATACAATAGCCCTTGGCTACTGCCTTCCCTTCCTACAGCGACCTCAAGACAATCCACCACGGAATCTCTCTTTGAAGCTTCCAGATCAGCTCCCTGTGCAGGAAATCTTGACCCTGCTAGAGAAAGGTGCTATAGAACTGGTGCCTGTAGCGGAGAGGAACAAGGGATGGTATTCACCATATTTTTTGATTCCGAAGAAAGACTGCGGATTGAGGCCCATCCTGGATTTGCGTTGGTTGAACAAACTTCTCAGGAAGGACAAGTTCCAGATGGTCACTCTTTCTCAAGTCCTCCAGGCCCTTCAACTTCAGGATTGGTTGGTGTCTCTGGACTTACAGGATGCTTCTTTCATGTGCCGATTCATCCCAAGCACAGGAAGTACCAGAGGTTTGCAGCTGGTGACTCTCACTTTTAGTTTCGGGTCCTGCCGTTTGGATTGACCTCCATCCGAGGGTCTTCACCAAGCTAATGGTGGTGGTGGCAGCGTATCTCAGGCGAGGGGGGATTCACGTCTACCCCTACTTGGACGACTGGCTGATCCGTGCGCGCTCTCCCGAGCAAGCAGTGGATCACCTCGGTCTCACCTGCCGCTCCCTCCACAAGCTGGGCTTCTCCCTTAATTTCAAGAAGTTGACACCTTCCCAACAGCTCCAGTACATCAAGACTATGTTGGACACGTCCTTGGGGAAGTGCTCGCCTCCCAAGGTGCGGGCTCATCACATTGTGCAGATGGTGGACAAGCTTCAACATGCCCAGAGTCTCCCGGCTTTTGAATTCTTAAGGTTGCTCATCCTCAAGGCATCCTGTATTTTTCTGGTGCCAGAGGCCAGGCTGAGGATGAGATCCCTGAAATGGGTTCTCAAGATGCAGTGGTCACAGTTCTCAGGCAAGATCTCGGATCCCGTTCATATTCCTATCTCGGTCTCCCAGGATCTTCTGTGGTGGGCCAACGAGGGGAACCTGATGAAGGGGGAGCAGTTTTGGCAACCGTGGCCGGAGGTGACTGTAGTGACTGACGCTTCCCTCACGGGATGGGGAGCTCATGCCGAAGACTTGACCGCCAGCGGTCGTTGGTCTCAGTCGGAGTCCAAACTCTACATCAACCTGTTAGAGCTGAGGGCCATCAGGCTGGCCCTGAAGGCTTTTCTGCCGTCTGTGCGGGGGAAGAGTGTCCTGATCATGACAGACAACACTGTGGCCATGCATTACCTCAACAAAAAAGGGGTGGGTAGGGTCATTCCTGTTGTGTAGACCGGTAATGCAGCTCTGGTTCTGGGCAATCCAGCAGGGAATTTTGTTCTCGGCAGTTCATCTGGCCGGAGAGGACAATGCGGCAGCGGACGCTCTGAGCAGGCAAAGCACGATCTCTCACGAGTGGGAGTTGGCTCAGGAAGTCCTTCTGGAGATCTTCGCCCTTTGGGGAACCCCACAAGTGGATCTCTTTGCCACCAGTGCCAACCGGAAGTGCGAGAGATTCTGCTCAAGGGAATTTCCTTTGAGAGGAGCCTTACGAGACGCATTCGTAGTGGATTGGCCATTCCCACTGCTGTACGCGTTTCCTTCAGTCCCCGTCATTCCTCAAGTGTTAAGGAGGTTATAGAGGTTTGTATCCCACATGATCCTCAATGCTCCGGATTGGGCCAGGAGAGTGTGGTACCGGGACCTTCTAGAAATTACCCTCTGCCCACCACGTAGTCTTCCCTACCGAGAGGATATGTTCTCTCGTGCGCGCCAACGGGGGTGGTGTCAGGTTCTCCATCCAGAGGTCAGGACTTTCAACCTTACCGCTTGGTATCTGAAACGTTTGAGGTATAAGGATTGGGAACTTCCAGATGACGTGATGGAGGTGTTGCTTTCAGCCAGGAAGCCAGCAACAAAATCCCTGTACCGTTGCTGTTGGCGTAAGTTTTGCGACTGGTTCAGAGGACAAAATGTTGATCCTTTTCAGTGTTCCATTCCAGTGGTTTTGTCTTTCTTGCTTTCTTTGTCCCACAGGGGCCTTCAAGTGGGTACCATTAAGGGTTACCTGGCGGCGCTGTCTATCTTCAAGCGATCGTCTGAAGATTGTTCTTACTTTAAGATTCCTTTGATTTCCCAATTTCTTAAAGGGCTCACTAATGTGTTCCCGCCGTCCCCTTTCCAGGTGCCGGTTTGGGATCTAAATTTGGTTTTGAAATTCCTAATGGGTACTCCATTTGAACCTTTGCACTCTTGTCGTTTGAGATAATTGTCTTTCAAGACGGTGTCCTTGGTTGCGGTTACTTCCGCTTGCAGAGTGAGTGAATTGCAGGCACTTTCATCTAAGCCACCCTTTACTGTGTTCCACAAGGATAAGGTTGTACTGAGGGTACGTCCTCCCTTTCTACCTAAGATGGTGTCTGAATTTCATTTAAGCAAGAAAGGGTTTCTTCCGTCTTACTAACCTCCTCCTCATCCTGGTAAGGAAGAGGAGCGACTCCATAGGCTGGACACTAGGAGAGCTCTGATCTTTTATATTTCTAGGTTGTCCAGGGTCACAGTGGACAATCAACTCTTTGTGGGATATGCTGGACACCGATTGGGCCAGGCTGTTTCCAAACAGACCTTGTCCAGGTGAATTAGCCTCACCATTTCTGAATGTTACTGATTGGCGGGTAAGGACCCTCCTGAAGGGTTGCAAGCTCATTCCACTAGGGGTGTGGCTACTTCCACAGCCCTACAACTGGGAGTTCCTATTAGGAATATTTGTGATGCAGCCACATGGGCTTCTATCCACGCCTTTGTTAAACATTACTCGCTGGATACGCTCCATGGTCAAGATATGGCCTTTGGTAAGGCGGTTCTTTATTCCGCCATCTGATTGGGTACTTTAAATTCTTTTCCCTCCTCCATTTTCTGGTACTGCTTTGGCAGTCTGTCAAAGATGTGGAATACGTTGAAGGAACATCCAATCGAAAGAACGTTACCAGTTGGTAAGTAACTTTTTCATCTCCGAGATCGGTCTCAGAATCCGGTCTCTGCGCTTTTTGTGCTTGCCAAGTCTCCAGAGATATAAAAACAAAGAAGCCCAGTTGCCGTGCTGACTGCGCAAGTAAACCGAAATTCCATTTATAGAATGCGTTCCGTGCTGTCTGCACCTTACGCGCTGCTTAATCAAATAATGGTTCCACAATACCTCTTACTTGAAAGCTTTCAGTAATAGGAAGTCGACGCGTGCACACGTTCCTAGGCAACCGAACGTCACACGCAAGCAGCCCTTTCCTCTAAAACGTTAGTTTCAGTAAGACAAACTTTCTTAAAACGAAGCTTACATCAAACAAAACATGCGCAAGCACTCAAAAATGTCTTCTTAGTAATTTCAAATCAATTCTACTTCTAAAAACCAAACTGAAATTGTCCAATTCAAATATATAACGTTAATTCAGTTGAGCTTCACAACCATGAAAATCCATGAACCAAATTAGTCATTGCACTTAACTTGAGCTGGTATTCGGTTGACTCGCCCTGTGACCCGTTTATCTCCTTTTCTTCAGTGTATTTTCATTAAATTACTGTTCTTTGCATGTTTGCCCTAAAGGATTGGGCCACATTTCCTGGAGTTTCTGTCTTCCAAACCCTCTCAACTGGACTGATGACAATGAAAGACCGTTTAGAATGTCAAGCTACTGCCATTAATCTCTCGCCGTAATTCAGGGTGCCAGGTGAGAATCACCATCTTGGCTTGGGAGACTGCCCACACACTGCATTGACTTAGTTAAGGCCTAACAATCTGTAACTCATATTCCTGAAGGTAGATACACAGGGACACCTGACAATAGATAAACAGGGCAACCTGACACTGCTACGGCGTGCTTGTCTGGTATTCCCTTGCTCGACATCTGCAGGGCTGCTACGTGGAGGTCTACCCACTTCTTCACAAAGTGCCAGGGATTCTAGGGAGGAGTCCCTTGTCGGATAGGCGGTGCTTCGCAACCTTTTTGCTTGAGGTGAGTACTCCAGGGATGATTTTCCATTGCTTATGTTGGGACCTGTAACGCCTCCTGTTGGTTGTTTTGAATGTACTGCTATATAATCATATTCATCAGCATGTAAATCCATGAAGGATCCAATGCTGGAAAAGGAACAAGCTATTACCGGTAACTCCTGTTGTCCAGCATTGGTATCTTCCATGGATTCGCATGCTACCCTTCTGACTATCCCTCTATGGCTCTTCATTGCTTCCTACTGTCACTTTTCGTGTGCTTTTAAATCTGAAGACGGCCACCAGGGGTGTAGCCAAGGAGGAACACTGTCATTGGCTGGGACATTATGACCCAAATTGACAGAAATCGGCCGTACACGTACCAAGCAGTTTTTTAAATTTAAAGCAAAACGTATTTATTACCCAGGATTCCCAGCCTGATGACGGGGAATATTCATGAGCATGTGAATCTTAGAAAGACACCAATGTTGGAGAACAGGAGTTCCAGGTAAGTAACATGTTCCTTCCTCTTCATAGGAAACGCTTCAGGGTAACAGGTCACATAATCCATGATTAATAAAAATGTACCCGTTTCCTAATCTGGATGATTCCAAAGGGACAATGAATATCCATCCCTATTCTCGAAAAAGGGTCCTCGACAATCGGAAGGCTGTAATGGGGAAAGGGGCACATTGGCATTAGATGTCTTCTGACATAGCGTACATGTTGCAATGTAGTTCTTGACATCCACATGTACACCCAGCCAGTAGAACCTTGGTATTATCTGGTTCTGGGTTTTCGTTATGCCCAGGTATCCGGAAGTCAGATGGGCATATGCCACCTCTAAGACAATGCGGCAGTGACTCAGAGGAACCACTAAGTGAGTTCTCGAGACTCCTTCAACTGTGGTATCTCCTTAGTAGAGGAGACATTTTTTATAAAGAAGGGGCCTCCTTTTTCTCTACCTTCTTAAGTCATGGCCTGGTGTAAAGCCTTGGCTAATATGGGGTCATTCTGTTGTGCAAATGCAAGGTCAGGGATTACTCCGGTGTCATCACACTGGTCCAAGCATTTCTGCAACAGATGCATCTTTTTTTCTGTTGGAGTAGCTTGAATAAGCAGGTGTTTGTCAGCGTCCCTATAACCCTTGTCACCTCTCTCTGTAATCCCATGTTCCTGTAGCTCCATAGGTTTGGGGAAAAAGGCACCCTCCAATATACCCTGTGTTATTTCCTACCCAACCTTTACGTGGTAGGCTTTCGTTCTATTATTATGGAGCCACATTTTTATATCTCCCCGATAGTATGGGTCGATTACCTCCACTACCACATCCAAACCATGTCTCCAGGCTAAACTGGATTTCGATATAGGTACTTTTTGGTGCCGAAACCTTGTTATCTGAAGTTGGAGAGTTGGTCACTATAAGCCTTTTTAGATGATTTAAAAAAGGCATTGAAGGAAAGTTTTGAACCCCAGCTCCCAGGCTCCTCCCTCTTCCAAGTAGAGTATTCAAATGTCTACAATGCCAATGCAGTGATCATCGAGTTGGTTCGAATGTTCATAGCTTTAAGCAAAGCATACGTCAGTATGGACTCTGTGCCATGGATGGCAGTCATTGCCTGCTCTGCATGACTGTTATAATACAAGATATTTGGTATTGCCATATTATTATTATTATTACAAAAAAAAAGTTTCAGTTTACAATAAACTTTTCATTTTGTCTTATCAAACTTATTGCATTTTAGTAATTCATTTCAATCAGTTCCCGTTTTCGAATCTTTCCATAATCTTCTTCCAAAAATGAAAAATTATGTTTCTGATGTTTGTTAATCTGCTTAGAATCACATGCTGTGCATAGGTCCGACATCCAGTGGTCACTGCGGAGTATTGCATTTTGTTTTTCGTAGTCGAAAAGGGGGCGTCGACAAGGCGTGTCTGTAACACTATCCCTATAGTGACGTGCGTTGTACCCACAATCCCTCACGCGTCGAGGTCCCTCAGATTGTTTTTTTCCGCCCAGCTACTGGTCGCCTTTATGCGGAGCTCCTAGAGTGACATTACAAAATAGTTTCTTCGACCTTTGGTAGTTTGTCATTAATATCAATAACGTAGATCCCTCCCCCTCGACGCAGAGCTGTTTCTCCGCCGAGCAAGAACTTCGACGGAAGGACGAGCGGAGGGGATCCTTCGGCACTGCAGAACACGTGCCAGGCCTCGCCCGCGATACACAGTAGGGAGAGTGGTGTTTTGTGGTCTTTCTTTCTTCTCTTTAAGAATGCCTTTCTCTTTCCCCTCCCTCTCTTTCAAGGTCGTAGTCACACTTATTGCCCTCAGCTATGGAGAGGACGCCATTTAGGTTTTGCCCGCTTTGCAAGGGTAAATATACCTGGAAGGATAAGCACAAACGGTGCAACCGTTGCTTACCCCTCGATCACCAAGAGGACGGCTGTGCGGCCTGTAAATTACTAAAGCCCAAAACTCTAAAAGACTGCAGGGTCAAAAGGTGGGCGGCCTACACCATGTCTAGGCCTGACTCCTCGCCCGCTGCCGCCGCTGCGGAGTGTGACGAGGACAGTGACTACACGGCCCCCGTAACGGAGGCTGTAGACCTCTCAAAGGAGCGTTCACGCTCGTCGCCGTCGTCGTCGTCCGTCCCCGGCCCCGACAAGCCCGGCTCACGGCCAACTTATGGGGATGAACACCCCGGCAACAAGGACGCACACGGAAAAACAACAAAGCACATACCCCCCGGCACGCATTCGTCGAAGACTAAGGCAGCCATAGCGCCAACGGGGACACCGGGCCCACTGGCGTCTTCCACCCACCGTAAGGGTCGTCAGCCCTCCCCGCCACCGCTTCCGCGACAGGCGACTGGGCATTCTAAAAATAAGGGCGCTAGCACCAAAACCTCCGGCGACGCGCATCGCAAGAACGCTCACGTTGCCAACAAGGACTCGACGGGCAAGGACTCGACGGGCAAGGACTCGACGAGCAAGGACTCGACGGGCAAAGGCTCGACGTTACATAGCGCGACGGTGACCGATCCCTCAGAAGAGAGAATGATCGCCGAAAGCCTCGCGCACATAGCATCTAAGGACGACCAGAGACGTACGGCGAGTGAGACGCCGAAAACCGCGCACAAGGCCAAAGATACGCCGAAAGCGCCGGAAAACAGATCAGGCCAGTTTCCGACGCCGACAGAAGGCCCTAGCCAGCGAGAAGGCTACTCAGAAGGTGAAGTCTCACTTTCTTCGACGTTATGGGACAGAACCAGACAATTACAGGAGGAAGAAACTCCTTTTTCATTCCCAGACCGTCCTGGCCGACCTCAGTGGACCTTTGAAAGGTTCCAGACCTGTATGGATAAACTAGACAGGTTCATGTCCATCCCAGAAGACAGGGCACCCAAGAGACCAAGGGAGGCACCCCTGGAGAGTCCTAGGGCTAAATACCAAAAGTGTTATAACCCCATACAGGAGAACATATACTCTTACAATCCCACTGAGGAAGACACCTTCTTCCAGGAGGAAGATGAGTTCACCTATGTTGAAGACCAACAAGAAGAGGAAGGTTTTCACGATGAAACTAACCTATGTGAGGAGGGATTCCAGGAGGACACAGGCGAGGGCGACCCAAATCCCTGGCAGTCACCGGCTAGGTCGACAGACACAGGCAGTAGCAGTATAGTCATCATTTCTACTGAAACTACACCAGTCAGGAACCCTTCACCTGTCGATGATCAACCCACCTTCAATGCACTGCTGAAGAAGGCAGCAGCACATTTCGAAATTGAAACTGGGGAAGTCACCCCAGACACCGATTTTGTGGAGAGGATTATCAAGGAAAACCCCCCCACTAGCCAAATTATACCCATCCTCGCCTCAGTTAAGAGACGTATTTCACCTTCTCTTTCCACTCCTGCATTGGTGAGAGGGGTCGATCCGAGGATTGAGAAACTGTTCTCTCCCTCTCAATCAGACCCATTATATATTAAGGGTCACTCAATCCCGGACTCCCTGGTCGTGACCAACACCAGGAAAAGGGCAGGAGTCCCACTATCTACCAGCGAGGCACCCCCAGATAAAGAAGGGAAGAAGCTGTATGCCCTAGCCAAGAGAATCACCACCTCTGCAGCATTCTCTACCAAAAATAATAATACCCTATTGGCAAGCTACGCCGATGCTCAACGGGCTAAACTCAAACAGGACATTGAAGAAGTTCCCGAACCCCTAAGGACTTGTTTGCTGGCTACAGTTAACGAGGGCTCTCTGGTCAACCAAAGCATCGTCAAGAATACCCTCGATTCAGCAGAGACGGCTGGCCGCACTTTGGTACAAGGAATTTTGCGGAAGCGTCACGTATGGCTTCGCAATTCCGGATTTAAGGCGGAAACACCAGCGTCCCTTATTAATAAACCTATAGAGGAGTCCAACCTCTTTGGGAGAGCAGTGGATGACGCGCTGGAGAACGCGAAAAAAGAATTTGACACAATAAAGACCTTAGACCAAATTTCAAAACCCCCTAACAGGCGGGGATTTGGTAATAAGCGCTTTTTTCGTGGACAACGCCAGCAACAAAACCAACAACAGTATTCTGCTAGCAATTACCAGGGTAATAGTGGCCAGTACAATCAGAGGGGTCAACGCCGTGGCAAAGGGAGAGGCCGGGGTTCCACCCCCAGAAGCTCCCAAGCCACCAACACCACCAAGTGACGTGAAGATTCGCGTCCCCTCCCATGCAACGCCGGTCGGGGGCCAGTTAACATCCTTTCTTCCAGCATGGGAGGGAATAACATCAGACCGCTGGGTACTTTCCACCGTAGCCCGTGGCTACTGTATAGAGTTCAACAGTTCCCCAACATACAGACCCCCGAGGGGACGCCGCATGACACCAGAACACCTCGCCATCCTTCTCCAAGAAGTGGACCAACTGCTGGAAAAAGGAGCCATAGAGGTCATGCCTCTATCTCAGGTAATGGAAGGTATCTATTCAGTGTACTTCCTTGTACCCAAAAAGGATCTAACCATGCGCCCTGTATTAGATCTGCGCCCAGCGAACAAGTTTGTCAAACCCCAAAAGTTTTGTATGGTGACCTTACAGGAAGTGATCCCACTGCTATCACAGGGAGATTACATGACAACACTGGACATGAAAGATGCATACTTTCATATTTTAATGTTGCCAGCGCACAGAAAATACCTCCGGTTCATGATAGAGGGCAAACACTACCAGTTCAGAGTGCTACCCTTCGGTATAGCATCTGCACCAAGGGTATTCACGAAAGTACTGGCAGTGGCAGGGGCCCACCTGCGCAGGTTATCCATCCCAGTATACCCTTACCTCGACGACTGGCTCATAACAGGGGATTCTTACGAGACATGCTTCTCAAACACCCAAAAGACTGTAGACCTTTTGTTCCAACTGGGCTTCTCCATCAACGAGAAGAAGTCCAGCTTAGACCCCAGCCAAGTCAAACAATTCCTAGGGGCTCTAATTCGAACAAAGGACGGCCTCGTCTTCCCCTCCAACAAGAGGGTCCAAAACATGCTGTTTCAGATCCCCCAATATGTGGCAGGTCGAGAGGTGACGGTGCGCAAAGCGATGCACTTGCTAGGAATGATGGCGTAGTGTATTTATTTGGTACCTCACGCGCGCCTGCGCATGCGCCCAATGCAAGAGTGGCTCAACAGCCAGTGGTGTCAGGCCAGCGGACAATGGGACGATCCAGTGGTGGTCTCGCAGGCCTTGGTTCTCTCACTATGGTGGTGGACAAAGGAAAACCTGATAATAGGAAAACCCTTTGCCACACCCGCGATGGAGGCCACTCTAACCACGGACGCATCCCTCAGGATGGGGGGCTCACCTATCCCATCAGACTGCTCACGGAGTGTGGACTCCGAGCGTAGCATCCAAGCACATAAACCTACTGGAGCTACTGGCCGTGTTCAAAGCACTAAAAGCCTTAAAAGCCTTCCAGGAACACCTACAAGGGAAGACAGTGATGGTCCTTACAGACAGCACCACAGGCATGTACTACATCAACAAGCAGGGGGGCACCCACTCTCCAGGACTGTCCAAGCTGTCCCAGAATATATGGAAGTGGGCTCTCAGACACATGTTCCTACTGTCACAACACGTACCAGGGGAACTCAATCTGCTAGCAGACGAACTCAGCAGAGACTTCCCCCTGCCCGAAGAGTACGAATGGCGATTGCACGAAGACATCGTCTTAGACGTCTTCACGCAATGGGGAATCCCGGAAATAGACCTGTTCGCAACTCTGGAGAACTCACAATGCCAAAGTTACGCCTCCAGGTACCCCCAGAACCAGTCCAAGGGGAACGGTCTGTCGATTCAATGGTCAGGGAAATTTGTTTACGCCTTTCCCCCGACTCCCCTTCTCAACAAAGTTGTGCACAAGATGCACCAGGAACAAGTTACCATGATACTAGTGACCCCAATGTGGGCCCGGCAGCCATGGTTCGCTCACTTGATGGAGATGTCCTATCTCCCCCAGTGAAACTTCCCTGCCCGTACAACATGCTGTCACAGGACAAGGGCAGGACACTGCATCCATGCCCTCAGACCATGAACTTAGCAGCCTGGCTCCTGAGATCATAGAATTTGGACATCTACAACTTCCGCAGAGATATATGGACATCCTCAGGGAAGCCAGAAAACCTAATACTTGCCACTGCTATTCTAGCAAGTGGAGAAGATTTGTCATCTGGTGTAGAGGTAAGAGCATCAACCCGGTTGACTGCTCTCCCACACATATTGTTCTGTACTTGACCCATTTACTGGATTCAGGTCTAGTGTTCAATTCCATTAAAGTCCACCTGGCGGCACTTTCTGCATACACCACTTCCCAACTTAAAGTGTCGTGGTGGAAGATACCAGTTATCAAGGCCTTCATGGAGGGGGTAAAGAGAATACACCCTCCGATAGCTAACCCAGCTCCCGGATGGGACTTAAATGTGGTACTTTCCAGACTCATGGGCTCGCCATTTGAACCCATGCACAAGGCAACTCTTAAAGATCTCACTCTTAAGACTGCTTTCCTAATAGCTGTCACCTCCATTAGGAGAGTAAGTGAACTACAGGCTCTTTCTGTTCTAGACCCCTTCGTAACAGTTCACAAAGATAAGGTGGTTCTACGCACACACCCAAGGTTTGCACCGAAATTCATCTCGAAATTCCATGTAAACCAGTCAATAGAACTACCAACGTTCTTTCAAAACCCTTCCAACTCGGGAGAAAAAAGTCTGCATACACTGGATGTACGCAGAGCTGTCATGTTCTACATGGAAAGAACCAGGCCACTGAGAAAGACTAATCAGTTCTTTGTCTCTGTGGCAGCAGGAAGAGAAGGAGATGCAGTCTCAAAGTCCACTATATCTAGATGGATTGTTCAATGCATCACTCTCTGTTACACTCTTGCTAAGAGAGAACTACCCTTCAAGCTAAGAGCACATTCTACTCGAGGCACTGGGGCTTCCATAGTTTTCATAGCAAATGTTCCCCTTGAGTCCATCTGCAAAGCGGCTACCTGGAGTTCTGTGCACACCTTTACAAAACACTTCTGTCTAGATGCACACTCTAGATCTGACTCCCAGGTGGGACAGGCAGTATTAAGACATCTTTTCTCTACTGTTCCTTCTCATAACCCACCGCCAACTCCGGGTACTGCTCGCTAGTCTATGCACAACATGTGATTCTAAGCAGATTAACAAACATCAGAAGACAATGCATTACTTACCGTAAAAGCATTTCTGATGGTTGTATTTGCTTAGATTCACATGCGCCCACCCTTCCTCCACGCTCGGATGGAAGGAACATAGACATCTTTCTACATCTCTCTCTTTTCTGTACTCACTCACGTATAGAAGGCTCCCTCAGGGCAGAAAAAATACAAACAGAGGGACCTCGACGCGTGAGGGATTGTGGGTACAACGCACGTCACTATAAGGATAGTGTTACAGACACGCCTTGTCGACGTCCCCTTTTCGACTACGAAAAACAAAATGCAATACTCCGCAGTGACCACTGGATGTCGGACTTATGCACAGCATGTGAATCTAAGCAGATACAACCATCAGAAATGCTTTTACGGTAAGTAATGCATTGTCATATCATTCGTTTCTCAATCCCTGACAGTATCCAAGCCCATCTTTGGTCAGAGCTCATTGTCTTTTGTGTAGACTCAAAGTAAGATCGACATACACTTCTTTCTTTAGCAAGGGCAGGACATAACATCGTCAGATGATACAAACTTTCAGTTTCGTCTTGATTTTTGCATATCCGACAAAAGATTTCTTTGTTATCTTACTGTATAACATTCTTACTAGTCTTTCCCTAGTGGGTAATATGTTCAACCGAAATTTCATAAAAAACATTCTTATTTCTTTATCAGGAAATATAAACAGGTACGGTGGCAATTCGTTGATGGCTCTGATTTCTGTTTTACATGCCATATTATCTTTGTATCGGCTTATGAATTTGTTCGTATTTATCCAATCTTGATACATTAATCGTTTCTTTGCATGTTGGGGCCTCATTTGTAACATTTCTTCTGTTATATCTTCGTTTCTTAAAGATATTAGTATTTGTTGTTTCCATTTTAATAAGGCCCTAGCATTTATAGGATCAGTATTCGGTAGGAAGATTTCTAGCGCTGGTACTGTTTGTTCCCATGTTATTTTTCGGAAAAGATCGCATTTTTTCCAGCGTACCACCGATGCAAGCGATTGAACTGCAATTTCAGCTCTGATACGACTTGTAGGGAAGGATGTGGGCAACCTCATTATTTTCCGCCAAAAGGTAGCTTCCAGAATTGGCCATATCTTTTCTGACAAATTAATGTTTTGCTTCCGTATGTAAGGATAGGAATGACCTTACTCCTATAAAATGTAATGATTGGTCGATAAGAAAATTTGCCATATTTTTCATGGAGTACATATCCTTGCCTCGCCAAAACCATGACTTTTTTTTTAGATGCATTTCCCATTCTTTTTCGATCATTGTTTGACTGATCACAATATCCAAATACTTGTACGATGATACAATGTTGATAATGGAGTTGTTAATGAGTATCACCGGTGTTTTTTTCATTTTGTTTCGGTTTCATAATCGCCATGACTTTTGTTTTTGCTATATTTATTTTCAAGTCATTTCTTTCCATATAGTCTGTCAACATTCGAAGACTCTCTTGTAAGTCTTTCGGTGTTTTATCAAGTAGAACGATGTCATCAGCATACATCATTATCGGTATTTTTACTGAGTTTATTTTTGGAGGGTATATTCTGTCTGACTTCATTTCATGTGGAAGATCTGATGTGAAGAGATTGAAAAGAGTGGCTGCAAGTGGGCACCCCTGTTTCAGTCCATTCCAGGTCTCGATATAAGCACTCATTTGCCCATCTTTAGTTAGCCTTACTCGTATTTTTGTTGAAGAGTAGAGTAGCTTTATTGGTTGCAGTATATATCAGGGGGGGCAGTTCCACTTTTCCAATTTGTTCCATAGCAAATGTCGGTTCACACAATCGAAAGCAAGGTGTAAATCAACTAAAGCTATCCAGACCTGTTGCTTTGAGCACTTTGCTTCATGTTTTACAAGATTCAGCAGAAATAGGTTGAGGTTTGTCCCGACTCCGCAAAAAGAGCCAGTTTGGCGGGTCGCAATCCGTTTGTTATCTGTGGCCCATGCCGTTAGTGACCTCAATAGTATGGTTACAAAAATGTTGCCCAAAGGATCTAATAATGCAATGGGCCTATAGTTTGTTGGGCTCTCTTTGTCTCCTTGTTTAAAGATTTGGATCAGGACCGCTAGTTTCCAAGTTGAAGGTATTTGGTTCAATTGATTAATCAATGTAATGATTTGTAATAACATGTCCGCCCATATCTCTGGAGAAGCTTTAATTAGAGCATTTGTGAGGCCATCCGGTCCTGGGGCTCTTGAATTGTTCAATTTCGTAATTATGTGTAAAATGTGTTGTCTGGTAATGGTAATTTCCCATTTATTAATTTTCTGTTGGAATGGGAGTTCGGGATCATCTTTCTTCTTGTATAGACCGGCAAAATGTTCTAGCCAGCGGTCTTGAACACTTTGCGTAGGGTTTAACAAACTCCATAGATCTCGAGTGTTCTGATTGTTAAGGCAAGCCAGCATTTGCTCCGAATCTTGCTGCAACATGGAACTTTTATGAGATTTTAACCAATTCTGGTATTTTTGTTTGGCAGTGTTGGTTGCAAGGTGCGATTCTTTAGTTCTTAGCTTATTTAATTGTCTACATAATTTTTGTAGCTCCCTTTTTTTCGTTGCAATCAACGGATCATAGGTATGAATATGAGGCAATTGTTGTTTTTTCCAATCTTTATGCTGTTGATAGTGTGGTTCGAATAGCCATTCATAATTTATTTTGTCGAGATCTTTTTTTTCCTGTTTCCTGAAATTTCTGATTTATACCCAGAACATCAACAGTCTTCAGTCGCAGTCTTGTAGCTTTAGCATTCAGTTCCATGGCAGGCAGTGTAATTTGCTCTTTGTCTAGATTCTGCATTTGCCATGTGATTGATAACATACGATGGTCGCTGTTATTATTCTCTGTGATTCCTGTTTTCATCATTGCATTCGCAATCTTCTCCGAAATAATATATATATAGTCCAACGCTGCTTCCGATGTCCCTTGTGACCAAGTTGGAATTAATTGGAAGTTAGCATTTTGATAACTTCCAGTCAGAGTAAGATTCCTTGTTTTCATTTCTTTCATCCAAGATTTGGCTTTCTGGGAGAGAGCGTTCTTCTCTTTTTGATTTCCGGCTTTGTCAAAGATGTGTATGTTTAAATCTCCACATATTATTATGTCGCTTGCTGGAAACTTGATGACAAGTTCATCGAGGGCTGTCAAGAATGTGTCTAGATATGAGGTTTCATCTAGCACTAGAGGATTCCAATACATGTTAAATATAACGATCCAAGGTGACTGATTACAGAAGGGTTTATTTTGTTGTTGTACCATGACATATTGGGTCCATGGGTTCAAGTTTGTTGTTTCCACCGGGGTCCAAAGGGAGTTAATTTTTATCATCATAATCTGTCCTGATGCTGTTCTTCCTTTTTGTTGTGTGATGGCTGGATTAGTAAAGATGTTATATCCTTCACACATAGGGGGATGGGACAACCATGTCTCTTGAAGACAGATTATGTGAGATTGCTGTAGCTTAGGATGAGTTTGGTGGAATAGGTGTCCATGACCTCTTGTATTCCATGATGTTAATAGGATAGGTACATTCTGTTTTTTCACTCGTTGTTATGATGATACAGATAGAATACTTTCATTTTCTTGTGAAAGAAATGTGTATTCTCTTCTGATATATCTAGATGTAGACAGTCCTTGATTAGCTTGAATTTCTTCTTCCATGCTATAGGACATAATTGTTGATGATGAGTCATTATTTCTTGTAGAGGCGAGGCACAGATCTGATTTCTCATATTCGCGTCTGAATGGCAATTGGTCATCTTTATTTTTCATCATTGTATTGTGAATTGACCGGTTGTCTGTATTCTTCTTCTTAATACATTTAAAGCCAATATATTGTAACTGGATGTCAGCTTGTAGGATTTCTTGCATAGTTCTCTGGTTCGTAAGCTGTATTTCAACTGTATCAAGATTCTCATCATCTAGAAATTTGACCAGATTTATGTCCTTCGTGGTGATGTGCTTCAGTTCTGGGATAGCCTGGATAACACGTAAACTGTTAGTACGGTTTAGTATGACCGCCGGCTTTGCTGGTCGTAAATGTGTCATTGAAATTACGTATTTCTCTTGACGTTTTAAGGGATCGACAAATGTAGGTGTTTTCAGCAATGGGTAAGCAAAACTCCTCTCGTCATCAGTCGGCTGACGTTGACTATATATCAACAAATAATTTCTGTGTTCTCTTAAGGCTTTATGGTCATTGGTTCTAGTTTTTTTTTTTTTTTAGTTTTGTTTTTTCCATGCTATAATTGCTTTCTAGTTCTTCATCCGATATATCACTGCAGGAGAGCTCTATTCGATGGTTGATAGTCGGATCAAGGTTTGGATATTGATTTAAAAGAATCACGTCCTTGATGTTCTGATCTTGGTCTATAGCGGAAATATCCAGAGGGTTGCCATCCGGGTAGGTGGACAGATCTAACAGTTCAGCTTCATCTTTTGCCTCCACTTGTTGTGATTCCATTCGTGTCGATGGAGGGATCTGTCTTTTTTTCCTGTCTTTTTCTTTGGTTATTAACTTGTTTGGTTTGGATATCTGGTTTCTGTGTATGGATTTGGGTTTTCAGTAACCCTTCATGTTGCTGGGGTGTAGTCAGATTTCTTAAAAACGCACGGGATCCTGTTTGTCGTTTCTTATTTTTTCCTTCATTGATGACCTTTCCTTTTATGTTTTTTCTGTCATCAGGCTTTAGAAATAGGTCAAAGGGTAAGGAATCTGATCTTTGCGGAGGTAACATCGCTGTTTTTGCATGGTTTGTCTCTCTGGGAGTCGTTGCCATCGAGGTTATATTCTCGGAGTGTACTTCTTGTTGTCTCTGTACAGTCTGGTCTAGTATTTTCTCTGGTAAAGACAATTCTGTGAGTTTTGCCGTTATCTTTGCCATCTCATTCATAAGTGCCCTAACAGCTGAATTCCCTTGCATACGTTCCATTCGATCTGCACTGGCAATTTCCGCTCGTCTGTTTTGCCACATACGACTTGTTTCCGCCTCAGTATCCAAACGTTGTTGTATTTGGCATATGAAGTTCTCAATATGAATCTGTTTAGTGTGCATCAGCGCGATCAGAGTGGCTTGGTCTTTAATGGCGTCAACATTTGTCTCATGCAGTTTTAAGAACGGGATCAATGACTGTGATGTTGTTGTAATCAATACATTTTGTAATTCCATCATTGTTGTTGGTAATTGGGCCATATTCGGGTACTCTTTCAGTTCTTCTGGCATTCTGTAGTCAGATATGCCAGGGTCTGATGGGGGCCGGTATTCTAGCTTTACTGGCCTCTGTCTATCTTCTGTTACCTCGTGCGTTTTATCAAAATATTCCAATGGATTGGCTCTCCAGGCAAAGAAAGAGTTAGCATCTTTCGGTTTTAGCACCGGTGTTGATGTATGACATAATTTTTTTGTATTTAAATCTTTGTGGTTTTGATCTTGCTCAACTGATAATTCGTGTGAAGTCATTAATGAGTTTAGTTCCATCATGTCCAGTGACAGGCAAGCTGCTCTAAAGGGTTTTTGTTGCTCAATTTCCTGTGTATGAGAAATCTTTCCCATTTTTTTTTCTTGAACTTGCACCCATAATGCTCTTGCACGTATAGCCTTCACTTTCCTTTGGCTTGAAATTTCGTTTGCGGACATTTGTGTTATGTTTCACACTTTGATCTTGTTTTCTAGTTCCAGTAGAGAGTTCCGGAGTAATCACTGCTTCACATGCCACTTCCAAGTTGTGGCAAAGTGACTGCGGGTCTTTTCCTTGCTTTAGCACCGGAGGAGGAGGATGCCATTCCTCATCAGCGGCCCCAGAGGGCAGTGTCGACAGAGCTTTCGAGCTCTGTGGTTCGTCTGGGTCTGTTGTCCGATCTTCAACGCTCAGAAAGGGCATCCCCACAGCGCCCCCACAGCCACCAGTCCCTCCCCCATCGGGGGTCTCTGCATCGACGGGGGCCCAGCAGCCGGTAGGGTATCCACCCGCACCCCGACTCCATCTGGGGACCAAAGCGGACAATAACGGACACCCAGCCCCGCCCCCCGCCATTAAAGCCAGGGCAGCGGCGGGACCGCCGAGCAACACCCCTGTGCAGGGGGGCACCGAGCTGCCGCCAGGTAGGAGGGGGAATGGGGGGACTCCGGGTTAGCGCATGGATTATGCGACAGGGAATTGGTATTAGATGTCTGTTCCAGACAGGAACTGGTTGGGGGTGGCGTTTTACTTGTATTTTTCAGATCCTTGCGCTTACTGTTAGGGCGAGGATCAAAGACCGCAATTGTTGCATTAAGGCTGCTTACCTTCTTTTCCCGCGTCGCAATGTCCACATTGCTCTTAGTACGAAGTAGGTGTTGAGTCGTGCTTTTTTCTTTGGATAATGTTGCAAAGGCTTGTGCAATGGAAGGTTGTTTCTTGTTAGGTGTCATATCAGAATCAATATTCGGTTCAGTTTTTCCTCTCAACCGGGTCCTGGGTCTAGATGCAGTGGGCATAAGGGGAGGCTGTTTCGATTCGCCACCGTTTTTCTTCTGACTCATACTGTTTCCGAAAAGTAGAAAGGTTGTGACTTTATTCCAGGGAGTCGTCCAAGCAGGCGCACTTCTGCCACAAGTCAGGTTAAAAAAAAGAAAGAAAAAAGGAACTGAGGGTGTCAGGCGGAGTCGCAGGGTCGCCCCAAGAGCCCAAAGACCCTAAGACTCTGCGACCTGACTCTGCGGCCGCTCCGCGGGTTGTGGGAGTCTTCTTCTCCCCAAAGGATGTAGAAAGAGGACTGGAACAGCAGGGAAATTCTTCAGAGTCTGTGCACCTAAGACTCTGCGACGTGACTCAGCATCAGAAAAATAACCTTATAGCTAGGGAGAACAACTTCCCAAAATACTGAAAGATTCTGCAACAACGGCCACCACGTAAACAGAAGTAGTGCCGCAAAAGATCAATTCAGCCACGGTTTCCAAAGTAGTGGCAAATTCCAAAGTAATAGTCCAACAGGGGCATCTCAGATCTGGACCAACATGGAGCAAATCGTGTTGTCCACGTTTTTCCTTCCACAGGTACTTGTAACACCTGGCATCAGTAGGTGCAGGAGCCTCTCCACGGGCGTCACTTATCGTGTGGTGGCTGATCTTTTATTATGGAACCGCTTCTGTTCTCAGCCAGCATTATTCAGGACCCATGTGGTAAATCCTTGCCATAACCTTATGCTTAGGGAGGGAGGTTTGCATCCAGTACCGCACTGTGGAGAGGTGTAGCTAGTTTGCATTTAGTTATACTGGCGATCTTGCAGTGGGAGAAAGAAATGTATTGGAGGCTGCTCACCAAGACAAATGTTCTTGTGGCTCACCAAAAGTGCATTTCTCAAAAGCTGATATTACCAAAGTCTTTAACAAATGCTGTACCATTTTGCCCATAACGCGTTTGTAATTCAACCTTGATATTATGATCTGAAATAGCAGTATCGCATGCAAAGAGTATTGGATAGAGTTGGGAATGAAGCTTAGTAATTGTACATGTCAAAATGACAGCCTGTTGATAAGTTATAATTAATATAACCTTGTCATACGGTATCGCAAGGATAAAGTAAAATGACACTGGTTGTATTATTCTGCTGGTGCAGCAGTGTTCATTGTCACCAGCCATAGCTTACCTACCCTATTAAGTTGAATTTTTACATTGTTCACTGCTGTAATATGGATCATACTCTGATGTTTAATACTCATGGCATGGGTTATAAATTACAACGGGCAGTTTTTGACTTCAGTTACCCAGGGTATGATTAGTTCATGGGAAATGAGCCTACTGTCTGTGGCTTTCTAATAAGTCTGCATCAGGGAGGCTTTAAATAAGTAATATCTTTGTTTGTGGAAAAAGTATTCCTAATGGCATCCGGAAACAGGACCAAAGGCAGCCACCACTGATTTGATATGTAAACACCTTCCCTTGATGTAGTTCTTAAAGGGTGAGACCTGGCCATGCGTTCAAAGAGCAACATCAAAAATGTGTATGTAATGCTTGGCAAAGCTGTGCTGTGAAATATTCTTTGTTGAATTGGCTGAGCTGGACTCTTGCCAAGAATTGAAATGGTGTGGGGGTATATTCAAACTGTAGTCACCCACACACGCCAAAGTTAAACATAAAAATAAGTTAAAAATAATTCTCCTTCCCAAAGTGGGTATTTTAGGTGAGGAAAATCTGTATTTTAACTGTAAAATAGAGGTTTGTATTCCATACTTCTTTGCACCTAATAATTGATAGACCTTTAATGCTGGATTTTTAATTCATAGTCCCTCTTAAAATAAGGCAGTAATGCTATTAAAACACCCTGCAGTGAAACTGTTCTATTAGTACCACTGATAGAAACGTTTTAGTAAACCTGTTGGTTTGGAGCAGATGCCAGGTTTATGTGTTTTTTTTTCCCCAAATTCATTTTTTTGGTGGGGTAGAGGGGTTCTCTTTTATTCTGTTGATGTTCTTCGGGAGTATGTGTCTTTTACGCCATATACATTTATGGTAGGAATGGATTCCACTAACATTGTGATTTGTGTGTATTCCCTACTACTTTCATTTTTTTCTCCCCCAAAATATGCTTAAACCTGCATTTCCTACAGCTGTGCAGTGTAAAAGTTAATAAAAACCACAAAGACGGATAGAAAATACCACTTGAACCCACAGTGGGCGGTGATGAGACACATTTCTGGAAACAATAGAATGCATGCTACCTTAGCTGCTGAGTTATTAGCAATGACCTTTATAAAACATTTAATCTTTACCTTGAGGTCTAATCTTGGTTAATTAATGATCTTTAATGAGCTCCAGTGTTAGAATCCAGTTTTCGTTCATACTCCTACAATTGCATTGGCCTAATTTAACAGGTGTGTATGTGGGTGTTAGGGATCCATAGTCGAGAACCAGTGTTCCCCTTTTCAGTGTTTCTTCCTCCCCCTGTACTATATAAAGATCACACATAGTTTACTGATTTGGATCTTATGCTTGTTTTACTCAAGTTGTATACACAACGTATACTTTCAAATTCATTTAAGCGTTCTACTGGTTGGCACGCCAATTAGTAAAAATTAACAGTTGGTATTTTTCATATTCTGTTTTGTGATTTATAGCTCTGTATCATTTGTTAACAGGAATGGGAGACCCTGCTTACTTTTATGTGAATTTGATTTTTGTCATAAACGGACTACTGATGTCATTGTTCTTCATATATGGAACATATCTAAGGTAAGGCAATGGATTTTGTGTTCACTTTGGTATGATTACGTCCATGTGTTAATAGATCTCAAAGTGCCACTGTCATACATGTTTGTTACTGGAAGGGTGGGTGCACTGCTTTTCTACAAAGCCTTTTGTTGTTCCATCTTTGACCTTTAATTGGGTCTTGACATTTCTGATGGTGGCTCCTTCGAGTCTAATCATTTGTAAACTTTGCAATTCCTCGCCATGAAGAATGTCTTTGACTGCTGTCAGAAGTGCGAGAGTCACTCTGCTAAGAACAAACAAGGCCAAAAAGCTTGTTCAATGGTATTGAAGCAACGCAACAGGGTCTACAATCATGTTTTGATTCTTGGTAACTCAAAACAAGAAAGATCCATGTGCATACCAGTCTGAAAAGCCTACACAACAGTCCAGCACCAAGTGCCATTCAGTTCCCCTTCTGTGAGATGTGATTGAGGTGCAACATCTCTCTATAAAAAAAACAAATGTTGCTATTCAAAAAGAGAAAAGGTTCTTTAATACAGCTCTTTTAGTGAGTTTCCAGGTGACTCTCAGCGAAAGGGGAACATTAATTCTGAATATTTTCTGTGCTTCCATTCTCTCAAGATATATTTTCTGTTTTCTTTTTTCCTCTTGTCCACTTCCCTTGAAGAGTGAGTGGACATTTAAATTGCATTGATCTAAAGAGGGTATTCAGATTGTAACTATCCCCATTCCAAGGTGTACAGAATTGACAGTCTGTTGTTTGGCTTTGCTGGCCCTCAGAAGGGAAGGGACATTAACAACCAAAACATCTCTAGCCGGATTGTCATGTGTTTACGCAGACTTGCTATGAGCTAGTGAACAAGGGATTCTGACAAACGTCAAAGCAGCAACACCCGCATTACAGACCAGTGTTAGGTTGTTGAACTGTCAGGCTCACTCTGTCGTCTCTGCTTTAATTTTAATTTTTAAATATATTTTTATTGTGATCAAGAGTTACATTGGCCAAACGGCCTTAAAGGAGGATCGACCAAAACATTTTGTATATTGAACAATGCGATCACATAAAGAACATTTTCCGTTTTCGAAAAAACAGTAGTAGGAAAGGAGCCCCAATCCCTCCATAAAGCCTTAGGAAAGAGGTGAAGGGGGGATTGAGGAGGAGTAAACAAAAAGGGATAGAGGAAAAGAGGAAAAATGAAAGACAGAAACCCATAGCCCACCCCCACCCCCTTCCCTCCCTCCCTCCCTTCCTCCCTCCCTGGGCCTGCCTAAGAGAGTCAGTGATCAAGTTGCTGAGTATGGTGGAATTAAAAGAACGTCAGAAATGTATGGCCGCAATGATGATGATGATGATGAGTATTGGTTTTCCTTATGGGAGTATGCAGTGGAGGGTCAGTTTCATGTGTTAGCATCTGTTGAGGTGCTATGCTAAGAGGAGCTGGAGCCAGTATTCTGGCACTGGGGTTTTTCGTGGTTTTCTTAGTTGCAAATGTGACATTGGCAGAAAGATTAATGCTGTTAGGGAACCGGTACAGTTATCGGGTCGCTTGTCTTTCCTTGTGGAATTGGAGAAATGGCAGCCATTGCTGGTCTATATAAGTGTTAGATTCCTTCACAATAGCTGTGAGGCTTTCCGTTTCGTATATTTCTCTTGCTTTGTTCAACCAGTCAGCCTTTGTGGGGAGGGAGGGTGCCTTCCATTTTATTGTGACGCAGACAGGGGCTGCTAATAACAGATTCCTTGGCATGTGTGGGAGGAGCGTGTATCTGTCTTCGATCTGTTCCACTCCAAAGAGAACCAGGAGGGGTGTTAAGTCCCTTTGAATACCCTCAATTTCATTAAACCACCCCAGGATTTCGTTCCAGAACAGCTGAATCCGGGAGCAGGCCCACCACTGATGCCAGTATGTGCAGACTTGTGTACATCCATGCCAACAGTAGGGGGGTAATACCATGATACATTTTTGCTAGACGTTGGGGGGGGGGGGTTATGTACCATTGTATTAGTACCCTGCAATTGTGCATTTTATATTGCATTGCTATTGAGGACTTCCATACTGCTCTGTACATGGCATCCCATCCCTCCTGGTTATCCTCCCACCCCAGTTTTTTGTCCCACTTGGTTTTGGTATTGGGAATGGTGAGATGTCCTCTTTCTAGGAGTGCTTTGTACATGCTCAATATAACCCCCTTGGAGCCTGTGTGTTTGTTCAATATATTTTCGAAAGCGGTCAAGGGGTGCTGTAACTGATCTTTCCATTTGCGATCTGTGTGGACTCCCTTACGCTGGAGGTATGGGAGGGGCCTAATAGTCAGGGCCTGTGTTTCCTCTAGCTCTTCCTTGGTTAGGAAGGACCCCTCCCTCCACATTTGTCCCACTCACCAAACCCTGCTCGTATTGAGGTTGAAAGCGAAGGGAGTCTATTATGGCGTCTCTGATTGGGATGGCCCAAATGCAGGTGAGCGTCGATGGCCAGGTAGTTACTCCCCTCATACCAGTTTTTTTTTAAATTATTTCATAGAGTTCAGATAGCTGACGAGACAGGATGATCCCTTGCCTTGTGTGGTATGGTGTTTATGGGTGCCCAGAACCATTCGCCCATGGTTACGGGGGCAAAGAAGCAATTTTCCAGATCAACCCACTGCTTGCTTTTTGACTCCCTGATGTGGTCTACCAAGACGCGAAGCACTGCTGCTGCATAATAAGAATGAATATCGGGATAGACAAGGCCCCCTTTATCTTTAGCTAGAATCAAGGTTCTATATGCAATGCAGGGTCTGCCTTTATCCCAGAGGAACAATAGCAGAGAGTCTTTAACCGTGTTCAAAAACGTGTGCGGGAGGACAATCGGCAAAGATTGAAAGAGAAAAAGGAGTCACGAAAGAACGTTCATTTTGATCACTGTCAGTTTGCCGGCCCATGACAGGTTGAATTTACTCCAGTTATCCAGGTCTTTCAGGATTATGGCCCACAGCGTTTTGTAGTTAGTTTGGAACAGGTCCTGAAGATTTCTGGTTATTGTTATTCCTAAATATTTCAGGCTTGTTTGTGCCAACTGGAAACGCCATGTCTGGTAGGGAGCTGCGGGGGGAGGGCCTGGTTCTTTGAAAGGGAGGATTACTGTTTTGTGTCGGTTTATACTAAACCCGGATTGCGCCCCATAGTCCTTTATTTCAAGCATTAGGGCTGATATTGATTGTTCAGGAGGGTGACATACGCCAATATGTCGTCGACAAATAGCACTAGTTTTATATTCGGTCCCGTATCTATGAAAGCCTCTAATGTTGGGGTTTTGCCTGATGTTTTGAGCTAACGGTTTCATAACAACAATGTATACTAACAGGGAGAGGGGGCACCCTTGTCTTGTCCCTATAGCCAGCCCGAACTCATGTGATGCGATTCCGTTCACTACGACTTTCGTTCGGGTGTTCTGATATAGGGCTTTGGCTCCTCGGGTCCAATCTGGGCCCTGGCCCGCTTTTTTTAGGACATCTGTCATGAACCTCCACTCCACGCGGTCAAATTCCTTTTCGGCATCAATCGAGACCAACGTGGGTCGGGAGCGGGGATGAGGGCCATGAGATCTAGTGTCTTACGGATGTTATTTGCGCCTTGACGGTTTAAGACATATCTCCCCTGGTCGCTGTGGATCAGTTGGGGTAAGACTCCACTTAGTCGTTTAGCCAGGATGCTGGCATACACCTTAGCATCAACGTTTAACAGCGAAATTGGCCGGTAGGAGCCACATTCTGATCTCTTTCCCTCCTTTTGGAAGGACTACTATTCTGGCTTCTGTGAAGGACGGAGGGGCTATGCCAGATTCCATTATGCCGTGGAAGAGCAGCGTGAGGAACGGGGTTAGAGCGCCCTTGAACCTCTTATAAAAGGCTGGGGTGAAGTAATCTGCACCAGGCGCTGAGCATGCTTTCAGAGAGCCAGTGGCGCAGTCAACCTCTTCCGTGGTGATAGAGCCATTTAGTTGGTCCGTATCTGCATCTGAAAGCGGAGGGAACTCTACACTAGACATGAATTCTGCGGTACCTTCAGGGGATGGTGGTATGTCGGCGGAATAAAGTTGTTCATAAAATTGAGCAAACCATGTCGTGATGTCTGCCAGGTTTGTTAGAATCAAATTGGAGGATGACTTCACCTTGAAAACGGCTCTGTCCGCTATTTCCTTTTGGTGTCTCGCTGCTAGCAATGTGTGGGCTTTGTCCCCCTTTCGAAATATTTCTGTTTAGTAAACCTGAGGCTGGTCAGGGCTTTGCCCATCCAGATATCCCTCGATTCCTGTCTGTGGGCTTTAATTTCTGCTCTGGCCTCTAATACTTCTCCCTTTTCTTGTATCAGGATTTGTTCTTTTTTAAGTATTAGTTGTTTGACCCTAGTTTCTTCCAGCAATTTCAGTCTTTTGACTGAAGCGCCTTGCGCTATTATGAGCCCTCCAATGGTGGCTTTAGCCGCTTCCCAAACGGTGTGCATGGAGGTGTCGCCAGTGTAATTTCTTATGAAGAAATCACGCATTTCCTCATTTAGGCCTTCTCGGAACAGTTTGTCTTTCAAGAGCATGTCATTGCACGTCCAAAGACTCCCTGTCAGTCTGTGGCCTCCCAGGATTAGGTCAACCGTGACCATATCATGGTCCTACCATCCCACTATTTCTATGTCTGCTTTTGAAATCAGATGTTCCAGGCTAGAGTTAGTACATAATCAATTTGTGTTAAGGTTTGGGGGTGGTGCGAGTAGAATGTGTATGCTTTTCTGGTTGGGTATGTGACACGAGAGGCATCTATGATATGGTGCTCTGAAATTAAAAGTTGAAACAGTATGTTATCTGGGGGGGATGGGCTCCAGGGCGAAATGATCGCCAATCTAGAGATGCGGCCATAATTTTGTTGAGATCTCCCCCGCAAATGAGAGGGCCCACTCTTTCATCCTCCAAGACGGCTAATAGATTTTTACTATAGGTCAGTTGCTGCACGTTTGTTGTTTAAGCTGAGCACAGTGTGACTGGGGTGGACTCTAGCACGCCCTGTATTATTAAGAATGCTCCATTTAGATCTCTGCAGGCACGTGTGATGCGGAAACACAGGGTGGAGTGCTATAGTACCCAGGCCCCCTTTCTTCTCTGGTCCAGAAGCCCATAGCAACCCCTCTATGGTGCCCCCCCTTTATGTTAAATTCCCCAGATTGTTTATATTTTGTATCCTGAAAAAACAGGATGTCTAGTCTAGCTTGGTAGAAAGTCTGCCTTAACATAGATCTTTTTTGCAGAGAGTTTAGCCCTTTTACATTTAGTGACCCTACTCTTATTGTTCTACCTCCCATTGATGTTAACATTGCAAGCTGTTATCAGGGCCTCGACGTTGGAAGCCTTGTTCTTGAAATACTCAGATGTGTTTCCTCGAATTCCATGATTTCTACTTACTGGACAGGCCCTGTGTAACCCACCCCCACCCTAACCCCTAAGAAGTATGAAAAGTGAAAGGGAAAAGAAAAAAAAGGAAGAGGTGAATACTTTCCCTCTAACAGTGGAGATGCCCCAAGTGTGAACATATGCCACCAACTGGTGTCGCCCTCAGAACCTTCTAGTCTACTACTCCTTGATACTGCTATATATTAGGGAGTGCATAATGTCTACTGGTTTAAGTGCCCAGCCTGGCTGCTGCTCTAGTTAATACTGAGCGTTAAACAATGTCTTTCTTCTTATTTTCCCAGTCATGGGGTGTTTAGTCTCTTGAATTTTCTGCCGCCTCTGGACTTAGTCTTTTGTCTCCACGGACCGACTGGTGCCTGTTCTGCTTGCGACGAAGATGGTGCTTCCTCTCCTTCCTCTCTTTCCGGGTCTGTTTGCATACCTTTAAGTACTCCTTCAGCTTCTTCCCCCGAAGTAACTCTAAACTCTTCATTTTCGTGTGCAAAGACCAATGCGAAAGGATGGTTCCACCGGTAACTGATTCCTTTATCACGCAGCCAAGCAGTGAGGGGGCAACATGCTCTTCTTTGCGCAAGGGTAGCCGTTGATAAATCTTGAAAGATTTTGACCCTGGAGTCCTCAAAGTCGATAGTATCCAGTTCCCTCGCATTTTGGAGGATCTCTTTATGTCTATAGTGGTGGCATCTTGCCAGCACCGACCTGGGGCCTACCGGCGGGCCATCTACCCTATGGACTCTTTCAAACTCTAATTGGGGTGTGATCAGAGTAGGGAGGATAGAGGTGATGAGGTCCCTGACCCTCCGTTCAAGAGTGGCTGGCGTCTCACTGGGAGACTCTTTCAGGCCCTGTATTCGAACGTTCGCTCTGTGTTCTCTATTTTCTAGGTCATCGACCTTTGCTTCCAAGTCTTGATTTTTCTGCTCCAGTTCTTGGAATCGGCCTTCGGTTCTCATTTCCACTATGTCTGCTGACTGCTGATAATTCTCAAGGGCCTCTACTTTATCTTCGAATTTTGTGGACTTTATCCTGTAGGACGCTGACCGTCGTGGTCATGCTCGTTCTGAAGGCTCATATTTCTTCGAATAGGAGGCGGATGTCCACTTTGGTAGACATTTCTTGTTCTCCTCCGGAATCAACAGGGTCTCTTGGGGGGTGAGGCAGCAATTTGTGTGCATTCTCTCCTGTATTTTTGTAGTTTCTCCACCAGGGAGGCAGCTGTGGTGGGCTGCATACAGGGTCGCAGCTCAGGCTTCCCTTGCTTTCACCTTTAATGTGCCCTTGTGTTCTTCTTCCTTCACAAGATGTCCCTGCTCACACCGAAGGGGGCTTCTAATTTAACTATAGTCCTTGTCTCGCCGTCAGTGCTCCAGGTAAGATTTTGAGGTGTGAGTATTTTACGCATGATTTTTCAAATTAGAGAGTAAATGCAATTTCAAGAGAGTAAAAATGAGTTTTCTCCTCTGCAAGAGAGTAAAATGTATCTAACATACACCCAATGCATACGTAAAATCAGACCCGTAAAATCGGATCCGTAGACCAAAAGAGTTGTAGATCAAAGTTGTCTGGCTTGCCTTTAACCATTTTATTACACTTGTGGAAAATATTCTGCCATAAAATAACTTGTAAGTACGTGCTAAATACACTACATTTTCAAAATTCTGGACCCTAGAAACTCTGTTAAGAACTACTATAGATAGAGACTAATGTATTGCTTGCAGAGGAAGTGTGAGTAAGCAAGTGTTAGCATATGATTTACTTACAGGAACTTACACACATAATCTCAGCAACATTCACACCCTGCTAAACTACCTTCACTGCTGTCTGCTGCAGGCAATTAATGTGGATCCCCACATTGTGTACAAAACCAAAAACATGATTCTGGCATTTACAGTTGGGAAGAAATGCAGACAAGTGCATAAGTTGCAGACTGGTCCAAAATCCCTGCTTCAACACTAAGGTGTGTGATTCTGGGCAACTAATTTTGCCACTGTGCCTTTTTAGCAAAAACAGAAATGTCTATAACAAGTGATTTATTGCCAACTAGTTACTACTCAAAAAAGCCTGACTGACCCCTTTTCCACTGTTTGAAATATACCATTAATAATAGTGACAATTTATATAATGCACATGACAAAGGGCCTCATTCATTGAGCGTTTTCCAACGGGCTGTTGCCATTATAAAAGGTTTCTGTGAATTAGGCCCAAAGTGTATGTCTCGTGGCTTACTCCTCGCTGCTTCTTTAATATAAATTCACATGAACTGCTCGAGTATTAATAAACCGCCTGTACCTTCCCCCATCTTCTACTTCCATCATAGGTGAGCAGTCTTGATTGCCCGATAGGTTTCTTCCAAGATAGTCAAGAATCTGCATCTCTGGCATGACGCGCATCACAGCCAATTTAGCCCGTAATCGTTAATCACATCGGGGGAAATAAAGAATGGTGGAAGTGGAAAAAAAGGAACTACTGGTACTCTGGCTGCATCCAGAAAGGACCGAGTGGGGTGGCCAGACAGATGAGGCGGGTAGGCAAGGGAGGAGTGTGTGACGGGACCAGGATCACAAACCTTGCCTGAACTGTGAGGCAGGGATTTTCATCCACTCTGCAAATTTGACCACATAGCTTCCAAGGTTTACTTGGTACAAATAGTTTGGATTTCAAGGCCAACAGTAATGATGTCTTATAGAGTTTAAAAAAACACAAATTGCATAATAACGCCACATGACAACATGTAAATCCTTACAGCTACGTGTTAAGCCAAAAGAATATCATTGTGGCTTTAATGTTCACGTCCTGAATGGTATACTATAAGTCCCAGAATGCAAGATAATGTCAACCTGAAAGATCTAGTTAACCCCACAGTACTTTCAGTGATTTAAAACATGTAATAAAAGATGTTATATAATAAACTCAGATATGGAGATTCTTTGCAACAAACCTCCAGCTCATTGTTATTCATGATGTTGAAAACTTTTGATTAGTGACTTAAAGCAACTTTATTTTTTTGCATGCCAATCTAGCAGACATCATAGATATATAAAGCGCCCATTTAATGATGCGTTAATATAAACACATCATTAAATGGACGCTTTGGGGTGCTCACTTTAACGATCCTGCATATGAAAGGCTCTGCCACTGATAAAAGAAATGTGTTTGTTGGTGCAGATCCAAGACACCTTTTGCACTCTAGTGCCATCTAGTGGAGGAAAGTAGGCTTTTTAATGAAAATAAATCGTAAACGGTACGCAGAAGAAAATGTAATGGCCATAATTGCATGCGTAAAATGGCCCTACACGCAGCTTATCTGGAGGGCTGCTCGGTGTTCCCTACAAGGTCTAGTGGTGCCAAGCCTGATTTTTCAGCTATTGACCATCTGATTTCCTGGGAGGGGCAATGTGGGGAAGAAGCTTCCCGCTGCTGGCGTCTATTGTCTTCTGTAAGAGGGAGGGGGAGGGGACTTCTACATCGGTTGTCTTGAGCCCATGGCTCTTGATGCTGTTGTCTGTGTTGGAGAGCTAGTGGATCAGGTCTTCTTTCAAGTGGCCCCAGCACCCCCTTCTTTCTCCTTGTACCAGGTCTGGCGGAGTTGATGTCTTTTGCCGATGCCTGGAGGACCGCGCTAGTGTGACCGGGTGTTGTCCACCTACGCCTAGGCATGACGCAGCTTTATGAAAGCGTATGTCATTGCGGGGTGCAGCAGCGATTCTGTCCTGCGCAATGTGGTAAGCGGGCGGCTTATCTTGCCGGGCATGCCTTTCCTCTATGTGCCCTCCCTCGACCCTCTCCTTACTGGCTTCAAAGCTGCGCAGAGTAGAGTTCTGCGTGTGTCCTGTGCCCTGTTAGCATATGTGGCACGTTGCAGCTTCTGGGCTAAGGCGCTCTGCTGGTGCGGTTCACCTCAGAGGTGCTTCCTCCTCCCCCGTTATAGTATGGGGTCTGCGCCATCAAGGTCTGCTGGCTACCAGACGCTGGCTCCTTCATGCACGACCTGAGTGCCGCAGTTTGCTTTGCCTGGGCAAGTCTGTAGTGAGGTTGTGGGTCTCTCACTGCTCCTTCGGTGTGCTGGGCCGCATCACCCCACTTCGTTGCTTTGCATCTGTGGTCGGACTTAGCTTCATTTACTCCTCCGATTTCGAGAAGGGCGCTCTGCTAGTTTACAGCGAGTCTATTGAGTGAAGCAAGGCTCTTTGCCGTTACAGCGGCCATCCTGGTTTTTCTCCTCCTCTTCTCTGTTGTGGGGCCGCTCCGCCTGGCACTGCTGGCTTCCCGGCACACGATCAACCAAGAGCCTGGCACTTTCAGGAATCACAGGGTGTCACAGCTCAGTTTGTTTCTGCTCCTCTGAGAGAGCCGCCACTTTCTCACAGCCTCTTATGATTTTGCCGCCATGCTCACGCAGGGCCAGGCTTTGCCGCTGGGTCTTGGGAGCTGGTGGCTCGGCTGGCAAAGGTTTGTTTTCTATGAATCCTGCTCTGATTTTGGCCGGGTGGCTGCTGATACCTTCCCCTTCCTTAAAAGCATTTCAGAGCTGCTTGTGGGCTGGGCACATCCTCAGTTCTTCGCCATTACTTGAAGGTTCTCGTGGAGGTGAACGTTCAGGCTTCCTTTACGCCTGCACCCCCTGGTGGTCTCCGGTCTCTGCTTAATTTTGATAAGGATTACTGCCAGGTCTCTTTAGCAGAGGGGGATGCCTGTTTGAATGGTCTGTTTTGCATCAGCTTCTCTTCTATGGTATCGCTCGTCATTTTCTGTTAACCGCCGTTCTGTGTTAAAGTGCTACTTGGGGAGTCCTAAAGATAGGGAATCTGTGAGAGTCATTTTGATAATGGCCTTTCTAATGGCTACCACCTCCTACCACAGATTCCTCAATACTCTTCCCATAACTAATTGAAAGGAATGAATGAATGAACATTATTCAAAGAAAAAAATCTTCATAAAAGTACCTTCATTTCTAAGATCATATCATTCTGTTTCTAATATTAAGTCTTCTCAAAGTACGAATAAACAGCCTGTGCTTTTTTACATCACTTAGCATATAAATGTCAAATGGCTACCTTAAAACAATATTCTCCTCCATGCTTTAAAAATCTGCTTTACATTTTATTTCTAATAGGTGTATAATGTGGGCAAAACAGAGCAAAGCACACAATCTTAACAAGAAATATCACATGAGCATTTATCAATAGTTACCTTTTTTGTCCCACAGTGTTCACTGCCAGCGTCAAACAATGTGCATGCATTTTAAACAACTCTGTTGTGTCTTCTGAAATCACTTAAATAAGGTTCATTATCATATAACTTTAAAGGTAAATGAGAAACAGTACATGTACTCATTTCAAGAGTTTTAAAATTCTGCTCAATGTCAGCATTTTGAGCTCTGGGATTCTCATACAAGACATTATGGCCCTCATTACAAGTCCGGCGCTGGACCATGGTGCTATTAGCACCATGGTCCATGCCGGACTCCGGCATGGTGGATGGCGGAATTACCGCCCCATTCCAAGGTGAGTGGGGCGGTAATTCCCCATTCACCATTTGCCCTTCCCCATTCCCATTTTTGCCCCATAGGGCATAATGGGAATGGGGAAAGACGCTAAGTATGGTGCCGCAAATTGCGGCACCGTACTTAGCACCAAGGTCACTTTGCGGCATGGGTTTTAACGCCTGCAAAAAGCAGGCGTTAAAACCCGGGACCTCTTAATCAGGCGTTAAGGGTTAACGCCGTTAAACCCTTAACACCTGACTTGTAATGAGGGCCTATGACTTAAATCCTTTAATGTTGCCCTAATATTATCTAACCACTTGCTATATAAAAACTGGGGTGAGTGAAATTGTAATGGGGTCAAACCGCATGCTTTCAAAAGTACAAAAATTGAAGTACTTTTGAAAGCCCCAACCAAACTTCATGTACATTCCTCTTAGGGGATGGAAAGCTCCCACTATCCTACTACCAAAAAAAGCCACTGATTTTAAATGTTTCATTTTATTTTTTAAGAGCCATATGATGTCCTCCAGTTTTCTTGCAATTTGTGTTTAAAGATCCAGTAATTTGAGGAGCTTTACTTGCTTAGGTATGCAGTTGAGGTGTACAGCTTAATGCATCCAAAAACACCTCTAAATATGGAATTGTAGACACCTATTGTAGTGTGGTATAATTTCACACTATAATTTCACACTATCTAGTAATGTGTTCTGGTGCAGAAACCTGCATGCATAATTTTATTTCTGATGCTTGTTAATCTGCTTAGAATCACATGCTGTGCATATGGTCTGACATCCAGTGGTAACCGCGAGTATTGCATCTTGTCTTTCGAGGACCGAAACGGGACGTCGACATAGGCGTGCCTGTAACACTATCCCTATCGTGACGCGTAGTGTACCCAAAATCCCTCACGCGCCGATGTCCCTCAGATTGTCTTTTTCGCCCAGATAACTGGTCGCCCTATAGCAGAGCTCTTACATAAGAGACATTGTTTATCCTAAACCAACTTGTCGCTTATTCCCCCTTAAGTCATTTCGATGCCAAGAACAACTTCGTTGAAGACTGCGGGGGACTTCTCTACGGCGGTGGATTTCGGCACCTAAGATCCGGCGGCTGAAGCATCCACGTGGCCGGGCCTTGTGGCCGGCCTTTACAGTAGGGAGAGTGGGGCCGGGGTGGCCATATTTCCGTTATGTCTTTCCTCTTTCTCTCTCTTTGTCTGGTCATCTTTCCCTTTTGCTATGGAAAGGACTCCTTTCAGGTTGTGCCCTAAGTGTAGCGTCAGATACCCGTGGAAGGACGAACACAGGACGTGCAACTCCTGTCTCCCCATAGATCACGTTGAGAAGCGGTGCGCGTCTTGTAAACTCCTTTGGCCTAAGACCCTTAAGGAGCACTGTGAAAAGCGGTGGGCCGCGTACGGTATGTCGCGGGCAGAACTTCCTTCCCCCACCTCCACACCCGCCGAAAGTGACGGGGGCACCTCCGCTGACCAAACATCCGTTGCGGATGTGATGGACCTTGAGGCGGACACTTCTAGGTCCGCCACGCCCATCCCGACCCTTTAAGGCCTGACGCTGGTCTCGATTCAGGGACAACACCCGGCGACAGGGGCGTACAAGCGCATTATATTAAAACACACAACCCCTACACCTATTTCGTCGGGTACGTCGAAAAAGGTGAAAGCGCCAGCAGGGCCATCGAACATTTCGGCAGATTCCTCTGATCGTCCAGAACAACAGCCTTCCCCGCTTCCGCAGCAGCGTCTTGCGACTAGGCATTCCAAAACAAACAAGGGCGCTACCCCTAAATCTTGTTCACACGTCAAAGCGTGGAAAGCCGACGGTCCCGAAGGCCTCGGTAGGGCCAAAAATCACAACTAGACCTCAAGGCGAAAAACCGACCGCTAGGCCCTCTAACGCCGTGGTAGGCGGTAAATCTACCGATAGACCTTCAGACCCACTAACTCACGCCGATTCGGCGGTAATCGAACACAGTATCGCAAGAATTACTTTGGCGGTTGGGCTTATTCCTGTTCCGCTGAAAAACATGGGGCAGGCCGCGGACAAATCTTTAGATACGCCATGGTGCCCCATTCTCATGGTACCTATGAGGACAGTCAAGAGCCTCTTTCCAACACCCTTGGAGACAATTTTCGGCGGCAAAGGGCGGAAGACAACGCTTTTCCACCCGTATTTCCACCCGTAGGCCCTTCTGGGTCCTCTAAATGGACAAGGGCGAAATTTGAAGGGTGTATGGACCGTCTTGAAAAAATTATCAATTTTTTTTTAACATCCTTCCCCGAACCTAATCTTCAATCTGCTTCATATTTCCAAGAAGATCAGCCTTCTGTCCTTGTCCATCATGAAGACATCGTCCAGATGGCTACTTATCAGGACATTTACAGTGAAGATGAAGAACCATCCGTCCTAAAGAATTACAATGAGGACCAGGCGGATGCCACAGAGAATTGGGAAGAAACCCAGCAAATGGGGACGGACCCATGGACGCTTCCCCAACAAGATCAGGTCACTGATGTATTGTGCCTGGATTCCCCTCCGTCCACCCCGGCTCGCCAGGCCTCGCCTGTAGACGACCAACTGGCCTTCAATACCATGTTAAAGAAGGCAGCTGAGCATTTTCAAATCTCTACTCAAGAGGCAGTGCCTGAGCAGGACTTTGTAGAAGATATTTTAAGGAGAAACCACCCTCTAGCCAGGCCATTCCCCTCCTTAATTCTATTAAGAGAAGATTGGCTCGCTCCCTGGTGTCACCAGCTCAAACCCGTGCAGTGAACCCAAAGTTATTTTGGCCAGCTCCTTCGGACCCTCAATACATTAATGGGCACGCCACCTCCGATTCCCTGTAGTAACTACCACCCGGAAACGGGCAGGAGTACTGCTTGCTACGGGGGAGGCACCTCCAGATAGAGAATACAAGAGGTTATATGCCCTAGGTAAACCGGTTACCTCAGCCGCCGCATATACCACACGTATAGCGAATAACACTACGCTACTGGTGAGTTATGCTGACACTCAATGGAACCTAGTACAGGAAGGTCTCCAAGAGGTCCCAGAGCCCGTCAGGTCCAAGCTTGTCACTATTGTGGCCGAAGGCAGGCAAGTGAACCAGAATGTAGTAAAGAACACTCTGGACACTGCTGAAACAGTAGGCAGGTCTCTGGCCCAAGGAACCTTACTCAAAAGGCACGCTTGGCTTCGTACCTCAGGGTTTAAGCCTGAAACACAGGCCTCTCTCGTCAATAAACCAATTGAAGAAGCTAACCTCTTTGGATAGGCGGTCGATGAGGCCCTTGAAACAGCCAAAAAAGAGCATGAGACTCTTAAGTCCCTGCAACAAATTACTCAAAGACCTTAACCCCAGAGGAAGTAATGCTCGGCGGTCCTTTCGAGGGCAGTCCCGTGCAAGTCAGAACAACTATGGCATGGGAAACTTTAATGCTGGACAAACATCAGGAAGCCCTGCATACTACCACCAAGGGGTGAGCGACGTGGCAAAGCCAGAGGTAGAGGCCCCAATCCTACAGGAGCCACAGCCTCTGGTCAGAAATGACCATCAGATCTAGGTACCCTCCCATGTCACCCCGGTCGGGGGCGCTTAACATCTTTCCTCACGGCATGGGAGGGGATAACTTCAGACCAGTGGGTCATAAAGACGGTCGCCCACGGGTACTGCGTGGAATTCGCCCGACCTCCACAATTCAGACCACTGCGCTCTCGGCGCCTTTCACCGTAGCATCTGGAGATCCTGAATCAAGAGGTGGATGTGCTGCTGGGAAAGGACGCCATAGAAGCCGTCCCTATTCTTCAGGTAAACAAGGGTATTTATTCAGTGTACTTCCTTGTACCCAAAAAGGACCTCACCATGCGCCCTGTTCTAGACGTGCGCGCAGCAAACAAGTTCATAAAACCTCAAAAGTTTTGCATGGTAACGCTACAGGAGGTGATCCCACTGTTGAAACAGGGGGACTACATGGCAACATTGGACTTGAAAGGTGCATGTTTTCATATTTCAATGTTGCCAGCGCACAGGAAATATCTAAGGTTCATGATAGAGGACAGGCATTACCAATTCAAGGTACTCCCCTTCGTCATCGCCTTAGCGCCAAGGGTGTTTACGAAGGACCTGGCAGTAGCTGCAGCACACCTGCGCAGGTTATCCGTCCCGGTTTACCCTTACCTGGACGACTGGCTCATAACAGGGGACTCGTACAAACACCCAAAAGACTGTAGACCTTCTTTTCAGTCTGGGGTTCTCTATCAACGAGAAGAAATCCAGTCTAGTCCCCAGTCAAATAAAACAATTTCTGGGAGCTCTAATCTGGACGAAAGACGGCCTCATCTTCCCCTCCAACAAGAGGGTTCAGAACATGCTCAATATGTAGCCAATCGGGAGGTGACTGGGCGCAAAGCCATGCTTTTGCTGGGAATGATGGCATCGTGCATATACTTGGTTCCCCACGTGCGGCTGTGCATGCATCCCATGCAAGAGTGGCTCAACAGCCAGTGGTGTCAGGCCAGTGGGCAATGGGAAGATCTGGTAGTTGTCTCACCAGCCCTCGTTCTCTCTCTGCAGTGGTGGTGAAGAGAAAACCTATTGAAGGGGAAAACCTTCACCACCCCTGTAGTGGAAGCCACTCTCACGACAGACGCATCTCTCATGGGGTGGGGGACTCGCCTGCTTCAGCAGACAGTACATGGAGTGTGGTCCCCGCAAGTAGCGTCCAACCATATAAATTTACTGGAGCTATTAACGGTGTTCAAGGCATTAAAGGCCTTTCAGATGCAACTACAAGGGAAGACAGTGCTGATTGTAACAGACAGCACTAGAGCCTTGTATTACCTGAACAAACGGGGAGGCACTCACTATCCAAGCTGTCCCAAAACATTTGGATATGGGCTCTCAGACACAAGATGTTTCTTTCTGTTGTCCCAACATGTTCCAGGGAAACTCAATCTTCTGGCAGACGTGCTCAGCAGAGATTTTCCTCTGCCCGTAGAATAGGAAAGGTGTCTGCACGAAGACATTGTGTCCAACGTCTTCGCAGAATGGGCCTTCCCAGAGATTGACCTGTTCAGGAGAACGCCCAATGCCAAGACTATGCCTCCAGGTACCCACAGAACCGCTCCAAGGGGAACAGTCTCTGGATAACATGGTCAGGGAAGGGAAATTTGTCTGCTTCCCCCCAACTCCTCCCTCTACTCCCCTTCTCAACAAGATAGTGCACAAGATGCACCAGGACCCAGTTACCATGATACTGGTGGCCCCCATGCGGGCCCGCCAACGCTGGTTCGCTCCTCTAATGGAAATGTCCCTCTTCCCACCAGTAAAACTACCCTGCCCATATCTCAGGACAGGGGGGAGACCCTACACCCATGCCCACAAACTCCTGAGGTCGTAGAGTTTGGACACCTACAGCTCCCTCAGAGGTGCATGGACATACTCAGGGAAGCTAGAAAACCAAACACACGTTATTGCTATGCCAGCCAATGGAAACGTTTTGTCATCTGGTATAATTGCAAGGGCGTCAATCCCATCGATTGCTCACCCACAAACATTGTGCTGTACCTAACCCATCTGTTAGACACTGGGATGGTCTTCAATTCCCTAAAGGTTCATCTGGCTGCTCTTTCAGCCTACACCACATCACAACAAAAGGTGGCGGAAGATTCTGGTGATTAAGACCTTTATGGAAGGGGTTAAGAGGATTTATTCTCCCATTTCTCTCCCAGCTCCTGGATGGGATCTAAATGTGGTTTCGACCAGACTCGTGGGATCTCCCTTTGAGCCAATCCATAAAGCAAGTCTAAAAGACCTAACTTATAAGACAGCCGTCCTAGTGGATATCACTTCTATTACAAGGGTTAGCGAACTACAGGCATTTTCTATTCTAGACCATTTTGTTACAGTCCACAGGGATAAGGTAGTTCTGCGCACTCACGCCAGATTTATCCCTAAATTCATCTTGAAGTTCCATGTGAACCAATTGATCTACCTACCTTTTTCCAGAATCCCACTAGCATGACCGAAAGAAGCCTACACACTAGATGTGCGCAGGGCAGTCATGTTCTACCTGGAAAAAACTAAACCACTGAGGAAAACAAACCAATTTTTCATTTCAGTGGCAGCTGGTAGAGAAGGGATCCTGTCTCTAAATTAGGTATCTCAAGGTGGATTGTTAAATGTATCACACTATGTTACACTCTGGCTAAGAGAGAACTGCCCTTCAAGCCCAGAGCACATTCTACTCGGGGCACTGGGGCATCCATAGCATTCGTTGCAAATGTTCCCTTTGAGTCCATTTGCAAAGCGGCAACCTGGAGTTCTGTACACACCTTTACAAAACACTATTGCCTAGACACTCATTCTAGG
This sequence comes from Ambystoma mexicanum, assembly GCF_040938575.1. Classification (NCBI taxonomy): domain Eukaryota; kingdom Metazoa; phylum Chordata; class Amphibia; order Caudata; family Ambystomatidae; genus Ambystoma; species Ambystoma mexicanum. The sequence goes on along the minus strand of NC_090930.1, from coordinate 824,764,094 downwards.
TCTGATTCTCAGGTGGGTCAAGCAGTACTAAGACATCTTTTCTCTACTGTTCCTTCTCACAACCCACCTCCAACACCGGGTATTGCTCGCTAGTCTATGCACAGCATGTGATTCTAAGCAGATTAACAAGCAATATAAGACATGCATTACTTACCGTCATTCTTTCCATCTCGTATACCCATTTCCCTGCACCCACGGTCAATGAGGGTAGCCTACACCTCAGGTTTTCCTTGTCTTTATGTTTCCATGGCATGTACTGAGGTTGCCCCCTCCTTTTTCCAGTAAGGACATCTGTGTAAACCCAATCTCCTTGTCTGTTCTCTTGTCAACTTTATTTCCCCCTCTGATCTCCTGATGTCTTTGGTGGTTGGTGAACGCCCTTACCATTTCCCCCCTCCTGCGTGCTGGGAGGGCTCTGTGCATATGGGGTTACACTATCCAGGTTGCACGATGCATCCCTGAACTGTCGTGGTCTTGTGGGACCAAGCCTGATTTGCATATGGTTTTTCCCCTTCTGTAAGGGCTTAGCAGGCGAAGAACGATGGTCTGGAAGGTTGCCCAGAGCAACGCCAGTGGTTAAGATTCAGTCTAAACCTTCCATCCATCACCTCTTTGTTTTTGCTTTGTCACCCCGAATGGGACGGGTATGCCCAAACGCGGGTCACGTACCTGCTGGGCCTAGAGACCCAAGCTACTCCTCACTGATGAGGCCCAATAAGGCCGAAACATATTTGGGGATGCTTGTGGTCTCGTGCAGAAGGGATGTGACCTAGCAGTTCGGGCTGGACTGCCCCTTTTGGGGTGGGACCAAGCCTGATTTGCATATGGTTTTTCCCCTTCTGTAATGGCTTGGCAGGCGAAGAACGATGGTCTGGAAGGTTGCCCAGAGCAACGCCAGTGGTTAAGATTCAGTCTAAACCTTCCAGCCTTCACCTCTTTGTTTTTGCGTGGTCTCGTTTTTATCGCCCTGCAATTCCCTAGAGTCTGACTGCTCCCCATGTTGACCTCTGATCTGTCTTATTCAATGTCGACTGACAAGCAAGTTGTCCCATCCCCTCATCCTCAATGTCTGCCAAGTCGTCTTCTGACTCAGTGTCTCCCAGGTCACTGTCCAAATTGTCATGGAAGCTTAATCTCCTCAGCACCTTGCCTCCCTGTTGTTCTCCTATATCCATCACACTCCTGCTGTCCCCCCCTCAGAGAGGGCCCTGCATCAGTTCTGTCTGTCAGCGCGGCTGCCCTTTCATGTGTCTTACTGCGATCCTGCTCCACTTGCCTATCTCGTCCCCCGTTATTGTCAGACGTGGTTAATCCCCATTTCAGTTTTATGTCTCTCATTGCGCGCTCCTCATCTTCCTCGCATTCCGCTCTAGTTCCCACCTTGTCCTTTCCCTTCTTACTAAAACATGCTTTTCCTTCTCATCTTCCTCTCTGTCTCTCTAACTAACTCTTCGAGCTCCCTCTTTCTCCTCATTTCTCGCTGCTCCTGCTCTCTTCTCTTTGCTTGTCTATTCGTACCCTCTCGCGTTCCTCCTTCTCTATTTTCTCTTTCCCTCTACTTCTTCCATTATCTCTGGCCAATCTCGTACTTCACTGCTTCCCAGCCACTTCCTTACTCTCCCCTCCTTTTTCTCCTGCTGTCTTCCCTTCTAATTTCAATGATATTTATGCTCCTACCCACTTGTTCGATGCTATTCCTCCCAGCCACTCCTTGTCGCTTGTCTCGGTCTTGCTGCAAGCCCCTTTCTGCCCATCCTCCTTGGTATATGGTGGAGGTTCGAATGTTGGATTTGTGTACCCCTCTGCTGCTTTTAATTTCTGTATAGGGTATAATCCCTGTGCTTCTGTGGTAGCCCATTCAGCCTCTTAGTCAGGAGGCGGCGGGGGCAAGGGCACTGCGCCCGGAGTCTCCTGCTCGCTCAGCATCCACTGGCGCCTCGCTACTTCAGCTTCGTCCTACTGAAACATCTCCAGTGTTCTATGTCGCCATAAGGCTGTTGAATGTTTTCCAATAGTAATGGGGGGGGGGGTTGTGTGTGTGTGTGTGTTTCCCCTAAAACATTGCTTTATACTTGACCTCAAGTCGAGGTTTTTGATCCTTCCTTTATTATACAAGCACAAAAATATTTCTATTCTGTTTTTCCTATTCTCACAAATACCAGTTCTTGTCAATTCTCCCGAGCCTCTCAGGCTCCCAACCAACCTTTCAGGTGTGCTCCGCACGACGTCCTTCTACAACTCTCGACCATCATAGGCACACCCACCAATCTTGTGCATTCCGCGCACCGCCACCGAGTCGATTGCAAATTGCGCCCACCAAATTCTGTACCTTCCTCGTGCTGTCCTATTCCTGTCCACAGGCCCTATGGGTGATGTTACCGCTTCACTAAATGGGGGAAGATAGAAATCACTAACAGAGCTCACAACGTTATTATTCCACCACACAGAATTTTTTCATACCAACCCAACATATACCCACAGCTGTCTTCCAGCCTCCTAACCAGCGATACAAATGTTTCTCGTGCTCAATCTCTACCTACAGCGAGCTAAAACGCCCAAATCTATACAACTTTTTTTTATCATCCGACCCTTAAGTCAATAGTCTGTTACTCGCCAGAACCTTTTGCCTCAAGACCGAATGCTCCCTAACCACAGAAAAATGACATCTACCTCTGCTCATTTCCCTACTATACTTCACACTACTAAACACTAGTAAACAATACTCAGCAATACTTCAACAATACTAGTCACCACCCCCAAACTACTTTGCCACCCCCCTCAGTTGCTGTGTGGCGTAGTCAATACTTACACTCTGTGATCCACTGATGATGTTCGGCTACCGGTTCCCTCAAAGCTGCTGCGTCACCCTTCTGGTTTGGCGCGCTCCTCACAGACCGCGGGCAGGATATTTTCCAAACTGGCTCCTGACATCCTCTCTAAGGGTGTGTACCTCCCGTGGGGCTTGCTTTCTGTGAGGTGCCCGCAGCCCTCCAGGAGCTGTGGCGGAAGAGGCGGCTTATACTGAACGTGCTTACTTAACCATACCTGTTACCAACTTGTTGGTTTGGGTATGTCAGAGGGACAGGGGGGTCACACTATGAACTCACCGTTCCAGCTCCCAGGGCAGAGCAACCTTCCACCAGTGCACAGACGGAGGACTCAGCAAAGGGCAAATTAGAACTGTCATTTATTACACACAGTCAGGGATCCTACAGAACATTTGAAATCTCCCGGACTCACGGCTACTTAGCCCGTGCCGGACCATTTTGTTTAATTTCTGCATCACTACATAGGGCCCTTCCCCAAAAACCTAAGAGCCCCCCTGATCAGGTGATTAGGGTGGTATCAGCTATGGCTGGCACATACAGGTGTTACTTTGTTGGTCTTCACATGTCGGGTGGCTTGCCTGCCCCTTTCCCAAGAAACTATCTATTACATTGTTGCAGGGTTGCAGGATTACCATTGGCCCTTTCCCTCTGCCATCCATCCCTGCATCTCTGTTCCCCGATTGGTCGGAGCTGTTCTCCCCAGATCTGGGACCCAGCTCTGTTCTCTGCGCTCAGTGCACCTTCTCAAGGTGATGAGAGACTTTGGGCCTGATTCCGAGTTTGGAGGTAGCCATGGTGCTATTAGCACCATGGCTACCCCCTTACCGCATACCGGGTCGGGGTTCCCTGAATGGGGACTTACTGGGTCATTCCAACCTTGGAGAACCCGGTATTTCCCCATTCAGGGAAGCCATCCCCATTCGAGCCCCCATAGGGCTCAACGGGAATGGGGAGGGAGCTAATAACGGGCCTGTTAATAACAGGCCCGTTATTAGCACCCTGGTCCTTTAGCGGCTCTCGTGAAAGGACCTCGGAATGCAGCGGTAAGGGGTTAACGGCACCGGCATCCTTACCGGAGCGGCGGTAAGGGGTTAACGGCACCGGCATCCTTACTGGCGCCGTTAACCCCTTACCGCCGCACTCGGAATGAGGCCCTATGTGTTCCCAATGTAGCCGTTAGTGCTACCACTTTTGCTTGTGAGAGTGCCCTCAGCGTTGCAACGTTGTTAACGATTCTATGTTTCACTTCATGTCTGTGTGGCTGAGAACCGCTGGTCTTCCTACCGCAGGTGAATGACCATAGTCTAGCTCGGCTGCATCTCGTGATTGAGGAATGTGAAATCGAGTTGTCTGGTCTGCAATTAATGAGGATTTATTCTGCTCTTCTGCAGATGTCTCTGTCCCTCTTAGCTTTGGAATATGCGGTATGTCTCTGACATTGGCTGCGAGCCCTGGCCTAAGGTTCTGTGCAGACTGGTTCTACTTTTCTTCGTTTCTCGTCCTGTGGCTTGTATCCTCATACAACCTCATTATAGTTATACTATGATTTCTAAATATCTATACCGTGCTATGTTTCCCATAGTTAAGTCGTCTTTGGTCCTTCCAGTCTCCTTACATGATCCTGTAATTCCATAGGGTTAGTTGCAATAAGCTTGCTCTGCATCTCTTCTTTTGTCTTACGTTCAGGGTTTCTGCACTTGGCTAATGAGAAAAATAATACAAGCTTTTGACAGTATGTATATGTATATGTCCTCTATCTACAGAAATGTGTAAGCATGTTCTTCGTGTGAGCATGTGTGTGTTCGTGTAACTTCGTGCATGGCTGTGAGTTTACTATTTGACTAACGTTGCTTTGTCGTGGTGGCACTAATGACTTCAGCACAACTGGATTCTCATTATTAGTCAATCTGATCCATCAAAGCGTTTGTATCTATGATCAGGGTAGAGGCACCTGCATCCATAAAGACGTTGACTGCATAAGGTTTGAATGGCTACCTAAGAGAATATTTGTTCGCATATGCGGATGTCACTGGCCCTCCTGGGGGCTGTCCAAACAGTGAGTTGCTTTGTTCGTTCTTAGCTCTGGGAGCTGCCATGTTGATGGGGGTGAACGGGGCATTCCAGGCTCCCTCTCTTCAAGATAAGCCTTTTTTAAAGTATGTCTGTTGGGCTCTGGCTTAGTTAACCTCCTTCCTTTCTGACCGCCCATCCCAGGTGGAACTTGGGTCCTTTCTCTCTGCTGTTACTCTTTCAACCTGTGGCGTTCCCCAGGGTTCTAACCTATCCCCCTGGTTCTTCAATGTCTACATGGCTGCCCTTGCACGTGTGATTGCCACTTTCACCTGTAACTTCTAGTGTTATGCAGATGACACGCTACCCTCAGCCACCTCCTCTACCTCGCTCATATATGACTGTCTGTCCATCTGAGTTCAGTCATGGTGTCCGGCAAACAACCTCTGCCTCAACACCAGTAAGACTGAGATTGTTCGCATTGGGACTCCTGCTCCCGCTTTCCCACTCTCACTCTAGTTGGCCTCCCTTGGCCCTGCGCCCAAACCCACATGCTAGGCAAAAAACCTTGGGGTCATCTTCGACTCTACTCTCTCCTTCTCCACTAGCATTTGAAACATCTCTAAAAAGTCCAACAACCAGCTACACCTACTCAGAGGTACTCTTCCTTTTCTCACCTTCCCCCAGCGGCTCACTGTCTCCAGAGCCCTGATTCTCTCAAGGCTGGACTACTGCAACAGCCTCTTTCTCAACCTCCCTGCCTCTGCTCTGCGCCCTCTGCAACTCATCCAGAACAGAACCACGAGACTTATCCTTGGCCTCACGCACAGGGACGGCATCTTTCTGGTGCTGAAATCCCGCCACTGGCTGCAAGGGTCAAGTTCAAGACCCTCTGCATTAGCCACAAGGACTTATGGGGTCTGGGACCTACCTATCTGCAACATTGCCTGCCTAAATACGGTCCTTCCCGAGCCCTCTGCTTATCTACCTCCAACCTTCTGCGAGTGAGCCGGTTCTGCATGCAGAGATTTGAGGGCGATCTTTATCCTCTACAGGGGCCTCCCTGCTGCACTCCGTCTTGAGCCTGATCTCCTTGAGATCTGGAAACTCCTTAAGACATCCCTATTCTCCTCTTCCTTTTCTCTCCCTCTATCCTATTAACCTTTCTCTCTGCTCTATCCCTCTCCCTCCTTTTCCGCACAGCCTGCTGACAGGCCGCCTGGTGTACCTCAGTCTCACAGCTCCCTGGCACCCTCGCCAATCCTCTCACACTGTCTCCGGGCCTTGACCTTGCCTCATCGTTAATGCACTTGGTCAATGAACCAGGAGAGTGGCATCTCTCAGCACTTACCCAAGCTTCTGACTGACTGGACACACTTGGTCCCCCCACGACACCCACACCCTGCACTTGTCCCCCTCTCCTGCACCTGTCTGCGCACTTGGATGATCTGAATGCACCATGCCTTGAGGATCGTCTATCTGTTTATCCCTTGTCTCCCCTCCTTGCATGGTGGCGCCTCATTGCACTTGGAAAAACTGCAGAATTGCCGTCAGACCTATTTGCTGTTATCTACACCGTTAATTGTATTATATGCACTTGTTCCATGCACCCACTCTGCCAGTGCAGACTTGTATCGTTCAGAAATTCAAGGGCTCTGAATGACTGTTCTTTCCCCTTGTTACCTCCCTCCTTGAGCGCTTTAAAAAACTTGCTTTGTGTATAGGTGCTTTACAAATAAACAATACCATACCATTAATCACATAACGTGACTTTAATTTAGAAAATAGGAATAAGAAACCCATGGAAACTTTCCTTTATGTAGATGACCTAATCCTGTCCAGAACGTAATAGGCCTCCCTATAATATGCAATAGGTGTGTTGGGGCGGGATCATTCGCTAATGCAAATGCATGCATTTTTATAGGAGGAAATGAAACTTTTAATTAGGTTTGTTATCAGTTTAACATTTTAGAAACTGTATGTTTTAGGATACCTCTGTTTTCTTCGTCCCTCGTCTGGAAGTACCCACTGAGCAAAAGTTACATTAACATGACTCGCAAAAGGTATAGCAGTATTTCCATTGTGCAAATTCGGGTGGCAGCTAATCCTTTAAAAAATGTGTATGTGGACAGCGCTATCGGTCATGGATGCCGTTGGTGTTGGCGAGATATTCCATTTTGCCCACTACTTTGGAACTTCTTTCCAGAGTTTCTGATGTAGGTGGGTTTGGTGTGCCAATTATATATTTAAGAGCAGAGATGTTTATATTGTTTTGCGCACCACCATGGAGTAATATAAATGCATCTATATATAAAGCTTACCTCAGTACAAAATTAGTACTTGATGCTGCCAAGAAGTTTCCACTGTCGGCATGTTTAGGACACTGTTAGAAGTATGATTGTAGGTTGTATGAGACTCTGTCTATGTGGACGTTTAATGAATAGTTGTGTCACATTCGGTACAACATACATCAAGGAGAGCACAAACGAGTTATGTTAAAGTATGCATCTTTTTAGGTTGAATTAAGTCTAGCCAATATCAACAACTACATTAATAAATGGTATTGTTACATCGACAATATCCTCATGATATGGTCCGGTACCATGGAACAATTGACATTCTTTAAAGAATACGTCAATGACAACAATTTTGGACTAGAACTAACCGGCACTTCAAACAACACGTCCATAGATTTTCTGGGCATCACGATCAGCACCAATGGAATGGAACTGACCACAACATACAGGAAGCCGACTGAAGTAAATCTGGTGCTCTACGCCACCATCTGCCACAAAAAACAGTGATCAACATCTCCAAAGGAGAATTCATCCGAGCAAAACGCAATTGCAGCACGAAAGCCAAATTCAAAGCTGAGTGCTCCCTCCTACAGAAAAGATTTACTAAGAGAGTTGAAGCAATGAACGCAGCCATTGACATGGCATCCAAAAGAAGATGCGCAACCTTACAGACACCTAAAACAACACCAAAGAGAACCACGGGGTGGAAGACAAAATGATCAGATACATTACTAGGTACAGCAGCAATAGTCGTCAAGTCTAGCGAATCTTACAGAAACATTGGCATATCCTTGATCGACGAACACATCAGTAGATGGATACCACCAAGACCATCACTGACATTCACCAAGGCAAAGACACTGCAGACAATGTTGAGCTCATCCTGCATGGCTCCAGTCACTAGGACACTGGAAAACTGGCTAACCAGCTCCAAGGCAATGGGCTTTTACAAATGTGGGACATGTAACATGTGTAGTCATGCGAGAAATGCTAAATCACTCACGTTCAATGTCACTGATGAACACTGAATCACCCAGTTAATTAATTGTAAGTCTAAATTTGTCATATATGCCATAATTTGTGTCTGCGACCGCAAATATATCGGCAGCACCAAAAGAGAGCTAAGAACCAGGATCCGGGAACACCTAGGACTACTGCACTCCCAAGAGGCAAAATACCCACTGGCCGTCCAATGGCAGGAAAAGACCAGCTTGACAACAAAGATATCATCAGCTTTATGGGACTCGAAATGGTACAACCCGATGCTAGAGGTAGAGACAGGGAACTACTCTTAGCACAAAGCAAAACTTATTTGTAAATACAGATGTGTCACAATGGTGCTCAATACTGATCATGAGTTTAATGTGTTTATCTGAACTGTCACTACTGCCTCACTACATCCCTCCAGGATCTCCAACCACCCTGTATCTTATATTCATGCCTGAACCCTTCGCTCCTTGCCCCCCCCACACCACCACCCTTTGCCACATTACTGGGCACTACCCATGGCCAACTGGCAGGCACCCACACCAGGTTCGGCCGACCCACCCAACAAGTACATTGTTACACAATGTCTTTGGGCTTCCCAACCACTCAGGGAAGCCACCCCACAATAGCAAATTGCACACATTCTGACTCGTGTTTTTTTTGCCACCCAGTGTCTGAGCAGCTAATCCAGACAGGGGAGTACCCCTGCTAGAGTATACACCACTGTCAGCCGACCAACTAAACATAGTACCTTGTCAAAAATGGACCCTATGTGCCCCACCCAAACGGGGCAAGCACCACCCAGCAGTTATAGCACACAGACGTGCTCTATAAGCCACAGCAACTTTCTGTCTGAGTAGCTAACCCTGATGGGGGCAAGCCATCTAGACCAGCATGGTTCACCCATGTACCATGCTGCACATGAGGATCCACATCCAACTATTAGGCATGTTTCAGCCCCTGACTCTCCACACCACATTGACCAACACCATCACTCAACCCCCATCATGGGTACACTCATCACCATCCTCTCCCATATCCTCCCCAGGAACCCCTAGATCACTGGACACACTCCTGCCACCTCCAACCACCTGGCTTCAGACCCCTCATCGGGCACCTAGCAACGCCAAGCAGGTCACATGCCACCCGCCAGGTGCCATGTTTGACCAACCATGAGGATAATTAAATGCACAAGTGGTTAACATCCACCGTGGACCATGCCTCCTCTCAATCTGTAACCACACCAGCGACCTCGGACAGCTGGTTACATATCCCTTCAATACCTCAGAGCCCCCTTGCATCTCCATCGAATCACTGCGGTTACAGGACCTGGCACCATCCATACAATACTATAATCTTGCCATCCTTCTCAGGCTGCACAAGCCACTCCCAGCTGTCGGCTAATGCTCAACTGTTTACGGCCATAACCATGCCAACAGCCAATCACCATGTCCCGTTCGCACAAACATGGGCCAATCAGAGATGTTCTTAGACAAAGCTATCATCAAGCTCATCTTATTTATGCTAGTACCACTCACCGCACGCCCTCATCGGATAACACATCACCGAACAACGGACCGCTATCCAGCGTTTACACAGGTGAGAGATAGAACCCCCCCATGTGCACACCAGCCGTGAATGCATATACCCGAGACACGGACACGCATCATGTAACCCTTTAGCCTAGCTAGGGTTTGCTTGCCAATTCAAGCACCATGCCACCACCCCTTTAACTCAAACGCTCCACGCCTAACGGCACCGGGACGCGGGGCATACAGCCAATGCACGTAACTTCGGGTTCCGATATAACACCTATCTCTGCCTGTTATAATAGTCAACACCAGCATATTAAGCATACCGTGGAAGCAGTTATATGCCTTCCTCGTAGCTACGAGAGGAGTGCGCTAAAAGACTCTGTTAGGCAAAGTTTGTATGCAGTACCCTTTGGGAACACTACAACAACTTTGACTACAGGTATAGGAAACCCAACCTTTGGTATACCCAACTTTTGGTATAAACTTGTACTACACAGTTTTGGTAGCGTGTTGAGCAGCCATGCTTATCTCAAGAGGGGTCGTTGTGAGCTGTAGGAGAGTCACACAGAGATTCACAGTAACAAGTATTCAAATAAACTCTTACACACAAGGTTTCTTGAATAAACAATTATTAATGTATCTGTCAGTTAGAGTAAGCCTTCCTCAGAAGGGGGCAATATGAAAAGTAACACACAAACACACTCCAATACTATACACTATTAGTTTCTAAATCAGTAAAGACCCTTTTGGGATGGCCCACAGACACAACCTACATCCTCAGGTGACTTCAATAGCTAGTGTGCTGGGGACATTAATATCTTACTGTTTGCCTTAGAATACTGTTAGAAGTTTGTACAAGGAAAAGATTATTAGAACAAACAAGAGATCACAAATATTCTTAAGCAGGCAAATACTTTTGGATCCCCTAAGCAGAGTCATTCAGTATACTAGGCTAAGCCAAAGTCAATGGTTAAAAGTCTTACAAAGGATGAAGCACTTCTGGTAGGTAAGTAGAAAAGTATTTGCACAATGTTTTAGAAGTCTTTGGAGAAAAGAAGAATCAAATGTAGGTCCACAAGCCGTTAGACGTGTGAGGGGTAGAAGATGCAAGCAACTCTACAGCAAGAGGTAAGTTCTCTCAGAAATTTTACAGTACCTTTATATTGAAGAAAAAGTGCAGCAGATGACTTCTGTTCCTGAGAAGCTCTGCAGATCTCACTGTTCCTGGGCCTCAGTCGTGGGGACAAGAGGGAGTACTTCTGGAGACTCCTGCACTGCAATGGGACGGTCACCGCTCGCAACCGGCAATCTTCAAACCAGTGGCTGCTCAGCGTTTCAGCTCCTCTCGTCTACCGCAAATAGCAACACCATTGTTCCTGGCTGTCAAGATGGGCTTTCCTTGCTTCTGGGGTCCCTCACTCTGTTCAGGTGGCTCGGGTAGGTCAGTCCTGCTTCTAGGCCAGCTTAAAATCAACGCACACAGTCTGGTGTTCCTCTCCCTGCCTATACAATTTCCAACAGCAACTCTGTGGAAATTCAACCAGCTCCGAGAAGGATGTCCAGGTGGCTTACTTTTGAGTTGATTGGTCCAACCAACTCAAGGGGATAAGTCGTCCTTGCAGGGGCTTCTCTGGCGATACGAATTTGGAGTTTCAGCACAGCAGCAGGGCTTCACCGGGCAAACCAACAAGCCAGGAGTTGCAGCACGTGTCTTCTTCAAGTTCTTCTTCGGTTCCTTCGTCCAGTGGTCGACTCTGCCTTCCAAGCCAAAAGCCTCTCCTTTTATTCAGTTCTCTCCATTCGTTTCAGCCTAGCTATGCATCACCGAGCAAGATGTTTGTCCTTGCCAGACAGTCAGCTGGCCAATCTCTACAGAGTGCATTCGGGTCTCCTAAGAAACTAAGCACAGGCAGTTTCGGGCACCTCCCTCACTTCCTGCTCACCCCAGACACCATGGAGCCAGAGGTGGACTTCACTCGTGAATCCCGCCAAAGGCAAAGCGAACAATGGGACCAGACTTGGTTTGGCGCGCAGAGTAAAACTCAAGAAGAACCGTTCCACAAAGAAATGGTGAAAAAAGACTGGCCCATTTTGACAAAAATGTCACCCTTGGGTGCTTTACTGCAGCTGCGAACGCAGCCTGTGGTAAATGCACACCACGGTAGTTAAAACGAAACCACTTCCACCTGCCATTCCATGAGGAAAGGGTAACATAAAAATGTTACATGAGAAGCTAGACAAAAGGGGATACTAGGTAACCACTCCAGCACCCTATTTTAATATAGTGTGTGCTGGGTCTAGAAAGTTACACATGTAAGCAACGTCAATTTCATTTTACTGCTCTGGCAAACAGTAGTTTATCCCAGAGAAGGTAGTTAAACCTTTGGGAAATCTGAAAGACTTCCCTGTGTCACTGCACTGAAGGTGATGTGTGACACAATGTAAAAGATGATGCCGTTGGAGTTTGTCAGACTCCACAACCAAAAGAAACACCAAGCTCAGAAATCACACTAAAATACATGAGAGAGTTGGAAAAAGTCTTACTCTCTCCAGGTTAAATCCAGCAAAGTTGCTGGGGATCTCTAAGGTGGATGGAATTAGCACATTTCTGAGAATTCTCCCTAGCAGTCTCCCCAGGGACTACCCCCGCTCCACATGCCTCCTTACGACCATCCCCTTGTCTACACACCAACAGTCACCATTGCCACAGCGAACTGCCAACACATCACTATCACTCCCCTTACCCCTTGGCCAACCGGCAACTAGCTGTTTGACTCATTTTGAATGCCCGCTACCTAGCATTGATCTTAATTATCAGCCGACACTGGCACGCTCTGCTACCCGCCCAGGTCGCTCACTATCCCCAGTGAGCACCTGTCCCACACGCCATGCACGACCACCCGTTGCACCCACACCACCAGACACCGTGTGCCTCAACGATGTGCTAACATGCCGCTCCCTTGATAGTGTGTGCCACAATCACTACTTTCCAGGGAACAGCATCAACCAGTACATCAGCCCATGCCACACCACTAGACAGTGACTTTTTAGGCGCACCTCCCCCACCCCCACCCAGCCGCGTCACACTCACAACCAACTTCTCACCACAACCCAATAGCTTGGGGCTCATCAGACACTACGTCCTTGCCAGCACATGCCAACACTCCCAGCTAGTCCAACCATTGGCACACCCCAGCATACTTGACTATCCAACACACGCTGAGATACCTTACCGTTGCTATCTAGCTTTCAACGGACTGCCCTTCTAGCTCATTAACTGATGCGCTTACCCACCAGATTGGCTACTCAGCCAGCTATCAGGAACCACCACTACTCGAACTACCAAGCCCACAACATTGTTAACAAGGACCACCTACGACTTGCCCTCTGGTGAGAACCTTTCTTAACTCATTGCACTAACACCAGCTAATCAGCTTTCATTACCTAACCATTCTCCACCCTTGTTCTACCCCCACCCACCCCCCCTGCCCACCCTTCTTTTTCCTCCTTGGTACACTGTTGCTCAACAATTAGCACAACTTGAAATATGTATATGTAAATACTTATGTTGTCTCGAATGAAAACTCACATTGTCACCACAATGGCACCTCACACACCACTTTAATCTCTGTACATATTGCTACTGAATTCGATCATGTTCGATCCCTACCCTTTGTGTCGACATGCACCTAACTTGTCACCAACACTTTCTCACCTCACCACGTATGCACAGCCTTGACAAAGTCTTTGGTCGAAACATGTGTTGGCTTTTTTCTCACATGCACCTAGGACATCATGCTAGGTCAACTGAATCTCTACTATAACCAGCAATAAAACTTTATATGTGCACACAAACCAAGTGTTGCAAACTTCTTTCAACCTACAATCAGGGAAGCAAATGGTTCCAACCACGCTCCAGCGCCACCAACAAAAAAAGGTTTGCATAGCCATCCATACGTCTAGCCAATATCAGTTCAATAATAAAGATTTGCTTTGTATGTGTCTAGACCTTGACCCTCATGTAATAAAACTGCTGCCTGCCAAAGACACTGTATTATGTAGATGTTTTTTAATTGCATCATGAAGATAGATGGGAAGAGCCAGTTTACGTGGATGATCTCTCGCTCTGCCTAATGAGAAAAGAGCCTGAACATCGTGTTATATCTGTCCATTACTCAGATGCAGTCCGTGGTGGAATGAAGTGAGGGTTATGTGCAAGCACCTCCTTTTTTAAAATTTTTTTTTATTTTTTATTTATGTATAAAGCGCTGGAACAGAGGTGCAGTGGCATACAAGGGCAAACAAACATACAACATGAAACATACATGGGAGGGTCATAAATCAGAAAATCAATAATAAAAAAAAAAGAGGAATTCATATCCAATCAACTACCAAACTCAAATTTCAGGACCCCTTTGGCATAGATTGGCATTTGCTTAAGAAAAGTGGCAGATTACTAGATCCACATCCCACTACAATACAGTCCCTGTTCTGCTTGGTACACCAGTCACCTACCTCCAGCCAGTGTAGGACCTTCAAATCCGAGGTTCTGCCCACCCCAGGCTCAGTTATTTGATGAAACCATGCCAGAACATCATTCCGTAGGGCCTCCCTGGGTTGTTTGCCTCAAGATTTCTCTTTTTTTATGTGGATGACGTTTCTACGGTCCATAACAGAGTCTCTTAAAGTCTTACCTATAATCACTGGCATTAGTGATTTTCCCACTCGCAAACTTCTAGAAATGGTGGGATTGGTTTTATTTTTAGCAGTCTCAGATGCAATAGAGCTTGGAGACCCTGATACGTTTTCGGTTCATGTAAGTAAATCCGTATCATTCACAGCCTGTGGCTGCACACTGATTACCATTGACAATGTCACTATGGGTAAATTAGATTCTACTCGGGGGATGACGGGGGGGGGCTAGAAAATACATGTTTCTCTGCATAGTTTGTGATGATTGATCCAAACCCTCAGATTGAAAATCAATCTGACAGCCAATATCTATTTTATCCAAATACTGTCGTGCCACTGGTGAAATCTGTAGGTCTATTTTTTTATAAGCTGAAATTTGACAGCACATTTGTCCGGTTGATCTACCCACATACTCAAATCTGCAAAGCTATTGCACATATTAACAGGCCGATTCATGGAATTAATGTGCGCCGAAAAAATGGCGCACGCGTGCGAAAACGTGCGATTCGCAGAGAAATAGCGAAAATCGCAGTGCAAGTGCGATTATCGCACAAAACATCGCACATCTATTCATGGAAGTCCGTGCAAGCGCAAAATGTGGGATGTGCGCTGAAAAAGTGCGCGGCACACGCTGGCGCACGCTGGCGCACAGGTCATCGAACGCCGTGCGATAAGGCCACAGCGAATTCGCACATAGCGCGGCGCACATAACAAAAGTAGGCGTAACATGGGGCGTTACACGCAGAATGGGGAACAACTCGTGAAAATGTGGGCGTCACGGGGGAAGTACAGGAGGCAAGTGCGCAGAACGCCCACACGCTCGCCTACAACACGTATTAATGGAATCGAATAGGGAAAAACAGCGCACGGCCAAAGACGCGCACAGGCCCATACATGTCCGCCACACGAAAGCAGGCGGTAGCGTCCCTGCGCAGGAACAAAATGTGCGCCAAAGTTCTACACGCCCAAGAAGTTCCACATGCGATTGGCCTGGGGGAGCGTGTGCGTGTATTTCAGAGGTGCGCGAGAAGTTTCACACGCGATTGGCCTGGGGGCGTGTATTCCAGAGGTGCGCGAGAAGTTCCACACGCGATTGGCCTGGGCGCGTGTATTCCAGAGGTGCGCGAGAAGTTTCACACGCGATTGGCCTGGGGGAGCGTTTGCGTGTATTTCAGAGGTGCGCGAGAAGTTCCACACGCGATTGTCCTGGGGGAGCGTGTGCGTGTATTTCAGAGGTGCGCAAGAAGTTTCACACTTGATCGGGCCTGGGGGAGCGTGTGCGTGTATTTCAGAGGTGCGCAAGAAGTTTCACACGTGATCGGGCCTGGGGGAGCGTGTGCGTGTATTTCAGAGGTGCGCAAGAAGTTTCACACGTGATCGGGCCTGGGGGAGCGTGTGCGTGTATTTCAGAGGTGCGCAAGAAGTTTCTCACACGCGATTGGCCTGGGCGCGTGTATTTCAGGGGTGCACGAGAAGTTCCACACGCGATTGGCCTGGGCGCGTGTATTTCAGAGGTGCGCGAGAAGTTTCACACGCGATTGGCCTGGGCGCGTGTATTTCAGGGGTGCGCGAGAAGTTTCACACGCGATTGGCCTGGGGGAGCAGGGTACGTGTATTTCAGGGGCTCGCGGGTGGTTTTACACGCGATCGGGCCTGGGGGAGCAGGCTACCACTCACCGTCTGCCTTGCGTGTAGAAGAACGCGTAGCCAACACCCACCCGCTGTGAAGTAATAGCGTGTGAACCCCAACGCCTGCAAAACACACGCACCGCACCCCACGAAAAGCAACGCCCATGCGCGATACGTCACAGACAAGCATACGCGCTAAGGGCCTTTGGTCCAATGGAATCGCGTATGCGTGCTTACGCGCTAAGGGCCTTTCCTCGATTCACACGCTGACATGCAGAATTTTCACGTGCCAAATCACTCCGTATCAAGCTGGCCATGCGTAAGCACACGAAAGACCACGCTCCTGCCCAATTACTGCCCCCCAGAGCCCCGAGCAGCCTCCCACGAGCCATCTGCTGCTGCTGCCTGCCTGCTGCCACCGTGCACTGCCATTTGGTGCCTGCACATCAGCCATCTGCAGGGGTCCAGTTGCTGTGTCCACCGCTGCTGGAACAGAACACTCCCGACTGGGATACCATCGCTCCACAGCCCAGCCCCAGGACCCAGTTGCCCACCCGCGCCTGCCTCGGGGGTCGCCATGTCGGGGCAAACACCATCCAAGACCACTGGCGACCCCCAGCCAGAGGGGCAGAGGGCCACCAGCTTCAGTCAGAAGGAAGTTGGTGTCCTGGTGGAGCTTGTCCTGGGGCATTATGATGCCCTCTTCGGATCACCACGCGCCGACAAGGAAGGACGGGACAGGATCTGGGACGACTTTGTGGTTGCCATCAACGCGGAGGGGGTGGCAACCCGCAACATCAAGCAAGTCAAGAAGCGCTGGGAGGACTTCAGGTCCAGAGCCCTCATAAAGGCCCGGCGCCTTGTGGAGGGGGGCTGGGGCAGCATGAATACCATCCAGCTGAGGGTCCTGGAACGCGTACGCCCAGCGCTCCATGCCCAGATCCTTGAGAGGCAGACCCGTCTGGAGTCGAGCGGTAAGTGGCCAAGCATTGCTGTGTGAGACAGGGCATGTTGCAGCATGCTGGTTGTCTGATACTTGCCTGTATGTGTGACATAGGCCATGTACGTGTGTGTGTGTGTGCAGGGACATCATGGTCATGCATGTGAGACCAGTAATGTGTGAAGCACACGGTGGGTGTATGTGTTTAAATGTAACATGGTGAGCCCTATGCGGAATGGACACATGAGAGCATGCCAGGCTCTGTTCCTGGACATGGGTGTGGGTGAGGGATGGGTGCTGATGCCATGTACATGTATGGTGTCCATGTCTGTGTTTCTGACCTGCGTGTCTGTGACTTGTGGATGCCATGGATGCATGACACATGTCTGTGACAATGTTCAGATTCACTGATGCAGCCTAGTTATCCTTGCATCCACTGTGTCTGGGGTGTACGAGTCCAGATGGATGAAAGTACGTTGAAGTGTGTGCATGTGATAGGCATGACCCATGATGCATGTGAGTCCAGAAACAACATTGTATGCTTCAAGAGTCCCTTGGAGATGTTTGCTTATGTCCATAGCATGCGCCATGCCTGTTACTGCATGTGGTTTGCCTGTACTGACCCATGTGTTGTGGAGGGACATGATGGAAGTGATCTTTGACAGTGCCACTCATCTGCAATTGCTTCCTGTCTAGGGGACCATTGTACAGTACCCTGATGCTTGTGTTCTATGTCTCCCTCTACACAGCGCAAAGTGAAGAAGAGGGCGGAGACGGCGCTGTGGAGCTAAGCGGCGGGGATGCCCCCACAGCTGCAGCAGAAGGGGTGGGTGAGCCCCCACAGGGGCTTGCAACGGCGGAAGACGGTGTGGAGCCATCCAGGTTGGTGGTTTCCACTGAGGAGGAGGAGGCCGCTACTGAGCCGCACATGGGGCCTGGTGGGGGCATCCATGCTGGTGCAAGTGGTGCAGTCCAGGGGCAGGAGGCAGCACAGGTCGCCGTGGAGGTGCCTGTGCATGTCACTGTCCCTGACACTGTGACTGCACCACCATGCACCAGCAGGGATGCCCCATCCCAGGCCCGTCCGCAGGTAGGGGGGGTTGTCCATGTCATCTGACTCCCCTCCACCTGCGGATAAGGGGACCCCTGGCCGTATGGAGAAGGTCCTGATTGGTGTCGCGTTGCGCATGGCTGTCATTCGTGATGAGGTGCGTGCTTCCCGGGGGGAGCACGCACGTCATCACGAAGAGCACCGTGCCAACGTGGCCCAGTTGGGAGCGGTCATGGTCGGGGGTCTCGTACATGTGTCGGGCACTCTGGCGACCCTCTCCTCCTCGGTGGAGGCTATGCGCCAGTCGTACTCCATGCCGTCTTCCGGCCCAGATGCCACCAGGGCCCCCTGTGGACCTGCCCCGACCAATGCAGCCACCTCGGTGGGGATCCCATCCCTGCCACAGTCTGGAGTCGGAGGTCCAGCAGGGGTGGACACACCAGCAACTGGAACCCAGCAGATGGAGGATGTGACGGCATCATCGGGCAGGGCACGTGCACGACGGCGTCTGTGGTTTCCATCAGCCAGGATGCCGTTGTGCTGGCACAGGCAGTTGCGTCGGAGGCAGCGGCAGGCTCAACGTGGGAGGCATCATGGCTCGGGGCCATCAACATCAGGGGTGCAGGCATCGGCCGGAGGGCAGGAGAACCCTGGAATGGGAGTGCCTTCCGTGTGGGAGCGGTTGGGCCAGCAGATAGGTGCGGAGCGGCAGCGGGCAGAGAACGGCTCACAATGGTCAGGGCAGAGAACTCCATGCGGAGGGCGCTGAGGCGGGCTGAGTGCCTCGAGGGTCTTCGCAGGGAGTTGGAGCTGGACACTGCATTATCCCTGCGGGACCTCGGGGCCAGGGAACATGCCCGCCTCCAAGCCATTGAACAGGAGTTCGATGATGCCCTGGCCCATGACAACAACCAGTGAGCCATCGGACTAGCCCGCTGCCCTTGTAAATAGTTATGTAGTTAGTGTTGGGTTTCCTTTGCTTTTTTATTTATTTTGGACCTTTTGGACAATGGGCCACATTGTTGTATATAGTTTTATTTTATTAGGTAGTATTTTTATGTAGGTTTAATTTCTTCAGTTGGGATCATGGACCCTGGTTTGTTTATCTGTATATAGTTGATTTTTATATTTTTTTTTGGATTTACCCATGGAGCAATGGTTTTCGGTTTTGTTTTTACCTTGGATTTACTTTCTTGAACTGTGACTTTGGACACCTTTCCTTTGTATTATGATTTGTCGTTTTTCATTATTTTACGGACATGCTGCTTTTGGTTTTTGGTTCCCATTGTCATTTGTTTATTTTTAATTCCATTTATGCTGTTTTTAATACATTTTTTTCATCAAACTTCAATGTGTAGTATCATCTCATTGGTATCATGCATATCATGATATGGGTTTTGAGATTCACTGACACCCATTGGGTGTATGTGAGGGCCATGTGTTCATTTCAAAACTTGCTATTGGGGTTGTATCATGTCATTGCCATTTCTAAGTAGGTGGATGCAATACTCGAGTGGGTGTTTTGCATTTGGAGGCTGACCATGAGGGCCAGGGATCTAGATTGTGATGACATGTCGGCTGGGGGACATGTGTGGGGGCCTGCTGGCAGGTGCCCCGCAATGCTCGGGGGTGGGGGTGCAGGGAGACATGAGTGGGACATGAGTGGGGGCCTGCTGGCAGGTGCCCCGCAATGCTGGGGGGTGGGAGTGCAGGGGGACATGAGTCGGGGGCTGCTGGCAGGTGCCCCGCAATGCTGGGGGGTGGGGCTGCAGGGGGACATGAGTGGGGGCCTGCTGGCAGGTGCCCCGCAATGCTGGGGGGTGGGGGTGCAGGGGACATGAGTGGGGACCTGCTGGCAGGTGCCCCGCAATGCTGGGGGGTGGGGGTGCAGTGGGACATGAGTGGGACATGAGTGGGGGCCTGCTGGCAGGTGCTCCGCAATGCTGGGGGGTAGGGGCGCAGGGGGACATGAGTGGGGACCTGCTGGCAGGTGCCCCGCAATGCTGGGGGGTGGGGGTGCAGTGGGACATGAGTGGGACATGAGTGGGGGCCTGCTGGCAGGTGCTCCGCAATGCTGGGGGGTAGGGGTGCAGGGGGACATGAGTTGGTGATCAGTAGTGCAAGGAGACATGTGCCTTTGCTGGGGGGCATGCCCATGTTGGGTGGGCTGCCTGCGGGACATGACCAGGGATGCAGGGTAGTCCCCTGTGGTGTGGGCTGCCTGCGGGGGCCGTGGAGGGTGTACAGGGGACACCTGGGAGGACCCACACTGCCAAATCACATGTAGGACTCCCCGGCACCCCTGAAATACACGTACCCTGCTGGAATCGTGTGTGAAAATTCTCGCGCACCCCTGAAATACACGTGCCCTGCTGAAATCGCGTGTGGAAATTCTCGCGCACCCCTGAAATACACGTACCCTGCTGAAATCGCGTGTGGAACTTCTCGCGCACCTCTGGAATACACACACACGCTCCCCCAGGCCAGATCGCGTGTGGAACTTCTCGCGCACCTCTGAAATACACGCGCCCAGGCCATTCGCGTGTGGAACTTCTCACACACCTCTGGAATACACGCACACGCTTCCCCAGGCCAGATCGCGTGTGGAACTTCTCGCGCACCTCTGAAATACACGCACACGCTCCCCCAGGCCAATCGCGTGTGGAACTTCTCGCGCACCTCTGAAATACACGCGCCCAGGCCAATCGCGTGTGGAACTTCTCGCGCACCTCTGGAATACACGCACACGCTCCCCCAGGCCAGATCGCGTGTGGAACTTCTCGCGCACCTCGGAAATACACGCGCCCAGGCCAATCGCGTGTGGAACTTTTCGCGCACCCCTGAGATACACGCGCCCAGGCCAATCGCGTGTGGAACTTCTCGCACACCTCTGAAATACACGCGCCCAGGCCAATCGCGTGTGGAACTTCTCGCGCACCCCTGAAATACACGCGCCCAGGCCAATCGCGTGTGGAACTTCTTGCGCACCCCTGTAATACACGCACCCAGGCCAATAGCGTGTGGAACTTCTCGCGCACCTCTGAAATACACGCGCCCAGGCCATTCGCGTGTAATACTTCTCGCGCACCCCTGAAATACACGCACACGCTCCCCCAGGCCAGATCGCGTGTGAAACTTCTCGCGCACGCGTGTTCCCGACACCCGTAATACGTGTTCCCCGCTTTGCGTTTGCTGTTTGCCAGTCCGGTAAACTGGTGCAGGGTTGGCGCAGCCCTTTGCGATGGTCTTGCGATCTTGATGGCTTTTCCTTGCGCGAGGGCATTCTTGGGGGGTGTAACTGGCGCTGCTGCAGGGTCGCTGCGCTACTCTGCGCCACGTCTGCTTTTGGAGGTGAGAATCCATGAATACGCTGTGCACGGAAATTGATTTTATCGCACGCGGCTGGCGCAGACATTCGCACGGGCACGCTGTGCGCCAGCCGCGTGCGACACTTTTGAGAGGAATTACATGAATCGGCCTGTAAGTGTTAGGCACAGTTTGTATGCAGTACCCTTTGGGACCACTACACACAACTAGTGTAAGCAAAACCAACCTTTGGTATAAGTCTGTACTACACAGTTTTGGTAGCGGAGCTGAGCAGCCAGGCTTATCTCAAGAGGGGAATGTGAGCAGTAATGATGTTACACAGAGGTCTACAATCACAAGTATTCAAGTAAACTCTTGCACTCAAGGTTTGTTTGATAAATACTTATTATTTATCCGTCAGTTATAAAAACATTCATAAGACGGAGGCAATATAATCACACACAAATATACTTCAATACTAATTCAGAAATACTTTTCAAGAGGAGTAAAAGGCAAAGATCATTAGAACATGAAAGGTTACAGTTATTCTTAGACAGTGCAAATATTTAGAGTTCACTAGAAGAGTCAATTCAATAGGCTAGGCCAAAGTCGATGGGTTAAAGTCTTGGATAGGATAAAGCAGTTCTGGTAGATAAATGGAAAAGTCTCTGCAAAAGTTCTTAGGAATAGTTTGTAGCAAGAAGAATCATTTGTTGGGTCACAAGCTGATTAGGCCTGTGAGTTGGGAAAGTTTTAAGCACTTTCCCTGCGAGAGGTAAGTACTGATTTCACAGTACCTTACAAATGAAGAAAAAGATGCAGCTGAAGACTTCTGTTGCTGGCATTTCCTGCAGATCTCTGTTCCTGTGCCTCAGTCGTGGGGACAAGAGAGGATGTCGGAGGACTCCTGCACTGCACGGGAACTGGTCCAAAAGCTGGCACTTGGCAAATCTTAAATTCCGGTAGCTGTAGTAAAGCACACAAACTGGTGTCCCTCTCCCTGTTTCTTCAGTTTCCTGCAGCACTCTGAGGAAAATACAACCAGCTCTGAGATTGTTATCCAGGTGGCTTAGTGTTGAATTGATTGGTCCCACCAACTCAAAGGGAAAAGTCGTCCTGGCAGGAGCTTCTCTGTCAAGATGAACTTAGCGATTTGGACCTGAAGCAGGGCTTCACTGGGCAAACCAAGGGTCCAGGAGTTGAAGCAGCTGTCCTCTTCAAGCTAGTCTTCGGTTCTTTCGTTCCAGTGGTCGACTCTGCCTTCCAAGCCAAGAGACTCCCCTTTTATTCAGTTCTATCCCATTCATTCCAGCCTAGCTGTCACTCGCCCAGTAGGGTTGCTGTTCTTGCCGGAATGTCAGCCAGCCAATCACCACAGAGTGCGTTTGGGTCTCCTAGGAGACTAAGCACAGGGAGTTTTCGGGCACCTCCCTCACTTCCTACCCACCCCAGACACTCGGGCACCAGAGGCAGTCTTCACTCCTGAAGCCCGCCAAAGGGGAATGAACAAAGGAACCAAACTAGGTTTGGCGCGCAGAGCAAAACTCTAGAAGGACCTTTCCACAAAGAAATGGCGAAAAAAGAAGACCGGGACCTGTTTTTACAGAGGGGTCTCAGACGCCATTTGAAAAACGTGGCTCCCGCGATTTAACGCGACTGGTGTTGCGGTCGGGAAAAATCATGGTAGTTCATTGTAAAACCACTGCCACCAGTCATTTTGAGAGGAAAGGGCAGCATTCGAGGGCTACATGAGTTTCTAGACACAGGGGATACTAAGTAACCCCTCCAGCACTCTATTGTAAGATAGGGTGCGCTGGGTCTAGGAATTTAAAAGACTAGTAAAGTCAATTTCCTTTACTTACTCTGTGAAACAGTAGTTTATCCCAAGGTATTTAAACTTTGGGAAAGCCTGCAAAGGTTTCCCTGTGCCACTGCACTGAGGGTGCTGTGTGACACAAATGAAAAGATGATCCCTATGGAGTTGGTTATACTCCATAACCAAATGAAACACAATAGTAAAACACATTTCAAAACACATGAGTGGGAGAAAGGGTCACACTCTTCTCCAGGTAAAAAAAATCAAGTCCTCAAAATACAGCAAAGTTGCTGGGGGTCTCTAAGGTGAAGGGAATTAGCACATTTATGAGAATTCTCCCTAACATTAAGCTAATTAACTATACATGCCTTGACTTGAGTCCATTGTGCAGAGATCATATGCTCTTGTGGGGTGCACTCAATGTCCAGCAGAGGCTGCACAATAGAATGTATGGGTAACTCATAATTAACCTTCATCTCCACCACTCTAGCGGGATGCATTACACTCGAGGGCAAGATCGCTGCGTCATTATTACTGTCTTGTTGAAATTCAGGGTTAACAGGCCCAGTAATGTTCATGTTATTTGCCTGGCACGTCAATTCCTTGCATGCTCTAAATGTGTCCGTAGCCAAACCAGCACATCATTGGTGTCGGGAGACACATCTGTTCCTTCCCCTAAGCCAAAGTCTTTGGGACTCATTACGAGTTTGGAGGCAGCCATATCCTTAATAAGGTCATGGCTGCCTCCAAACTCGGGTCCGTGTCCGGGTCCGGGTTGGGTCCGGGTTCCTTGAATGAGGAATTACCGGGCCATTCCAACCTTGGAGGTCCCGGTAATTCCTCATTCAATGTACCCATGTACCCATCCCCATTCCCATTTGAGCCCCCATAGGGGCCCGTTGTTAGCTCCCTGGTCCCCTCGTGGGACCCGCAAAGGACGTCTGGTCTGACCAGACGTCCAAAGCGGGTCCCGCAAGGTGACCTCGTAATAGGGCGGAATGGGTTTAACGGCACCGTTAAACCCATTCCGGCTGGGTCGTAATGAGGCCCATTGTCTCCTTTTGTGAGCTTAATGCCAAAACCTCTGGCAAGCAAGCAATCTCTCTTGAGTGCAGAGGGCTTGGCCATACTACCATTCTTTACAGGCGTCCTGATGAAGATATCCATAGTGGAGTGGGAAAAAGTCCTTTTCAGGGCTTGGTTTCTCGTTACGGGCATACTCCTCTAAATCAAAGCAGAGCAAAGGCGTGACATTTTTTTCCCAGCCTCTTCCCCACACACCTGTCTCAGTGCTGGCTGAGAACAGGACTGACAATGCACAGAAATGTCCTTAATACTGACGCAACAGCTGTTCGATCGTGTGGCTCACCGGACTCAATTGCGTAAGTCAGCGGGATAAAAACACCCGATGTACACAGGACCGCGCAGCAGAAGGACACCAAAAAATCACCATGACACTGCAACTCCAGCCGCTGAAACCAACTGCCAACGGAGCAGCGTGAGAACTGGATCACAGGAAAGCACCCAACGGCAGTCTGCAAGACGTCGAGCTGCACTGCAACAAAGGGTTACATTCGCTTCAGAGGCCGGTTACACTATTATCTCTTCCCACTATTGCTCCTTCCGGTGTGTACATTTTAGTTTGCAGATGGCCCTCCAAATACTGCCCAAAATAAAACCTGTGTGAAGCAGTGCTTGGCTTGTATTTCCCCGCTCACTGTACTCATTTCTGATACGGTGCCTGCACAACCAGGGGTTTCAGCACATTCTTTCGGGGGCATTCCCTTAAGCAAATGTACTTCTCACTGTTCGGTTGACTGGTAAGTAATAGGCGCTAGTGTGCACCAGGTTTTGTTGAGCATGCAGTAACTATGGTCCCTGTCGGTCAACTGCACTGCCCACCCTGTAAAGTGGATCGTAGTTCTTGGTCTAGATAAATAGATGACGTTGATCAGGGAAGTACGGGTTGTAAGCAGTGAATGTTTCAAAACCTTTACTACCCTATATGTGGATGTCTTGATTTTTTGTATCTATAAACCAAGTTCATGTTTATTTGCTGATGGTATTGGATTGCGTAACTAATGTGCCTGCCTTCCCAAACTATTTAACTTACTGAGCAATCCCCTTATGCCAAATATTACAAAATTCATCCTGAGTTTCATTGACTTTTCTATCATTCTGATTTTGAATTTAATTAATATACAAAACAGCAAGAAAAGCAGTTGCATATATGATAACATTTCAGCAAGAAAATTGCAATGATAAAGGCATAAGTGATTTATTTCTGTTTTTACCTCACAGTATGAGCCGACTTGGTGGGTTAGTTACAGTGATGTGTCTCTTTTACAACCATGGTGAGGTAAGTATCACTTATGATATGTATGCATGTATCTGAACATGACATTTTGTATTTTTGAATAACATTTTATTGTTTTGCTTAAGTCAAAAGGAATATTACATGAGCACTCATGAGGTTTTAATTACTCCTTGTCCTCATTTAACAGTTCAACATTGACAAATAATTCCAACTGATCATAGGTCACACCCCTACCTTATGGACCCTCTCCTGCTCAATCCCCTTTTATCCCATCCTTATGGCCTACCCTCTACCTGATTCAAAGATGTTGTCTTTACACCTCTTCTCCATGCTTATGTGTTCTCCCTTTATCTTTACCCCCGTAACGATATATCCGAGAAACACTGTACCAAAATTGGCCCCCCACCCACGCGTTCAGTTTTAAAGCCCTTTTGCTCCAATTTTGTTACATTTATATCTCCCATTACATTATCTTGGGGACTTCAACAATCAAAGCTTAGTGGCCCATTTGCCCAATACTTTGTCCTACTTCTGCAGAAACCCGCTTTTATTTTTACCACCTACTCAAATTCTATTCATGTATCAGTTCCCACTCTCCATGCTTCAATCATGGGTGGTTCAGAAGTTCCCCCTTGCACCTGTGCCATAGTCCTGAATAGCTTTTCATATCTGGTGCAAGTCAGTTAACCCCACACTCCAAGAAGGACATGTTTAGGCACCACATCTAGTGGCCATTGATGGTGACTGCATCTGTCACACTACTCAGTCTGACAAAGTGAAGACACTTTGGTGAGGGTAAGGTATTGGTTTGAAAAAGTTATGATTTTAGTAAGGATGTAGGTTGGGTAAATGCCTTAAGGTACTAGGGATTGAACTCAAACTAAAATGGGATTTCTATAATAAGTAAGATTAGTATAACTCGTCGGGTGAATGGAAATAGGTGTTGAAGCAGAACCGAAGGAGTTTTAAAAGAAAATCTATTTTCACTACATACAAGTGATTTAGCACTTGAGTCAAAGACAATTCAATATCATACACAAATATGTTTCCTTCTGCATTTCATTCTTGTTTTATTGAATACTGTGGAGTACCCTCCTGTAGCACCACCACCCCTGTCTACCCACTCTCTATATCTGAGAGGGTAATGGGATGGACAGGATTGCTGCGGCTAGTGTTTTTACTGGTGTTATTTAACCATTAAAAAGACCCTGTACTAGACATGAATAATGTGCATGGACAAAGGCCCAAACTCCTTGTGGTATGGTGAGGTTATAAAATGGTTGCATTCCTTTATGCCTTCCCACAGAATTCATTTTTGCTGTGGGCCATCTACAACTTATTCAGGCACCACACCAGCCTAGTCATGTTGGCACAAATTCTAGCGCTCCTTTACCTATGCCATGGAGACAAACATCTACTTTTGCAGATACACAATTTACTATCAAGTAGGGAATAGGAAAGTGGTTCTTTACCTGCTCTTCATATTTCTTTGATTAACATAAGTAAACCATTTCTGAGAGCCTGGAACGAAGTCTGGATCCTACAACCGTGGTATCCGGAGAACTCTGAGCCAGGGGGGTAAGAATACTTTGCTGTTGCTTTCTCTCCTTGTCTGCCATACGGTTACCTAGGGTGTAACATCCTGCCTCTAACTTGCTCTGACCTGTCTATTTTGAGGGAACCTAGGTTAAGGATCCTTCCCTAGGGCTATCCTAGTGTGTTGGATTGAGTGGAGTGCTCACCTGAACTTTACTGTAACTTGTATCTAACTTTGGAACTCTTGCAGTAATCATAACTACTATCATTGGTGTTCCTATAAGAATGTACCTGAAGAAGTATACGCTTTGGAACTTGTTACCTTTGGGCACAGCTCTCCAGACCATCTTAGGGGTGCACTTCATAAGAATTAGGGAAGGTGTCTGTTTTGATTCTAAAGAGTTCTACCTATTTTTCTATCCATCCAACTGCTTACATATATTGCACTGGTAATTGATTTATATGCGATTCTATTTCTTCTAATGTTGAATGTGCGTAGGTTTTATAAGGATTTGTTTGACAATACTTATCAGTGATTTTTATATGCTGTAAGGGTAAGGGATTGTTATATGCAGTAAGAGTCAGACATAAGGGTGGCATGATGATTGGAAGAGACTTTTGTTAAAAGTAAAAAATGGCGGGTTGGGGGTTGAAATCCGAAGTAGCCCTAACTCTAGGAGGGGAAGGCGGGGGGTTCACTGCCTCAACAAAACAAACGAATGAAATGTCAGAATGTTCAACTCAGTCTACCATCCTGTATCCAAATTCTAATCTATCCCTCAACGCTAAACTCAATAAAAGGTGAACAGGGAAAACTGACCACCTGCAGCCCAGCTTTGCAGTTCAAAAGTAAAGTTCAAAAGTTGTGGAAAACAAAATTCACCGAAGCTCAACGGTTTGACTCCCTTCACCTGAGTCTTTTCATGTTCTCTCAAACTGTAGAGGGTCCCGGACCCTTTATAAGCAGACCCGGCTTCCAGGTACTTCAACAGCCTGCATGCCTTTTCCAAGCTATGTTGAGGGTCCCAGACTCTATTTCTAATACCCAATTGGGTCACTCTCCTGCCAAAAGGCATGTTCAATATATTTCAGTCTTTGATGTATGCATTCTCACTGACCCACAGCCTTGGCTTTCTCTCCTCCCACGGTCTGTGTGTTCCATTCACAATTAGGTGTTTGTATTCTCATTCCTCTCTGTTCGGGATGTGCTTTCCCCAACTCTGGACCCATACACCCTTCACCTGGTTGCCTTTGCATGGTGAATGTTCCAGATATTCAGTTCATGCTCTTTCTGATTCTGTGTGTCTCACACACAGATGTAAAGTTCATACTCTTATTTTCTGTTTCGGATGTGTTTCCCCAATATGGGCCCAACTCTTTTCTGGGTATCCCAAACCCTAGGCTGAGCCACCCTAGTACCTGCAGGGTCTTAGCTGTTGCCGTCGGGTTGGACGTGGGTCTCTTGAGATCTTCTGCGGCTTTGTTGGCGTGCCGGATCCTTATGCCGTCTTCCGCGCGTCTCGTAAGCTGTTCGATGGTAACCCGTCAGCACTCCGGTGTTTCCATCTGCTGGCGAGAGTGTGCTTTCCACTTCGGTGTGCATCCTGCTTTGTGAAGCTTCTGTGGGTACATCCCTCCTGGATGCTGTTGGCCTTTTGAGTCTGCCCTTCTTGCTCTCGGTCCACGCCGAGATGCTGAAGACACCATGGTTGTCTTCCCTCTGTGGTTTTGAACCACATCTGACCAGTCGGTTTCTTGAATGATAAAACCATCGCTGTTGGTTCTCATTGTGGGTAATCTTCATTGTTCTTTGTATCTTCCTCATCCCAGTATTATTACTAACTATCTTAGAAATCGGTCCGGTGTCAATGGTCTCTACTTGGGATGGGTAATAGAAATACATGGGGTCTCGGGAATTAGATGAGGGGAAGTCTGATAAGGAGAGGTGGGAGTGTCAAAAGGATACTGCATCCTCCTGGGATTGTCACTACCTTCCATGGGGTTTTCCCTCCTCTTTCAATCCACCTTCCAGGTAACCCCCCAAGGGGACTGTCGGGTAGCAGCCTCAGCTCCTTTGCCTTTATGGGAGGGACTTCCACTCCACTCACACCCTTCCTGAGATTGACCCTGGACTGCTCTGCCACGTTACCTTGATTGGGTTTTGGCTAGCCTCTCAGTGCTGAAAGTGAGAGGCCCCCAGAACTACTGCAAAGTCACCCAATAGAGTCAATAAAGGTACATCCCAGGCGGGACCAAGACCAAGTGAGAGTATGATTAAAGGCTTTTTATCCAAAGTTAGGGCGAACAGAATCTACTCTGCTCACGCCGAGAGCGCTCTGCAGAAAACATGTTACAAGTCGTTTTTAGAGAGAGAGAGAGAGAGAGAGAGAGAAAGAGAGAACGAGAGAGAAAGAGAGAGTTTAAGGATCTGTTCAGTTGCTGGCTCTGCCCTGAAGTGGACAGGGATTATGTATTTATGGCTAGGTTCTGTGGGGTGCGGGGCAGGTTTATAGAGACAGATAGCCCTTGCACTGGCCCTCATTCTGGGATGCATCTGAGTTAGTGAAAGGAGTTGGACAGCAAGTGATACAGTATAGATTTTGTTGCATTCGCTAGTTCTGCATATGATCTGTTAAGAGGTGGATTTAATATGCGTTGGTAGCTTGGTTAGAAAATGGTGCTGGCCTCATGGCACTAGAAGAAGATGGTGGGCTGCCTGATGGGTTTGTGAGGGTTGGAGAGGGGGAGAAGAGGTTGTGGTCCATTTTCCTAAATATAGACAGCTGCGGTACTTCGTTAACAGCTGTCAATTGGTAAAAGATGGGGCTGTGGTGGCGGACAGGGTTAGGCTTGGTCGGGAGGAGGTTTGGGGAAAGGGGATTCAGCGATTAGAGTGCACATGTGATGACAAGGCCAGCATTGAGGATATTATGAATTGTGGTTCTGGGGCCAGCGGGCCAGAAGAGGGGCAACACGTGTAATCATTATTGGAAAGAATAGTCAGTGAATTTGACTATCATGGGAGTTTGCCATGTGGATAGGCAACCAATTTGGGAGCCTACAACATAGCTCATAGATGAGCCTCATTGGAACTAGAGGGCTACAGTTGGGAACCTCAAAGGGGTTGGTGCTGCCAACACAGTATTGGGAGTATTGGAGGTAAAATCCCTGCTGTTTTCTGCTGGGCATCCTGGTCCATAAAGTAGACCATTTGGTAAAGGTCAGGGGTGGGCATTGTCTGGAGGTGAGCAAATGGAGCATCCAGGAGTTGGACAACAGGCTTAATGTGGGGATAGGTAAAGGAAAGGGATGGCCAGCTTCAAGGGTCACACTTGGGTAGTAGGTTCAGAGGACTGCTGAAACAATCAG
The DNA here is from genome assembly GCF_040938575.1 of Ambystoma mexicanum. Classification (NCBI taxonomy): domain Eukaryota; kingdom Metazoa; phylum Chordata; class Amphibia; order Caudata; family Ambystomatidae; genus Ambystoma; species Ambystoma mexicanum. The sequence continues at coordinate 824,733,781 of NC_090930.1, read as the reverse complement.
AGGCGGTGCACAGTTGCGATGCACAATATATATCATGACATAGAAGCCCATGGCTTCAAGTCAAACAAATGAAATTGCACTAATGATATTTGTCCTCTCGGTAATAGAACAAATAGTACAAGGATTTTGTGCTTCTGTCCTTATGTGGAGTGAAAATAGCTTTGCTGCAGGAAATGCATTGTCCCCGACAGGATCACAGGTTGGAAGCAGTGGGGTGCATATTGTGACTTCCGCATTCAGGGTGGGGAGGTGGACTGGAGGGTCACAGTCCATATTCATATGGCACTTATTGGGGCTCATTACAAGTATGGTAGTGTGGGGAAAAAATGGGCGGTAACGGAATTGCTGCCACTTTTCCTGCACCGCCATACTAAGAGTATGGCCCTGGAGTGTGGGATTTACCTCCAGCATCATGCTGGAGGTAAATCCTCCCACGGTATGGCGAAAAATCGATGGAATTACTACAGCAGTAATTCCGCCGGCGGTAATGCTGCTGGAAAATCCCCATAGAGTCCAATGGACTCTGAAAATAAAATGGGGAATTTACTCCTCCACCGCCACTTTTAATCCAGCAGTAACAATAATTCCGTTGGCCGGTATTCCGGCTGATTTACTGCTGGAATACCGCCCAACTTGTAATGAGGCCCATTGAACTTTGAAAATATGTCTAGTGGGTGTGAAAGAGGGATTACTGAAGGGACAAAAACTGTTTCATGCCAACATTCATTGCCCATGAACAGATGCTGCTGATTTTTTTTAAAGGAATTTCTAGTGAATGTCAGAATCCCTTGTAATATGCCATTATCATAGCGTGAGTCTTACAGGCTGTATCGGACACACGGCAGGATTGATAGTCTGGGAGGTTGGGAACCCTCCTTAGCTTGGCAGCAGTCCTAGGGAGTACATGGACTTTCATGAGCTACTGGACATGTGGGAATACTTGGTGTCCGGTAATCTACCCTTTGATCATCCATTCAAGATTCTTTCACCAACATTGATATTATAGTAACTAGTCAGTTGTTATTTACCAGGCTACAAAGCCTTGATAATTTGCTGCAAATAGTCTCATCAAAACAAACAGTCTCATCAAAACACCATCTGGATGGTCAAGCGATTCCAATGTGCAGGCAGGGGATACCTAGGTTGGGGTTTTTAATCCGATAACTAATATGAAGACCACTTGGAGCCTGAGGTTAGCTGTAACTGACTTAAGTTACAGAGCAGCAAACCCCAACACATCCAGCACCAGGGCTCAACTGACTCCTTTGGAAACCAGGGCTTGGTTTGCCCCTAAACATTCCACAGAGGGATTCAATCCTTCATCCAGCTGTGATACCCCTCGCATTCCACACATGGTTACCAAAGCCATTACAACACCTCTCCCTTTTTCTTTTAGCATCTCTACCCTTTCACAACAGCAACTCTGTTGTTATTCCTTACCTGACCTCCACTTACTCTAACGGCACCTTCCATGACCTTTTCCACCTGCACTGACTCAGAGTACAGGTGCCCTCCTTTCTTCCTCACAACACCCTTCTTGATATGCACCCAATCACCTCGCCTCACCTTCACAATCCTCCCACTCCTCTTCTCATTTACCTTTTCCAACCACACATTCTTCTCTCACAGGTCTGCCAGGAGAGCACAGGTCAAAGCTATATATCACAGTCTGCACTGTAGATTCAGGGAGATTCCTGAGGCAACGCTAGGATATAACAGAAACGGGGTACATACCAAGCTGATCTGAGTTGAGACAGGTATTTGACAGGAACTGCAGGGCCAGGAGCTGGTGGTAAGTAAAGAGGCATAGAGAAAGCAAAGACAAGCAATATACTGGGCAACACTGATTGATCAGAATAAAAGGTGTACTGGAATATAAGGGGTCTCTTATGATTAGGAAATTCCCATGGGATCGATATCAGCAGATTACTCTTAAAGGCATGGTCTAGTAAATTTTTTTATTGTCCCTACGGGTCGGCCATGTTTTTTTAAGCCTAAGTGGCTCGATTTTAGAAAACTTTCCTATGGACCTTACCTGAGTTTTCGTCCATTAAACGCACACGAAAACAGGCACCAGGGAGCCGCCCTTTTATGATAATCCTATCACTTGCCGCATCGCCCTGGCTGACCTGCTTCTGCGGCACTAAATCAATTCCCCCGCCCCTGAGCCTGACATTATCCAAACATTCATATTCCCCGCCTCTCTCCTCTCTCCGTGACGTTACTGTGCTGCGTAGGCAAACGCGCCCAGTCGTCTTCTACGCGACTCCACACAGAACCCGGAAACCAACACAGACCATCTCACAACACAGCGCGCCACAATTCGGAATATGAAACTGTACTTTAAAATCAAACAGCAACACGGTACATTTATTTGACATTAAATGTTTAGAGAATATTCAGCAATTGCCATATGAACTCCGAAAGCCATTTATTTTCTTTTATCTGTATCCGCAATGGTACACAGGGTGTTGCTTTTCGTTAAAAGAAGCACTTTGGAAGCACGGTGAACCGCAAGGATGTTCCATCAACTAGGCACTAGTCCATCGTAAAGGTTGATATGTTGCTTCTAGCCACTAGTACAGCGTAAGGGCATGTGGGCCCTTGGCCATCGTCCCATAAAATTGTCAGTGTGCTCCAGTTGTTCACACGAAGCTGCAGGTGTCTCACGAAGAAACCGTCTGCTGGTGTCTCAAACCGATGGCAGTAGCAGAAGGGGAGCAAATACCTGTTATGAAAACAAAAAAAATTATAATTAGTCTCGCCAGCCGATCTTCATTAATATTACTAATTTTATTTATTACAGCCGATCAGAAACTATTTGCTTGCAAGGATAGTTCAATGGAGTATGTTCGGCTCTAAAATCAATGCGAAAAGTAACGAAATAAATCGAGGCCAACACACAATGATAAACGACAGTCTACATGTGTGAGGAATGATATGATATGGCATTTGTAACGCGCCTATACTCAAGTGTTTCAAGGCGCGACGAGGCAGGTGGGGAACAAGGGCAGACAGACAATGATCCTACTAGGCCAGGTGTCTTTCTGATCGCGCATGGGGAAGGGGGGGGGGGTAAAAGTGCTGTACATGGTTAGTTGAATACAAATTAAATAATAGGGCCAGCTGGTGGCAAGTGCAAGGTAAATGCCGGGAGAAGGGGCTGAAGGATACAGAGACAGTCCCGTAGTGCAGGTAGGCAGTGCAGGGAAAAGTGGCTGGGCCAAGGACCGAGATCGGTGAGAGCAGTGGACCTGCATGCCCATGTGCCCACTACGAACACGTTTTCCTTGCTTTTCCTAGCTCTTCATTCATTCATTTATTCATGCATCCATTCATTAAATCTTCATTCCGGTATAAAAGCGTGTAAAGATTTACTCGCATTATATTTGAAAAAAAAAGCCGCCAAAATAATTCCTCACACTTGATGTCAAGTTGTTCAACGCCTAGTATAACACAAGTTGATAACATGAATCCAGGGACATCAGCTCCAAACACCGTAAGACACAAAGTCAGAACTGAAAGGGAGCCCGAAGAGAAAGAGGCTTCAAATCAAGATCTGGAAAATGAGGCTGCGACAAAAACCAATATATCAACGGCAGCTGCCATTCAAATACATAATAATGTCCTCGCTGCCACCTCGTTGGCTCTAATTCCCTTCATTAAATTATATGAATCACTTCATGACGAACTTCAAAATAACAACGCACTATTAAGTCAGTTAAATGACAAGTTCAATAGATTGGAAACCGCTAATAGGGAACTATTTCATCAAATAGGCAATGAAGCCTCCAGAAACTGGTCACGACACACTGAATTAAGTACACAGATTAAAAATGATTGTATGGGAAAAAGCCGCCTAATGAAATTTCTGAAGGAAAACACGAGGCAAGAATCAAGTACACAAGAAAGAGAGATGGAAAATGCGGCCGGCATGACAGACCTTGAAGTAAGAACGCCTAGTCAGACGTGTGGAGATAGGAGTCCTAACAGGCTTACAATACAAAAAAACAAAGAAGTAACAAATATCGAGCAAAAAGACCTACCGCAGGAAAAAAATGCACCAAATCAAATAAATAAATATCCAGCAAATAAAGAAAAACAATCAACTATGGAGAACTGCAGTACATTGCTTAAAGAAGTACAAACAAAGTCTACAGACATTCTGCCTGCAAAAGATCTGCAAAGTGATCCAGCAGATGACGCTCAAGCTGGGCCATCTACGTACCTGCAAAATGCAACAATCAAAAAGACAACTTATGGCATATTTGGAGGAGCCGCAAAAACCATAACACACGACGCAAAGGCTGATCAATCAAATTTGGAAAACCTAAAATCGCAAAGAAAAAAAACGGAAAAAAAAAAAAACCTAGATGTAACAAAAAAGAAAAAAAATTCCTCTGGTTCAAGAAAGTTTATTCGAAATTTACCCACACCAATAAAACAAAGTTTTTTTGCAAGAGAAAAATCGGCATTAATCGATAAACAAGAAAAGGAAAAACCCTTGATAAAAATAACGGGGATAACAGACAATCCTATCCCATCAAATATGAAAAAAAGAATGAGAATAGACTCTGACAATGCTTCTGTGCAATCGATAGAATCCTCAGTAGACCTATGTGATTTGTCAACTTATACTGACAATTTTGATGAGGAGCAAACAGATGATTCCGATGTGGACGAAACTAGCGAGTCAGCTTTGAAAGAATCTCGCAAAGGATTTCAAAAAGGTCACTTCGAAAAACAAAGAGCAATAACAACAAACATAAAAGCGGCTAGAGAAAAACTGATCGTAATGAATAATGAAAATAAACAACATGAGAAAGAGAGTGGTAAAAAGGATAGCACGGAGACAAAAAATCAAGCCTCGCTAAATCCAAAATTAACACGTGCACAATCACAGATTAAACTGCGTTCAGAAGAAAGTCAACAACAAACTGAACAGAAAGAAAAACTAGGAAAAATAAGGATTGAAAACATTTTTCAGGAAGAAAACGATGTAAACCTAAACAGAGGGAATGTTATGAGACTATTACATTCAGTCCCTATCCTAAGAACAATCACAACATATGACATAAGAATCGTCGAATACATCTCAGAAGAACGAGGAGATCTAGTACTGCTACATATCAACTCGAATGCCGTAAGGAAAACACTCATGGGAGCCAAAGATGAATTATTGTTCATGGGATTTGAAATCACAGAGGAGGAAGAATCCAGTTCCCAACCCCCTAGAAGCTCAAATACCAGAAAATCAGAAATTGAGGCTAAGGAACAGCGTCGTGATACCATAAGAAACCAGATGAAAATCTGTCAGGTGAAAAATGTGAAAAAAAATGAGGCGGATCATAAGTTAAGTAAACAATAGGTAGAGGAAAATGGCCGAGAGGAGGTTGTAACTTTAATCTCATGGAACACACGAGGTTTTCAGCACCTTTTTGAAGAATTTCCTGTCGACTTGACGGACAATTTTCTAATTTGTTTACAAGAAACATGGTTGTGTAGTTCGCCGGTAAAGGACGGTTACCTCACTCTGCTAAATCCAGCCGAAAAAAATGCTCGAGGACGCCCGCAGTCTGGACTAATAACCATGATCAAACATGGATTAGGATGGGAAATATGTGAAACTAACAATCCAAATAGTTTCGTACAAGCTACATTAATGCGGAGATCAACCAGCCAAGAAACGGAGGTTAAATACATACTTTTAATCAACCTTTACTGGAATCCAACAAAGATCTCAATTGAATTGTTCATCCAAACAGTAACATTGATAATTGACAAAAATCAAAAGAAATATCAAGATTTATCAATAATCATATGTGGAGACATGAACCTATCATGGTTCAATACAGAAAGGAAACTTATAACATCAAATATAAAAGAAAAACGAACCTCTAGCGAAAGAAGAGTGCGCTGGGATCATGAAATGGAAGCGAGAGATTGCGATCTAGTAAATGGACATATACCAGGAGATATTCCTCCATTGTTCACTTGGAGAAACTTTGGATACAAAAAAACACTAGATTACATTTGGACATCCAGAAATGTTTGGATAAAGATCTTAAAGTTAAGTATCATCGAAACAGAGCGGAGTGACCATAACATTCTAAAAATGTCTTGGCCAATACATCGTAAAAAGGAAGCAGTCACATATAATCAACCGGTGGAAATAAATCAAGGACGCAACCGGCTTCGCATAAATGAACAGCAGATAAAGAACCTCACTAAGGAATTTCGAGTAAGACAAAACAAAGACAAAGATTCAATCAACTACACGTCGTTGTTGCCTTACCAACAAAAGAGCAGCCAAAGTTTCTTAAACAACAAACAAACACACAAGCACGAATGGAGCAATTTGGTTAAAAGCCAAAAAAAAAAACTCAATAAGGACATACGAAAATTGAAGCGTCACTGGGGTACACAGACCTATCAACAAATAAAACAAAGGCGTCAGACTTATCGTAATTGGCAGAAATCATTTGCCATCATAAGAGACCAAGAACGAGGACAACAAATGATATCTCTGTTTCAATCTAATAACACGCGCGAGATCTGGCGAATTCTAAACAATAATAATGCGCACCAAACTGATATGCTTGCAAACGGAGTGTCTGAGAGAGCGTGGCACCAACACTTTACAGGTGTATTTAACCAAACAAAACAAGTCTTAGCACGTGATGTGAGTTGTGAACCAACCAATTGGAATGTAGTTGAATCTACAGAAGCTATTCAAATCGCAATCTGCAATTTAAAAAACTCAAGAGCAGCAGGTCCTGACGGTGTATCCAATGCACAATTAAAAGCTCAGAAAACTGAATGGGCAAGCTTTATTGCGATTCTGTTTGAAAGAATTGCGAAACAGAAACAACTACCGGAATCTTGGACAGAAGCTATTGTGATACCAGTGTTCAAGAAGGGAGATCGTGCTGATCCAGCAAATTATCGACCCATCGCCCTTCTTGACACAATGGGGAAAATAATGGCAACATTCTTACAACAAAAGATCACTTTATGGGCCACTAAGAAAGGTATAATGGACCACCGTCAAACTGGGTTCACAAAAGGAGTGGGGACAGATATCAATCTGACCATAATAAATCTGCTAAAACTAGAAACCATGGCAAAAAAAACTAATTTATACATAGCATTTGTAGATATGAAACAGGCTTTCGACACAGTTAATCGAGATCTTCTGTGGAAAAAACTTGTAAACTGGGGATGTCCAACCAACATTTTGCACCCAATAATGGCTTTTCACACGAAAACCTCGATTCGAGTAAGATTAAACGGCAAAGGAGATCTAACCGAAGCCATAAATACCACAAGAGGGGTGAAACAAGGATGTCCGTTGGCTGCAGTCCTATTTAAATTGTTTATTGCCGACATTCCAAATGCACTGAACAAGATCCATCGCTTCTCACCGAAAATAAATGGCCAACAAATCTGGTGTATAACCTATGCAGATGACCTAGTCCTTCTGGATCAAACACAAATAGGGCTCCAACATCTACTTCAGGGTCTACATCACTATATGAAGGAAAATGAACTAAAAATCAACGTAAACAAGACCAAAATAATGAAATTTGGACCAGCCAAAGGAAAGAAAAACCGAGATTTTACATGGAGGATTGACGACGACAAAATAGAAGTTGTTAAAGAAATTCGATACTTAGGAGTCTTAATTAATACGTCAATTTGTGAAAACAATTGCATTACACACCTGATACAACGTATGAAAACATTTTCTCTGCAAGGGGCAAAAATTAACAGCTTGTATGGAAAGTTCAGTCTGCTTCCAGTACGACAATTTTATATTCAAAAAGTAATTCCTGGAATTACATATGGGTCGGAAACAATATGGAACTTGGATTATGAAATTTGGACAAAACTGGAGGGCATTTTTTGGCGGAAAGTGTTATGCTTACCTAATTACATCTCAACTATCGCAATAAGACATGAACTTGCCCTAGAAGAACTGCATGGCTGCGTTATATGGAAATCTCTCGCAATGTTAAGAAAAATGCGGATCACAAACCCTGAACCTGCATATAAAATACTAATGACAACTGGCAATTCAAAGACCAGCAATTTACTTGAGAAATGGGTACACAAGCTCGAGAAAATTTTGAATGTAACTGACATCACACTCAAAACACTCCTCGATCAGCCACAAATAGCAAAGAAAAAACTACAACAATGGCTGTGGATAAAAAATATAGAAAAACTAAAAGATCTCTCATCCACCTTGGACAAAAGTCAGTTAACAAACAAATTAAATAACGTGCCCAAATATTTGCAGAGATTTCCCTCGAGACACCATCGGAACGGCTTCTTGAAATTAAGATTAAATGCTATAAAAACAAATCAAATGCTCGTGGCACGTCACATGGTAAAAACAAAAGATGATGCATGCAGATTTTGTAAAATACACACTGAAACACCTAAACATCTCATAACAGTATGCCCAGAGCTTAAGCTTAGGAGAAAACTCCATCTTGGGAAATTTGCGCCAAAAAATGATAACATGGATGATTGGTGGCAAAGAATATTAGGTGGAAGTTCGATACATCTAACTTGCTCGACAATAAACTTTCTAGATGATTGTTTGGCAAATGAAACTTAAGCCTGGGTGATGAAGAGTGAAATGTAACAGTTGATGTTCTTAAAAGATTTTAAACAAATGTAAAGGAAAATGTTGTGATAAAAGTTTGATTTAAAACTAAAAAATTACAATAAAAAAAAAAAAAAAAAAAATATTTGAAATTTCCATTGTGTCTCTTCGTAATGCAGTCTGTAAAACGGACCGTGCTCTTGACAACAATTTTTCGTATACTGAACTAAAATGAAACTCGGTCTAGTTTCTGAATTTTCTGCTTTATCGTCTCTTACGTTATTGCGCACCCCCTTCAAATGTAGTTCTTTCGGTATGGACCCTGTCTCAAGGTCAAAAAACAATAGACCCTTATACTTCCAGTGCGACTTGTGGGCCTCATCTGGGTGCGAGCTGAAAATCAAAGCCGCTGTCCTTCGCATTCTTTATTTGCAACATCATGTAGTAAAGGCATCTGTGAGAACTTGAAGTTTAGAATCCCTCTATGTAGTGCGCCTCAATGTGCAAATGCAAACTGGCTTCTCTCCCAAATGCCACGGCCCGCTTGGCGCGTTCTAAGTGCCCCAATTTTGTCCCCGTTGTCTGCGAGCTTTGCAGCCCAAATTGAGACATTTAATTTTTGGCGGAAGGTCAGGGAAAGTATAAAGTACCACAGGAGTTGAGTTAAAAGTGAGATTTATTGTTTGTTTTATTATTTGCAATACGCAAGCCTCCCCTCCGTTAACAGTGCGCAGCATTTACATTTACATGAGATGAGACATGAGAAAAATATATACATACACATATATGAGGTGAATTGAGAGAATTCAAAGATGACACCCAGCTTGTTCGCCACCCATGATGGTGAATGTAGGGGTTAGGGTTACAGGTACAGTGTACAATAACATTTATTTACAAAAAGACAATCGTATTGCAATTATTTAAACCGGGATTTGTACTTCACAACCAGCTCTGCTTCGGGTGGGCATGGCACAGTCGCAATGTTCGGTGGCAATGGATCACTGCTCTGCACAGAAACTTCCGAAATTCCATATCTGTGCTTCTCTAACACAGCAACAATAAGGCCTTTCACAAAGTCGAACTGCATTTCATCATAGACTGGTTTGATCACCCATTGCTTACTTCGTTTTGAAAACACCTTAGTGTAGCGAGGCATCCTTACTTTACCCCTAGTCCTAGATTGTTCACGTACGACATTGCTGTTATGGGCCAAGACCGCTAGTAGAGTGCGATGTTTCATGCCCCGAAAGCTAAAATGCAAGCGCTTTGGCGTGTACTTTAGGCACATATTGTGGAACAGCTCCAAATCTCCTGTGTGACAGAATTCTGTCAGTCCTCTCAAATCTCTTGATAGAGTTTTGTCAAACAATCTTCTCAATGGCTTTGTGTGTCGGTGAAGATGGAATCAACCACTTCTTCTTCCGTGCCTCCTCTGGGGACAAAGGGCCATGTTCACATTGGTGGAAATGTTGATTTGCTGTCCAGCGGTGAACGTTGGTACAGTGGTTCATCAGTGACCGCCATTTTTCAAGTAGTATTTCCACTGACCCTTCACAAGTTTTTGAGCTCCACCAAAGATGGTTGGTGATAGAATGGGACCACTGCAAAATAATTTCAATACCTTTTTTTTTTTCCTGCAGCCGAGATTTTCTTACTGATTGATTTAGCAAGATGCCATACGTCAAATTGATGATTAATATGTGGGAACTGCTCTCGCATTGTCTTGGCAATTGAAACGTGTCTGTCCATGGCTATGATGTCGATGTGCATTCCCCTTGAATGTAGATATTCCACTGATTTTATAAATCCTAGTTTCTCCATGGCCACTGACGATGTACATTGTGTTACCTGCACGACCACCGAACTCACAATTTTCTTACTATCCATGTCCTGAAAGTGGTAGGTGCAGTACTTGGCAGAAAATCCAGGGCTGTCGCACTGTCCATCGCCGGCTAGCCTGAATCGTTTGCCTTCGAATGTACTTGCTAGAGACAATTGTTCAATTTTCCAAGCATCACTAATGGCCGGAAGCAGATAATCACGTTGGTATATGTAGTACAGCGATTTAGAAATGAAATGGAGTCCCACAAACTGAAAGAAAGCCTCTAACTTTCTAAAACTCGAGCCACTAAAAAGTGATGCAGCTGCACACAGTAGATTGCCTGCTGGCATTTTCCCCAGCATCGTTTGTGCAGACCATGAGAACCTATGATTTAATCTACAGGCAGCATTTATTTTGACGTTACTGCCTTTTATTTGACGAGTCACATTAATCAATGGCTTCCCACATACTTTCCCTCTAACGGAATGCACACATTTCAGCATACTTATAATTTCCATCAAACAACTGTCGAATACAATGTATTTGCTCTCTTTCAGTAGACTGTCATCCTGCGTCAATGTTGTTTCGGCCTGTGACGTTGTGGAGATTTCAACACATTGAAAAGTAATATCACTGATATCAAGTTCTGATGCGTCTATGGATGCTGCGGCTGGTTCATTCTGTCATTTCGACATCTATTACTTCAACATTGATGGGAGAACACAACAATGTCGACAGGTTTTTGGGTGGCAAATTTTTGGCGGGTGTAGATTGTGTGAATTGATCTGCAACTACTTCAGAGCTATCTTCAATACATTCAATAACATCTTCTTGTGGTGGTGCGGTCGCACTGTAGCAATGGTCCAATGCAACTTTGCTGTATTCTCCAAACACAGTTAATTCATGTTCTGGCCATTGGACATGAGCATCTCGAGCCTGAACACGCCTCGCCTCAATTAATAGTTTCTCCATAGTGTACATGGTCTGGCAAGCAACATCTCTCATTCGCTTCACTGTCTGTATGTATAGTTCTGACACCCACCGGTAACTGGAGGAGAGATTGGAAAAGGGATGTTCAGTTTAAACACAAGATAAAGTGTAGTCCAATTGACTCGAAAAAAACATAAAATAGTCCCCAGCACAAACATTTTTTTAAAATTATGAACTGTTTGTAACCTTTTTTGTTTTTTTTTCTTTGCAACTTTTTTGACTTGACCTTCAACATCTGCACGCTGTAGCTCCGATTTGTTTCCGCATGTCCTCCCTTCCTCTTGTGCTGAAACGACTATATTTTCTGTATCCGCATAGACAGCACGGAATGAGGCTCCTTCGTCTCCCTGAAACATAGTACTTTCATTACTATGTATCAAAATATTGTTAGCATAAAACACACGTGAGGACGAACACACAGATACATCTCAATAGCCAAACACGATTTAAACATTGTGTGCAACAATCAAACGACAAGTATTCGACCAGTGATGATCTATTTCGATGGAGCTGTCAGTATCCATACCTCTGGCTCTGCATGGACTCCCATGAATGGTTGTATTGGAGAGGAGGCATCCGCATCTCCCTGAAACACAGTACTTGCATTAGTATGGTTTTCAATATTGGAAACATAACACACACTTGGGGTCGACGGCACAGGTACATATAAAGAGATAACCACAAATGATGCATTGTCTAAAACAATCAAGGAAAATATAAGTATGCAGATTTCATTGACTTTTTTCTCCGATTCCTTTACATCTGCATCATCAAAATGGGATGTTGTGATTGTAGTGGAAGCTCCGTCGTCTCCCTGAAACACAGTACTTGCATTAGTATGGTTTTCAATATTGGAAACATAACACACACTTGGGGTCGAACGCACAGGTACATATTAAGAGATAACCACAAATGATGCATTGTCTAAAAGAATCAAGGAAAATCTAAATATGATCACATTTCATCGACTTATTCTCCAATTTATATACATCTGCATCATCTAAATTGGATGTTGTGATTGTAGTGGAAGCTTCGTCGTCTCCCTGAAACACAGCACTTGCGTTAATAGGGAAGAAAGTATAGCAAATGGAATCACGTTATATGATCACGCATGATGGAGCTGTCAGTATTCATACCTCGTGCTGCTGAAGAATATCTATGGATGTTGCAAATGTAGTGCGCACTTCCGAAAGCTGTTGCGCCGATTCGTATACGCATGGTCCCGCTTCCACTTCCCCTGGAATTACTTGAATGTCAGGCTCTGCATCAAGTGCAGGGGTTAACGCTCCATCAACTGCCTGAAACATAGTACTTGCATTAGTGAGGATTACAATAGTGAAAACATAGCACACACCTGGGTCGACAGCACAGGTACATATCAACGGCTAACCACGAATGAAACATTGTGTAGAACAATCAAACGACAAGAATTCCAGCTCTGATGATGACGCTCGATGGAGCTGTCAGTATCCATACCTCCTGCTGGGGATGAACATCTAGAAATGTTGTAGATGTGGCGGACGCTTCAGCATCTCCCTGAAAGACAGTACTTGCATTAGTATGGATAACACTAATTATAACTGAAAACAAACACCAGTGGACGATAACTAAGGTGTATATCAATTGGAAAGCACTAAACAAACATTCGATAAAATAATTACACAATAGAATAAAACTATTACTTGCTTCAGATTAAAGGGATAGTCAAGAAGTTGTAAAGGTAAATAATGATTGATAATGAAATGCCAATATTAAAAATAGCCATGTAAGGCGACAGAATACTTGAAAAATGCTCAATACAGCACAGTTCCCTGTTCCCATATATATATACATTGCGTTTGTGGGTTATGAAATCTAAAAAGAATATATGATAAATGTCATTATTCAAACAACTATACACTCATATCAATATCGAAATTATTACAAGGGATAGAACACCTACAATATCAATTAATCCATTCGGCTACCTACACACTACCGCAAGGCCTAAAGCTAAATCCGGACACTTGACTCACCAGTGGCGGAATGTGGACGAATAGAGTGGGAATAGCGTTTTCGATCAATTTCCGTGTCGTTCGCCGTTTATTCTTCTTTGTTACCCAAGATGTTGTGTACATGTCCAAGGAAAAGTGCCGGCTGCAGATGCGGTATTGATCACCCCTCTTGTCCTGTAAGACTTGTTGGACTCTACTTTCCAGCTCATCCAGTGGATATCCGCAATGTCTGACCCATTCTCTTATTCGATCAACAGTTTTTGGGAATACATGCATTGTAGTGCCTTCAGATTTCGCATGGGTCTTCGAAGGGCAACCGCTAATCGAGCAGGCAGGCATTGTTGATAAATCTGAAAAGTAAATATCGACATTATTATACAATCTTCATGAATAAAGATTTGATACAAAAGTAAATGAATCATACAATGATCAATGCAAGGTTTGTTTTGGTCGCAGGAACTATACCAGTTCATTATGTGCGGTTAAGTATTTGCATAAGTTGCAGAAATGTATAAATGATGTGACTAAAATCTGAACATGTGACTCGTCCCTTGGATGTTCTGTCTTGCATGAGAAGGAAACATGTTTACATTATAGACTGGACCCCCGAAGGATGCAATTCGATGACAATAGACAAAGATGAAAGTAAATAGATCTATTGATAGCATAGCAATGGAAACTCAAGTCAATAGCAATGAGACCAATGAACATAGCACTATTGTGTACTCGCAAATAGATAGAAATGTAAAAATCTGCGAAATATAACTAGGATACATGGACTTACCTTGACCAACAAACAGTTGGATTCAGCAAGCAGAGCAGTATGTTGCAGGAGAATAGGTGGGTGGCCACAGGTAGCACACTGATGGGTTTGCTCTTAGCAGTCACAGAAGTTCACGGATAGCACGACGACGAGTAGATTAGCGTAGATCTCAGAGGTTGCCAGGTAGCATGTTCAGGAGTTGACTTGCAAAGCACAAAGATGTTCTCATGAGACATCAAGTGGTTTATAAAGTATTAGAAACAGGGGTGTGTTTGTGAATGAATGACGTATGTATGTCGTGGTATTAGGGGGGCGGCCTGCTTCAAGGGGAGGCCTGGCTGGAGACACGGGATCTGAGGACACCATGTGAACGATGGCCCCTTGGCGTGGGATACCTTTTGAAGTGTACATGTAGTTTGGCACCTTGGCCTTTCGCGCCCCTGACAGCGCGCATCCACTGGCACGAACCGCCTTTGATAGAGGGGGGTGGGCTGGATGGGCCTGGGGCGTGGAGATAAGGCACAGGAAGACTGCTGAATGGAGACACACTTATGTGGATTGCAGGGGGGTGGCCTGCCTCAGGGGAGGCATGCATGGAGACACGGGGTCTGAGGAGACCATGTGAACGATGGCCCCTGGGCGTAAGATACCTTTTGAAGTGTACATGTTGTTTGGCACCTTGGCCGTTCGTGCCCCAGACAGCCCCACATGCCAGCGCTCATCCACAGGTGCGAACTGCCTTTGATAGGGGGGGGGTGGATGGATGGGCCGGTGGGCGTGAAGATAAGTGTGTGGGAACGAGGGGCCATCAGGCCCCTCTCGATGGCCCCTCTCATGCTTTACTTCTCAGTAGAAACTCGGACCAAGTGCCTCCAGTAGTGGGTTCACCCCTTGCCCTTATGTGATCACTTTGGTTGACAATCGCTTAGATGGGACCACTGAGCATGACTCTTCCTCTGAGATCACTGTCCTGCATGTGAACCAGCCTGAACTAAGCACATCGCTCCTTCATCTCCATAAACGTGTCCTTGCCCACACACCCTCGCCAGTGGAAACTTGCTGCCATTGTGACCCTGTGTACCTGCAAGGTATTCTCTTCAAGTGCCAGACCACTGACCACAACATGATGCCCACCTAGCAAATCCCCAGTTAAGATTAGACCCCTAATGCAGTATATCGTTGCTTATCAATAACAAATGCTACATACCAGAGATTCTTGTGAGCACAGACCCACACTTCAACCGGTGGATTACAGTGGTCAAGACCCTTAACCTAAGGCCTGTATAATCCAATGTTAATTGTTAGTATAGATATACCCAATAGCTTATCTGAAAATTGAATTTAGAACTGTTCCCACCTGCATTTAGAAGTGTACCCAGTTACACTTGAAAGTTGCACCCAATAGCCTCTCTGTGAAAGTTGAATTCAGAATTGTTCCCACCTGCATTAGAATTATACCCAATCTTAATTAGAAGCTGCACCCAATTAGCCTCTCTGAGAAAGTTGAATTAAGAACTGTTCCTACCTGCATCTAGAATTGTACCCTGCACCCTCTCTGAGAAAGTTGAATTTAGGACTGTTCCCACCTGCATTTAGAAGTACACCCAACTACATTTGAAGTTGCGCCCATTAGCCTCTCTGAAAAGTTGCTCAACTCAGTAGTATACCCAACTGCATTAAGAAAGTGTACCCAATTGCATTTAGAACCGTACCAAGTTGCACTTAGAAGTATACCCAATTGCTTAAAAGCACCAATTAGTCCTTTACTAGTTGAGCCCAGAAGTGTACCTATAAGTGTGAGTCACCGACCCTAGAACTACAATCAGAAAACCCTCCCAAATCAACCCAAAGCTCACACCAATCATGAGCGCACCAACTCCACCAGTGCCCATCAGAAACCCAAGACCACTCATCTCCTGAACCCCACTGCCTACCCGCCAGCACTGCCCATGCCCGCTCCCCCCACTACCACACCCCACCCTGCAATCACCCACCCCCCGCCTTGCCATCATACCCCTGCCACCCACCCCCCCCCCCCCCCTCTGACCCGCCTACCCTCTCTCACACCAATCGCAGCAAAGAAAGCGTGCGGACCGGACAAGTGTGCGGACTGGACAAGGGTGTGAACTAGACGATGATAATGACTGGACGAATGTGTGGAGCGGACGAGTATGAGGAACGGATGAATATGTGCAACGGACGATACTTAATATGCTTAGGAATGAAGGAAACACTTGAAAACATACATCATACCACACCCCATGCTTACTCTCCCCCTTACACCACCACTCATCTATAACACAGAGATACTATGACACCATTCGGTATAACTGTTCTCATATCTACATTCTCCCGCTTACTCCACATCACTCTAAGTAATCATTGCTGGTTTCACCCCCCCCAGCCAGGCGTTCTCCTCAGGCCTAACGCAGCCACACTCGTTCTGGGTAAAACCGACCAGAGCGAACACATACACCTGACCGCTCAACCACCACACCTACAGCTAAGAAGCAGCTACCACTCGATTTCTGCACCAGCTGCACACATACCTGGTGCGCACACGCACTTTTGGCTCCCTCTACTCTCTACTCTTCCCAAGGGCGTTCAACCTACCAGCGCCTTCAGACCATACCAATGGTATATAAGGCGCTATATAAATGCAAAATAACATAACATAACATAACATATAAGTGTGACTTTTATCGAAACATAACCTACTGAAAGACTTTGAACAAGTGTTATTTAGTGCATGCATTATCGAGAATATTTTATGTTAGCTTAGATAGTGACCACCCTGCTTCACAGCGACCAGACCTTCACCCATTCGGAGCACAGATGTCTGACGTCCATCCTTGAATGGAGACACACTTGATTCCTTTAAAAAAATCGAAACAACCGTTGTTAAAATATATGTGGTGTTTTATTTTGTATCTTATTTTCATGACACAAAAATGCAAGACTTTAAAGATTATACAGGTCAGGTTGCAGCACAGCGAGAGAAAATCCCCTGTACTGACCGCTGTCACTCGGGAACGTTTCTCTTATGGCACGAACGGCACAGGCGGGTATCACTCTTCGAACGCGGTGTCCAAGCCTCACGAGGAGCCACCATGTAAAGGAACAATAGGCCACCAGCATGTACCACCTGTGAAAAGGAATGAAACAAACTGTTTTTAAATGACCAAGATAAGTTTAATAAACGTTTGTTGTCAATGACAATTCTTGTAACTAATGGCATTCTGCTCGGACAAATGCTATCTAGACACTGCACACTATTGAACGACTTTCATGCGTTACAATGATATGTAGATGCAACTTTGGATATAGTAGAAGAGCATGAAATAGGAGTGGCATGACAAGCAGAGTATACTTACTCGTTACTCGGATTACGAGGACGAACAGTTGCGCGAAGTTTGTGCATAAGCACCATCATTATTCTCAACACGGCCCGTGTGAGGCAGGCTGCCCTGAAGTCTGGCAGCTCCGTGATGCATTGCGGTCGCAGCTCGCCTTCCGAAATGTAGGCCAGGCATCCCGAGTTTTCTCGGCAGCAGTTCTCCTACTCGGTTGGCATTAGCTTGCACCGATTGCATGTGCACCAGGTGGAGACGCCGTCCATGCGACTAGGCCCAGGCTCTTCATCTGTTGATTCGTCCTGCCAACTGCCGTCTGAATCCCCATCGTTTTCGCGTGCTTCCCTCTCCAGTAGTTCCTCCTCGGTATACTCGGGCTCGTACATGTAGGGCATTATTGTAGCCATTGTGTGGTAAACAAAGTAAAATAATTTACCGAGATGGTACAGGTGTTCACACGAGCTACAAGCGGCGAAGGTAACTGATCAGAGCACAGAAACGAGTCACAAAATACTCTAACACAGAGAGAGGAATGGAATCGAAAATCTGCTGCTGTGTGTTGTGAAACGGTCTGTTTATACTTATTGAGGAAAGAGGCGTCCTGCCATTTCCATGGCGACACGTCATTAGCTGAAGCGCAGCGAATGTTGACACAAGACGTGCTTTGGCGTTGGGAAATGGGCGGTACAAGTCTGCTGATGACAGGCTCAGGGGAATTGATTTAGTGCCGCAGAAGCAGGTCAGCCAGGGCGATGCGGCAAGTGATAGGATTATCACAAAATGGCGGCTCCCCGGTGCCTGTTTTCGCGTGCGTTTAATGCACGAAAACTGGGGTAAGGTCCATAGGAAAGTTTTCTAAAATCGAGCCACTTAGGCTTAAAAAAACATGGCCGACCCGTAGGGACAATAACATTTTTTACTAGAACATGGCTTTAACAACAGTCATACAGCAGCGTCATGAGTTAGGCGTGCCGAAGAGACTGTTGTATTCAGTGCAAGGGTAAAACTGGAGACCATATACTGAGGCTGCTAAGAATTCTGTTGCCTTTGCCTATTCCATTGAAGTCTTTCTCTTATCTGATCTGAACTGATACCAGCCCAGGGGTCACACTATAAACGGATTCAAAGCAGAGGCACAACAGTGGACCAAGATGTAATACAGGTAGAAAGTAGTGTTGAAAGAAATAACCATGTACAGAACAGGATAGGGAAATAAAGTACAAAGCAGAGGCTGGAATATCAGAATAAACAAGGCAAAGGACTCGGGCAAGATATTTACGAGGGATTCAGGAAACTGAGTACTTAAGAACAGGCCCTAGAACAATGGACTGAAGTAGGTAATAGCATAGGCAAGGAACAAACAGGAACACTTCAAAAGGCAGGGAAAGCAGAGCGAAGAGAGAAACGCTAGGCAGGAATAGGACAAGTCTGTGAAGCAGAAAAGCTTTCAGAAATGGGGGTGTTGACAAAGTCAGAAAGGCAAAAAAGATATCAGTAAATAACTGAATGTCTTAAACAGCAAAACAGGACAAGGTTTCAGAAGTCAAAAGCTGGAAATAAACTAAAGGTTGAATAACAGACTGCAAAAGCAGACTGGAAGGGGTGCTGCAAGCAGCAACAGCAAACGGGATTCAAAAGCCAAAATGAGGATTCTCAGGAAAGGTCCAAAACTGGTAACAGGAGCACAAGCGCAGACTCCCTGTGAAAGCAGTTGACTGACAGCTGCTTCTGTTCAAAGTGAGCGTATA
Organism: Ambystoma mexicanum; assembly: GCF_040938575.1. Lineage (NCBI taxonomy): Eukaryota > Metazoa > Chordata > Amphibia > Caudata > Ambystomatidae > Ambystoma > Ambystoma mexicanum. Next base: position 824,714,497 of record NC_090930.1, on the reverse strand, counting down.
AAGGCCCTCCAGACCAGCAGGCCAACAGGGTGCAGCTGATTGCAGTCTCAGGCAGCTGTGTTCAATTAAGCCCAGCCCTGGCTCCAGTAGCCTATAGCAGTGGTTTGTAATTAAAGGTTCCCCAGCTCTCTGCAGCCTAGCCTACAGTAGCCTGGAACAGGTGAATGCAACCAGGACCTCTCCAGCTCTCAGTAGATTTCTGCAAACAAATGTACTTAGTATGCCCGATTCAGCCCTCTGCCTTTTGGACAGCATACGGCTGGTTTAACCCAAAACCCAGAATGGAACAAGAAATTAGATTGGTCCAAAACTGCAGCAGTAAAAGAAGTAAATGAATGTAGAGGCAGTTTGCAGGTTTTAACATTGCAAGTATACTATAAACAGAGTCTCTGAATGTACGCATGTAGCTGTGCTGGGTGGCAGGTGGGTTGGATCGTGACATCTCCTGATTCAGTTTTCTTTTTACTTCTTCCACCACACAATTGGTTTCCCTTGAGTGATCACCCTAGTATTGGCTTTGTGGCCCCTCATAATTTCAAAGGCGCTAACCTCTGTAGAAGCATTGCACGTCATTCGTAACGCATACCCTCTCTCCCGATTCTCAACCTTCTTGTCCTTCCCACACACTTCTGCCATCCTTATTGCCTACATGCTGCGTCTATTGACTCTATCCACCCTTCCATTACTTTCCAGATAATACAAAGCCGTCCTCTTGTGATGAAAACCACACAATTCAAAGTACATTTGTCAAACACCGCCCACAAATTGTGTTCCCGTATCCGTCAACAAACTGCGCAGCAAACCTCCTCTTGCAAATATGTCCTGCAAAAACTATACTACCACTTCTCCAGTTGCTTCTCTCAACTTTAAACTCCATCCACCTAAATAGTTGGTCCACCAAGACCAAAACAAACTTGGCGCAACCAATTCCCAAATCCACCGGGCCCAAAACATCCACAGCCACCTCATCCCAAACACCTTTGGGAATCTCCACCTTCACCAATGGCTGCTCCCTGGCACACTCACCTTTCCCTGAACGCCCACACTCCTCACACTTGTTCAACCTCCTCTCAATATCGCTGATGAAACCTGTCGTCCACAAATCGCTCCAACGCCTCTTAGGTACGTGACACACCCAGGTACCCCTCATGTGCCAAATCGATCATTCTCTTTCGCAAATGTTTGGGAACAACACACGTCTCCATCGATACAAAAGGCCTCCTACCTCTCTTCCTGAGACAAACACATTTTGCCAGGCCACTCTGACTCCATGAAACCCTTAACATGACTTGGGGCTTCATCACCATTTATTGCTTCCATCCATTCCTCCTTTCAAATAATTCCATCATGTTTCACAAAGAGAAGGTTGTGATATCCTCATCACAAAGCTTTTCCTCCTTTCCACCAACCTCAACAAATGGTCTGCTAAAACATTCTCCCGGCCAGATATAACCTCCATCTTGAGTTTGACTTTGCATTCTGGTGACCCAACCTGCCACTCTTCGAGATATCTTACTCAAACCTTTAGATTAAAAAATACTCTCTAAGGGTTTATGATCCGTCCTAATGCTAAATTGCGCTCTCCACACAAAGTTTACAAATTTCTCTGTAGCCCAATGACCGGTTAATGCCTCCTCCAACAGCGAATAGTTTTTCTCCGCCCCACTTAACACACGGGAGGCATGGACCACAATCTGTTCACTCTTCATCACTGAATTCCGACAAAACAGCACCAACCCCATTAGAGGACATGAGCAAAGTGCTATCCACCATCAAGCGCACCTCCTGCTCAGAAAATATATTACCCCCTAAACTCATCTTGGACAACATAAAGAGATTTGCCCCATATCTCTGTGGGTTGGTAAACTCATCATTTAGGAATCGGAAAGTACCAGTGGCAATTAAAACTGTCACGGTCACACCACTGGTTAAAAAACAGGTTTAGACCAACAGGACCCTATTAATCTCAGACCAATTACTAATTGTAATTTTCTTCAAAAAATCCTGGATAAAGTTGTCGACGAGTCAACTCCAGGATTATGTCGACAAAAATGACCTTTTACATCCGCAACAATCCGGGTTCAGAAGAGCACATGGAACAGAATATGCCTTATTAGACCTTCAAACTAGGATGCTAAGCATCTTGGACGAGGGGAAAGCAGGTTTACTGATACTATTGGACCTCTCGGCAGATTTTGATTTGCTCAATCACCAGAAGCTTTGAGAGGCCCTAGACAAATCAGGTAACTGCTCCCAAGAGGCCATCAGCTGGATAGCCTCTATCCTGGAGGACAGGTGCTCCAAGATCATACGGGGAGATCATTCCTCTACCTCTAGGCCAGCAGACTGTGGCATACCGCAGGGGGTTAGCTTTTCACCACTACTCTTTAATCTTTATTTACGCTGCTTATGTACCCTATTGACAAGCATGGGAGTATTTTTTACAAACTTTGCAGATGATACTCAACTGGTTATGGAGTTGAGTGTCAGCCACACCACAGACAACAGCAAGCTCTCAGCCATCTACAATTCCATTGAGGCGGGGATGAAAACAAATTTGGATGTGCCTCAATGGAAGCAAGACCGAGCTAATGACATTCAGCTCCCCACACGCTAGGGCTAAACTAGACCCTGCCTACTCATCTTTGAAAATTAAAGATTTTAAAGATCTGCCTGTGGTGCCTGGGCTCAGAGCCCCAGTGTTCACAGTGTGAGGAACGTATGTCCATGACGGCGAAAGCCTTGAGGGAGAGTAGGGGAAAACTGGAAAAAGGTAAGACTGTTAAATCTTCTACCCCTTCGAAATTGTCCTCAGCTGAGTCAAGACATTGGTCTCCTCGCCATCGGAGAAAACATTCCTGCTCGAGATCTCATAGTGGTTCTCACCACTCATGCAGGTCGAGACATACTAAGAAGAGGCCTCATAGATCACCTTCCTCTTCATCTTCCAACTCACCAGAAAGCGTAACCTGCCCCACTAAACACAGCTCTCCAGCTAAGTGGGAGGAATTTTGCAAAAAAATGCTAAGGGTCTTCGAGAATGCAGCCCTGTCCCCCTCGGAGATGATACACTGGGTGAAAGACCCGATAAAGAGAAACGCCTTGAGTCAGCGACCTCGGCAAATAAAACCCTTTGAGAGCGTCATGAACCCTCGAGTAAAGACAAGGGCCCTTCGAACAGGTCAAATCAATTTTTTCCTGGCAAAGACTTACCTCATGGTGCAGGGGGCTACTTCAAGTGTGCAAAAGTCATAGTATTCATAAACATTGAGTATAAAACATCATTTCACGCTCAAAGTACAAAGAAGCTCAGATGTCAAGTGATTAAAGGAGGTTAGGTGAAAAGGAGCTATCCGCTAGGTCGTTAAGCTGCAGGCAGCATAGATCACAGTATCGCGTTCCTAATATTATGTAAAAAATATACTTTTTTTGGACAGATTTTTTTTCTGTTCGGATAGCATTATAAAAAATGTTGTGCTATAAAGATCATATCATTTCATGTGGAGGCGTCTAAGAATATCATGCCATGCGACCAAGAATGATGCAAACTACAGTGGTCTAGACTAAAGGTCCAAAACAACTAACTGATTTACTTGTACATAATGAGAAAAAATGTCAACACAGAGTTAAATACACATACCTAATTAATTCAATTAATTAATGACTACATTAATCAAAAAGACTGGAAAAATGTACATTACAAGTGAATCACATTTTTACGAAGGACATATGCACGTTACAAGAAGGATTAATCACATTCAACTAAGAGAAAATGTACATGCATTGCTGAAAAATGTTGAGCCACAAGGCTTTGCAAAACCAAAAATATGATAAATGATTGCGGTAAAATTAAACAAAGGTCTATGATAGAAGGTATCTGATTAGTCTTGTGGTGGTGGAAATATTGTATTGTCTACATTAGCTATGATTTGTTCAATGTTTCGTGGAGGAATATTTAGACACCTTCAACAGGACAGATAGTCATGTACTTCAACCCTCTTTTAGGGGATGAAATATGTAAGGTATCTTGAACTATTGAACAAATTAAGTACATTTTGCATATAATTCAAGCACTCCTCAAAATTTATTTGAACAGGGGAAGGATTTGAATTCTGAATTTATTTTAAAGAAATTAATCATACATATTAGTGTTGAGACTATCAAAGGTTAACAGAAACTCATGTCAAACATACTTCATAGCAATGTCAGAATCCAATTTAGAGTAAGCTGGGACGAATCACGGGATTCAGTCACTTCTCCCAAGGGGGTAGTGGGAGTTTCCCTATGAGGCTAGGGAGGTGAGGCTGCTACGCAACATTCCCCTAGGGGTGGTGACAAGCAGGACTTCCTAGGGAGAGACACCCCTCCCATCTGCCTCTCCCACACCTTTTGGGTATGAGGACTTTGTTTCCGATGAGAAACTCCTTTTTCACTTTCCTCAAAAAACCAGTCCAACCGTATTAGTTGACAGACAACCAGACTCCTCTTACATATGTTATTGTAATATAATTACAGAAGATAAGTACCTGCCTGATACTGTGAACAGCAAGAACACAGGAGTGATAAAGAATGCCTGTCTGTTAACCACTGAGATGAAGAAACCTAAAGGAATTATGAAGATTATGACTCCAACACAAAGGAAGGACTATCCTGAGAAACTCGGGCAGCCCCAGCATTGTGTAATAAAAGTGAGAGGAACAAGAACATGTCAGAACGAGGCCTGGGAGTTACAAACCAGCAGGAGAAGGGAAACTGGGGACTATGGGAGAACGCTGATTTACTTGGCTAGAGTCGCCGTGTGAGTGGAAGAGCCCGAAGTGGAATATCATTTGATCTGGAGGAAGTCTGCCCCACGGCTGTTAGTCCCAGGAGGGACATCCAAGAAGGGGTGAGGAGAAACCCCAACAAAAGGATGCTCAAGGTGAAGCCCACCGAAGATGGATACGAGAAGGTCTGTCTGACGATGGAGGAAGCTGAGTGGAAGAACAGCGGTGCATGGTGACGTGGGAGAACTGAGAGACAGAAACACTCTTCTTGCCGATACCACAAACTGACACAGAGGTGTGCTGAACGAAGCAGAATATGCGGACAGTAGAGCTGTCCTGACCGAACAGAGCCAAATGCTGACCAAGTGCCGCAGCCTGAGTACAACAAAGGTAACTGAAAGCGCATGAGACTTGGGGGGACAGTATGATGAGTGTATACAAATTACAGAGAAAACATGATTAAAGCGATTGTAGTGAGCCTACTCACACCAGTGTTCTTAATTCCCTGGTCTTATGGGCTGGGGTACTAATAGTAATAGGCCCCTCAAGTCTGTAACTATGGGCCCCGGAGCGTTTCGGAACAGAAAAAAAAGCCCAAAATAAAATGCCCGCCGGAGAAGGGAAAACTAAGTCAGTTTTCCCTTTCCATGGCAGCCATTGAATGGAAAAAGGTAAACAAACAAAATAGCTTCCTCAGAAAGGGAGAAGGGACTACAAAGAGTCCCTTCTACCTTTTCAGTGGCGGCCATTCAAAAAAATGGGAAAATGTAAACAAACAAAAAAATGGCCGTCTCAAAGGACATCATCTGGCCTTCGGTCCTGCCAGCACAGGTGCTTAGCAATCATCTCTGACAATCAGCAATTCCTTTAAGCTTTCTACTTTAAACCACTTCACCTAGGAGCTCCCCAGTATTAGTGACCCGAGGCATCAACCTATGCACGCAGTATCAAGAACCCCGGGGCATTAACCCATGCTGGGGGCTTATTGCTTAAATAAACCTTTTCAGAATGGCACATTTTAGTCTGTCTCCTTCTTCTGACCTACCACAAAGCACATACCCGTTATTTACAGAACACATCATCTGCTTGATGAACCACTTTTTATGGCTTTATCGTTATTAAAAAAGTCAGGATTGACAATGTATCCATTAAATACTGTTCAATAGTCCTTTTAGCGAATCATTGACGAAAGGCAGTATTCATCTGGAGAAATATATTAATATATTAACATCTGCCTCATAGCAGACATTTTAATAATAAAAGACATGTCAAGAACCACAAGGATGTACCTAATTTACAGAGCAAAGCTATAGGCTCGTGCAGCGCAACAAACATCGTTTTAGATGGTGGAATGCATTTCATAAACCTTTGCACTCAGGAAGTACAGAAAAATATCTTAAACATTGGCACCCATATCAGCCCCCTGAGTGCTTTGCGAAAGGTGATAAACAGGCCAAACCCACCAAAAGGGTCTGGCATTGCACAAGGGCACCCAAGCGCCAACACGCCATCACTACCTGTGAGTCGCCATCTTGCTCCCGTAAATGAATGGTAAACAGTGGTAAAAAACTACAGAATGTTTTGTGTTCTGTGCTCTTGCCTGCGTTTAAATAATTTGGCGGATCAATGCATGAAATGTGTATTAAAGGACCCACTGTAACAAAGCATAATATATAGCTTTATTAATATCTTCAAACTAAACTAGATAATGGATGCAAGCTGGAAACTGCTTTCTTGGTTTCCTGTATGCTGTCAAACCCTTTGCATTGGGCTTTCAGGAGTTCAACATGAGCTACATTTTTATGAGGAAAATGGGTAGAGTATTGTATATGCACTTGTTAATCATGACTATGCACAACTTTAAAACATAAGACTGTGTGGAAACAAAACCCCAAAGTCGTGAATGCGCACGCCTAAAGTAATAGTGTGTCTAATATACACGTTGATTGCATGAATGGCTGCAGCCGTGTGGTCAGGTAGGTGATCTTCCACTATCACCTATGTTAAGAACATGTATTTGAAAGTGCTAAACTCACAGACTGTGCTCTAGCAACCTATATATAACTTGTGTTACTTCACACTTAGTTATGTACTTTGGTTCGAATAGAAAATGCGAACTGGAGACAGACTAGGTGAATATGATTTTGTATTGTCATTCACTCAACTGTCTGGTGAAAACCACATTAGTGAGCTTGATTACAGTGGTATTCAATACATACACTCAGAGTATTTCTGATCACAGTGGTATTTTAAATCATACACATTTGATCATAAACTTCTTAATAACTGTACACCATCACATCCCAAAATGTAGTATCATATACAACTGAAATGAAACATAGGAAGAAATTTGAACACAAGGTAAACTGCATCACGCCAAAGTAAACTACGACACGCCGACACGTGTTTCAACCTAACAAGGTCATCTTCAGGGCGTAAAAAATAGACTGTATTCATTCAACAGCTATACTTTTTTTTAAAACCAAAGTGCTTTTTAGCATTTCCTATTACAGAACGGTGTAGAGGAGAAAAAACACGGAAAAGGGAGAGAATAAAAATAAAGAAAAGCAATGTTAGAAGGGTGGACACTTGAACCGTGAGGACTGAAAAGTAAATACATTCAATTCATTAAAGTCGCATGATATGATATAACATTAACAAAAAATAAATATGCCTTTGCACATGTTTTGAATTGAACTGTGGCCAGTTTAGCTAATACTTGACACAAGGGCAGGATTGTGTGCATTTAGTTGAAGAGATAGTGCTCCATTGCTTGAAAGTATGTTTTAACAATACAAGGGAATACAAATTTAGTGTGCATAAGAGTAAAAATATTAGGTACCTAGCAGTTTGATGACCATCGGTCTGTGCAGTTGTTGCTTGTTGAGTAAGATAAAGTAAGTGCTCTCTTCATCAGCAAGATTTGTGGCTTCTAATCCTAACTGGTATTCGAGGCTTGAACTGAGTTAACTGTAAAGTGGTAAACATAGATATATACTCATTTGTGATAATTTAATAAAATTAATTTTCTGTTGTATACCGATAGTTACAAAATTATTATGCCTGCACTGGCTTTTACCTGAGTCAAAGTTGCTGTGCTGTATAATAAGTGGTAAACGCCATTGGTAAGGCGGCAAGTTAGTTCCCTCTTCTATGATAATGCCGTAATCTAAAGTAAATGTAAGCATAGTAAAAGAAAGCAGGTCATTCCCAGAGTTATTCTTAGTTAAAAAGTGTCTCATTAAGCAGTTTTGGGAAGCACACATTAGCGCACTGTTCGTGGCTTACCGGCAGGAGTCAGGAGTTGGACGTGTAATGGTGGACGCCATCGGGCAGAGCTGCTGCATCGGAAAGAAGAGTTGGTAGCTATGGCAAAGTGAATTGCCTCCTAGTCGGGTGACACATCACGTGTCCTAAGTTGCTCCGGAAATTAGGGGAGTGAAAAGCAATTTGACTGCCTACGAGTATTTCATAAATGAAAACGCGCTGTGTATTTGAAAATGTCATGCTTGTTGGTAAGCTAAACCTGCCCGTGTCAGTCTAGTCAGAGTGGTACAAATTTTATTATGATCAAAATCGTATATATATATATTTTGTATATATTATTCACTCGGTCCATGTAACAAATTGAACCGATGGGCATTAACCAATTGGTTGATCTTGGCCATTTCAGCAAGAAGATGCCTCCCGTTGGGATGAATACCTCTATTATTGATTCTATACGAATATATAGGTAGGCTAGATGGTAATACGAAGCGAAATGGAGGGGTGTATGTTAGCGTATTACCAAATCTGAACATGAGATAATAAAATGTGATATATTCTCTCTAATATTATAGTACACTGAAAGATTTCGCCTAACTAATCTGTGCATGCTAAATAACCTGGGTTTCTGGAACTAGATCTACATCCTTGATCCTGTATTGCTATCATGCACAAAATAAAATATTCTGTTTCACAAAAATCTTGTGGTGTTTTTTTTAATCAATCTTTCTGCGTATGAAGAAACATATGGCTCTTGTTGCTGAGTAATATTACATTGCCATGCACTGGATGGTTCTATGTTTTGAAACAAACAAGTTAAAAAAAAAAATAAACTTGCTTCCACCTTATAGGAAGACATTGAGCTCATGTTCCTTATTAAGGCTGAGTGAAAGACAACGTAATTTACAAATCATTCTTGCTTCCTGTTGGCAGAGCTTCAGCTCTCTTGGTTCTACCGCCTCCAATCAATCTCGGCCACCAGGTCTCCATAGGTATAGGCCGCGGCTAACATTTCTTTCATGTAAGGTCCTCTTATTGAGTTGACTCCTGGGCAACTTAACAACAAATGTTCAATTGTTTCCACTGTGCTCAGATCTTTACAGAATCTACACGTATTTGTATTGGCCGGGCCTCTTGGCACCAAGATTTCGTTTGTGGGTAGTAAATTGAGGCGGGCTCTTAGAAAAGTATTCCTCAGCTTTCTATTGGAATACTTTTTCACATATGGTTGAAGTTCGTGTAGTTTGTGAGAAGTATGTGGCAAATGTGAAGTTAGTTTGTATGAGGCTGCCTTTTCCAAACTACATATCCAATCCAACTCGTTTCGTTTTTTTAAAATTTTTGTCGGATTTTCCATTAGATCTTTTTTTGAGCATTGGATATGATCGAGTTTTTCTTCCTGGATTCTGTACCATTTGGTCAGACTGGCCACACCGCCTTCTTCAGCTTCTTTGTTTATTGCTCCCACAAGCATTGGACGATTTTCCAACAGTAATTTTCTAAACGGCATCATGCTGTTCCTTTCCACTATAGAGACAAGTGAGAGCTGGCTCATTTCGCGTCTAATCAGGGCTATTGGCGTTGATTTAGGCAATTTCAAGACTTCTCTCCAATATTGACTTTCCATCTTATTCCAGATGTTTTGTGGTATCCCAAGCATCGCTTCAGCTCTGTAAACCAGTGTAGGGACAACCTTTACCCTGTAGAAGTCCACAATTGGGATAAGTGAAAAACGGCCATATTTTCTGTCAATCGCTTTTGCTTGCGATGTTAAGTTCTTTGTTTTTTGAAGCAGATGTTTTTGCATTGCAAGCTCCTTGGATGAATTGTCCACACTAATGCCCAAATATTTAAATTCATTTACTATTTCAATCTGTTCGCCTTCCAGGAACCAAGTAAAAGAGTCACCTTTATTTCTTCTTTTGCCAAGGAGCATGATTTTGGTCTTTGGTTTATTTATTTCAAGACCATTTGCATTTATGTATTCCGCAAGGTTGTTTAGTTGTCTCTGCAACCCTATTGCGGTTTGATCAGCAATTAAGATATCGTCCGCGTACATGATTCTTGAAATTTTCATCTGATCAATTTGCGGTGGAAAAGATCTTATTTTTTCTTCTGTTTCTTTATAGTCTCCAATGAAACTCAAGAAGAGTGCAGGAGCCAAAGGGCATCCTTGCTTGACCCCCTGGTTGGTTGGGATCTCCTCCGAAAGTGTACCTTGATTATCAAGCCTCACTTGTATCTTTGTGGCTGTGTGTAAAGCCATGATTGGGTGTAGGATTTGTTCAGGGCATTTCCATGATCTTAGCTTCTCCCATAGTCTCTGTCTATTGACTTGGTCAAAAGCTTGTTTTAGGTCAATGAAGGCCATATAAGTTCTGGTCTCTCTCGACTGGCTTTTGTTTTTTAGGATGTTAATCGTTAGAATATTGATTGTAGTTCCCACGTTCTTTTTAAAGCCAAATTGAAGAGGATCTTCACAGGGTACCTCCTTTACCCATCTTAGGAAATGTCGTAAAAGTAGCGAACCATACACCTTCCCAATCACGTTCAGCAAAGCAATGGGCCGGAAATTTTTTCGGTCGTCCCTCGACCCTCTTTTGTAAATGGGTACAACCACTGCATTTGTCCAGGATTTCGGTAGTACCTTTGCAATTGTCAATCTTTGGAATACCTCACTTATGAAATTGGCCCATGCCTCAGGGTGTTCTTTTAAATGTCTGTTTGTAAGGCCATCTGGCCCAGGTGCCCTGGAATTTTTCAGTTTTTTTAAGATGAATAAAATGTCCTGCGGATCGTGACGCTCAATCCAAGGTTCGGTGTCTGTAAAGTTTGTAGGTTCCATGCCCTCTCGGTTAAAGAAGAGGTTTTCAAAATGCGCTGTCCATTTGGCTTCCGAAATGCCATTTATGAAAGCATCCGAGTTTATCCGATCCGTTGCGTTGATTAAAGCCCAAAAGGTTCTCGAGTCCTTAGTGGTTATACATCGCAGCATATCTTCAGAGTCTTTATGATACATCGCAAGACGATGAGTTTTCAGCCAGGACTTGTAGATTTTTTGTTCGCTTAACTATAGTTGTTTATTATGGTTTGAGCTGTGTTTTATTAGTCTTCGCTTGACTCTCCTAAATTGGCGTCTTTTTTCAACTAAAAGATTGTCATAGGTGTGGATTGACTTATTCGTATTAATGCGATTTTGCAATCTTGGTTTTTTGAAGACATTCAATAAGGTACTATAGTCTGGTAAATTGTCAGCTTGCACCTTTTGTTCTAGCTTGATGCAGTTTTTCGTCAAAGAAATGACGTTGTCCAAGCTCAAGGCAAGTCGGTTTCCTTTTGTATTTACTTCGAGCTTTGGGGTCGAGGATGTTTGTTCATGAGAGTCGTTTGGCCAAGTTAAGGACAAAAGGTTCTGATCGCTCGCCTTTGTTTTAATGATGTCAAAAGATGAGATAATAGACAGTAAGGCTGTCGAGGCATAGATGTAGTCTATTGTTGCCACCAAGCCTCGACCTTCCCAAGTTGGCAGCAGGTCCAAGTTCTGGAACGTTGAGCTCACATTTGTCAGATCTTTGGCTTTCATCAGTAGTGACCATGCTTTTCCCCTAGCCCCAGCTTTGGTTTTGATTTGGTTGTTAGTGCACACAGCATTTAGGTCTCCACAGACTAATAGATGTGTTTCAAAGTGGTCGATGTATGCTTTGTCTATTTCTAGTTCGACCATGTCCAGAAAATCCTGATTGGAGATAGCTTCAGGATTCCAGTACAAGTTTATAATGATAGCTGTTGTTGAAACTGGTTTCATTTTTTGTATATCCCAGTATTTCCATTTGACTTGTACTGAGATCATCAAGAGAGACAGAGTCAGAATCTTAATCTATTTCATTCCTTTTCCTTCTCTTACAACGATTAACAGGCCAGAGGAAGGTCGTCCTTTTTGTCCCGTTTTGGCAGTCGCAAAAGCAATTTCAAATCCATCAAGAATAGGCTTTGTAGTAAGCCATGTCTCTTGTAAACATATTATGTCGAAAGAGGCGAAGTTCACTTCGTGAGGTGCATAAACCCTTGCGTATTCCATGAGCAAAGTTTTGCGTGGTTTGTGTTTTGGCCTCTTTTCAGGTCGTCTCCACAGTTTTTGCCAGAGATGAGTTGCTATTTGTTGCTTTGAGAGCTCAAAGCTTTCGGGAGCCAAGCCCACAGGTTTTGTAGAAGGTTTAGATTTTCTTTTGTTCCTTTGGTATTGATTGCCACTTTCGTCTCCTGTGTGCACGTTCTTTTGATCTGCAATGCTGGCCCCTTTGGCTTTCTATCATATTTCGTCACTTCGGTGTGTAGATCTTTGTTTGTGCGCCCTAAAGCGGGAGACCCAGAGTCTGGCTCTGTTGTCCTTTCTTGGCCATGTTCGCGTTTAGACAGATGCCTCGTCCTTTTCTGGACCCCAAGTTCTGAGTTATCATTTTTATAGTATATTGGAAGGTCTGTTTTTTGACTCCTCTCTTCTCGGGTTCTGTAATCACCTTGTGGGTCTTTTTCTTTCCTCTGGGACTGGTTTTTTTCGCTCAGATTGTTTAATTCTGTTCCTTTTGCTCCTCTCTCTTCTCCCAGTTCAATGATATCATAACCCATTTTTAGGAAGTACTTCACGGAGTCACACAGTCTCCGCTTAACTGATGTAGAGGAAATGAATAAATGGGTCATCGCTTGGCGTCCTTCATGAAAGGGCTCAACTAGTTCCAGATCTCTGGAATTCACTGATCTTAAGTTCGGGATACTATGTAGTAATTCCATAACAGTTCTCCTGTTCAAGATCACGTAGTCATGACAGTTTCCAAGTTGTTCAATTTTAAAGGCTGGAGTGCCTCTAAAATACTTTCTGGGTGTCGCCCCTCGACCTTGGGCCTTTCTTTTGTATTTTTTTTCATGTCTTTCCTGTTTTGTTTCATGTCTATTTACTTTTCTGTCTTCATTCCATGTGCGGTACTCAGGTCTGTCTTGTTTTACTACCTCTTTTTCGGGTATAGTGGGAGATTGTTTTTTTCCCCTTTTATCCCAAAATCCTAAATCTTTTGTTGAGTCTGAGTTTTGCGAGCCATTGTTAACAATATTTTGTCCAACTTTTGCCTGCTTTGCAAGACCCCAGTTTGCATTACAGGAGATCTTTTTACAACGATCCTCTAGTGATAAAAATGTTCTTTCATCCCCTGTTTCTGTTTGGCCTCCATCTGTTTGAGGTTCTAAGTTATAATGGCCCTTCTCTATGGTCGGTGATCCGCAGGGTTGATTTAGGTTGTCAAGCACTTCATCCATCAGGAGATCTTCTGTGCACTTTGATGTTATGGAAGCTTTGGAGGTATCCATTTCATGTACACCTGTTGGTGTGTTGGATGTCTCTATATTTGTTGAAATTAAACTGTTTGCGTCAGTATTTGCTTTTATTTTCGCCGTCTGTGTCTTCTTCCTATCTTTGAAGCTCATTTCCTGGACTGGTAAACAAAACACAAGTTGTTTTTCGTTGTAGGCGGCTGATATAGCTGATGACTTACATTCTGAAAAAATGGAGAAATCTTTATTGATAACAGATTCCATACTCTTATTTGCGAAATTATTTAGAGCAGATATTTTTTTTTTAGAAGCCGGAGTTTGCATTGTTTTTGGTTTATGTCCGCTAGGCAAGGAGTCATTCCTTGCTACATTTGGGTGAAGATGTGTACTTGTAGACTTGGGTCTCATTGTTAGCGGCTGAGTAAGAGAAGGTTCCTCTATAATGAATACCTCGGCTTCTTCTATTGGTTTTGTATGCACTTGAGTTTTTGTTGACACATTATCCCGTGTTTGGGCGCCCTTTTCAGTGTATACAATTCCAGTATTTCTTATCTTTTCTCCTGTCCCTGTCGGCGATGGTCTTGATGCATCCGCCTTTAACTTTTCGGTTTCCATGGCGGTAACATACCCCTCCAGATAAACAAACTTGGTGTGCATTGTAGCTAGTAGAGCGCAGTTGTCTTTTAATGACTCATTTATAGCCTCATACAGTTTGGTGAAGGGGGCCATGGCAACTGCCACCGCAGCCATCAAAGTCACCATGTCCAATTTTTTTTCCGGTGTATTCGCTACCAAGGAATCATGTCTAGGGTTTCTCCCAAAATCCCTGATTGGCGTGCCTATTTCGGATGTGTCTGGCTCATGTGTCGATATGTTAACGTCCTCAGCTGTTGCAAGCCAGTCTTCTGGATCCTCGCTTTCTATAGAGTTAATCGATGTGGGTTTTTCATTATTATTATTAGTTGGGTTTTTTTTATCCCAGAGCTGGCCGATTTAGTGCTGCCCCTTTCGGGCTCCTTTTCCGGTGTCTTTACTTGATTCTCATCCCCCATGGGTTTGTTTGTAGGGGGAGGACTGGACGCGAGTTTATCTTGCTCATCTATGGCACAACCGGGTACATTTTTATGGCTTTCTAGATTTGGCTCTCCAATATTCAGTCCCAAAGGAGATGTTTCCGGCTGTAAGTCCTCTGCACAGTGCACCACTTCCAGCATTTCGCTATCAGTTATTTCTCGTGTGTTATCAAGTTTCCTTTTTCTAGGATTCACAAAAAAATCTGCCATGCTCTGAGGCGAGAATATGGAAGTTTCTTGTCGGCTTTTGCTGATTGTAAATTCTAGTACTCGCCTTATTTGTCTTTTTCTTCTCTTTTTTCCAGCGTTGTTGAAGTCAAAGCCGTTGCATTCAGGCAGCTGACCTGGAATTGATTGTACAATTTTGGGGTATATTTTAGCCACCAAGTTATTTGGTTTTTGAGTAATTTTCAATTTTTTACAGCACGGCCCTTTTTCTAATTGCCTTACAGGTGGTTTTGTTGGTTGACAGTCTTTTAGGTGGTTTGTATTTTCCACCTGATCGTTTTCTTTTAATAAGGGCAATTTTTTCAAATCAGGTATTGTCGTCTCCCATGGGGGTTTCAGAGATGTTACTCCTGCCGTACCCACTGAGCTGTCTTTCAGTTGGGTATCAGGTCTGTGGAAATCCTGGAATGGCTCTGCAATCGAGTTTTCAGTCATGGTGTGTCTCGTGGCGGCCACCAGAGGGCCCTCTGATTCAGCCGGTGCTTGTCGAGCTTCGCTCTCCTCTGTTTCCTCCTCCGTAGATTTTTGTCCCCGCGGTCCTTCCGTAGGGAGCCTCGCCGCGATCCCCGGGTCCATCACCAGAGGCCCCGTGGGCCCTTGAGTTCGATCTCCCAGACCGTTCTCCACCAGCTGCGCCAAGCTCGACGCCGTCAGTCCTCCGACAGACGGCGGAGCACACACCGTTGGGAAGACGTGGCCATTTCCACATGAGTCGTCGGCCAGAGTTTCCTGAAGAGCCTCGGAGCAGCCCTGTGAGTTTTTAAATGTTTCATCATTTATTCGGCATACGGTCCGGGAATCCATCTCTCCCAGCTCATTAATGTAGGAGTCTTGAGCCGTAGGCTGAAACCCCCGTGTTGGAGAAGATGACTCTGCCGATGGTTTATCTTTGCCCCACGTTGTTTTCGGGCAAGAGCCCCCACTAGTCTCTAGAGTCAATAAAGTGGGCTCATTTCTTCGGAAAGGACTCAGTAGGCTCTGCGGCTGTTCAGTGGGTGTCAGTTTAGGCAAATTTGACTGTGGCAAAGGGTTTCTTCTGCTTTGTACATATAGTCCCTCCATTTCAGCCGAGTGCGCGAGCGTGAGCTCCTTTGCTGCAAATCATTCACGCTTTTCTCTGCAGTATGCGGGGACGGCAGAGTAGAGTCCCCAGCGTCCATAGCTGCCATAGACTGCTTCAGACTGCTACTCTGCCGCTACTCCGCGGCCGCTCCGCGGCAGCAAGGAGTTTTTAAAGGCTGGTCAGGTGATCTTGAAAAGTAACCGCGGTAGAAAGACTGGAACGTAGAATAACTGGCAGTCTCTGCTTCAGACTGCTACTCTGCCGCTACTTCGCGGCCGCTCCGCGGGAGCAAGGAGTTTTTAAAGGCTGGTCAGGTGATCTTGAAAAGTAACCACGGTAGAAAGACTGGAACGTAGAATAACTGGCAGTCTCTGCTTCAGACTGCTACTTTGCCGCTACTCCGCGCAGTATGTATGTTTGATACACATTTACTAGTGACTATTATTTCTTTCAGGGGCTTCTAACGGTATTGATCATTCTGGAATGCTAAATATCAGTGATGAAAGTGCCACTAGCATAAAGGCCTCCCTCAGCAAAAGCCTTTGTTCTGCTTGATTGATGTGACATCTTTTGTTGTCATGCTAGTGTAGCTAACACTTTTTCTATTCTTGTTAATGCATAAAGCCTGTTGGACATGTTCCAAATTAAATGTTGTAGAAACCAGGCTCATGCATAAATTCAGGATAGTAGCAAACCGAGTCAGTGTAGTGGCTTGTATTCATTCCTGGTGTGTGTGTCAGCCTGTAGCTGTGATTTCAGAGTGAGTGTTGCAATCTATGCATGTTATGGAAGGTTCCTTCCAAGAGGTTGCCGGAGTCGTGGGGGCCGGTGGGTCTTCTTCCCCTTTACATGTAATGAATGCAAGTGGACCCTACTTGAGCTACAGACTCATTACTACAGTCAGCTTTTGACTTTCAAGACATGGACCAGACATCCCATCTTCACAGTACTAGATGTGACAGTCACAACCTGACCCGCTCTCCAGTTTATTTTAAAATGTTTTTATTGATATTTATGCATAGGCAGTTGTATGCATATCAGTCGCTTCTTCATCAGATGTCCGAGTTTATAGGTCAACATCAGGTGATCAACTTGAAACCTTACAGGAGACTTCAAGAAACCCTGGTCTTAGAGGCATACACGGCAGGAAAAAAAGTTCTCGCCAACTTATAGTCCGCTAAATCCCAAACAATAGTCTGTCCATGACGCAGATGTTCGTAGAGAAGATCACGAGTCCCTTGGAACGTTCCCACCAGAGAGGTTTACCAAAGCCGCCCCTCGTAACCGGTGTGCCCTGTTTTGGCGCGTGCCGTTTTGCTACACCACTGTGGCTGCAGAGCCCCTTTCGGTACGGCCACAGTGGCTTGACAGCCAATTTGCTGCTGCACATTCAGCACAAGGGTGATTTAGGCGCAGCTGCTGACATTTAGCAGATGTGCTTAAATCGCTCTTGCGCCAAATGGGCGCATAATTAAAAAGAAAATATACAGCTGCACTACGTGGCGTTTGACACCGGGTCACTAGTCTCCAAGGCATGACAATTGGCCACATGACCAAATGGGACTTCTAGGTGAAGAGCACAACTTTATACTTAACCTTCAATTATACATATATGCATGTTTGCAGGGTAGGTATAAATGTTGTGCACCTCAAAGCTATGAGCTCCGTTTGGTTGTGTTGCTAAGTGCCATGGCTTGAAGACGATAGGACCTGGGTTCGAATCTCCGCAAGTGTCGCTGTACATTTATTTATTTTTTACATCTAGTGGGATTATGTACCCATTTGTCCAGCTCTGATAGATCACTGCTGGTCGCTATGCACAGGGTGTGCCAACAAGGGATCTGCGCCAAAGTAGCCACACCCAACCTTCTTGCTTAAACCTCGTAACACCACCTTGTGATGCCTAAAATGAAACCTTGTGGTTTGCACCAGTCAGGGCCCCATCCTATCCAAGGACCTTGGCCGGAAAAGTGCCATATAATAAAGTTCCTGTCTGTGTCTGTGTCGCATGAACAAGTATTAGCAACACCAAAACTACAGAAATTCATAGAACACAAGGTAAAGAGTCTGGTGGAAATAGAACAATGGTTAAAAAATGTAAAACCCATCTTGTCTTCATGGGATCTCACTGTAATCAAAGACAAAAGCGCAAAGGCTAAGAAAATAATTTGTCTCAAAAATTTAAATTGATAGAACTGAAGCAAGACTAAACTTTTTATTGTTGATACCTTATTATTGGAATTTATTGTTTCAGAGCACACGTGTAATGTGGACCCCGCCACTCCGTGAAAGTTTCTCCTATCCATTTATCGTACTTCAAATGTTCATTGTGACTCACATTCTCAGGTACTTTTATTTCTATTTTCATTTTTTGAAGGACAACAGCACAACGTAGATGTTTTATTTGCATGTTTTCTTGATACTGCGTGCATAGGTTGATGCCTCTGGTCACTAATACTGGGGAGCTCCTAGGTGAAGTGGTTTAAAGTAGAAAGCTTCAAGGCATGGCTGATTGTCAGAGATGATTGCTAAGCCCGTGTCTCTGCGATAGGCACATTTTATTTACTCCAAACAAGACCGTGTAGGATCTGGACTTGTGATTGCAGTGAGTCGTTTAGTAAATGGGGGACTGTCGTCTGATCCAGAGTATTAGTAAATCGATCTATATCACATGCTAAAAGCCTTTCAAATAGTTATTTTTCAATTTTTTTTTTTATTTCATCAGGGAGCATCCTTGCTTTAAATCAAAGCATGTTTTTACCTTTTTTTTTTTACCTTTTTTTTAAATGGCTGGAAAAATAATTGTACTTTGGTCCCCTAGCACTGTGCTGGCCGGATCGAAGGCCAGATGATGTCCTTTGAGAATTTGACAATGTTAGGCAGAAACCTGTGCAGTTCCCTCTGGGACCACTGCAAAAGATTTAGGACTACAGGTGTTTGGCAGTAAACCCACTTGGTAGCAGTCTGTACCACACAGATTTACTTGGTAGCTGTGGCTGAGCAGTCAAGACTTCCCTCAAGAAGAGTTAGGCAGTATACAGAGTATTCACAATAGGTCAAGAGAACACAGTAGAACAAGCAAACACTGACCAGGGCTTGGTGTAAAAGAGATATAATTTTTTATTTAAAACCAAATCTAGAAAAACACACAGGCACTAATAGTAAGCAATTCAAAAACACGGTCACTAAAAGATATACACTCCCTTAAAAGAATATTAGACAAGTCTTAAGTAAAGCCCCACTTATTTTCAGACAGCGGTGAGCGCTTAACGTAGATGGCACTCTAATAATTCGTTTTAATAAGGGAGAGAAAAGCAGAGAATAAATTGAAACAGATCCCAACACTTTTTCACAAACACAACAAGAGAGGAAGGCAAAGTAACACCGTGAATTCAGAGTCAGTAGGCCGGATCCGCTTTAAGAGGATCAAAACAAAATGTGTCCAAGGTCGCTCGGTTGCAGTGCACAAAAGTCTTGTAACGGTTCAAAAAGGAGTTGGACCAAAGAAAGGGACCAGTTAGAGGGTTAAGGCGGCCAGCCCAGTCCAGAAGGTTAAGGGGTTATTATTACCTTGTAGCAATCTTTAGAAAGGGAGGCCTGGCGGACACGGTACCTTAAAGTGGTGAGAATACTCCAGCGGGGGCAGTTGTTCCTGGCAGCGGATGCAAGTCAGTGCTTTGTCCGGGGGAAGAGAGGATCTCGTCGGGGAGGAAGACAGGAGTCCGTTGCACTGCCAGGGAAGAAACCAGCTGCGGAGTTTCTCAGGTAAAAGGAGCGGTCCGTTGATTCGTGGTAAGTGGCTATCTGGCGGCCGGGGTGCTTGGCACGGGCAGTTCGACCACAAAACCGGTCTGGGGTGCGAAGAAAGAAGTTAAACTGGTTGTGCCCACTAGTCAGGGGAAGAAGCCTCTCCAGCCGGGAGATCTTCTCTGTCATCGGGAAGTGGTGAGTCGGTTCCGCAGGGCTCCACCGGTGGTGTCGTCGTGATAGGTCGGCTCAGCTTCTCCCTCGTCGGATTCTCAGGTCCTGTGGCGACTTCTGAAGTTACAGTCCCCAAAGCCCTGCTTTTATGCAGCATACCCCCATTCACTCAGCCTAGCTGTCAATCAAACATGCTAAGTGGTGAGCCGGCCGGCTCACCACTTGGGCCAATCACACAAGAGTGCGACTTGAGTTAACAAGGTAACTCAGTCCAGGGTGCCTTAACCCCCTCCCACGCCCCCTGTGGTACCCAGACAGAGTGGCACCACTTTTGGAGGCTTCTGTGGAGAAGCCCGCCAAAAAGTGGAAGAAAGGGCTCGACTTGGGTTGGAGTCACAGAAGAAAACACAAACGCCATTTTAGAATCGAGTCCTGGCAAAAAATACCAACCGGCAAATTAATATTAAATAAATAAACCAGCAGTATGACAGGGACGTGCCCCCTCGACTAACAGACCCCG
This sequence comes from Ambystoma mexicanum, assembly GCF_040938575.1. Lineage (NCBI taxonomy): Eukaryota > Metazoa > Chordata > Amphibia > Caudata > Ambystomatidae > Ambystoma > Ambystoma mexicanum. Next base: position 824,694,340 of record NC_090930.1, on the reverse strand, counting down.
GGGAAATTGAATTGCCCCGACCAGTACGTCCACAATATGATGGTTTGTACTGGTTTCTGTTCATAATTTGGGACTAGTAAAGCCAATGGTGAAGCCATAAAGAGAGAATTCTCCCTAACACACAATACATTTCCATTGTGCTCAAGGATGTACTGTGCCTGTTTTCAGGTGCAGTATTTTATTTTTCTTCACAGTGCATTTGTTGAAAAAGGCAGTGTGCGCTTTTTCAGCAAATGTATATTTTTGATTTATGCATTTTTGGGACTTGTGAATCTGCTTAGATGCACATGCTTTGCATTGGCTGCCATCTTGTGCTTGGCAAAGAATATTAAATATTTTTTCGAATTAGAAAAATTGGAGTGTAGACAGAGGTGCTCCTGTCGCACTATCCATATCCCACGTGCGCAGGCCAATGATCCCTCATGCGTTGATGTATTTAGATTGTTTTTTTTCCGCCATTGGTTGGCAGCAATTTCTCAATGGAGAAGAACATTTTAACGCCGGACATCAGAGCCAAAGAATCGTCTCTTGGCACCAAGAGAAGCAGTTCGACTTGACTGAGTCTGCTACGAGGCTTACAGTAAGGAGAGTGTGGGGAAATTGTAGTTTTTACTCTTCAAGGCTTTGGCGAATCCTTGGATGTCAACCGTTCTCCTTGAGGGCAAGCCCTTTCCAATGAGGCCAGGGATGTGAGGCCGCTACCTGATAGTCCCCTTGGGGTGGTACGCAGTGGGAGGAGCTCATGGGGAGAGACTCCCCCTCTAGGGACAAGGCCGAACATCCAAGGCAAATTAGGTATTCCCATACTTATCACAACCCTCACCTGCCTATCATACACAGGTCACATCAGCACCCTACACTTTCATGTATGTGTGTAATGTAGGAAATTCAGGCTCTTTCCTGAGAAGTACTGAGACGGGGAAGAATAGGGACTAAGCATCTGACATAGACTCAAAGACTGGGACGAAGAGGAGTCTGTGTTACCGAGTGGAGAAACACAATAGGAATACTGTGACAAGGGAGAAGTGCAGAGCCCTGAAGATCAAAGTGGGAAACTGTTAGGGAGAATTCTAATTTATGTGCTAATTCCCTTCAACCTTAAAGACCCCCCCGCTCATTTGCGGTTCCATGTCTTAAAATCGTGGCAAAAATGGTCGTGAATACAAAATATTGCAGCAAAAATGCTGTGGTGTTTTTTGCGCCACAATCATGTAAAGGATGCGGGGGACACCCCTTCAACTCCCGGACACATTATACCATTTAAGGAGAGCTGGGGACACCCCCACAACCCCCATTCCCTTAAATGGTATAATTGGGTACACCTTTACCGAGTCAAACCACAGCATTTTTGCCACGATTTCTTTTACCGACGACATTTTTGCCGCAATTTTATTACCTGATACCTCCTTTGCTGGACTTGGGACTATTTAATTTTAACCCTGGAGTGAGTGAGACCCTGTTCTCACTCTCTCAGATGTTCTTACCTGATTTGTGTTTTCACTCTTTTTGGAGTCTGACGAACACCATAGGCATCTGCTTTTTGTATGAGCATCTTCAGTGCAGTGTCACAGAGAAATCCTTTTTAGATTTCTCATAAGGTTTAACTACCTTTTCTTGTGTGAACTACAGTTCCCAAGAAAAGTAAAGTGAAATTGACTTTACTTATCTTTTCTCTTTGTAGGTCCAGCACACAACATCTTATCCTACATTCTCATGTAACATTTTTATATTACCCTCACTACTTTAAATGGCTGGTGGCAGTGGTTTAATTTTTCCTACCATTGTGCTTTTCTACCGCAGGCTGAATCCTCAGCTGCAGTACAGCAACCATGGGTGACCATTTTGTCAAAATGGCCCTGGTCTTCTTTTTTTGCCATTTCTTTTTGTGAGGTCTTGTTTGGTTTTACTCTGTGCGTTGAGACAGGTTTGAGACCTTTGTTTTTCTTGCCTTTGGCGGGCTTCAGCCCTGAAGCCAGCCTCTGGCTCCACTATGTCTGGAAGGACAGGATGTGAGGGAGGGTCCCGAAACTCCCCTGTCCTTTGTCTTTAGGAATGCCTGAATGCAACTAGTCTTTCAGTACAGCCACCCTGCTGTGTGATTGACAGCCGAGGCTGGGCATGAATTGAAGCAACCTGCTTAAAAGGCGAGGGTTTTGGGACTGCAGGCAGAGTCGACCACTCAGAGAAATGCCCGACAAAAAAACTGCAAACAAAGATCACTGAAACCTCCTGGACCTTTGAATTGCCCGGTGAAGCCCTGCTGATATGCTGAACTCCTTTTTCACCTCGACAGAGAAGCTCCAGATGGAACGACTTCTCCCCTTGGGTTAGTGGGACCAACTAACCCCGAGACGAATTCCGCTGGACCACCATCCCCGACTTGCTGTGCCGCTCTGTTGCTTCATGTTAGGCAAGACTGTATGCAGTACCCTTTGGGAACACTACAACAACCCTGACTACAGGTAATAGGGAACCCAAGCTTATAAGCTTGTACTAAACATTTTTTGTAGCTTGTTGAGAAGCCAGGCTTATCTCAAGAGGGGTCAATGTGATCTGTAGGGGAGTTAGACAGAGATTCACAGTGACAAGTATTCAAATAAACACTTACACACAATGTTTCTTGAATAAATAATTATTAAGTTATCAATCAGTTAGAATAAGCCTTCTTCAGAAGGGAGCAATATAAAAGCAACACACAAATACACTTCAAAACTGTACACTCTTAGTTTCAGTAAAGACCATTTTGGTATGGCCCACAGACACAAACTACACCCTCGGGTGACTTCAATAGCTAGGGTGCTGGGGACATTAATATCTTACTGTTTGCATTTAGAATACTTTTTAGAACTTGGTCAAAGGAAAAGGTTATTAGAACAACAAGAGACCAAAAATATTCTTAAGCAGGCAAATACTTTTGGATCCCCCAAGAAGAGTCATTCAGTACAACAGGCTAAGCCAAATTCAATGGGCAAAAATCTTATATGGGATGAAGCACTTCTTGTAGGTAAGTAGGAAAAGTCCTTGCACAATGTTTTAGTAGTCCATGAAGAAACAAAGAATCAAATGTAGGGCCACACGCTGTTTAGACTGGGTAGTAGAAGATGCAAGCAACTTTACAATGAGAGGTAACTTCTCTCAGACTTTACAGTACACTTGTATTGAAGAAAAAGTGCAGCAGATGACTTCTGTTCCAGTGCAGCTCTGCAGATCTCTCTGTTCCTGGGCCTCAGTCGTGGGGACAAGAGGGAGGACTTCTGGGGACTCCTGCATTGCAATGGGATGGTCACCGCTCGCAACCGGCAATCTTTCCAACAAGTGGCACATCAGTGTTTCAGCTCCTTGCAACTACCGCAAATGGCAACACTACGGTTGCTGGCTGTCGAGATGGACTTTCCTTGCTTCTGGGGTACCGCACTATGTTGAGGGGGCTCAGGCTCGGTCAGTGCTGCTTCCTGGGAGTCCAGAGAATCTTCCTGGAGCTCTTGGCTTACTTAAAAGCAACGCACACAATCTGGTGTTCCTCGCCCTGGCTATTCGGTTTCCAGCAGCAACTCTGTTGAAAGGCAACCAGCTCAGAGAGAATGACCAGGTGGCTTACTTTGGAGTTGATTGGTTCCACCAACTCAAGGGGAGAAGTCGTCCTTGCAGGGGCTTCTCTGTCGACACAGATTTGGAGTTTCAGCACAGCAGCAGGGCTTCACCGGGCAAACCAACGGTCCAGGAGTTGCAGCAGGCGTCCTCTTCAAGTTCTTCTTCGGTTCCTTCGTCCACTAGTACTCTCCTTCCAAGAAAAAAGCCTCAACTTTTATTCAGTTCTCTCCCATTCATTCCAGCCCAGCTGTCAGTCAGCCAGCAGGGTGGCTGTCCTTGCCGGATAGTCAGCTGGCCAATCATCACAGAGTGCATTTGGGTCTCCTAGGAGACCAAGCACAAGGGGTTTCGGGCACCTCCCTCACTTCCTGCTTACCCCAGACACCCTGGAGCCAGAGGCTTGCTTCACTCGTGAATCCCGCCAAAAGCAAAGCGAACAATGGGACCAAACCTGGTTTGGCATGCATAGTAAATCTCTAGAAGGACCTTTCCATAAAGGAATGGCAAAAAAGAAGACCAGGACCATTTTGTCAAAAATGGCACCCTTGGGTGCTATACTGCAGCTGCGAACGCAGCCCACGGTAAATGCACACCACGGTAGTTAAAATCAATCCACTGCCACCAGCCATTCAGTGATGAAAGGGTAACAAAAATGTTTTACATGAGAAGCTAGATACTAGGTAACCCCTCCAGCACCCTATTGGTAAGATAGTGTGTGCTGGGTCTAGAAAGTTACAAATGTAAGTAAAGTCAATTTCACTTTACTGCTCTGGGAAACCGTAGTTTATCCCAGAGAAGGTATTTAAACCTTTGGGAAATCTGAAAGACTTCCCTGTGCCACTGCACTGAAGGTGCTGTAAAAGATGATGCCTATGGAGTTTGTCAGACTCCATAACCAAAAAGAAACACAAAGTTCACAAATCACATTAAAATAAATGCGAGAGGGGGGAAAAAGGGTCTCACTCTCTCCAGGTAAAAAAAAGTCCTCAAAATCCAGCAAAGTTGCTGGGGGTATTTAAGGTGGAGGGAATTAGCACATTTCTGATAATTCTCCCTAACACTATGGAAGCCCAATGCTAGGAGTCGAGTGTCCATAGTCGCGTGCAATGTATGCCGCAGAACAAATCCGTCTAGAAGCTCCAGGAGACTCCCAAGGACCATCAGAAGCAGGACCTTCAGATCCAGAGTCCCCTCACCAGAGTGCAGGACTGAGTGAGCAAAGAGAGTCCAACTGGTGTCCAAGATCCGCAACGGTGCTGTTTGCTAAGCGCTGAAACCGTAAAGTGCTGCTGAACTAAAAAGAGCCCGTAGCTGCTGACAACCTCCTAAGTACTGCCACAGGAGCCCTCCAGACGCCCTCCCTCTTGTCCCCACGACTGAGGCTCAGGAACAAGGGTCTGCACCGCTGTAGCAAGACAGAATCCAGCTGGACCACTCTTCTTCAAACCAGAGGTATTCTTTAGGCGTGGTGTACTTACCTTATTGCCTTTTAGCTGCGCTCTTCTCAGTTGAGAATTGCATTGGCTTACTTTTTAGAGTTGATTTCAACTCTCTTCACACAGGCTCAACAGCCTGTGACCCTGCAAGTGATTTTTCTCACAAGCTCACTAACTTTGTGCAGGACTTTCATCTAAGAAGCACATCAGATCCATAGACTGTGTCCCAAATGACTTTGGCTGTCCTGGCTCCCTGACGACTCTTCTAGTCAGTCCATTGACTTTGATACTGTTTGTCCCTCATAGGTGGTAGCTTGTTGTATACTGTTACTGCTGAGAAAGGCTTATCTAGATTTCATTGGAAGATTTAGTTGTCTTCACATATACTGAGAAACTGTCTAACCTTTTTCTTTCCCTAAACTTTCCTTTCGGCAACCTCAGAATTTGCAAAGTATACTGGTGAGATATATAAATGCCATTATGGTCCTTGTGATTGAAGTCACCTAAGGGTGTAGGAATTGTGTAAGAAGCATATCCAAAGATTATCCACTAACTTGTTTTGATAGTGAAAAGTAATTTGTAAAGTATATTTTAAAACATTGATGTTAAATAATTATTTATCACTGAAACCTTGAGTGTAAGTGTTACTTGGCTACTTGTATTTACGAATTACATTTGTACAGCTCTACAGCACACATTTACCCCTCTTGAGATAGGCCTGGCTGCTCAGTCACACTACCAACTTGTGTAGTACAGACCTATACCAAAAAGTGGGTTACCTAATACCAAGCAAATGAGTGTTGTGTAGTTTCACAGTGTGACTGCATCAATTCTTCACTAACAGACAACTACACCGAGTGGTCTAGTCGTTCATGGAAAGCTTGCACAAATCAAGCGTTAAAAAGCAAGAACTGACAACCTCTAGAGTCAGTACGTCCCTAGAGGAGCTTCGAGCAGGGGAGAGGTGCACAGGAGATTCTGCAGACCAGGACGGGTGTGGCAGACATTTGGGTCCAAGGAAGAAGGAAGAACTTACCTTAAGACTGGAGAACCCAATGTCTGGTTCCAAAGGAGCAGGGAACCAATCGGTCTGCTGGAAACCCGACGTCTGGGGAGCGACCAGCGTGGCAAAACTGCTGCAGCACAAGAACCGACCGAAAAGATCCAAAGGGAAGCCGAGGCGATCCACAGAGTCCAGAGGAGACCGGAGACCACGCGGGCCAAGCCAAAAGGTACGCAGAGGGTTCCCGGGAAGGCGCTGGGGAACCCTGAGGGCTTTGGTCAACCAAAGGAGGAAGAGTGGAGGGATCTTCCTCGTCCCAGTGGGGAAAACCAAATCTTGGAGAATGAAAGACAGTGGATGAGATGGCATCCCAGCAAAAAGCTATCAAAAGAAGCCAAACATACTTGGTGGGACCTGGATAAGGGAAAATACTCCAAGATCGTGAGAGGAAAAGAGAAAACAGAAGAAAGTAGAGATTCCCTTGGATTATGTGAACTGTCATTTAAGGAAAGCCCTTGCAGGGTGAATGGAAATATTCATTTGTTGCTAACCATGATTGGCAGGAGAGTTAACCAAGTTGGTAATGTTTGGGAGAAGGAAAATATCCCCAGGCTCTGAGATATAAAACAAAGGCTAGGGGAAGGGAGTGATTCCATCTGGTCAAGTAAATTGCTAAGTATACTGTGGAGCCTGAGAAAAGACGAGGGGAAGGGAGTCATTCCCCCTAAGTTGGTGAACTGGAACAAGAAAGCCTAAGAAAGGCCAGGGGAAGGGAGACATTTCCCCTGTTACCGTGAACTGTCAAAGTTGAAGCCAAGAGAATCTGAGAACAGAACCACGGAAGGTCGGGTGAAGGGAGTCATTCCAACTTGCTGTGTGCAGAGGAATACTGAGAGGCAGACATCCTGAGGAGTAATTGTCCAAGAAACTCAGTTTACATAGATACTTGAAGAAGGGAGACATTCTCCAGCAACACAATAGAGAAAAGTAACATTGTGCAATAAGTAATTTTTTTTTGTTTATTTTATTGGTTAAACAAAGTTAAACCTTTAACATTCCCTCCTCAAAGAGGTGGAGGCCCCCCAAATTAGGTTCAAGTTCAAAATCACTAAATGATCCCCCCTAGGCCAGAATCTCCAGTTGTTTGGGTGACATCCACCTCAGGCTCCCCCTCCTCCTGCTCCAGTTTTAAGGATTCAACAAATTTCAATGCGTCCAAAATACGGCCCACTTTCTCAGCTGTGATGAGCCTTTCCCAATACTCTTCTTCGTTCTCCTCCGAGATCAGACTTGTATAATTTCCCATGTACATCAGGCGTTTCAATACCAGGTTCGGACAAGTTAGCATCACATGCCTTATAGTTTCCAGTTGGGCCTTCTTTCTGCAAAATCTACAATATGCTAGTGATTTGTCAATTTGCCTTCTTCGGCACCTTATTTCTCTCGAGTGCCAGATGTTAAATCTACAGCGCATAAGCAGATCTCGGTAGTGCTGTGAGGGAAATTTCATCAAATATGGAGGTAACATGTTCAGAGCTTTACGTTCCCAGATGACATTATGACATAGGTCTCGTGATAATTTCTTTTCCTGTGTTTACTCCCAGTCTTTTTCCCGATTTGTTCTTTTAGCCTTATCTGGGTTATTTTTCAGGGTGTCTTCAGAGATCCCCAGGTATTTTAAAGTATCTTCACATCTCATTTTCCAGTCTTGGAGAATTGTATCACTACTGAAAACCCCAGGCTTTGCTAGGATTCTAAATGGCAAGGGTGGATTGTCCAAAATACACTTTCTATAAAGAGATAGTGATTTCCACGTCGTGATTGAAGTGATGGATTGCAGTCTTAGTTCCGATCTTATAAGTTCCAAGGGTAGCGAATTTGGAAGGCGCAAGATCTTTCGCCAGAAATAGGCTTCGCATAGGTTCCAGACCTCCCATTTTAGGGCTATAAGGGCCTCGGCTCCATATGTAATGACGGCCACTACCTTTTGCTTATAGAAGGTTGTAATCGGCAACAGAGAACATTTTCCATATCGACGATGTAGAAGTAGCCCTTGGTTAACCAGACCTTTTAGTTTTTCTCTGATCAGGGTATAATAGGCCTGCTCATTGCAGTTCCTATTAATTCTTATCCTGAGGTAGATCGTGGTGTCGACTACTGCCAGTTTTTCTTTTTCCAATGACCAAATCTGAATTTTTCCTGCTAGTTTCTTTCCGCGGGTTGATTTCATAGTCAAAATCATGGATTTTTTTGCATTTATTTTCATGTCATTGGCTTTAAGATAGTCATTGAAAGCCTCAATCCTGCGCTGAAGACCTATCGGCTTCTGATCTATAAACACTGCGTCATCCGCATATAGCATCCATGCTATCTCTATGCCATTTACCTTCGGTGGGAAGGCCCGGATCTGATCTTGTGAAGACTTCATATCAGCCAAATAGAGTATAAAGAGAAAAGGGGCGAGGGCACATCCCTGCTTGATACCTCGGGTTGTCTTGATCCGCCTTGATAGTCCTCCATTTGCAGTAATTTGAACCTGGATCAAGGTATCAGTATACAGTGCCTGGATTGCCTCCAATAGGTCCACAGGGCATCCCCAATTCCTCAGTTTTGCCCACAGCCGTTCTCTATTTATTTACGCCTGTTCGAGATCTATAAAGGCCAAGTAGATCGTTGTTTTTCCTTTTAGGGCCTTTGCTTTTAATATATTGATCAGGAACAAGTTGAGGCAGGTGCCCACTCGACTTACAAAAGCAGTTTGTCTCTCGTCCAAAATTCCGGCTTGAGCTGCCCAGTTCTTTAAATCCCTTAAGAGGATGGAGGTGAAGAGCTTGCCAATGGAGTCTAGTAGCGCAATCGGCCTGTAATTTCTTGGGTTACCGCGGTCACCTTTTTTAAAAATAGGCACGATGTAGGCCTCCGTCCACGTAGTTGGAATTTGTTTGGTTCTCGCTATTTGTTTGAAAAGTGCGTAAGTTAGGTCAGACCAGCCTTCCACGTTTTCTTTCAACATTTTGTTGGAAACGCCGTCCGGACCGGCAGCCCTAGAAGAGCTTAATTGTTTGATGAGTATTTGAATGTCTTCTCTATCGAAGTTCAATGCCCAGGCAGCGTTTCCTATTCTTTTCTCAACTATTTTTTCCTCATTCTTCCCTTTGAACAGGGCAGTATAGTGGTCGAACCAGTTTTTCTCAGAGACTTGGTTGATACCTATGGTCGATTGATTTGAATCTCTGTTGTTAATTAGATCCCAGGTACTTTTCGTATTATTTGTTGCTAAGGCTGCCATCATTTGTTCCGCGTTTCTTTGAGTTCTTTGGTATCTGGTTGATCACAGCCAATTCTTGTAGGTTTGTCGGCATTTTCTTTCCAGTTCACATTTCTCTAGGCTATGAGACTTTTGTATACGCCTGAGGTCAGCTCTGTATCGTTTTCTTCTGGCGACAAGTTCATTAAAGGCGTGTTTCCTTCTGACCTGCTTCAGTTTAGATGAATCGTACTTGATCTCATAAGCTTTAAACAGCCATTTATAGTCGACCACCTCCTCGCTCTTTTCTACGACTTCCTTGAAATTTTCCGCCGGTGTTGGTATAATCTGATCTTTAAGTCGCAGCCTGTTTCTTCCCCACTATATCTCTGTTTCCATCATTTTCCTCCCTTTGAGAAAGCTCTTGAATCCCATGCAAGCTCAGTTTCCAAAAGAGAGTGGTCACTATTAGCTTACTTGTTGACTCAAAATGATTTTATCCAGGCAAGCGTATCTCTTCCCACAAAACAATAGTCCAGGCATGCTCTTAATTTTCCACTATGCCAAGTGTCGGCCCCCATGAGGTCGCCATTTGTTTGGCTGTTTAACATCATCATATCCCGTATGCCCATTTCCTTCATCCATTGGCTTTCTTTTCCTGAAAGATTTTCAATCTCTTTAATTTGGCCCCCTTTGTCTAGGAGCTTGATGTTTAAATCACCATTCAGCAATATGAGCTGATCTTCTTCCTCCGTCATGGACTTGTCAATGGCATTCGTGATAGATTTTAAGTATGACCCTGGGTTTGGCATATTTTCCCTCTAATCAATAGCAATTTGGCCATCTCCTCCTGGTTTTCTGTTGTAGAGGCTATTTTCAATATTTGAACGTAAGGATTTGGAGCTTCATTCTTGAGTATTCGTAAGTGGCTATCGATTTTTTTTTTTAATACCAAAAGGCCTGCAAACGGTCGGCCTTTCAGTCCCTTTTTTGCCGGATTGAAGTAAACTTCATAACCTTCACATATTGGAGGTTCACACAGCCATGATTCTTGGATGCAAATGAGATCATATTTGGCCAAGAAAGAGCTTTCCTTCGAGAACAGGTGATGAAATCATCTGGTATTCCATGAGGCACAGCGAACGGATCCATTTCCAACTTCCTTATTCTATTGGTTTTTTTTTTGAGTTGTGACCATTTGCCATAGAAGGCCAATTGTTTGTTTTGTTTTCAGGTTTGTTTTAATTTGTTTTACCCTTTCTTGGGTTTTGTGAATTATCCACCGTAAACCTCAAAGATTTTAGTTTTTCAACATTTTCTTTGTTGCTGTATAAGTGGTTTTCAGGGTTTTTATTTCCTTCTTTTTCGTTTTCTTTTGGAGTCTTCCTCTTCTTTTCCTCTTTTTCTTGACCATTTTTTTCTCTTTTTTCCCATAGATTTTTCTTCAATGCAGGATGAGACCTCATTATTAGCACGACTTCTATCCTTTGGTGATATTTTAGTACTATCAGGCTTGATGTCATCCTCTAATTCCGTCAACCGAAAGCCCTTTTTTCTTAGGATGTCAGTAGCCTCCAGAAATTTCTGCTGATGTCATTTGAATTAAGATGCAATATAACTTGGTCCATTCTCTGTTCTCTTGGGAATTCCACAACTTTAATATTCTCAGTAGATATCATGCGTAGGGCTGATGTTTGTTTGCAAAGCGAGACTACATAGCTCCTATTGAGCAAAGGCCTTCTTGGTCCATTGGATGTCATCTCTAATTTCAAATAGCATTCTTTTGATGGGGCTTTCCTTGAAGGAGGGACGAGCGCTTTTATTCCTTTGTTGATCTTCTTTGTTTCTTTGCTTCTGTTTTTACCATCCTGTTTTAGTCGAGAACTTTCAAGTTGAAATCGTATCCTCCTTTCCTTGGTGGCTAGCTCCTGTCTTTTTTGTTCTAAGGTTTTGAAGTTAGCAGGATTGTCATCAGACTCATTGACTTCCTCCCTTTCCGTTGAGTCGGGCCGGCTCCTTGTCTCCTTTGTGATTTTAGGCAGGACATCTCGTTGGGGTTTCTTGCGATCAGAGGCATTTGGGCTCCTCTCCACAGCCTCCCAGTTGTCCATAGTTTTCCATTCTGATGGGCTGATGCTTTCCCACTCTTCGTTCTCCCTATTTTCTTCCATAATGTCAATCAGGTCACTTAGATCTTCTCGTTGGTCTGACTCATCCCCATTATCCTCCAAAAAGGAAGGAGGGTTTGTTCCCCCCCTCCCACGTCCTTTGCATTCTCGTCCTCCGAAATGTTCGTGTCTCCCATTACCAGTTCTCTCCTCGGCTTCCTTGCCTATTGGAGGTTTTCTCTTCTTGGGGGCGTTCTTAGATTCCTTAAGAATGCCCTGGAACCATTTATCTTCTGTTTTAAGCCTTCATTTTTTGTTTTTTTACTATTTTCATTTGTTTTTTTCTTCTGCTCATTTCCCTTTTCTGAGGACAGGTCCTTGGGTGTCCCACCACTAAAGATAGCGAAATTAGATTTTTCTAATTGAGTTTTTGAGTCACGATTTCCCACCCCCTTACAACCGGGAGAGATCAAAATAACCTCTTCTGTTATTAACTCAGTTTGCATGGGTTGGTTTGGTTTATTTTGACTCAATTTCATGGGGCCTTTCCCTCGACACGGATTTTCAACCATGCTTACCTCATCTTTTTTCTGTTTACATAAATTTCGCATCCACTTGCAATCTTACAGAACCGCCTCCATCAATAAGGACTTATCATTAGCATCTCTCCTTGCCAGATCGGTGAGGCAATTTTGCCATGTATGGGATTTTTCGGCTTCTTTGTCCATTCGTACATTCAAATTCCGGAGGGACAATTCCGTTTGTATATTTGCCTCTTTTATTTGTATGTTGGTAGTAGTCATCTCTTTCACGGTCATTTATCATCTCATACAATTTTAGGTATGGTGCCAGTGTAATATTCAATGAGGTCATGATCACTTGCTGGAGGTGTTCCATATCCTTTACTCTATCAATTTGGTAAGCGTCTTTAATTAGATGTATAATTTGATCTTTCATAAAGATCTCAGAACACTGATTTTGGTCATCCGACAAGGGCGTCTGAGTCATTTTCGTTATCATTTGGGGTTCTACAAATTGTCCTTGTGGTTTTAAGCTTGACGGTCTGTCTTTGAGGCATAGATTTCTCCTCTCAATTAAAGATCTTTGTGACAAGTTCATTGACCTGAAATCTCTCTGGGTTTTTGTTGCAAAGACCTCGGCCCCCACGGCCTCAATCTCCAGGGAGCTCCCTTTAGTTTGCTCCTTTTCCAGTTCAGCCATTTTCTCGCTTATTAGTGAGAAACTCCTTTTTTTTCTCTCTATTTTCCCCGTCAAGAGAGTGAGGTCTTGCATAATTTTGTTAGCTAACTTTAATTACTCAAGTTAGCTGATGGCAACATTGTATTTCCTTTGGTGCCTGTAGTTTTTGATGGAGTTTCACTTCCGAAATCCAAAAGGGTTTTCTTTTCTAGTCTGGCCTTTGGAGGGTACGTCCCCTTAGGGTAAGGCATCGCCGGCATATCTTTGTGTAGGGTCCTAGAAGAAGATTCTCGGTCAGTTAAGTCATTTGAGAGCAGGGCATTAGCCCCCAACTGGGTATTTTTTAGGGGGCTCTTTTCCTTGAGCCACTGACATCTGTTATCTTCCCTGTATGGCTGGAAGATATCGCTTGTCGTTGTGGTTTCCTCCATGGCTCTTAGATATTGACTTTTATTTTCTATTTCCTTGTTGGGATCCTGCAGGGCTTTCTCCCATAATTCCGAGTCATTTGTGTCCCACTGGTCCTCCTTTTCCCACACAGTCTCAATCAGTAGAGATCTGTTTGTGGTTTCCTTTAAGGTCAGGGTAGGGGAGTTCAATGCCACAGCCAGGCTAGAATTTTCATCCAACATGATTTTGCACATGTCTGCTCTAGGTGTAGTTCCATAGTTGACTAAGTCATTAGTCGGCATGTTTACGGAATCAGTTCCCCTTCTTGGGGGCATTAAAGATGGGATCGGACAACACAAGTCTCTGCCAGCATCAAAGTTGCTAGGTGGATCTAGTATTTCCGTCGTCTTTTCAAGGCTCTGTTTGACCAGGAGAACTGGGGCTTTCTCGAATAACACCTCTACCGTCTGGTTTTGTTCGACTATACTTTTTTCTTTATCTCCTGGGGGCGCAGTATTGATCGTTTTGCTGGAATCTCCTTCACCAGCAATTAGATCTAACTTCTTGACCTGATCGTTATCCTCCTCATGCAAGCTTGGTGTTTCAAGGGGTGGAGGGAATTGACTCACGGGCTCTTCGAGAGTGGAAACTGTACATGCCATAGGTTGAACAGGTGATTTTGGAGCTAACCGCACAGGGTCTTCATTAACCAAACTCGACATTTTTTCGCTACCCGTATCGGCCGCGTGGGCCCCCACAGACAAGCTTTTACGCTTCTTAGTACAGAAGGGAAAGCGAGATTGTTTCAGCATCGGCATTGTTTGTGCACGCTCCGGACTTCCATTCACTTCCGGGAGTGATGCAAATCTTTGCCTTACCTGCAGGCGAGTTTGCACAGCTGTTCCCGATGCATCCATATGTACAACCGCAGGTTTCATCCTGTAGTGCAGCTCCTCAGTACAATCTTTATTTCCTCAGTCCTCAGCTCAGCCTCTCATAGCTGCTGGCTATGCAGAATATTACTATCACAGCGAGCAGCCCAGCAGCCAAACAGCACAACAGCAGGATACTCTGTGGATTCGATGCCCTTATAATGTTGATGCTTTAGGTGGAACTTTACCCCTTTTGAGTTTAACTGAGAACTTTGCTGCTTATTTGACATTTCAACATGGAGCTCTAATTTGTCCATTGAAAAGGGACTGAGACCTGTGGAAGGAAGCCATTCCCTCAAGTACAGGGTTCACCTTCCATTTGGAACTGTGATCCACTGTCTAGAAGAAGGGAGTCCTTGTTCTGGACCAAAAAGATCCCTTTACCTTTTTTGTTTATTTACAAGTGTAAGGTGTAGAAGTAGGGTTTTGACACAGGATGGTGGACTATTGATTTACAGTGATATCCTGACTGAGGGCCTGATCACGAGTTGGTTGTTAGTCCTGAAATGCAGCGGTAACAGTGTTACTGCAGCATTTAATAGCTGGCCCTATCACGAGTCTGGCATGTTTATGTCCAGCTCAGACCTGGGGGTAAACACGCAGAGAAAATAATTTTCGGCGTAATTACCACTTGCGGTATTACCGGGCAGTAATTGTGCCAAAATCCCCGATGTGGATTTACAGTTACCACCCAACCCGTGATCCGGTGGTAACACCGGCAGACGAGTGGGCGTTAACGCTAATAAAGTTGGGCGGTATCCAAGCCGGGATACCGTCCAACTCGTGATCAGGCCCTGAATCCTTTCTGTTGTAGTTGAGCTAGGGGAACCCCTCTTGGAGGTAGAAAATAAGAGAAAACCTCTCTCATTCTGAGACAATGACAGGCTAATTCATAGAATCCAGCGCACAAGTAGCGCACGCGGCTGGCGCACAGCGTGCGCCTGCGATAGTCTGCGCCAGGCACGTGCGCTAAAACAGATTTCCGCGCACAGCGTATTCATGGATTTCAAGCTCCCAAACCAGCCGTGGCGCAGAGAATCGCAGCGAGCCTGCAGCAGCGCCAGTAACGCCCCCAAGAACGCCCTCGCGCAAGGAAAAGCCATCAAAATCGCTAAATCATCGCTAAGGGCTGCGCTAACCCTGGACCACTTCACAGGGCAGGCAAACAAGGAAAGCAAAGCGGGCAATCTTCAAATCATGAGTACGCGGGAAGTACTACACGCGACTAGGCAGGGAACGTGAATTACAGGGGTACGCGGGAATCACCACAGGCGAACAGCCAGGGTGCGTGTATTACAGGGGTACGCGTGAAGTAGAACACGCGATAGGCCAGGGAACGTGTATTACAGGGGTACGCGGGAATCACCACACGCGAACAGCCAGGGTACGTGTATTACAGGGGTACGCGTGAAGTAGAACACGCGATAGGCCAGGGAACGTGTATTACAGGGGTACGCGGGAATCATCACACGCGAACAGCCAGGGTGCGTGTATTACAGGGGTAGCGGGAAGTCCAACACGCGATTGGCCAGGGTACGTGTATTACAGGGGTACGCGTGAAGTAGAACACGCGATAGGCCAGGGAACGTGTATTACAGGGGTACGCGGGAATTATCACACGCGAACAGCCAGGGTGCGTGTATTACAGGGGTAGCGGGAAGTCCAACACGCGATTGGCCAGGGTACGTGTATTACAGGGGTACGCGTGAAGTAGAACACGCGATAGGCCAGGGAACGTGTATCACAGGGGTACGCGGGAATTATCACACGCGAACAGCCAGGGTGCGTGTATTACAGGGGTAGCGGGAAGTTCAACACGCGATTGGCCAGGGAACGTGTATTACAGGGGGACGCGTGAAGTAGAACACGCGATAGGCCAGGGAACGTGTATCACAGGGGTACGCGGGAATTATCACACGCGAATAGGCTGGGTGGGCCCTCACAGGTGTACCCTGTACACCCTCCACGGCCCCTGCAGGCAGCCCACAAAACAGTGGACTACCCTGCACACCTGATCATGTCCCCCTGCACCCCCATCCACCAGGGGCACCCTCCACCAGGCCCCCACCCATGTCTCCCACCACCCCCACCCCCCAGCAGTGCAGGGGCACCTGCCATCAGGCCCCCACCCATGTCTCCCACCACCCCCACCCCCCATCCACCAGGGGCACCCTCCACCAGGCCCCCACCCATGTCTCCCACCACCCCCACCCACCAGCACTGTGGGGCACGTGGCCAGCAGGCAGTCAGGCAGCAGCAGATGGCAGGTGGGAGCGTGCTCAGGGCTCTGGGGGACTTTAATTTGGCCTCCTGGCCAGGAGCGTGGTCTTTCGTGTTTGAACGCGTGGACAGCCTGATAGGGAGTGATTTTGCACGTGAAAACCCCACACTCAGCGAATCGCGCGAAAAGCCGTCACCAGCATATGTGCGTCAATAGTTACCTGCACGTGCAGTGTCAAAGCGTGTGATTGGTGAAAAAGGATCTACACGCAGGAGTGACAAAGCGTGTGATTGGTGAAAAGTGAGCTACACGCAGGAGTGTCAAAGCGTGTGATTGGTGAAAAAGGATCCACACGCAGGAGTGACAAAGCGTGTGATTGGTGAAAAGTGAGCTACACGCAGGAGTGTCAAAGCGTGTGATTGGTGAAAAAGGATCCACACGCAGAAGTGACAAAGCGTGTGATTGGTGAACATGGGCCAAGCACGTACACGCCGTAAGTGACGCTGTACGTGTGGGCCTGTATAAAAGGTAGTGTTGAACACCATTTCCTTGTACGTGCTTTTCGTGGAGAGCGAGTGGGTGAATTCTGTACTTCTTGTCGTTTCACACGCGATTTACTTCACGGCGTTTCCAGTTCGTACTCCCTGTTACCTCTGACAGCTTTTTCTCTTTTTCCTCTAGTACTGGTTTACCTGGGCCTGTTCCCTCAAACAGTGTCCCCTTCTACTGTTGTCCTGTCTCCTCAGACAGCGTACACATCTTCTTTTGGCGGGGGTGTTGCCAACCAAACGCGCTCATTTTTCACGCTCTTTTACCTGGCAGACGGTGCGTCACGCACGTATCTAACTTCTGTGCTTGCCCCGTGTGTAGCCTACCCCTTCAGAGGTCATTCTAGGCTGCGTGTGACACGCATACGTTCATTGTGTTACTGGATGCCACAGCGTAGTGCAGGGTTTTCCATCAGCACACGTGGTCTAGGAGGGGTATTGTGCACGTTCCTTAACTTTTTTGGGGTGCCTGTGCGTTGCGTGACCCGTCATCTTTCCCCAGGGGTGTCATATAGCCTTGCCACTGCACTAGGGTACGAATACCATCTGGTACCCAACCCCTTTGACACCCAATTGCCCAGGACAATTGTGCACACCGACTCCCATACGCACAATACCATCAGTGCCATGGTTGGGAGGCGTGCAAGCCGTAAGGGTGGCAAAGGTGGCCGAGCCACACGTGGTGGCCGTGGAGGATCCACTAGGGGACGTGGTTGTGACTTGCAGGGTGCCCCTGTCCCCCCCAGTCTGGAGGACCAGTCAGGGACACCCATGCCCCCCCCCCCCCAGTTGAGAGTCATGTGGCTGATACCAACCCTGATCAGCCCTTGTCGGACCAGGCTATTGTGGCACCAGACCTGTCCGAGGGTGATCCCATCGCTGACATCCAGGTCAGCAGGTCCACTGCACGTGCACCGGTGCACATTGGTGTCATCAGGGCACGCGCATCTATGCCAGATAGGTCATCTGCTGGCCCCCGTAGCCAGGGTGTGGCTCCATCCACCCCACCTCTCATACACCCTGCCAAGACTGTGTCGGTCCTAGTTCATGCACCTCAGATCAGGCCTGACCCCATCCCACTACCCCCAATGCCTGCACCTACTCCCATGCTGAGTGGGCAATCCCACACACCCAGTACTGAGTCCACCACGGCTCCTGCCCCTAGTGTCCACAGCGGCGTAGGACACTCTGGATCCCCACCCCCTTCCAAGCGCAAGAGGAAGAGTGCACGTCCGGCACAGGCTGATGCACCAGGCACGGCTGCACAGTCCGGTCCATCAAGGAAGCCAAGCTTCACAGACGCCGAACTGAATGCACTTGTTCAGTATGTGTCAGATCATGATAGGGAAATGGTCATCGTTGCAGGGTCCAAGACCACACATGCCAGACGCCAGGCACACTGGCAGACCATTGCTGACAGAATAAGTGCCCTTGGAGTAGTGAGGCGCACAGCTAGTGATTGCCAGAAGCGCTGGAATGACCTTAAGCGCAGGGCAAAGGATAAGCTGGCCTCAAGTCATGCCGCAACCTTGGTGACTGGAGGTGGGTCCCCAGCACAGGAAATAGAACTCACACCACACGAGTCCGTAGCTGGATCCTACGTCACCGAGGGACAACTCCAAGGTGTGGGAGACCTCCCTGATTACGAGGCATCATCCGGTGAGTGCACATGCATGTGTGTATTATCCATGTGCATGGTGTGTGTGTGAAGCATTCATGTTGGGTGCCTGTCAAGGGGGTGTGTGGCAGAGTTGATAGTGGCACCCATGTGCCCCATCCAGTATGTTCAGTGCAACACCATCTGCCCACAGCACTATCCCTACTGGCAACAGTGCACATATGGCCCGACACCATGGAAGTTGCCCTTGAATTGTCATTTTGTCACTACATTGTTGCTCATACTCCCCTGTCTATTCATCTGATGTCTTACATACCATTCCTATACTTTCCCCCAGCCATTCAAGTTTCATCTTCACATGCCTGACATGCAATGATACCACATGCTAATGCGTCCTCTGTATATAAATGCCAACCAACATGCTGTCATACTGTGGATGTTGCCTTGACATCCACCTCCTACCTGTGGGCTTTGGTACCGTCTGGTTTCGAGCCCCATTCCCTCACACTCCATGCTGCTCTTCATGGTCTATCTTCCATGACTTCTACAGTTCAGACCATCGTGCCCTACTCACGACACCTGCTTGCCAAAAGTCAAATGAGGGCACCCTGCCCTCCAATGCGACCCACCCTATTGCTGACCAGTGCATCTGAGCCTACTCAAAGCTAACTCTCACTGACATCTGCTCATACATGCCTTTGCCTGTCCCATAGACCCTTCACATGGTCCCTGTCCTCTCTCCTTGCTCCTCTTCCACCATCAATGGTGGGACCCGTTGGGGTGTACTCCTGGCCTCCTTCCAATCCTCAGAGGCCACTATTGATGTGCATGGTAATGGGAGCGTCCCAGTCCAAGGCCCTTAGGCCAACCTCAATCTCCTTGAGAAATGCTACCCACATCTCATCAACTTCCTTACCTCTCCTGCTGTCCCCCCTCCTCTCTCCTCATCAATCCTGCACTGCCTCCCTGCACCCTCCCATGAACCTTCTCCGCCTCCCACTCCAACTCCTACACATGCTGCACCCCTGATCTCTAGCACTCCCCGTAAGTCCTACAAGGCTGTCAACCTCCTCCACAATTACACTCCTTTCACTGCGGCTGCATCAGGCATTCCTCCGATATCTGTCACTTACATGAGGTTATGCACCTTGACATCCTTGGTCTCATGGAAACATGTCTGACGGCCAGCTCTGTCTGCATCCTTCACACACTCCTACCTGATGTTCAGGAGACCCTCTCCTTGGCCCGCCGCTACTGTGCAGGGGGGGTGTGCCCTTGGCTTCCCTGAGGGTATTCCTGCCACTGTCACTCCTACTTAGACCTACTCCACTCTGGAATGGCTTGTGTGACGTCTCTCTCCACCACACCTTGACATTCTCAAACAGTGCGTACTGTGTCTGGGAAAACTGGTCAAATGTACTACTTCCTTTCTGAGTGTCCTCACCTCTCCTCCTCACTCATGTCCCCAGACACAGAAATCCTCATCCTTGGTGCTGTACGCATCCACCTGCATGCTTGTTGACGCCCCCACGTGACCTTTCTGTGACCTCAGCAACTCCCTCTCACCCTCTAGACTCCCGTCTGTCCCTACTCATTCTGCAGGGCACACTCTTGATGCTCTGATCTCATCTGACTTTCCCCTCTCCGTCCATCTCTGCACTCCTCTCTCCTGGAGTGATCACATTCTCCTCTCCTCCCAGCTCACCCTCACCACCCCACAGGCAAAGCCACCCTCACCACTGTCACACACCTTCTTGGTATTCCGACCCATGAAGTGTGTGTCAGTCGAGGCTCATGCTGCCAAAATCTCCCCCCCATCCAGCTCCCCCTTAGGCTCACTCCCATCCTGACAGGGCCCACTCCATGCTCCACTCCATGTCAGGTACACTGGATGTCTTTGCCACGGTCATGACCACCTGTCTGAAGCCCCATGCCAATGCAGAGTCCTGGCATGACTCGGATCTTGTGAACCCAAACCACAGGTGCCGGGTGGCAGAGAGGGAATGTCCTGCATCATGGCCATCCTCTGGCAAACTGGCCTGCCACATGCTCCAAAGGCAATAGCGCCTCACCCTTTTCACCAAGATGAGATCCCCAATCCAAGGGCACATATCTGCGGCATGTGACAACTCTGCAGGACACATAGAAATCTGCAAGGACCTTGCCGAGCCAGATGCAGTGTGTACCTCCCCTGTCCCCTCCGAGCCCACAGCACTGCATGATTGACTCTGTACCCCTATAGGCCACCCCCCCAGCACTTGTCTGCGCCTAACACCATCTGCCCTTGACGTCAAGTCCTACTTACCTTGTACAGCACTTCCAGCCGCCACTTCCCCTTGCACTTCATTGTGCCACCCACCCCTGCACTTGCGTGACATGAATGACACCAGCACCAGTAGGATTGTTGACTGGCATCCCCTTCTGCCCCACCACCCCTCAGTGCTCCGCTGTACCTTCATACATTTCTGGACCGGTGCTTCACGAATGCAATATGAATCCTTTACAGGTGATGGGGAGGTGGAATCACATTGTTTACTGCATTTTGTTGATGTAGACAAGGCACTGTGCATCGTGGCCTATTTGGACTAGCAGATCCATGTACAACATGTATACTTATTGAAGTGACGATGCAATGTCAGGACCAGAGTGGTTGAAATCCAAAAAACTCCCCCTCCTCTCCCTCTTCACTTGGTGGCTATGTCACATGCCATGTGTGTGATGGCATGTGCCTTTGACATGGCAATCACCGGCCAATGTGTGATGGCAGTGCTAGGCAGCATGGTGAGCAGGCGTTGCTCTCCAATCTGTACATTGTATGCCCTGAGCCTCCCCTACAGACCCAGTGATGGTGAATGCATAGGAGGTCTCCCAGTCATGTGGGACATGTGTCGTAGAACTACTGCCTCTGTTGTTCATCAGCCCTTGTTGCATGCCATGGTGCTAATGCCTGTTTCCATTTTTCTCTTTCATGTCTTTGCAGGGGACGAAGCACTTGTTGATGCTGGGGATGTGGTGGTTGAGCCGTCCCAGGAGGGCAACCCGGGCCGACCTACCACAAGTGAGGGACGTGGTGTGTTTGTGGGTGAAAACCCACAAGTGCTGCAGGTCGTGCTGTCGAGGGGTGTCTCTGGGGGTTCCTCCCCCGAGCAGTATTCAGGTGTAGACTCGGAGGATGACACCTATGTGCAGTCGCAGGTGAGTGTTCTTGGGAGAGAATCTCCTCTGTCCGACCCACCTGCAGCCGGGCCATTGCCCTCAATGGGGATGTCAGTGTCGGCAGATCAGCCTCCGGTGGTTACGGATGCAGGGCCCCACCACCCAATCTCTGATCCTGTTCCTGGGGCTGCAGATCAGAGAGGGAATGCAGTCCTGCAGCCTGAGGCCTTGCCGGCACAGCAAGGTGCAGTCCGCCTTGCCCCAGGCAGGTGTGGTGCCCGTCAACGTGGTGGCCGTATGCCACCTGGCAATACCGTTTGGGAGCAATCCATCTACGGTATGGCCACCCAACAGGCAGCATCATCCGAGATGATTGCACAGGCCATGGATAGGGTGGCCACTTCCATTGTCCCCCCAGAAAGGCTGATGGAGCGACTGGAGCAGGCTACAGAGTCCATCTGCCAGGCACACAGGGAGGATATGTTGGCGTCCAACATGGACAGGCGGGCGGCACTGGCGACTCTGCGGGAATCACTTTCCATGGAGTCCCAGCGCCACAGGGAAGGCCTGAGGGAAGAACTCCGTCACCTCAGGTCGACCCTGTTAGAGCTTGAGGCTTCATCCCATAGAAGGACAGAGGAGCAGCTGGAGCGTCTGACACGGACGCTCTCGGCCGAGATGCAGGCAACTCGTGCGGAGGTCAGGTCATCCCGGGAGTTACTGCATGGGGACCTCCGCATGATTATAACCCAGAACCAGAACTACCAGACCCGCCTGCTTGCAGCCATGGAGGAGCAAACTCGTGCTTTGCGTGGGCTGCCTCCCATTGTCACACCATCTTCTGAGGCAGCTCCCCCACCTCCAGAGTCAGCTGCAGGGTCTGGCCAGAGCCATAGCGACTCATCTCCCACAACAGAGTAGCCGTGTGGGCCACGAGCCTATGGGGTGTTTTCGTTTCCCATGATCCACACAGGTGGATTGTGGCGTGCATCCTGTCCTCGGACCTCATAGGTGGCCCCCCCCCCCCGCCCGCCCTTTCATGGCCATTTTTTCTCTATTTTATTTTTATTTTGCAAGAGTGTTGCCTTGTGTGGGTACCTGGGCATACACTGTATTGTGGCTGGGCACATGCAGGCTTGTCCTGAGTTTGGTTTCGATGCTTGGGTAGCAGACATCCACACCCCTCCTGCTTCCGTTTCCATGGGCTTGCAAAGGGTGTGCCCAAGTGACATCAAATTACACGGTGACATTGGACTCCCATGAGCTGTTGGCCAGTCCATAGTCAATACTGTGTAGACATTCATAGTGTTCATTGTTGTTGCACCTAACTATGCATGATGGTTTGATATGTGCCTCTACTTACATATGTTGCTCATGTTTTGCAGGTATTTCACACAGATCTTCACAAGGGCATACTCTCTGGAGTCAGACTACATGTCGGTAGATGTGCACTGACACTTTTGCATGGCGCCATCACTGTACATCTGGACGGTGAGGACATACCAGCAGAATCAGGTAATGAGACTACCATTGATTACATGCATTGTGTCTTGTTTGGGTGGGCTTCAGGGTGGGTTGGTGTGTAATTTGATTGAAATTACTCTTACACAGGTGTGTAGTAGTGGCTCCAGGTCCGTTAGCTGCTCAAGTGCGGCTATGTTCCATTTGGGGCACTGCTATTTGTGACACTGGTGTCATGTTGTGATGGCCAGTTTGTTTGCTGTCACATACCATGACATGGTGTCCTCAGTGGCGGGACTGTGAAGGGAATGGGTGACATGGCAATGTTGTCATGTAGTGAATCGCCTGTGGCAATGCATATTAGATTGATGGAGTTGTGTCTTTGCGTTGTGATGCATTGCTGGTGTATGTGTAGCTAGGGGTGCACACATATTGACACTTCCATGTTAACAATCTCAGGCTGATGTGTATCTGACAGTTTATTGTCAAGTAAATTTCAGACATTGTCAGGTAGTGTCATCATTGATTGTCAGATGGTATGTGCCAGAGCAGTGTGCACTAGCCAGCACTGTGATTCCTAGGTGAAGAAGTTGGCCACCAGTTGCGTACGGGCTGCCTCCCCCCGTGCCCTTTCCCCTCCCATACGCAGCGGGCGTGCATGTGGTTGTGGATGTGGGGGCACCACCATGTCCACGGGCAGGCCCCGGCGTGTTGCAACGTTGTGCAGGACACATGCTGCCACTATGATCCTGCACACTATTCGGGGAGCATATAACAGCTGCCCGCCAGAACGGTCAAGGGAGCGAAAGCGTGACTTGAGCACTCCGAATGTGCGCTCCACTATGCCCCGTGTTGCAATGTGGGCTGTGTTGTACCTTACCTGGGGTGGCGTGGTGGGGTTCCGGATTGGGGTCATCATGTGGGGGCTGATAGGGTAGGCACTGTCCCCTGTGGAGGTGGTGATGGGTATCATTAGTGGTGTTGTGTCATGACCCAGTATCTGACATGCATGCATGTGCAGTGGCATTCATGCTCACCAAGCAGCCATGTATCTCCATGCTGTCCAGCCTCTAGGTCCCGGCATAGGGTAGACATTCTGTAGATGAAGCTGTCGTGGGTGGACCCTGGATAGTTGGCATATACTGATGTGATTATTCCCTTGGCATTGCATACAACTTGCACGTTGATGGAATGCCAGTGCTTGCGGTTTCTATAGATGTGCTCTGTTGCCCTGGGTGGACGTAGAGCCACATGTGTGCAGTCAATTGCACCAAGCACTTTGGGGAATTGAGCCACACCATAGAATTCCTGGATGCACGTCCGCCTTTCTGCATGAGTCCTGGGGAGATATATGTGCCTGCTGACTGATGGCCGTGCAGTGATGATGTTCAAGACCTGGTGTAGGCAGCGTGACTGCGTGGCCTGTGACACACCACCCACTATGGCACTTGTCCGCTGAAAGGATCCAGTGGCCAAGAAGTGCAGTACATTCAGGACCTTCTGCAGGGGGCTGAGTGCTTGGGAGCACAGGGTGGGTGATGTGAGGTCATCCTCCCACTCACTGACCAGGTCCAGTATGATGTGTGCTGGAAACCTGTACCTCCCATACACCTGGTCATCAGGCATCCCGAATAGGCTGGTTCTGGGTGTGAATATTCTGGCCCTGACTCTCCTCCTCCTCCTCCTTTGGTAGCCCACTGCCACTGCTGCTAGGAACGGTATGTTCATCCTGGCATCTGGCTTGTTTATTGAAAAGTGCGCAAATTAATGCCTTGCGCGTGTTGTAGGCGAGCGTGTGAGCCTCGCACCCCTGGAATCGAGTTCCCACTCCAATCGCGTGTGGAAATTCCCACGCAGCAGGCATACAGGTGCGCTGACGTACTTGCTTGTGTAAGTGGCCGCGCACCCCTGAAATACACGTACTTATGCCAATGGCGTGTACTCGCACTTTTGCCCAATTACACGCGATGTAATACACGTACATAGGCCAATGGCGTGTACGCGCACTTTTGGCCAATTACACGCGATGAAATACACGTACATAGGCCAATGGCGTGTACGCGCACTTTTGGCCAATTACACGCGAT
Organism: Ambystoma mexicanum; assembly: GCF_040938575.1. NCBI lineage: Eukaryota > Metazoa > Chordata > Amphibia > Caudata > Ambystomatidae > Ambystoma > Ambystoma mexicanum. The sequence continues at coordinate 824,669,342 of NC_090930.1, read as the reverse complement.
GACACTCTGACGTGCAGTATTTCCGCGTGTGCTCCGTCTTCACGTGCTGAGTGGGGAACGCCCGTGCGGATCACGTCAGACGCGCTTACGCGATGAGGGACTCTGGTCCAATAGAATCGCGTATGCGTGCTGACGCACTTACGCGCTAAGGGCCTTTCCTCGGATTTCACGCTGACGTGCAGGAATTTCACGTGCCAAATCACTCCGTATCAAGCTGGCCACACGAAAACACACGGAACACCACGCTCCTGCCCCGAAGGCCGAGTTACTGCCCCCCCAGTGCCCTGAGCAGCCTCCCACGTGCTATCTGCTGCTGCCTTCCTGCCTGCTGCCACCGTGCCCTGCCATTTGGTGCCTGCACATCAGCCATCTGCAGGGGTCCAGTTGCTGTGTCCACCCCTGCTGGAACTGAAGACTCCCAACTGGGATTACATCGCTCCACAGCCCAGCCCCAGGACCCAGTTGCCCACCCACACCTGCCTCTGGGGTTGCCATGTCGGGCACTTCTACATCTGGCACCAGTGGCAACCCCAGGCCAGAGGGGCAGAGGGGCACCAGCTTCACTGCCACCGAAGTTGGTGTCCTGGTGGAGCATGTCCTGGGGCAGTATGATGCCCTCTTTGGATCGTCCCGCGCCAGCAAGGAAGGACGGGAGAGGATCTGGGCCGACTGTGTGGTTGCCATCAACGCGGAGGGGGTGGCAACCCGCAACGTCTTGAAGATCAAGAAGCGCTGGGAGGACTTGAGGTCCAGGACCCTTGTGAAGGCCCGGCGCCTCGTGGAGGGGGGCCGGGGCCACATGAGTTCCATCCAGAAGAGGGTCCTGGAACGCGTACGCCCAGCGCTCCACGCCCAGATCCTTGAGAGGGAGACCCGTCTGGAGTTGAGCGGTAAGTGTCCAAGCATCACTGTGTGAGACAGTGCATGTTGCGGTGTGCTGGTTCTATGATACTTGCCTGTATGTGTGCCATGGGCCATGTATGCATGTATGTGTGCTGGGACATCATGGTAATGCATGTGCGACCAGTGATGTGTGACCCACATGGTTGTTGCATGTGTTGAAATGCGGCATGGGGAGCACTATGCAGATTTGGGACATGAGAGCATGCCAGTCTCTGTACCTGGACATGGATGGGGGTGAAGGATGGGTGCTGATGCCAGGTACATATATGGTAGCCATGTCTGTGTGCCTGACCTGCATGTCTGTGACTTGTGCATGCCATGGATGCATGACACATGTGTGTGACAATGCACAGATTCAGTGACGCACCCAACTTCCCCTTGTTTTGCCTGTGTTCGGTGTGATTGGGGCCAGATGGATGTGACTGAGGTGAAGTGTGTGCATGTGATATGCATGAGCCATGATGCATGTGAGTTACATATCATTGAATGTTTCAAGAGTCAATTGGACATGCATGGAAATGTGCATGGCATGCACCATGCCTGTTACTGTGTGTGTTTTGCCTGGACTGACCCATGTGTTGTGGAGGGACATGATGGAAGTGTACTTTGACAGGGGTGCTCATCTGCTATTGCTTCCTGTCTAGGGGACCATTGTACAGTAGCCTGATGCTTGTGTCCTTTGTCTCCCTCTACGCAGCGGCTAGTGAAGAAGAGGGCGGAGACGGCGCTGTGGAGCAAGGCGGCGGGGATGCCCCCACGGCTGCAGCGGAAGGGGTGGGTGAGCCCCCACAGGGGCCTGCTACGGCGGGAGACGGTGAGGAGCCATCCAGGTTGGTGGTTTGCACAGAGGAGGAGGAGGCCGACACTGGTGCACACATGGGGCCTGGTGGGAGCATCCCTGCTGGTGCAAGTGGTGCAGTCCAGGGCCAGGGGCAGGAGGCAGCACAGGTCACCGTGGAGGTGCCTGTGCATGTCGCTGTCCCTGACCCTGTGAGTGCACCACCATGCACCAGCAGGGATGCCCAGTCCCAGGCCCGTCCGCAGGTAGAGGGGATGTCCATGTCAACTGACTCCCCTCCACCTGCGGCCGTGGGAACCCCTGGCCGCGTGGAGCAGGTCCTGATTGGGGTCGCGATGCGCACGGCTGTGATTCGTGATGCCGTGCGTGCTTCCCGGGAGGAGCACGCACGTCATCACGAAGGCACCGTGCCGACGTGGCCCAATTGGGATCGGCCATGTTCGGGGGGTTCCTGCATGTGTTGGCCAATCTGACGGCCCTCTCCTCCTCTGTGCAGGCTATCCACCGGTCGTTCTCCTTGCCGTCTTCCGGCCCAGATGCCACCATGGCCCCCTGTGGACCTGCCCCGACCAATGCAGCCAGCTCGGTGGGGATCCCATCCCTGCCGCAGTTGGGAGTCGGAGGTCCAGCAGGGGTGGACGACACAGCAAGTGGACCCCAGCAGATGGAAGATGTGCCGGCATCATCGGGCAGGGCACGTGCACGACGGCGTCGGTGGTTACCATCAGCCTGGATGCCGTCGTGCTGGCAGAGGCAGTGGCGTCGGAGGCAGCAGCGGGCTCGACGTGGGAGGCATCATGGCTCAGGGCCATCAAGATCAGAGGGGCAGGCATCGGCCGGAGGGCAGGGCAACCCTGGCATGGCGGTGTGTTCCGTGTGGGAGGAGTTTGGCCAGCGGATAGGTGCGGAGCGGCAGCGGGCGGAAGAGGAGCGGCTCGCCATGGCCAGGGCGGAGATCTCCATGCATCAGGCATTGAGGCGGGCTGAGTGCCTCGAGGAGGCTCGCAGGGAATTTGGTGAGCACATGGGGTTGTCCCTGCGAGACCTCGGGGCCAGGACTGAGTCCCGCCTCCAGGACATTGACATGGAGTTCGAGGATGCCCTGGCCAGCATCACCAAGTGAGCCGCAGGACTAGCCCGCTGCCTTTGTATATAGTTTTTAAGTTAGTTAGTGCTAGGTTTCCTTTATTTCTTTTTATTATTTTGGACCGCTTGGACAATGGCCACTTTTTTGTACATATTTTTTAACTTAGTTAGTATTAGGTTTCATTAGTGGTGTTGGGCTCATGGACCCTTGAACATTCCTGTATATATTGTTATTTTTTGGGAGATACATTTTTTTAATTTCATATTGTTTACACCATGTCGTAATGGTTTTTCTTTGATTTCATGCTACATGTGTTTGCTTTGGACAAAATCTATTGATTTTTCTATCCTTTGTTTTTTGGTTTCTCATTTTTGTTCCCGGACATGGACCTTTTATTTGCTTTGCCAGATAGTTGTATTAGTTTACTTATTTTTTTATTTAATACATTTTTATATTATCTTACACTTGTGTCATTTTTTCTTTGGTTTCTTACATGTCATGATATGGGTTTTGACATTCACTTGCACCCATTGTGTATGTGTGTGTGGCGGACATGTGTTCTTTTGCATACTTGCCTTTGGGGTTGTGTCATGTGATTGCATTCACTATGTGGGTGCATGCAATCCTTGCCTGGGTGTTTGTGCTGGGTATGCTGGCCATTACTGCCATTATTGTGTATCGTCAGGACCAGGGGCCAGGGGGACATGGGTGGGGGCCTGGTGGAGGGTGTCCCTGGTGGATGGGGGTTGGGGGTGGTGGGAGACATGGGTTGGACATGGGTGGGGGCCTGCTGGCAGGTTCCCCACAGTGCTGGGGGTGGGGGTGGTGGGAGACATGGGTGGGGGCCTGGTGGAGGGTGTCCCTGGTGGATGGGGGGTTGGGGGTGGTGGGAGACATGGGTTGGACATGGGTGCGGGCCTGCTGGCATGTTCCCCACAGTGCTGGGGGTGGGGGTGGTGGGAGACATGGGTGGGGGCCTGGTGGAGGGTGCCCCTGGTGGATGGGGGGTTGGGGGTGGTGGGAGACATGGGTTGGACATGGGTGGGGGCCTGCTGGCAGGTTCCCCACAGTGCTGGGGGTGGGGGTGGTGGGAGACATGGGTGGGGGCCTGGTGGAGGGTGTCCCTGGTGGATGGGGGGTTGGGGGTGGTGGGAGACATGGGTGTGGGCCTGGTGGAGGGTGTCCCTGGTGGATGGGGGTTGGGGGTGGTGGGAGACATGGGTTGGACATGGGTGGGGGCCTGCTGGCAGGTTCCCCACAGTGCTGGGGGTGGGGGTGGTGGGAGACATGGGTGGGGGCCTGGTGGAGGGTGCCCCTGGTGGATGGGGGGTTGGGGGTGGTGGGAGACATGGGTGGGGGCCTGGTGGAGGGTGTCCCTGGTGGATGGGGGTTGGGGGTGGTGGGAGACATGGGTTGGACATGGGTGGGGGCCTGCTGACAGGTTCCCCACAGTGGTGGGGGTGGTGGGAGACATGGGTGGGGGCCTGGTGGAGGGTGTCCCTGGGGGGTGGGGGTGGTGGGAGACATGAGCAGGTGTGCAGGGTAGTTCCCTGTTGTGTGTGCTGCCTGCAGGGGCCGTGGAGGGTGTACAGGTAATGCCTGGGAGCACACAGCCAATTCGCGTGTGGAACTTCCCGCGCACTCCTGCAATCCACGTACCCGGCCATATCGCGTGTGGTACTTCCCGCGCACCCCTGGAATCCACGTAGCCGGCCATATCGCGTGTGGAACTTCCCGCGCACCCCTGGAATCCACGTACCCTGCCATATCGCGTGTGCAACTTCCCGCGCACCCCTGGAATCCACGTAGCCGGCCATATCGCGTGTGGAACTTCCCGCGCACCCCTGAAATCCACGTAGCCCGCCATTTCGCGTGTGGAACTTCCCGCGCACCCCTGAAATCCACGTACCCTGCCATATCGCGTGTGCAACTTCCCGCGCACCCCTGGAATCCACGTAGCCGGCCATATCGCGTGTGGAACTTCCCGCGCACCCCTGAAATCCACGTAGCCGGCCATATCGCGTGTGGAACTTCCCGCGCACCCTTGGAATCCACGTACCCTGCCATATCGCGTGTGCAACTTCCCGCGCACCCCTGGAATCCACGTAGCCGGCCATATCGCGTGTGGAACTTCCCGCGCACCCCTGAAATCCACGTACCCGGCCATATCGCGTGTGCAACTTACCGCGCACCCGGGTATGCACGCACACGTTTATTTTTTCTCTCTGCGCGTGTCTGTGTTTGTGGGTACCCCTTTGTACGTCATTTGTCCTGGAGGGCCACAGTATTGGACATTGATCATGTCTGTATATAGGTGCTATTTGTTGGCGCACCTTTTAGCGCACATTTCTTGCAGGCGCAGAGACGCTACCGCCTGCTTTCTTGTGGCGGTCGTGTTTGTGCCTGTTTGTGCCTGTGCGCTGCTTTGAGCGTGCGCTTTTTTGCCCTATTCTATTCCATGAATACGTGTTGTATGCGAGCGTGTGGGCGTTCCGCGCACTTGCCTCCTAAACTTTCCCCGTGCCGCCCACATTCTTCCCCATTCCGAGTGTTGTGCCCCATTTTATTCCCCATTCCGAGTGTCCCGCCCTGTGTCCCGCCTACTTTAGAGCTGTGCGCTGCGCTCGGAGTGATGGCGCAGTGGCCGTGGCGCACGACGTTGGTTGACCTGTGCGCCGGCCTGCGCCGCGCGTTTTTTCCGCGCACGTCCTCTGCTTTTCTTGCGCAGGGACTTCCATGAATCGACGTGCGCTGGTTTCCCTGCGCTTTGCGCTGATTTTAGGCGCAGCGCACGTATTGGCCCCTCTGCGCCGGGATTTTCGGCGCACATTTATTCCATGAATCGGCCTGTAAATGTTTATGTCAACATCCATGCCACTGATGCGTCAGTCTCCTCCTTCTGCACCATTACAAAGCCTAGTGAATGCCTTTGTCCTTTCCCAAACACTACACAAATGCAGCGTTGTTACCCTGATGCTCAGGATGGTATTCCAAGTTTCCTTGAAAGGACACACACAGTGTGGAACAGTTGCCTCCCATAGGACCAAGCCAAAGACAATTGCTGGGCGTGCCTAAAATTCAAACAGAAAAAACTTCGGCAGTGGTGCCAGAAGCGCTGCACAGTAAATACCATGTAGATGGAATCGGCAGTGGCAAAGTCTGGCATTCACATGTCAGAACTTTTGCGGTTTCATAAACAGAGGCCGAAACCCCCAACCCACCACCTCCCACCCCCAACAGCCTAATAAGGAGGCACCTACCAACAAAGCACTGCAGCTGATCCCCCAGCTCCGACACCTGGACCACAAGGCAAGTTAGGGAGAAGTGCCCTGGTGATCGTGAGGTGGCAAAGTTTCATAGACGCAAATAAATAAATCAAGACAAAAGTCGAGAGAAGAGCCTTGAGGGGTCGAGCTAGACCCATAGACACAAAGACAACTTTACATGCATTGAGTGCAACAGCCACCACCGCCGGGACATACAAATACGGGTCGCAGAGGCCCAAATAACACTAAGAAGGGTAATGAAAGTCCTAGGTATTATGGCTTTCTGCATCTACATAGTCCCTAATGCACGCCTAAGGATGTGTTGCGTCCACCAGTCTCTCATGAGGCAGTAAGTCCTCTGCCTTGGAAGCCAAAAGAAAAACTCTTAAAAGGCAGACCACTCACAACAGCCCAAGCAACAATCACAATAGACACCTTGCTTTAAGGTTGGGGGTGGGGGGTGTTGCCAAGTGCTTACTACACAGGGGACATGGTACTTGGAGAAGCAATTCAGCACATAAATGTAATAGGAAAGCCATCACTGTTGCTTGCAATTCTATCTTTCTACTTAAAACAGCAGTGTATTCAGCAATACAGACACTACCAAAGCTATGATGTTCATAGACTGGGTGGAATACACTCCATAACACTTTCACTCCTAGATCAAGACATATGGAGGTGGTCTATCAGAAGGGTAATGTACTTCCAAACAGATGTCCCTAGCGATTGCAATCACCTAGCGGACAGCCAAAGCAGAGTGCTCCAACAAAATTGTGAGTGGGAAATCAACACAGATGCACTCAAATGGATTTTCAGGGTATGGCGACAGACAACAGTCGATCTGTTTGCAACAGCCCAGAACACGAAATGCCACGCTTTTCTTTCAGGTACCCACAGAAATGGAATAGCAAAGGCTTCATGGATGAGTTGGTGTTAGGCAGAATTGCATGCAGTACCCTCTGGGACCACCACATACAATTAGGACTACAGGTGTAAGCAAAACCAACCTTTGGTATACGTCTGTACTACACAGTTTTGTGGTAGCGAGCTGAGCAGCCAGGCTTATCTCAAGAGGGAATGTGAGCAGTACAAGAGGTTACACAGAGGTCTTAAAATCACAGTGCTTCAAGTAGACACTTACTCTCAAGGTTTCTTGGTAAAACACTTATTAATTTATTAAACAATAATTTAGAAAACATTCACTAGAAGGAGGCAACTTAATATTATACACAAACACACTTCAATAGCAAACCAATAAGTTTCTGAACAAATTAGGCTCCCCCTGAAATAGGAGCAAAATGGTATTTCAGTTACTTTCAATGGGAGTAAAAAGGCGGCACAAGGTAGCAGAATAGATCACAAATACTTTCTTAGGCAGTGCAAATAGTTATAGTTCACTAGAGGACTCGATTCAGTTCAATAGGCCTAGGCCAAAGTCAATGGACTAGTGTCTTGGATAGGAAAGAGCAGTTCTTGAAGTAAACGGTAAAGTCTTTGCCAAAGTTCTCAGAAGTAGTTTGTACGAAAAAGAACCATATGTTGGGTCACAAGCTGATTAGGCCTGCAAGTTGGGAAAGTTCCACAAACTTTCACCGCGAGAGAAGCGTTCTCTCAATCAGGTTGGCACAGTACCTTATTATGAAGCAAAAGATGCAGCTGAAGACGTTGGTTACTGGCAGTTCCTGCAGATCTCACTGTTCCTCAGCCTCAGTCGTGGGGACAAAATGTAGGATGTCGGGGGACTCCTGCACTACACGGGATTGTCGGAAAACGCTGACAAAATTGAGTCAATTCAGTTCGAGTAGCTGTTCATCAAGCACACAAGCTGGTGTCCTCCCTCCTGGTTAATGCTAACCAGCACCGAGAATGGTATCCAGGTGGCTTGCGAGTTGATTGGTCCCACCAACTCAAACGAAGAAGTCGTCCTTGAAGGGGCTTCTCTGTCGAGGTGAACTTGGCAATTCGGACCTGCAGCAGGGCTTCACCGGGCAAACCAACGGTCCAGGAGTTGCAGCAGCCGTCCTCTTCCAGCTCGTCTTCGGTTCTTTCATTCCAGTGGTCGACTCTCCCTTACAAGCCAAGGGACTCACCTTTTTTTCACTTCTCTCCCATTCATTCCAGCCTAGCTGTCACTCACCCAGCAGGGTGGCTGTCCTTGCCGGACAGTCAGCCAGCCAATCACGCCAGAGTGCATTTGGGTCTCCTAGGAGTTTCGGGCACCTGCCTCACTTCCTGCCCACCCCAGACACTCAGACGCCAGAGGCGTTCTTCAGTCCTGAAACCCGCCAAAGGCATAGAAACAAAGGGACCAAACCTGGTTTGGCGCGCAGAGACAAACACTAGAAGGACCTTTTCAAAAAGAAATGGCGAAAAAAGACGACCAGGACCTGTTTAAACAAAGGGGCTTAAGGTGCCATCTTGAAAAACATGGCTCCCGTGGTTTTTAGCTACCAATGTTCACGGTCGGGAAAAATCATGGCCGTTCGTTGTAAAACCACTGCCACCAGCCATTTCGATAGGAAAGGGTAGCTTTTGACTGCTACATGAGTATTTTAGACACAGGGGATACTAGGTAACCTCTCCAGCACTCTATAGGAAGATGGAGTGTGCTGGGTCTAGGAATTTAAAAAGACTAGTAAAGTCAATTTAACCTTACATTCTCTGGGAAACAGTAGTTTATCCCAGAGAAGGTATTTAAACCTTTGGGAAGTCTAATATGATATCCCTGTGTCACTGCACTGAGGGTGCTGTGTAGCACACATGAAAAGATGCCTATGGAGTTATCGTAAAACTCAACATTCAAAGAGCACAAGAGTAAAACATACATCTAAATACATGAGTGGGGAAAAAAGGCTCACACTCTTTCCAGGTAAAAAAAAAGCAAGTACTCACAATCCAGCAAAGGTGCAGGGGTCTCTAAGGTGAAGGGAATTAGCACATTTTTGAGAATTCTCCCCAACAGTTGGTCAGCAATATTTGCTAGCACTTTGCCCCAACGCCACTACTCGGCAAAGTAGTTAACAAGCTACTACATTACAGGCTAACAATGATACCGATTGCACGAATGTGGGCAAAGCAAACCTGATTCCACCACATCTTAAGGATGATGGTGGGTGGAACATCCATCAGAAAGACCATTAAAGAGTTCCATAATCTGTTCTTCAGTAGGCTTGTCTTCTCCTGCTGCAGGCCTTTTATTTTACACCTATCACAGCTTTCTGCTCATGGGTTCTCCTTTGCTAACTCTTATTAGCACCTCGAGTGGGGGGGGAACCAATCGGGTTGCTCGGATCGCAGGCTGAACCCCACAACCTCAGCCTGTGTGCCGAACAGCCTGATGACTGCTTCGCCTGCCCACCATCTCCCCCCACAGTCCCCTCGCTTACCCTATACATTTCTGATCCCTTCCTTCCCCCTACCTCACTTACCTGATTCCTTTGGCGGCAGCACCGTGTTGCTGGTGCTCTTTTCCCTTGCTGGTTGCCATGGAAATGGAACAATAGCTCCATATGGAACCGTGTCTTCCAGCTCCATAGTGGCCATCTGGGACAAATATTTAGTTGGACTGCATCCCGTCCATTCAAACAAAATACATTTCTGCTAGCACTCCGGGTTTCCACATTGAAAACCCATGGTACTAATAGCAATAAGCAACCATTCTGTGGCCAGCGTTAAGGACGAAACAAAAGACCTCAGGCCGTTACCACCCATTGAATCCCCCAGAACGGGTGCTTATTGCTATATTTTGCTCCTTATGATTTGATGTAGTTTATATGTGGCATCACAACTTATAGCTACGTACCTAGGTATTAGATTGAAAGTTATTGCATGGGATATGTTCTGTCTGCTATTAAGCATTCTCCTAAGCTGCTGCTACCTAAGAGGACATTCAGGAGGATAAGGTATTATGTGACAGGAACGCCCGTTGGGGTCCTTTTTTTTCTAATTTGAAAAACACATGTAAAACTCAAGGCCAGCAAGTATATGGTGGCCTACGCAAAGCATATGATTGTAAGCAGATACAAGCCATAGAAAAACTATTACTGGGTAAGTAATTGTCATATAGTTATAACATGTTAGATGCGTCTTCCACATATGTCATCTGTATGATATATGCTTATTATCAGTGGCAGCTGATTAATTTTTAAATTGGTCCGGGCATAAATGTATGCGCCTAATATGCAGGAACGACTGAGCGCACTTTGCAATTGGTTTGGTATGGTACCAAATGAAAAAAAAACAATAGATATAAGTCCCCAACAAGTGTGCACAGAACTATTTTCCAATGCATTTTGACGATGCCTTGTCCCATTATATAAGCCAATATATAAAACATTTTTATGCTGGCTGTGCCCTTAGATGTCCATGCAGGTGGCACCAATATTGGCCAGTATTACCACATAGGGACTCCCAGCGAGTAAAAAATGCCATTCCACATAAAGTATATCCAGAATGGCTCTACCAACACTTTTTTGTTTGCTTTTACCCTTGATACAAAGGACAAAAATACCATGATACACAAAGAATATATGGCCATTCTAGAGCCACCAATGTAAACCAGCTTAGCCACATGATGACACTCATCATGTTTGCTTTACACTTGATGCCAAGTAAAAATTGTCATGCAACATTAAGAAAGTAAATGCAGATCGGCACTACTAGCAAAGTCCAGTGTAGCCATGCACCAACACTTATCATGCTGGCTTTAGCCTTGGTGCCATTTAAAAAAAATGCCTTTCCACATTAATAGTGTATGCAGACGACACAAGTAGCCAAGACATCTACAGCTTTCCTTCTGCAAAGGCAACCAGTCCTGCAGACCTTTGTCCTGACCTCTTCTGGGGGGCCAACATCATGGTAGTTTGCTGCACTCCTACCACCCATCACTGTGAGTATCATCTTCTGTGAGCCTGCTGACATCTCCTCCCTCACTAGATCCTTCTGTGCCAGGGGAATTGCATGCAGTCCTTGGATCAGGACTCAGATCTGCAACTTGCAGAATACCAGACATCTCGAGTCTCCTCTACATCAACAAACATGAACCATTTCTTCAACTCCTATGAGCCTCTTCCAGACTCATGCGGTTTTGGGCCTAAAACCCATCACTGGTTCTGTCTCCTGTATCTGTGGGCACCATGTGAGGACGTTCTTCCTACCTATCCAACACCATGATTGTCTGCCACTGCCCTTGTGGCAAATAGAATTTGTCAGGAGCTGCTGGGCCCACAGACCCTGGTGAGTATCCAGTTTGGAACAGCTCAGTATCCCTGCCACACATGACCACTGGGGGAAAGGGGATACGATAAAATAATAAATTAGATAATATTGCTTGTCGAAGATCTGCAAAAGGAAAAAAGGTTCAGTTTCCCAATATCCTCTTATGCTTCCTCTCTACCGCTCAGCGGGGCTTCAGTTCAACTCTCAATGTTATACTTGAAAACATCTTAATTGCCTGGAGGCTGTCGAGTTGTGGGCTTTTGATAAAACTTGTTTTGAGTGTATAGAACCAAAATGCAACATGTTTGCTCTGAATTGAGTCTTTCTTTGATTTTGTCTTTGTTTCTCTGCAAAATAAAAGTCTTCTTCCAAAAGTATTCAAAATAAGGAGGGTTCTGGGAGTCTCTCTACCGGCAAAAACATGGCCCATTAACCTGTTCTTGGGTGGATGGCCCCCGGGACAACCTCAACCAAGTCTTTAGCTTACTGTCCCATTAACAAAGGAGAAATATCCCTGCATATCAATCTTTGTCCTGCCCAGGGGCAGTCCAGCCCCGAAATGCTATGCAATACTCCTCTGAACAAGAGTACCAACAGCAACTCCAGACACGTGTTTCGGCCTAGTCAGGCCTCATCAGTGAGGTGGAGCTGTGCCTCTCTAAGAACAGTGATCAAGGGGTCCACGTCTGGATTCCCCTGATAGCTTAGGCTGAGACCCAATGTTACTTAATATTCAAAACAAGGAGGGTTCTGGGAGTCTCTATTTCCTCTGAAAGTATATGCTCAACTCTTGCTCTGTGTGTGGCTTGAAGTCTTAACTTTCTTTCCATGTGTTGCCTTTAGTTTGCCATAATCCGGTTCCCTTCTATGGGGGCTTTCCTTTGGCAATTGTTTAGTTGGTGCATACTCGCCGCGGTAAAGAGATACTACTCTAAGGCAATGAGCAGCAGCTACATCCACAGCTCGGCTAAACAAATTTGGCCTCTTCTGTAAAAAACACTGATCTCGCACACAGAGTATGCACAGACAGTAGGACATGCTGCACTCTTCCTTTGGAATCATAGAATGCAGTCTTGTGGGCCATTCCTGTTGAGTGCCGGCTTTCTCATCTCATGTGCTGAGGGCTCTCCAGGGTGGATGAGCTTTTCTGGGCAGTTCTGGAATCTGAGCGGGACAGTCCAATACACTAACACTAACACTAACTTTCCCTTCCTTAAGCCAAATGTCAGATCAATTACAAGGCTGCGCCCCATTGGATGTTACAGGTTCATGTCTCATGCTGACAGTAGTAAGTGCAGTTCTTCAGAAATGGCTTTATTCACTGCTTTTATTAACAGTTGGGCCCATTTTTGTGGAGAACTGTGGGCATGGAACTGGTCTCTGGACAAGAATTGTTAAAGGCAGTTGAGATACTATTTCGACATTCTAAACAACCTTGCTGTGTCAGTTCAGTTAGCTGTCAAAGACTCCCTTGCCATATTCAGGCCTGGTTTCCTGTTGATAAATCTAGTAATGAAACTTCACTGTACCATTCAGAGTGTGCACACACATTCAAGTAAGCATGCATACAGGTACTGTTATTATCCAAGTTACTTCCTTCTCCTCAATACTACTGTACATTTTAGACTCTTGATGACCCAACAGTGAGTCACCTGTACATCTTTCCTTTAAAGGGTCTCTTCTTTTTGAAAATGTGTAACACCTGTATTTTCACTATAAGTGGGTGCTGCCTGTGTCCTGTTTAATAATTTGACCATTTTTGTATAGACTTTACGTACCTGATAATTTTACTTGCCTGTAAAATCGTATTGAACGCCTAAGTGGGGTTTGGGATTTTGAGGTTTCCAAGTGCAAGCTATTTCTCTGTTTTGTAGTGATTTTCTGATGATGCACAATTGTTCTATAGTCTTATTTTTCAGTAAGTATACCGTGGTGACATTCCTTTTCCTATATGTGGGAGTGTATAAGCTGTACTGTATGACCACACCCTTCCCTCTGAGACAGTAACACGGACTGAGCTGGAGAGGAGAGACTGGGGGCCCAGCGATAGCAACACACTCCTTGATGTGACCCCCTTGGGCAGTAAATGGATGGATCCACTCATCCATCCTCAGCTGATGGTAAAGGTCAGGAACCATAGAGGCCAGAATCCGACTCCCTGCAACCCCAGAGAGAATGTGCCTCATAAGTATATCCAGAGAATGCCAAACAGCCGTTACCATAGTCACCTGAACCAGAGAAACAAGCCCACAGGAGTTGACAGGCCGCTGGTGAAACGCTGGTACTAACCAGATAAGGTAACACAGGGTAAATATGTATAGAAGCGCTTACGTAGTGAGCTATTGCTTGTAATAGTCAATAGGTTGGATAGCTGCACACCTGTGAAAGTAGAGATTAACCCTCTAAATCCCTATTATTTAAGATTAAGTACAAATGCACTATCACGGTTATGCGCTTGTCCCTACAAAGATTCTTGCACACAAAATTATCTGTATTTGCAATGTATTCATTGCTTGACTGTTTCACTGTTCCGGACGGGTGTTTTGACCTTCTGGTCGCTTTCCAGGCTTTGCTATATACAGTCAATACTTATAATCAATTGTTAAAGATTTAAATAATAATTTCATATAAAGTAATAAAGCAATAATAGAATACAACAAATATAAATTCATCCACATTATCATTCTGTATCCACATTTTATCGTTCACAGAAGTTGAGAAGAGTTTGGGAAATGGAAGCGGATCAGAACGAACAAATTAAAATAATAAAGAAACAAGGTGTAGAGCTCCATTAGTCATTGTCTTTCTTACTCTATTCAGTGAGTTATTAAAGTTACAGTTGATTAATTAAATGCAATTTGTCTTAATAAATGTTCATGATTCATAAGATAAATAAGAATTAATGCAAGGCTTCTATTCACCGAATGGTTGATAATTTGAATGCAATTAGTCATAATAAGTGTTCAAAGTTCATAAGAGTTTATAGAAGACTCCTATTCACCAAATGGTTAGTTTAGTGAAAAGCGACTCACCCACACATATGTAACACGAGCGCCACAATGTGCACCCCATTTGTGAAAACATTTTTTAGATGGTTAAGTAAGACTAGTTGTAGCGTGACCCACACCGTGTTAACTCTAGCGATACACTGGTGTATATGGTCAATATAATGTGTCTCAATATAACTCACCATTTCGGTCTATTTCATCTCTCGTCCTAAAAAAGAATAAAGATCCTTAAGTATATATAATCAATTATGTGACAGCTATCTAATAAGTTGAGCTCTAAATTGATTTCATTATGATATAAGACATTAGAGTTATTCTCACCCATTGTTCTAGTCATGTAAAATCATGAGCACAAATCTTGATACATCAAGTAGGTTGTATTGGATATCTCGATGATTTCTATCAGCAACTGAATATAAACAGAATAGCCCAAATAAATAGGGCTTTTTTAATGACACATTTACATTAGACAAGAGTATATTATCTTAAGGTCCAGATACATGTGGATAGATACGTGTCTTACCGAAGCAATGTTACAATTCTCCCGATATGGACTGTGATCCTGTCCGGGGAGCAATGTTTCACGCAGCAATCTCCCGTGTTCACTATTTAGGATGCTAATTTCTATCACATCCTCATGACACTACATATTGTCAGTGTCTTCGCTTCCTATCGGAAGTTTGGACCGCAACAATATAAATTATCGCTCAAAATTAATCCTACAGCTTCTCGTGAATTTTATTTGATTGTTTGTAACTCTCCATAAATTGAGGAACAGTTAAAACTTATAAAATGGTGTCACGTGGATGTCTGTAACCCTAAATCGGTCCTTACTTCCAAATCAAGATTGTGTCAACTGAAGCATTTATTACTTCTCAAAGTGTACATGGATTTGTAACTCCCCATCAATTGAGGACTAATTTAAATACACAAAAACGTGCCACAGCATAACGTCTGTGATTTTAAAGTCTGTGATTTTAAAGTTTGTCTTCACTTACAGTTGGAAAATAGTCTAACAAAAAAAACATTGCTTGAAAATATGCTCTAGTCGTTCTCATAATTGGCATTTGTCTTAGTGCGTCTAACAGTAACATTTTAAAATCAATTTAAATTCTCATCACAAGGCGAGATCACGCCTGTGAGTCCAAGTCTCTCTTCACTTGACTTGTATATTAGTTTGTAAAAAAAAGTTTTAAATAAATGTTGTTCAAAAGCTTTTAATGTTGAGCGTACTATATTTTTTAAATAAAAATCAATTTGGTTGAACATCATGAAATAGTATAACGTCTGTGACTTCAAGTCTCTTTGATTTCAGTAAAAGCTTGCAGCAAAAAGTGAATGATGTCTCTAATATTGGTTCCAATGTTCTGCATATATCATACTTGGCTTGTGATATCTAACAGTTGTCAGTGTAATTTGCATCATCGCTTTGTCCATGTTTGAGTTCTAAGTCTTCGAGTATTTAAATCAGTAAGTGAATTTAATCAAAACACAGTATGGGTGAGCAAATTATCTTAATCTGTATCTTGTACAACTCAATTTTCAGAGATAGTAACATGTTTCCTTTTCAGCTTGGTATAGACCGACTGCACTGATACTGCTAAACAAAATTCAAGTACATATCTTTTCATAAGAAAACCTTTGTTGGGTAAGAATTGTTGCAGTCACAATGTGTGAGACTACACAAGACTTATCTACTTGGTATTAGGTAACCACCCTTTTGGTATAGGTCTGTACTACACAAGTTGCTAGTGTAACTAAGCAGCCAGGCCTTTCTCAAGAGGGGTAAAAATGAGTTGTAGAGCTGTACAAAATGAAATCCGTCAATACAAGTAACCAAATAACACTTATACTAAAGGTTCCAGTTATAAATAATTATTTAACATCAGTTTTAAATAAGCATTCTTTAAAAAGACAATTCTTTGCAACAGTTCAACTAACATTTGGCAATACTTATCAGAATCAGTCAAGCTGGTGAATACTCTTTGTATATGCACAAGACAGTTCTCCTACACCATGAAGTGACTTCAATTACAAGGATAGTATTTGCATTTATATATCACACCAATATACTTTGAGTTTCAGAAAGGAAGAGTTAAGGAAAATAAAAAGGTGAGGACAACTAAATCCTCTGAAGTCTAGGCAAGCCTTTCTCAGTAGTAACAGTTTTGCACTAGCTACAACCTAAGACGCACAAGCGATGCCAAATTCAATGGATTTAGAACAGTGCCTTTAGGCAGCCAAAGTCATTCAGACAAAGTCTAGCGTCTGATGCACTTCTTAGATAAGTCTTTCACAAAGTCAGATTGTTCAAAAGGAAATCGCTGAAGACACACAAAACTATAAGGCCTTTGCAGAGGGGAGTTGAAATCACCTCCAAAAGTTAAGCAACTGCACATCTCAAGTGAGACAGCACGACTTAAGCCAAGAAGGTAAGTGCCCCCAAGTCCAACAGTACTTCTGGTTAGAAGAAGTGGTCCAGCTGGATGTCTCCTTGCTACAGCTATGCAGACCCTGGTTCATGAACCTCGGTTGTGGGGACAAGAGGGAGGACATTGCCCAGTTCAGTCAGGTTTATCTAAATCTATTTCGACGAATATTCCTTATCGTTCTCGATGGCTTCTTCATCAGAACCGACGATGCCGCGATCCGGCTTCAAGAAATGTCGAGACTGCGGTAAGAAAATGTCAATAACGGATCCACACAGGGTCTGTTTATGGTGCTTGGGGTCCGAGCAACATTGTTCGGAGTGTGAGGACTGCATGTCCATGACGGCGAAAGCCCTGAAGGAGCGAAAGGGGAAGCTCGAGAGAGGTAAGTCAGCCAAATCCTCCTCGAAGGTTTCGTCGGCTGAGTCGAGGCATTCGTCTCCTCGCCGTCAAACACTCCCATTCTAGATCTCGAAGCAGCCATTAGTCGAGCTCTAGACACTCAAAAAATAGACGTCGAAGGTCCCATTCCTCGTTGTCTTCGGTGTCCCCAGAAAGAGTTTCCTGTCCCACCAAACACAGTTCTCAAGCTGAGTGGGAGGAATTCAGAAAGAAAATGTTAAGCGTCTTAGAGAACGCGGCCTCGACCCCTCGAAGACAGCTGAGGGTGATACCCCGGGTGAAAAACCCAAAAAATCAAAGCGCCGCGAGTCGCAGCACCCGGTTAAAAATTCCACCCGAGAGCGCCATGAGCCATCGGGTAAGAAGGCACCATCTTCGTCGTCGAAGGTTCCTTCGACGCACCGGTCGGCGCCATCGACGCCGTTGTCGAAGGGTTCCTCGACGCATCGGTCGATCGACTCGACGCCATCGTCGACGCCGACGTCGACGCCGTTGAAAGAGGACCAAGGCTCCACAGCCAACAGTGTTTGCAAGGGCCTCCGGCAATACGCCGAGACCGTCGTCGATGCCCTCGAGTAGGATCCCGATCCTCTCGAGTTCTTCGAGACCCGGTCCAGTTTTTTCGACGCCATTTTCGGTGCCTTCGAAGCCAGTTACATCGGCGTCGACGACTTCGACATTTTCTCGTCCAATAACGACGAGTTTGGCTCCTTCGGCCCTAGAGATGGGCTTTACCTCATTTCAGAGATCAGAATACCCTGATCTTTCTTCAATTTATGAAGAAAGGGAAGACTCTGACCAAGAAACTTTTGGTTTACAGAGATCCACACTGCCTGTTGCAGAGGATTTCACCTCTGAAGAAAGAAGGCTGAAGGACCTACAGGAGTCACTTCATGAGGCAAGTGGACTTGACACTTCCCCAGAAGTGGAATTTGTAAAGCCAGACCCAGGGGAACATGCTGAAACTCCATATAGAACCCTGATGGCAAGAATAATTGAGTTTATGGGTTGGTCTGCGCCTTCGCCTGTTTTCCAACAGGATGATCTAACGGATATATTGGACAAAGGCCCACAGGAGGACCCGGTGGTCCCCTTCCATGCAGCCCTACAAAGAAAAATTGCAACCAATTGGGGAAACTCCCGAAGTTATCCCAGCAGTCAATAAAAGACTGTCGACAAAGTATAGGGTAGCGGCTGCTGACCCTGAATACCTGTCAAAACACCCGACCCCAGAGAGCCTGGTGGTTCAAGCGGCAGCTTCATCCAGCAGTAGGACTGCTTACCCTACTGTCCCACAGGATAGGGATGACAAGAGGTACGACTCTATGGCAAAGAAAGTCTTCTCTGCCTGTAGTATGGCGTTGAAGTCCATCAACGCCACCTGTACGCTCGCCAGGTTCAGTCACACATTATGGGAGTGTGCTTCATCAGCGGCTGACTGCATGGAGAGGAGAAGGAAGCCTTCCTTAACATCATTCAAGATGGCAAAGATGCCATGTGCGAATCACTTCAAACAGGCATCGATTCCGCTGACAGTATCAGCAGGGCCATGGCGGCAAGTACAACAATCCGCAGGCATGCGTGGTTGCGAAAGTCGGGCTTTGCCCCTGATGTACAGGCCAGACTTTTGAATATGCCCTTTGATGGCTCTTCATTATTCGGGAAAAAGGCGGATGACAGTCACAGATGATACCATCTCAGAGACTTCAGTTCATTGGAGCGGTCCTGGACACTTCCCTGGGAAAAGCCTCGCCACCAGAGGTGAGGGCTCAAGATATTCTACAGATGGTTACCAAGTTCCAACATGCCCAACGTCTCCCGGCCTTCGACTTTTTGAGGTTGCTAGGCCTCATGGCATCCTGCATCTGCCTTGTGCCAGAGGCTCACCTGAGAATGAGATGTCTTCAGTGGGCACTTAGAAGTCAGTGGTCACAATTCTCAGGGAGAATGACAGACCTCCTCCGGATTCCGGACAAGGTAGCCCACGACCTTCAATGGTGGGCCTATTCAGAGAACATCTTGAAAGGGGAACTGTTTTGGCAACCAATGCCGGAGATAACAGTAGTCACAGACGCCTCGCTCATAGGGTGGGGAGCCCATGCCAACGACTTGACCATCAGCGGTCGTTGGTCTCCATCGGAGTCCAGACTACATATCAACCTGTTAGAGCTGAGAGTGATCAGACTAGCGCTGAAAGCTTTCCTGCCATCAGTACAGGGGAGAAATGTCCTGATAATGACAGACAACACGGTGGCCATGCACTACCTCAACAAAAGAGGAGGCGTAGGATCACTGCCACTGTGCAGAGAGGCAATGCAGCTCTGGTTTTGGGCAATTCGGGAAGGAATCTCTCTATCGGCAGTCCACCTAGCCGGAGAGAAGAATTTGACAGCGGACGCTCTGAGCAGGCAGAGCACAGTCTCCCACGAGTGGGAGCTAGCTCAGGAAGTCCTTCAAGAGATCTTCGCCCTTTGGGGAACCCCTAGGGTGGATCTGTTCGCCACAAGCACCAACAGGAAGTGCGATCTGTTCTGTTCAAGGGAATTTCCCCCGAGAGGAGCTCTAGGAGATGCGTTCGTAGTGGACTGGGAGTTCCCACTCCTTTACGCATTCCCACCAGTCCCTGTTATTCCGCAAATGATCAGGAGGTTGAGAAGATTCCGGAAAACCATGATCCTAATTGCCCCGGATTGGGCCAGGAGAACGTGGTACCCGGACTTTCTAGATATGTCCATCTGCCCTCCAATCCGTCTTCCACTCAAAGAGAATCTTCTCTCGCAGAAGGGAGGTCAGGTTCTCCATCCAGACGCCAGAACCCTCAACCTTCACGCTTGGCTTCTGAAAGGTTGAGGTACAAGGATTGGGATCTCCCTGATGACGTCATGGAGGTGTTGCTTTCGGCCAGAAGACCAGCAACAAAGTCTTTATACCGCTGCCGTTGGAACAAGTTTTGCAGCTGGTGTAGGGAAGAGAATATCGACCCTTTTTCATGCGGTACACCGACAGTGTTATCGATTCTACTCTACTTGGCAAACTCGGGCCTTCAAGTTGGCACTGTAAAAGGCTATCTCGCAGCGCTTTCTATCTTCAAGCGCACTGCAGAGGAAGCATCCTATTTCAAAATTCCTCTAGTGGTACAATTTCTCAAGGGTCTAACTAATGTTTACCCTCCAAGACCATTCCAGGTTCCATTATGGGACTTAAATTTAGTCTTAAACTTCTTAATGGGCACTCCATTCGAACCACTTCACACTTGCACATTGAGATTTCTCACACTTAAAACTGTCCTACTGGTAGCACTAACATCTGCTAGGAGGGTGAGTGAGCTACAAGCTCTCTCCTGTAAACCCCCACATACAATCTTCCACAAGGTCCTTCAGGTGAAGCCTAATTTTCTCCCAAAGGTGGTTTCTGAATTCCATATTACTCAGAAAATGACCTTGCCTTCATTCTACCCTCCTCCCCATCTGGGAAAGAGGAGGAAAGGCTACACAGGCTGGACCCTAGACGAGCTCTCAGCTTTTATATCAGCAGAATAGCTAGGATCAGGCAATCAGACCAACTGTTTGTAGGGTACTCAGGTCACAAGTTGGGACTACCCATAACAAAACAAACCATATCCAGGTGGATTATCTTGGCCATCCTGGAATGTTATAGACTAGCAGGGAAAGAGCCACCCCAAAATCTCAGGGCTCATTCAACCAGGGGTATCGCAGCCTGTTCATGGTCGTCCGCACATACATTCACAAAATTTTACAATCTGGATTCCTCCACTGCTCAAGAGACCAGATTTGGCAAGGCCGTATTATATTCAGTCCATCCCTAAAGGGATACATAACACTATCACTCCCTCCTCCAATTACATACCACTGCTATGGGAGTCTATCAAAGATAAGGAATACGTCGGAGGACATAATCCCTTCGAAGAACAAGTTACTTCTTACCTGGTAATGTTCTTTCGACGGGATGTTCCTCCAACGTATTCCTTATCGCCCCCCCATCCATCCCCGCAGTGATAACTTCCCTTGTGGTTGCAGCTTTCGCTCCTTCAAGGTTACTAACCGATTCAGGCATGTCTTTTCTTATACTACAAAACGGAACTCAGCAACGGACGCAGCGCGTGTCTATTTATGGGCATGGTGACGTCGGCGCGATACGGTGGCCGTCGAGGGACATCGACTCGGCGGACGTCGACGCGCAGCGCCCTCTACAGAAAAAATTTCCGAGGCCAGCAAGCTGGAAACGTATTATCAAAGATAAGGAATACGTCGGAGGAACATCCCGTCGAAAGAACGTTACCAGGTAAGAAGTAATTTGTTCTTCGAAGGGATTGTGTCCTCCAACGTATTCCTCATCTTAGATGATATATCCTTCCAGCTCTGCTGGCCTCGGAAAATGTTTTCTCTAGAGGGCGCTGCGCGTCGACGTCCCTCGAGTCGATGTCCCTCGACAGCCGCCGTATCGACGCTCGACGTCATCCTGCCTATAAAGGCCGCGCGCAGTGTCCGTTGCTCAGTTCCGTTTTTCCGCGCTTACTCGGTGCCTCGGAATACCGTTGCTCAGTTCTTAGTCAGATTAATCCTATTTACCTCGAGTTATTCGATCCGTACTCGATGGCTTCCTCGTCGGAACCAACAACTCCTCGATTCGGCTTCAAAAAATGTCGAGATTGTGGGAAAAAGATGTCGTTGACCGATCCTCACAGAAATTGTCTGTGGTGCTTGGGAGCTGAACACCATTGTTCGGAATGCGAGGACTGTATGTCCATGACAGCTAAGGCCCTGAAGGAGCGTAGGGGGAAGCTGGAGAAAGGTAATACTTTTAAAGCTTCTTCTTCGTCGACGAAGTCGAGACATTCGTCTCCTCGTCACCATTCGCGCTCCAGGTCTCGGAGTGGGTCTCATCACTCCTCGAGATCGAAGCACTCGAAGAGGAGACGTCGAAGATCTCCTTCTCCGTCTTCCCCTTCCTCTGTTTCGCCAAAAAGAATCCCTTGCCCCACGAAACATAGTTCCCGGGCTGAATGGGAGGAATTCCGAAAAAATATGATGAGCGTCTTCGAGAAAGCGGCCTCGACCCCCTCGAAGACTGCCGAGAGCGAGGCCATGCTAGGCCTCATGGCATCCTGCATTTTCCTTGTGCCAGAGGCTCGCCTGAGAATGAGATCCCTCCAGTGGGCACTGAGGACTCAGTGGTCACAATTCTCAGGGAGAATGACAGATCTTCTTCAGGTTCCCGGCAGGGTGGCTCGAGACCTTCAGTGGTGGGCCTGTCAGGAGAACATTCTGAAAGGAGAACAGTTTTGGCAACCCTGGCCGGAGATAACAGTAGTCACGGATGCCTCACTCACGGGGTGGGGAGCCCACGCCAACGACTTGACCATCAGCGGTCGTTGGTCTCCATCGGAGTCCAGACTACACTTCAACCTGTTAGAGCTGAGAGCCATCAGACTTGCGTTGAAGGCTTTCCTGCCAGCTGTACAAGGGAAGAACGTCCTGATAATGACGGACAACACGGTGGCCATGCATTACCTCAACAAAAGAGGAGGCGTAGGATCACTACCCCTGGGCAGAGAGGCGATGCAGCTCTGGTTTTGGGCAATCCAAGAAGGAATCTCTCTATCGGCAGTTTACCTAGCCGGAGAGAAGAACTTGACAGCGGACGCTCTGAGCAGGCAGAACACAGTCTCCCACGAGTGGGAGCTAGTTCAGGAAGTCCTTCAAGAGATCTTCGCCCTTTGGGGAACCCCTCAGGTAGATCTGTTCGCCACCAGCCTAAACAGGAAATGCAACCTGTTCTGCTCAAGGGAATTTCCTCCGAGAGGAGCTCTGGGAGACGCGTTCATAGTGGACTGGGAGTTTCCGCTTTTGTACGCGTTCCCACCGGTCCCTGTCATTCCTCAAATGATCACGAGGTTGAGAAGATTCCGGCGAACCATGATCCTAATTGCCCCGGATTGGGCCAGGAGAACGTGGTACCCGGACCTTCTAGACTTGTCCATCTGCCCTCCAAATCGACTTCCTCTCAGAGAGAACCTACTCTCACAGAAGGGAGGTCAGGTTCTCCATCCAGACATCAAAACCCTCAACCTTCATGCTTGGCTTCTGAACGGCTGAGGTACAAGGATTGGGACCTCCCTGATGATGTTATGGAGGTGTTGCTTTCGGCAAGGAGGCCAGCAACAAAGTCTTTATACCGCTGCCGTTGGAACAGATTTTGCAGCTGGTGTAGATAACAGAATATCGACCCATTTTCATGTGGTGCACCAATGGTTTTGTCCTTCCTACTATATTTGGCAAATTCAGGCCTTCAAGTTGGCACCATTAAGGGCTATCTCGCAGCGCTATCTATCTTTAAGCGTACTGCAGAAGAACCATCCTATTTCAAATTACCCTTGGTAATACAGTTTCTAAAGGGGTTAACCAATGTTTATCCCCCAAGACCATTCCAAGTTCCCCTATGGGATTTAAACTTAGTACTAACTTTCCTGATGGGTACACCTTTCGAACCTCTCCATTCTTGTTCGTTAGGATTCCTTACCCTTAAAACTGTTTTATTAATAGCACTTACATCTGCTAGAAGAGTGAGCGAATTACAAGCTCTTTCTTGTAAACCCCCTCATACAATCTTTCACAAAGACAAAGTTGTCCTGCAAGTGAAGCCTAATTTCCTCCCAAAGGTAGTTTCTGAATTCCATATCTCTCAGAAGATTACCCTACCATCTTTCTATCCTCCTCCTCACCCTGGGAAAGAGGAAGAGAGGTTGCACAGACTAGATCCTAGGAGGGTTTTAAGTTTTTACATTAGTAGACTAGCCAGGATAAGACAGGCAGACCAGCTGTTTGTAGGTTACGCAGGTCACAAGCTGGGGTTACCAATAACTAAGCAGACCATTTCCAGATGGATCATTCTAGCCATTCTGGAATGTTATAAACTGGCAGGGAAAGAGCCCCCTCAAAACCTTAGGGCTCATTCGACCAGAGGTATTGCAGCTTCATCGGCCCTCAAAAGAGGCGTGCCAGTTAAAGACATATGTGCGGCCGCTACATGGTCGTCTGTCCATACCTTTACACGTTTTTACAATCTGGATTCCTCCTCTAGTCAAGAGACTAGGTTTGGAAGGGCTGTACTGCATTCTATTCATCAATAGAAGACAGCGTGAAGTCAGTACTCCCTCCTTCGAATATAGAATACTGCTATGGGAGCCTATCTAAGATGAGGAATAGGTCGGAGGACACAATCCCTTCGAAGAACAAGTTACTTCTTACCTTGTAACGTTCTTTCGACGGGATGTTCCTCCGACGTATTCATCATCGACCCTCCCATCCATCCCCGCAGTTCTACTTCCCTTGTTGTTGCAGCTTACGCTCCTTCAGGGTGATTAGTCT
Source organism: Ambystoma mexicanum (assembly GCF_040938575.1). NCBI lineage: Eukaryota > Metazoa > Chordata > Amphibia > Caudata > Ambystomatidae > Ambystoma > Ambystoma mexicanum. The sequence continues at coordinate 824,644,843 of NC_090930.1, read as the reverse complement.
AGTCCAGACAGTAATACTGTGGGCTACAAAACGGAACTGAGCAACGGACGCTGCGCGCGGCCTTTATAGGCAGGATGACGTCGAGCGTCGATACGGCGGCTGTCGAAGGACATCGACTCGAGGGACGTCGACGCGCAGCGCCCTCTAGAGAAAATATTTTCCGAGGCCAGCAGAGCTGGAAGGATATATCATCTAAGATGAGGAATACGTCGGAGGAACATCCCGTCGAAATAACGTTACAAGGTAAGAAGTAACTTGTTCTTCTGGAGCGTCTGTCGATTCGAAAAAGGAGGTCAGCACAGCAGCAGGGCTTCACCGGGCAATTCAAGATCCAGGAGGTTGCTGCAGGCTTCTCTTCACAGTTTCTTCGGATGTTTCTTCCAGTGGTCGACTCTGACTCTAGTCCCAAAACCCTCGCCTTTTAAGCAAGTTTTCCCATTCATGCACAGCCTAGGCTGTCAATCACACAGCAGGGTGGCTGTCCTTTCAGGACAGTCACCTGGCCAATCAGGACTCGTCTCGATCAGGCACACCTAGAGACAAAGGACAAGGTTGTTTCGGGACCCTCCCTCACATCCTGTCCTTCCAGACACTCTGGAGCCAGGGGCGGGCTTCAGGGCTGCAGCCCACCAAAGGCAAGACAAACAAAGGGCTCAAGCCTGTCTCAACGCACAGAACAAAAGCCAAGAAAGACCTCACAAACGGGCAATGGCGAAAAAAGAAGACAGGGGCCATTTTGACAAAATGGTCACCCATGGTTGCTGTACTGCAGCTGAGGGTTCAGCCTTCGGTAGAAAAGCACAATAGTAGGGAAAAGTAAACCACTGCCACCAGCCATTTAAAGTAGGGAGGGTAGCAAAGAATGTTACATGACAAAGTAGGATCGGGGGCTACTAAGTAACCCCCCAGCACTCCACATAAAATGGTGTGTGCTGGACCTACAAAGAGAAAAGTTAAATAAAGTCAATTTCACTTTACTATTCTTGGGAACTGTCGTTCACCCAAAAAAAGGTATTTAAACCTTAAGAGAAATCCAGAGGACTTCTCAGTGACACTGCACTGAAGGTGTTGTGTGTCAATGTACAAAAACCACATGCCTGTGGAGTTTGTCAGACTCCAAAAACAGTGAAAACATAAAATCCAAATCAGGGAAAAACACATGAGCGTGAGAAAAAGGTCCCACTCACTTAGGAGTTCAAATTAAAAAGTCCTAAGTCCAGCAAACGAGCTGGGGGTCTCTAAGGTTGAAGGGAATTAACACAGAAATGAACATTCTCCCTAAAATTAATTTCATGTTAACAGTTTAAACCATTTGTGACGCATCGTAATTTACAAATCATCTTAGATTCTGCCTGTCTCAACATCAGTTTTTGATCTCCCCCACGGATACCAATTTGTAACTTGCTTAATCCAGTAAAGCGATTATCATCTTTGTTACTCATTTCATGATGTTCTTGTCAATACTTTGGCAGAGGTCATTTGCAATCTTGTGAGCTCAAACTTGCCATATGTTCACGTATACAAATCCGTAATTCTCGGATTGTACTGCCCACATAGATATTGCCACATAAGTGAGATCTAGAATTTGAATTTCCGTGCCATCGTAATGTGCGTATTCCTTGGTCTCTGTATGTATGTGCATAATTGCACATACTGCAATGACCACATTTGTAAAAGCGTTGCGTGCATGGATTCATCCAGGAGCCCGTCTCCGACATTTGAGGATCCACTGGTTTAAGGTGTCCTACCTCTGAACTGCGATTGCTTGTGTATGCCACACTTAGACATATTTGTAAATGTTAGCATGCACCACACCTAGATGTAATCAAGGACCTGAGTCTGCGTCATTTCTAGATAGAATTGTGCATGTTCGCATATACACTACTAGATGGAATTGTGAAATTTAGCCTGCCAAGGACCCGACAGATTTGTCAATGATAGCAACTGCCCTTTAAGACTGTATCACATCTAGATATTCTCCACCAAGAGATTTGTATTCATACCACCCTCTTAGTCTAGCAATTCGAGACAGTACACTGAATAATGTACTGTTATATTCTGCCTCTAAAGACTGTCACATCTAGATAGTCCGCTCTGAGATTAGTGTTGTACTTTACCTCTAAGGCTGTGTCACTACTAGACAGAACACAGAATATGTAATGAGTTGTCTCCGACCCTTATGACTATGTCACATCTAGATAGTGCGCTCAAAGATTATTGTGTTGTACTTTACTTCTTAAAACTGTGTAACTTCTAGATGGTGCACTGAAAGTTTACAGAGTTGTACTCTACCCCTTAAGACTGTCATAAAGTGCGCTCAAAGATTACTATAAAGTTTACTTAGATGAATTTGTGAACATTACCTTGGGTCGCATCTAGACAGAAATGTGATTGTTAGCATGTCCCACACCTTAATTGAATTGTGAATACTATCATGTCCCACATTTAGATGGAATCATGACCATTAACCTGAGTCGCATCTAAATAGAATTGTGCATGTTAGCACATCCCACACCTAGATGGAATTGTGAATGGTAGCATGTGCCACACGTAGATGGAATTGTGAATGGTAGCATGTGCCACACTTAGATGGAATTGTGAATGTTATCATGTCCCACACTTAGATGGAATTGTGAATGGTAGCATGTGCCACACTTAGATGGAATTGTGAATGGATCATGTGCCAGACTTAGATGGAATTGTGAATGGTAGGATGTGCCACACATGGAGATGAAATTGTGAACATTCATTATATATTATGTCATCAAGATCAATACTGAAAACGGAACTGTGAATGTCCACATGTCCCACAACTGGAAGGAGTTGTGAATATCAGCATGTGCAACACCTAGATGAAATCGCAAACATTAGCGTGAGTCGCTTCTAGATAGAAATGCTCATCATAGCCTGAGTTGGTTCTTGATGGAAGTGCTAATGTTAGCATGTCCCACACTTGGGTTGACTTGTGAACATTAATCTGAATTGCATCTAGATAGAAATGCAAATGTAAATGTTATCACGCCCCACATGTGCATCACTGTGTACCCTGTTTTCCTGTCCCCATGCTGTTGCTATATATCCTGTCGCTGTAAACCCAGCCCCCTGTCTCTGTGTCCGTGTGTCGCAGTGTTCCCTGCCATCCTGTTCACGTGCCTGGTCTCAGGCGTTTTAAAATAACCATCATATCACATCACTACGCTTACTCTACTATACACCATCATACAACTAGAACACAGCTATACCCCTGATTAATTCGGCCTAGCTGTTCACTTACGAATACGACCCCATGAACACCTCATCACCCTAATAAAACGCAGCTAGCCAAGCACATTCCGGCCTAGTTGCCCACATTTGCGTCCTTCAGGCCTAACACAGCCAGAACCCAGTCTGGGTGTCCACCCACCAGACTGCACACATCCAACTGATATCTTCAGCACCACACCTAACGCTAGGATGCAGTTTCCACCGGGCAATTACATCAGCTGCACACATCTGGTGCACCCACGCACCCTACAACATGATCTCTCTCTCTCTCTACTGACTAGAATTACGGTTCCCAAGGACGTTCAACCTATTGGCGCTTTGAGGTCATACCAATGATATATAGAGCGCTATATAAATGCCAAGTAACATAACATAACATAAGGAAGCAGGGACTTAATTTGTTCTTGATAGTGTTTTCCCGGGCATATACTTGATCCATTCTTAAAAGGTGCCAATGTTTATTCACAATTTTAAGCAAATTGCTATCTTCAGAAAATGTGTTCACTAAACTAACCTGGCTTTACTCTTTAGTCTTCTTCGGTGGTTTTGGTTTTAGCATGTCATTTCTATTCATGTTTCTGATCTTGCTGCATGCTGCAGCAAAATGTCCTTGTCATGTCCTCTTGCATGGAATCTCTTGTTTAACAAGTCACATTCTATCTCAAAGTCTTTAGTTAGACTGCAATTTCTGCGAACATGTAAAGGTCAGGAACCATAGAGACCAGAATCCGACTCTCTGCAACCTCGGAGAGAAATTTCCCTCATAAGTATATCCAGAGAATGCCAAACAGCCAGTACCATAGTCGCCTAAACCAGAGAAACACGCCCACAGGAGTTCACATGCCGCTGGTGAGACACTGGTACTAACCTAATGCTACCGGCTTAGTTCTTGGATCCATGTGCAGATTGAGAGACTCTACTCCATGCACGTTGGCTGGACAAAATCTGGCATGGATCGCACACAGGCCCCTAAAGGAAATCCTTTTGGCGGTGAGAACAATGAGGGGTAGAGGGTGGTAGTGTGAATGCAGTCCACTGCATACACTTGTCCACTCTAGCTTCCAGGCAAGATCCTGCCAGGCAGAATGCAGTATTGGGAAGCTGCCATGATCTTCCTGCCTAACTCCAACATGGTGGACAATGCTGGACGCCCAAGCAAGCGGCAAAATTAACGTACTAAACCACTTCATGCTTTCAGAGATAATGCGGTGGACATACACAAGTCTGGAGCAGATGGGACCAAGGCCAATTGCTACCCAGAAAACCAAGAAGCGACAAACCAATAATTCAGACCTCGTATTGCCCTAATTACCTAGTTACTCGTACTAAAAGGAGAAAAAACAGACATTGACGAGAAGGCGGTGTACCAATGTGATGATAGTGAGATTGTAAGTGTTAGAGGAGGGGACAGCATGCAAAAGGGGTTGTGTTGACAAGATCATGAAGGTCTTTTGGGAGTAGTCATATAACAGGAGCTGGCCACATTGTTAAATTGGCCAGATTAAGAATGTAGTCTAGAGTAGAAGACCGGCTAAGGACCTGTGTCCAGAGACTGGCAGGCACCAGAGTGCTAGTTCAAGTGGAGGTAGTATAGTGAACCTAATCGGTATAATCCACCCCACCAACCCAAAATGATAAAGCAAGTCAGGCGATACTATAAACCCAGGACTAGAACCTAAAGTGCTTATTGTTGTGCGCTATTATTCAATCAATATTCAAGCAAAGTATAACAATTTAAATTTGCATTGTGAGATTCCTTCAATTGAATACACACATTTTCACGAAAAAACGTCACAAGGATTATTTCAAAGCATTAACTGTAAATACAGAAAACTGTATTTCAGAATTGACTGGATTAATAAGATGAAAAGAATTAATTACATAATAGTTATGTGAACGTATGAATAGGATATAACTCACCCCAAATGTTGAAAGCGTAAAAAGTCTTGAAAGTTGCAATAACTGTTCTTAGGGAGTCATTCAATACTGGGACAATCCCTGGTCCTGAAAAGTGTAATAATTAGTTAGCAGACATGTCTGACAATAATATCAGACATTGTGTGCTACATCATTGCACATAATTGAGTTGTTTAATTGGGAAAGTATCTTGAGTGAGCATACTAGATATATTACCTAAGAACCAGTAATGTTTACAATTGCTAAGCTTTGTGCTAAATATACTCCTGGTCTATGTCTCCAAGGGGACTCCTGTTTCCACCAATTGTCACATTGAACAATGCAACAGTATGTGTTCGTTCAAAATTGGGGTCTAACCATGCTAATCAAACCTTAGACAAACGTATGCGCATGAACATGGTCGGTGATGGAGTTTTAATGCTGTGCCTATTCTTTCTCCTAAATGAATATCTTGTCTGCGCTTCATCACAAAAAACCCAAATGACCAACTTGCGCGACAAACGCTAGCTTAGACGCATAATACACTACATGCTGGTTATGCAGGCATTGAGTTTTAGTGTTTCCATGTTCGTCGTGCAATAGTTTACACATTCATTTAGCAAGTCAATGTGAACACTCCCAATCACCAGCACAGCCATTGTCTCCCTTCATATAAATATCTTACTTAAATTCACCAATGAAGTTAAAAGTTCCCAATATATGCCTACAATTACTGGTTGGTTCGTTATGCTGCCGATACGGTATGGTGAGCTAAAAAGTAGAAACTATAAAGCGTTCTGTTCCTAGAACTTGCCTGTAATGTCCGGTTTTGAAAAAGGCCAAGGGCGAAACATGTGTTAACCAGAGGACATACAAACCATTAAATGACCATTTCGAATGGATTGTGTCCTCCCACGTATTCCTTATATTTGATATTTCCTAACATCCAGCTTGCTGCTTCGGAAAAAAAAGATTTTCCCAGTAGAGAGCGCTGCGCTTTGATGCCTGTCGAGTCGATGTCCCTTGTAGGCCCCCGTGCCACTGTCAACGTCATCACAGGTATAAATAGCGTATCCCCGTTTCATATGAAAGAACTCATCTGGGCCCCCTCCCACCTGATGCGAAATGCCCCTTTCTTGGCCATCCTGGGACAAAAAGTATGGCGCAGGACAGCAACCCTTACCTGCACTAACCGCCACTACTCCCCGGACATACCACTGCTCTCGGATCTATGTGGCTCCGTCGCAGACTTGCACCGCCTCAGACACTGGGAAAGGAATGGGATATACTCATGGGGGGACCTGTTTGTGGATGGGGCTTTTAAAGACTTCGAAACACTTCAGGAAGTAGATGGAGTCCATACGGGCCAGTTCCTGTGGTATCAGAAGATGAGAACCACAGCAAGAACCAAATGGACGTCATGGCGGAAGAACCGGAACCAAACCCCCTGATTACGCTACTTTATGCTCTGGGCGAACGCTGGAAGCCGGTGTTCCAGATCTACGGCTCCCAGATCTACGGCACCCTAGGCGACGTCCCCAACCCATGGAGTGCCGTTTTGAGAGGCAAATGGGAAGCGGACATGGGCCGGGAACTGTCAGATGGAGAATGGGAAAGGGCCTTGACATTTCCCAAGTCTGTCTCCAGGAACCACAGATTCAGACAAATTCAACTCAACCTGCTACACCGAACATATTTAACCCCATCCAGGCTGGCAAAAATCAATAATATGTTGCCCTCTAATTGCACCTGGTGTGGACAGAGCAATGCGGCTTGATCCACGTGTTCTGGAAGTGCATTAGGACACAATCCCTGTGGACCGCCATACAGCAGACAAGCAACAATCTGGGGGTGACTAGATACAAATGGACCCCGGAGGAATGACTATTGGGCACATACACTAGACCGGCCAAACTCAAGCACCTCACCAGATTAATGGACATTATGTGTATACTGGCAAAGAGGACTATGGCAGTGTCTTGGAAGAAAACGACTGAGCCCCAACAGAAAAGCTGGCACTCTGAGCTGAAACGCTGGGTACGAGCAGAAACAACGCTTGTGAGGACAGTGTAGCCAGATCCACAGATGACTCTAGCATGACCCTTGAGGCCTGGAAAGAACTCAGACTCCCTGTTTTACCCCTCAGATGACAAGCCCCCATGAACTGGTATGAATCCACCGAAAGCAGAACCATGAACTGAGTTGGCAATTCCTGTGACCATTATGCTGCCACCTCACTGGGCTCTCACAGGCAGGGCCCCCCCTTCCTTTCCCCCCCCCCCTGCTCCACCAAGCGACATCACCTCAACAGGAAACAGTAGGAGATAGTTAATGTTGTAATGTTAATTTGTTAAATGTTTTATTCTGAAATGCTCATTATCCTCGTAACACGGACACGCTTGGTGTCTTGTAAATGTACTAAATAATAAATGCCAATAAACAAATTTGAAAATAAATCACAGGTATAAATAGCACGTGCAGTGTCCGTTGCCCAGTTCTGTTTTTCCGCACTCATTGGCTCCATCTATGCCTAAGTCCGGTTTAAAAAAATGCTGCGACTGCAGGGCTAAGATGTCCATGATGGATGCACATAGGGTCTGTCTGTGGTGCCTTTGGGCAGAGCATCCGTGTTCCGAATGCGATAAATGAATGCTGATGACGGCCAAGGCCTTGAGGGAGCGCAAAGGGAAGTTGGAGAGAGGTAAGCCTCAGAAATCCATTACCCCATCCAAACCTAAATCTTCCGACGATTCGAGGCCTTCGTCACCTCATCATAAACACTCCCGATCACGTTCTCGAAGTGGATCACATCATTCTTCATCTTCGAGGCATAGCAAGAAAAGGCGCCATAGATAGCCGTCCACCTCAACCTCTAGTTCTGCAGAGAGGATAATTTGTCCCTCGAAACATAGTACCCAGGCACAGTGGGCAGAATTCCGAAAAAGTGTGTTAAAGGTGTTTGAGAATGTGGCCTTGCCCCCCTCGAAGACACCTAGAGGCGATACTGAACATGGCCTTGCCCCCCTCGAAGACACCTAGAGGCGATACCCCAGGCAAAACAGTCCTCGACCTTGGCTGTTGAAACTCCGTGAGAGCATCATAAAACCTTGAGTGGAGAAAAGGCCTCTGTGACGCACAAGAAGTAGTCACCATTGACCCATGCGGCAAAGCCGAAGAGTGCGTCATCGACGCCGTCAGCACCTTCTTCGAAGGTAAGCCATCGATGCCTCGCGTGTCGACCTCCTCGACGCTGTACAAGACAGTACCTTCAACGCTTTCGTTGAAGACGTCGACATTGGTGTCGATCCCGTCGACGACTTCGGAGAAATCTAAGCCATTTACAGTTTTGTCGAAGCCGTTGAAGTCATCGACGGTTTCGACAATGTCGGAGCCAATTATGACATCTATTACGCCTTTTCCCACCTTTTGAGAAAAATGATACACCTCAACCTCGTTCATATTACTTCAAAACACTCTCCTCAATCTATGAGGAAGTAAAAACATCTGATGAGGAAAGACCTTTTGGTCTTGAATCTGGGACACCTTTTGCTCCAGAAGAACTTGGGTCAGAAGAATCCTGAATGAAACATCTGCATGATGCAAATGGCATTGACACTTCCCCTGAAGTAGAATTCGGTAGAGCTGATCGAGGAGATCATTCTGAAGGCAATTATAGATTGCTTATGACTAGAGTGATGAAGTACATGGGGTGGTCTTAACTGATATACTCGACAAAGGACCACATGAAGGCCCTATTTTACAAAGCTCTACATAAAAAAAAGTATTTTCCAACTGGGAAACACCTGAGGTTATCCCTGCAGTTGATAAAAGATTAACAGCTAAATATAGAGCATCGGCTTCGGCCCCTCTATAGCTTTCAAAGCACCCAACAACAGAAAGCCTGGTAGTACGGGTGGCAACCTCTTCTGGCAAGTAAAATGCCTATCCCACAATCCTGCAAGATAGGGATGACAAGTATGATACCATGGCCAAGAAGGTTTTCCCGGCCGGTAGTATTGCGTTAAAGTCTGCTAATGCCATATGCACGCTGGCGAGGTTTACCCACACCCTTTAGGATTGTATTTCGATGGCGGCTGACCATATTCCCAACGGGGAGGAAAGGGACGGTTTCTTGAACCTTATTAAGGATGGAATGGACGCTATGTGCGAATCCCTCTAGACTGGTCTCGACTCTGATGACCGCATCAGCAGACCCATGGCGGCTAGTACAGTAATCCACAGGTTTGTGTGGTTGTGGAAGTCACGATTTGCCCCACACGTTCAGTCCAGACTTCTCAACATGCCCTTTGACGGCACACATCTATTTGGAACTAAAGCTGATGAGAGTTTGGAGAAGCTGCAAACTTCCTAGGCGGCACCAAATCCCTTGGAGCTGCGATGAGGCAAAATCCAAACCGCCCCACAGGTGCTCCCTGGACGGGTAGGTCCTTTCGCTATTATTCCTCATTTGGAAAAGGTAGAGGACAGCCAGCTCAAAGAGGTCAGAGAAGATTCCCCTGTGGTGGACAGGGTAGAGGTACTAAAACCGAAACAGCAGGGGCTGCTTTACCCTCAGCCTTTGCGTCAGCCGCCCCAAAACCTCTCGGAGGTCCTACTTCACAAAACAGCAGTAGGAGGCAGGTTCACGCAGCATCTGACACAATGGCAGGCTATTACTTCAGATGCTAGGGCATTGGAGACAGTTTCCCAAGGATACTGCCTACCTTTCCTGCAAAAACCTCAGTCATCCACCGGGAAACAACTCTTTGATGGTTCCGGATCCAGGAGATTTTAATCCTGCTAGGGAAAGGTGCCATAGAACCAGTACCTGTGGCGGAGAGGAACAAGTTCCACAGGGAGGACAAGTTCAGATCATTTATGCCCTCCAGCTTCAGGATTGGTTGGTATCATTGGACCTACATATTGCTTACTTTCATGCCGATCCATCACAAGCACAGACAGTACCTGAGGTTCACCATTGGCAACTCTCACTATCGGTTTCGGGTTCTGCCATTTGGGCTAACCTCCGCCCGAGGGTCTTCACCAAGCTAATGGCGGTAGTTGCAGCGAGTCTCAGGAGAGGCAAGATTCACGTCTATCCCTACCTGGACGACTGGCTGATCAGGCCCAGTTGCCCAAAACAAGCCCTCGATCACCTTAGCTTACTTGCCACTTCCTCCACAGGCTGGACTTCTCCCTAAACTTCAAGAAGTTCCACATGATACCATCACAAAGACTCCAGTTTATTGGAGCAGTCCTGGATGCATCCCTAGGAAACGCCTCACCACCAGAGGTGAGGGCTCAAAACATTCTGCAGATGGTGACAAAATTCCAAAATGCCTAACATCTTCCGCCTTCGATTTTCTGAGGTTGCTCGGTCTCATGGCATCCTGCATTTTTCTGGTGCCAGAGGCTCGCCTGAGAATGAGATCTCTCCAATGGGCTCTCAGGACACAGTGGTCACAGTTCTCGGGAAGGATGTTAGATCTCCTACAAATCCCACACAGAGACTCAATGGACCTTCAGTGGTGGGCCTGTCGGGAAAACATCTTAAACGGAAAACCTTTCTGGCAACCGTGGCCGAAGATAATAGTGACGGACGCCTCACTCACTCACGGGGTGGGGAGCCCCTACCAATGAATTCACCAACAACGGTCGTTGGTCTCCATCAGAGTCCAAACTACATATCAATCTTTTAGAGCTGAGGGTGATCAGACTAGCGCTGAAGGCCTTCCTGCCGTCTGTATGGGGAAAGAATGTCCTGATAATGACGGATAACACAGTGGCCATGTACTACCTCAACAAAAGAGGAGGTGCAGGGTCACTACCTCTGTGCAGAGAGGCTATGCAGCTCTGGGTGTGGGCGATACAAGAAGCAATCTGTCGGTATTTCCTCTAGCCGGAGAGAAGAACACGACAGTGGACGCTCTGAGCAGGCAGAGCACAGTCTCTCATGAGTGGGAACTAGCTCAGGAAGTCTTTCAAGATATCTTCACTCTTTGGGGAACCCCTCAAGTAGATTCTTTGCTACCAATTCGAACCGGAAGTGCAAACTGTACTGCTTCAGGGAATTTCCCCCGAGAGGAGCCGTAGGAGCCGCGTTTGTGGTGGACTGGGAATTTCCACTCCTCTACGCGTTTCCTCCAGTCCCCGTCATGCCTCACGTAATAAGGAGGTTCAGGAAAACCATGTTCCTAATTGCTCGGATTGGGCCAGGAGAACATGGTATCTTTATACTGTTGTCATTTGAATAAGTTCTGCAGCTGTTGTAGAGATAAGAATGTTGTCCCTTTTTCATGCAATACACCGATGGTGTTATCTTTTCTGTTGCATTCAGCACATCTGGGACTCCAGACTGGTACGATCAAAGGTTACCTAGCAGCACTTTCCATTTTCAAGCTCACTGCTGAGGAAGTCTCCTACTTTAAAATACCTCTGGTAATGCAATTCTTGAGGGGTTTAACAATAGTTTATCCCCCAACTCGTTTTCGCGTCCCCCTGTGGGATCTAAATTTAGTGTTAAACTTTTTAATGGGTACTCCCTTTGAGCCTCTTCATTTGTGCCCATTAATACTTCTTACCAATGGCAATAACATCTGCCTGAAGGGTGAGTGAGCTACAGGCTTTGTCTTGCAAGCCTCCTCACACTGTCTTTCACAAGGACATAGTGGTATTAAAGGTGAAGCCTAACTTCTTCCCCACGGTAGTATCTGAATTTCACATCACTCAGAAGATGACCTTGCCTTCTTTTTACCCTCCTCCACATCTGGGGAAAGAGGAAGAAAGACTGCACAGACTCGATCCAAAGCGTGCTTTGAGTTTTTACATTATCAGACAAGCTAAATTGAGACAACCTGACTAATTGTTTTTGGGTTACACAGCTCATAAATTGGGCCTGGCCATCACCAAACAAACCATCTCTAGGTGGATTATTTTAACAATTGCAGAATGTTACAAGTTGGCTAGTAAAGACCCCCAAGAACATATAAGAGCTCATTCAACCAGGTGTATCGCAGCTTCGTCAGCTCTTCAAAGAGCAGTTCCAATAAAGGATATTTGTGCAGCTGCCACATGGTCGTCGGCACACACCTTTACAAGATACTATAGTCTGGATTCTTCCACTAGCCAAGAATCTAAATTTGGAAAGGCAGTACTGCTCTCTGTGCATACTAAATGACTGACATTTTACTCCCTCCTCCTGATCATATTACTGCTTTGGGAGAGTATCAAAGATAAGGAATACGTGGGAGGATACAATCCATTCGAAGAACAAGTTGCCATTGCCTTGATCTAGTTCTGGCAAGAGGACAAGGGATTAGCTTGGGTGATACGTTCCCCATTTACTGGACTGGCCACTACCTTAGGGTTTTCCATATTAAAGTAGAACAACACAAGGCTTCTACCCAAGCCTTGGCTGGTACTAGATGGATGCGAAAGCAAAAAGATTTGGATAATATACCCGGGATGGAGCTGAGCACAGCACTGGGCAAGTCTATTTTGCTAGACGACTGTAAGGCTCTATTTCAAGAAGGTACCCAAATCATGAGCAACATTTGTACCAAATATGCCCAGTTAAAAAAACTTCACCATTAAAAAGCCCTTTAAAACATGGTATACTAGAGACCTTCTTGAATTGAAAAAAGAACACAAATACTACTAACACCAATGGTTTCGCACTAAGTCTATTGCATATTCGTTGGCAGCAAGCAAAGCCTTCACCAACTATAAAAAAGCAGTGTTTACTGCCAAATCAAAACTTCGAAGGGATTGTGTCCTCCGACGTATTCCTTATCTTGATAGATCACTTCCAGCTTGCTGGCCTCAAACATTTTTCAGTAGAGGGCGCTGCGCGTCGACGTCCCTCGAGTTGGTGTCCCTCGACAGCCTCTTTATCGGCGCCGACGTCATCATGCGTATAAATAGACTTGTGCAGCGTCCATTGCTCAGTTCCGTTTTTCCGCACTTCGTGGGCCTCGGAACCGTGTTGCTCAGTTTGTTCTTCAGGTAGATTCTACTTATTCCTCGACGATATTTTACTCTATTCGATGGCTTCCTAATTTGAACCGTCAACCACACAGTCCTGCTTCAAAAAGTGTCGTGATTATGAAAGAAAATGTCGATGACGGATCCTCACAGGATCTGTTTGTGGTGCCTGGGATCGGAGCACCATTGTTCAGAATGCAAGGACTGCATGTCCATGACGGCGAAAGGCTTGAAGGAGCGTAAGGAGAAGCTTGAAAGAGGTAAGACTCTTAAAACTTCTACTCCTTCGAAAGTTTCCTCGGCAGAGTCGAGACATTCGTCTCCTCGCCGTCACAGGAAACATTCCCGTTTGAGGTCTCAAAGCAGTTCCCATCAGTCTTCGACATCCAAACACTCGAAAAAGAGGCATCGTAGATCACCCTCTTCTTCGTCTTCTTCTGTTTCCCCGGAAAGGGTCACCTGCCCCACGAAACACAGCTCTCCAGCTAAGTGGGAGGAATTCTGTAAAAAGATGCTTAGCGTCTTCGAGAAAGCGGCCTCGACCCCCTCGGAGACGGCTAAAGGTGATACCCTGGGTGAAAGACCCGGAAAATCGAAACGCTGCGAGCCGTTGTACCCAGCGAAAGAAACTGCCCGAGAGCGTCATGGACCCTCGAGCAAAAGCAGTAAAACCGCATCATTGACGCCATCGTCGAAAGTCCCTTCGACTCATAAATCTTCGTCATCGACGCCATTATTGAAGGGCCCATCGACACACAGATCGGTCGAATCGACGCCGTCTTCGACGCTGATGTCGACGCCGATAAAGGACAAACCTACTGCTGTCACTACTTCGCAATCAGTAGTCATACCGAGGGCTTCGACCATGACCTCGAGAATGTCGTCGATAACCTCGATGACTCCGAGTAGGATTCCGATCCTCTCGAGGTCTCTTCATACCTTTTTCAACGCCTTTTTCGGTTTCTTCGAAGCCTTTGACTTCCGCGTCGACAACTTCGACGTTTTCTCAACCGGTTACTACAAGCTTCTTCTGCTCTAGAAATGGGTTTTAAGCCATTCCCAGGGTCCGATTATTTCAGAGCCTTGTCCTCTATATATGAGAAGGGGAGGATTCTGATCATGAAAGACCTTTTGGGTTGCAGAGGACTACTACACCTGTACCAGAGGAATTTATCTCTGAAGAAAATAGGTTGAAGGACCTTCAAGAATCCTTGCATGATGCAAGGGTATACATGCATTTCGCCGACCTATTTTTGGTCGTGGTACTTTTCATTGCCGGATTTTACATCGCCAGAAACCCCATTTTTTTATTTTGGGGGGTGTTTTGTTGGGGTTGGGCTATTATTATAATAGTAAGGAGGGTGTCTGGGGGGGGACCCCCCAGAATAAAAAAAACCCAAAAACAGGGTTTCTGGCGATGTAAAATCCGGCGATGAAAAGTACCACGACCAAAAATAGGTCGGCGAAATCACATAGAACCGATGCAAGTGGGTTAGATACTTCCCCAGAAGTAGAATTTGCCAAACCAGACCCAGGGGAACAAGCTGAGACCCCTTACAGAACTTTAATGGCCAGAATAATAGAATTCATGGGTTGGTCTACACCCTCACCTTCTTTTCAACAAGATGATTTTACAGACATTTCAATTAAAGGCCCACAGGAAGGTATCGTGGTACCATTTCATGCTGCATTGCAGAGGAAAATATCGGCCAACTGGGAAACTCCTAAGGTTATCCCGGCAGTTAACAAAAAACTATCTGCCAAATATAGGGTATCTGCTTCTGACCCTGAATATTTGTCCAAACATCCAACTCCAGAGAGTCTGGTTGTTCAAGCAGCAACTTCATCGAACAGTAGATCTGCATACCCTACTGTTCCACAAGACAGGGATGATAGGAGATTTGACACTATGTCAAAAAAGGTCTTTTCTGCGTGTAGCATGGCGCTTAAATCCATTAATGCTACTTGTACGCTCGCAAGATTCAGCCATACACTTTGGGAGTGTGCTTCATCAGCTGCTGACTGCCTCCCGGAAGGAGAAGAAAGGGAAGCTTTTCTGAACATCATTAAAGATGGTAAAAACGCAATGTGCGAATCCCTTCAAACTGGCATTGATTCTGCTGACAGTATCAGCAGGGCCATGGCGGCAAGTACTACAATCCGCAGATTTGCGTGGTTGCGAAAGTCTGGTTTTGCTCCAGATGGCTAGGCCAGACTTTTGAATATGCCCTTTGACGGCTCTTCTTCATTTGGTAAGAAGGCTGATGACAGCCTAGAGAAGTTACAAACATCCAAGGCAGCAGCAAAATCCCTTGGAGCCTTAATCCGTCAAACTCCCTATCGCCCTTCAGGAACCCCTTGGAGAAGTAGGTCCTTTCGTTTTTATTCCGCATTCGGAAAAGGCAGAGGACAGCCGGCTCAAAGAGGCCAAAAACGATTCACCCGAGGTGGACGGGTTAAAAGTACAAAGGCCGCAGCAGGTGCCTCTTTGCCCTCGGCATCTGCGTCAGCCGCCTCTAAACCCCTCTGAGGACCCTCCTCACAAGACACCAGTAGGGGGCAGGCTAACTCAACATTTGACGGAATGGCAGGCTATTACGCCAGATGCTTGCCCAAGGTTACTGCCTGCCTTTTCTACGCACCCCTCAGTCATCCACCGGGGAACAACTCTTTAAAGTTTCCAGATCCGCTCCTTTTGCAGGAGATTCTAGACCTGCTGGAGAAAGGTGCCATAGAACCGGTACCTGTAGCGGAGAGGAACAAGGGTTGGTACTCCCCCTACTTCTTATTACCGAAGAAGGACGGAGGACTGAGACCTATCTTGGACTTGCAAGAATTGAACAAGTTCAAAAGGTTGCTAAGATTTTAATAATTAACCAGTATTTTCAATCAAACTTCGACCCGATGAATTGAAACTGGCCGATGTATTGTTCTTATTTACTTGCAGTACGGTCCTGGACACTTCCCTGGGGAAAGCCTTGCCACCAGAGGTGAGGGCTCAAGATATTCTGCAGATGGTCACCAAGTTTCAAAATGCCCAACGTCTCCCAGGCTTTGACTTTTTGAGGTTGCTAGGCCTCATGGCATCCTGCATCTTCCTTGTGCCAGAGGCTCGCCTGAGAATGAGATCTTTCCAGTTGGCACTAAGAACTCAGTGGTCACAATTCTCAGGAAGAATGACATATCTCCTTCAGGTTCCGGACAAAGTGGCTTGAGACCTTCAGTGGTGGGCCTGTCAGGAGAACATTTTGAAAGGAGAACTGTTTTGGCAACCATGGCCGGAGATAACAGTAGTCATGGATGCCTCACTCACGGGGTGGGGGAGCCCATGCCAACAACTTGACCATCAGGGTCATTGGTCTCCATCGGAGTCCAGACTACATATCAACCTGTTGGAGCTGAGAGCTATCAGACTAGCGCTGAAGGCTTTTCTGCCATCTGTACAAGGGAAAAATGTCCTGATAATGCCGGACAATACAGTGGCCATGCAATACCTCAACAAAAGAGGAGGCGTAGGATCACTGCCACTGTGCAGAGGGGCAATGCAGCTCTGGTTTTGGGCAATTCAAGAAGGAATCTCTCTATCGGCAGTTCACTTAGCCGGAGAGAAGAACTTGACAGCGGAAGCTTTGAGCAGGCAGAGCACAGTCTCTCACGAGTGGGAGATAGCTCAGGAAGTCCTTCAAGAGATCTTCGCCCTTTGGGGAACCCCTCAAGTGGATCTCTTCGCCACCAGTATCAACAGGAAGTGCGATCAGTTTTGTTCAAGGGAATTTCCCCCGAGAGGAGCTCTAGGGGACGCGTTCATGGTAGACTGGGAGTTTCCACTTCTGTACGCGTTTCCTCCAGTGCCTGTCATTCCTCAGATGATCAGGAGGTTGAGAAGATTCCGGAAGACTATGATCCTAATTGCTGCAGACTGGGCCAGGAGAACGTGGTACCCGGACCTTCTGGACATGTCCATCTGCCCTCCGATTCGTCTGCCACACAGGAAGGATCTTCTCTCGCAGAAGGGCGGTCAGGTTCTCCATCCAGATATCAGAACCCTCAACCTTCACGCTTGGTTTCTGAAAGGTTGAGCTACAAGGATTGGGACCTTCTAGATGATGTCATGGAGGTGTTGCTTTCAGCCAGAAAGCCAGCAACAAAGACTTTATACCGCTGCCGTTGGAACAAATTTTGCAGCTGGTGTAGAGAAAAAAATATTGAACCCTTTTCATGTGGTACACCAATGGTGTTATCTTTTCTACTCTATTTGGCAAATTCAGGTCTTCAAGTTGGTCCGTTCAAGGGCCAGCTCGCAGCGCTATCGATCTTCAAGCACACTGCGGAGGAGCCATCATATTTCAAATTACCCCTAGTAATACAATTTCTGAAGGGGTTAACTAATGTCTATCCCCCGAGACCATTCCAAGTTCCCTTATGGGACTTAAATTTTGTCTTAAATTTCCTGAAGGGTACTCCTTTTGAACCACTCAACTTTTGTTTGTTAAGATTTCTCACCCTTAAAACTGTCTTATTAGTGGCTTTGACATCTGCCAGGAGGGTGAGCGAATTACAAGCCCTATCTTGTAAATCCCCTTATACAATTTTTCACAAAGACAAAGTTTTCCTACAAGTGAAGCCTAATTTCCTCCCAAAGGTAGTTTCTGAATTCCACATCACTCAGAAGATAACCTTACCTTCATTCTGTCCTCTACCCATCCTGGGAAAGAGGAAGAGAGGCTACATAGGCTGGATCCAATACGAGTCTTGACTTTTTATTTCAGCAGACTTGCTAGGGTTAGGTAAGCAGACCAACTGTTCATAGGTTACACAGGGCACAAATTAGGATTGCTAATCACAAAACAGACCATTTCCAAATGGATTATTTTAGCCATTCTAGAATGTTACAAATTAGCAGGGAAAGAGTCCCCTCAAAATCTTAGGGCTCATTCAACCAGGGGTATCGCAGCCTCTTCGGCCCTCCAAAGAGGGGTACCGATTCGAGACATATGTGCGGCTGCCACATGGTCGTCCGCACATACCTTTACAAAATTCTACAATCTGGATTCCTCCCCTAGCCAAGAGTCTAGATTTGGCAAAGATGTGTTACACTCTGTTCATTCTTAAAGGGGAATATGGCATTTTTACTCCCACCTCTGTTTACACACCACTGCTATGGGAGCCTATCAAGATAAGGAATACGTCGGAGGACACAATCCCTTCAAAGAACAAGTTACTTCTTACCTTGTAACGTTCTTTCGATGGGATATTCCTCCGACTGGGATGAGTTGTTGTAGGCTGGGGATGTAAGTAAACTCTCCCTGCTTGTAATGCTTGATTTGTCCGCCGCGTTTGAAACGGTGGACCACTGCATTTTTCTGGATCGTATGCAAAATTTGGTGAAGGTGGATCCCTGTGCATTACAATGGTTCACATCTTTTTTCACTGGCCGGCAACAACGCGTCCAGGTTGGCGGCTTTATTTCCAACATTCTTCTTCAGTGCTGTGGGGTACCACAGGGATCGGCACTCTACTTCTTTTTAATATTTATCTCGGTACCCTTATGAATATTCTTGCGAAATACCAGCTCAGATTTCATTCGTATGCTGACTACACCCAGCTCTATATCAGGCTTCACCATGTGGAGGAAGCCCTTGCCCTGGTTAGTAAGTGTCTGGAAGAAATTGGCGCCTGGATGGAAAATAACTATTTACAGCTCAACCCAAAAAAAAACCCAGAGGTTATCATGTTTGGGCCCAAGCACCTCCTTGTAGGAGATAAATGTCCTCCTCCACCTAAGTTCCTGGGTACCAGCCTTAAGTATTCTTCCAAAGTAAATAATCTGGGCTGTATTTGGCAGAGTGACCTGGGTTATAATGCCCAGGTCTCTGCCAAAGTCCAATCAGTTTTCTATAACATCCGCCTTCTGTGCCAAGAATGACCCTATGTACCATCTACTGATCGTGCCGTGGTGGTTGGGGCTTTAGTCAACTCCCATTTAGACTACTGCAATGGACTTCTGACTGGAGTGGCAGCCAACCAGATTCATCGCCTCCAAAAGGCAAAAAATGCGGGTGTTAGACTGGTCTTTGGTGCAACCAAAAATATGCATACTTCCGGTCTCCGCCGATCACTGCATTGCTTAGCGGTGGATGACCAGATCAAATTTAAAATAGGGTGTCTGGTTTATAAAAGCCTAAATGGGCTGGCACTGGCCTATTTGATCAACAAACTGAAGTGATACCAACCAACTAGAGCCCTTAGATCTAAAGATCTATCTTGTCTTGTTATTCCAAGGACAAAATGAAGAGGTGACCAATGCTTTTCAGTGGCTGGACCCCGATTATGGAACAGTCTTCCGCTGAGCCTGAGACCGGCATCCTCACTGCTGAAATTTAGAACAGACCTAAAGACTTACTTATTCAAGTAAGTCTGATGATTACCTAGCAGTGTTCTAATTTCTGTGTCACCGGTTCTTAGTAATGATAATGCTTCTTTACCATGTAATACTACCATCTGCGCCAGTATGCAATTGAGTTTGTTGTGTGCGCGTTATAAATACCTCAACATTCAAATTCAAAAATGCAAGTTACTTACACATGTTAATGTTCTTTCGACTGGATGTTCCTCCTGCATATTCCTTAGCTCCCCTTCCATTCTTCCCCCAGCAGTAAAACGTCTCTTGTGGTTACAGTCTGCGCTTCCTCAAGGGTAGTAACTGTCTAACTCAGGACAATGCTTTGCTCTTCAAAATGGAACTGAGCAACAGACGCTGCGTGCGCTACTTGTGATGACGTCGGCAGTGGCACGGAGGCCTACGAGGGACATCGACTCGATAGGCAACGACGCGCAGTGCCCTCTACTGGGAAACATTTTTTTTTAGAAGCGGCAAGCTGCATATTTGTAAATATCAAAGATAAGGAATACGTGGGAGGAACGTCACCATGAGTAAGTAACTTGTTCATCTGGCGCAAACTGTGTGGTGCCACTTTATTTAGTATCACATTAAGGAGAGTAGTGGGTCTACTCAAAGTTACTTGTTTAAGTCGCAGAAAGATCTGCCTCAATCAAACCCACATCAGTGAGTAGAACCTAAAGTGAGACTATAGAGCAGGTGTGGGATGTGACAGTTTGATGCTCAGACTAGGTTGTCAGTTGTTAGGCCATGAGCCCAGCTTGGTGAGCCTTGAAATGAGGAACCAGGGTGGAGGGGGAACGAAAGGTAGGGGGCAGAATACTTACCTGTGTTGCCCAAGACAAGTGTTCACTCGGGTGACCCTGTGGGCATGAGAGGGGACTACACACTTACCCAACCAAGAGTTTGGAAAACCCTGAAGATTCTGCCAGAACTCATCCTGTGATTTATGGCCAAGATACTGATAATGGGACAAGCAACAGTGACAAGGGACAGGACCCCTACTTAAGATCAAGACATTTTGTATGAGCACTAAAACTCAGACCTTGTTGGAAGTTATCTACAGTGTAAAATGTGCATTGTAGAGTAAGGAATGGACTTTTAAACTCAGGACGATGAGTGTTTTTTTTATAGTGAACAGCCTACTTTTTTGTTCAGGGTCCCACAGGAGTTTTTATTACTTTGCCTGTAAATGGAAGTCGCAAGGCCAAGTGTCCAATCTCTGCAACTTGAGGCAGGTGCATAATAGAAGGCGAGACAAGTACTATTCAAAACGGGGGTGTTTGTTGCTGCCCTGTTATAAAAGCCCAGACATTGAAGAGATGGGATAGTTTCAATATCTGGAGTAAGTGTATTCCAGTGTGATGGGGCAAGTACATTTGAATAACATTGTACATGTTATGACTTGCTTCACTAAACGTTTAGAGTTGGCTCCTTTCTGCTTGTCCATAGGACACATACAGCATTCTGACAGTGACTCATGCAAAACAAAAGAGCTGTTGGCTGGAAGGTTTGGAATTAATCCTAACCTCAGGCATTGCTCTGGGCAACCCTCCATGCCACCGTTCTTCGCCTGTCAAGCACAAGCTACTCCTCACTGATGACACCCAACAAGGCTGAAACAAATCTGGGGATCCTTGGGGTCTTGTGCAAAAGGGATGTGACCTAGCAGTTTGGGCTGAACTGCCTCTTTTGTAGTGGGACCAAGCCTGGTTTGCATATGGTCATTCCCCTTCTGTAATTGCTTGGCACGCTGAAAAACGGTGGTCTAAAGGTTTGGCAAGAGGTGTGCCTGTGCTTATGATTAATTCAAAAGCTTCCAGCTGTCACCTTTTTGTTTTACTTGCGTAACTTGTGTTCCAACAGCTGCATTTCAGTGCAGGCATATGACCTTTGAACCTGCTCTGCTGCCACTGCAGGTCAGCTACTGAGGATGTTGGACTGCTGCAGCAAGATACCTGTGTACATTATGCTTTTTGACATGGAGCATTTGAGTGGGGTCTGATTAGCAGATCCCACTTTAAGAAACAAAATTGCAAGCGCCATTTTATTAATCTAAATAAAAAAAGCGCATGCTATTTAACCCTTGCCGATGGCACTGTGCCAGAATAGGCTGCTGTATTCATTCCCCAAATCTGTATTATGATCATGTGTTTTTTCTTGTTGTGCACTCTACTGTTAAAACGTGTTATAAACAGTATTAAAAGAGAACCTTCCATAGACCCTGTGTTGCCTCTGGCACAACCATTGAAATAACACTAGTTTAATTCTATGCCTTAACCAACCCAAATTCTCTTCTAAAATAGCATTATGCATATTCAGAGCCCCTTTGTTTCTAGCAACTATCATTTGCCTCACACTCTTGCCCCTAGGCAACTCTTGATATATTGCAAGTATCTACTCCCAACCTCCCGTTGCCTTAACTGGAACACCACAATAACCAACACACTAACCCCACACCCCAACGATTACATGCTCACGCTCCAGGATATGATGCCTCTGGTCACATCTGACACTAAAACACTTGACTTCCTTGGCATCTCTCCTGCAGCAGTAATATCACTTGTCTGCTGCTGATTGACACATACATGTAGTAGAGACCAGTATGTCTGTCTGATCTTCCCTGAATTGCATGTTTGCAAATGCATCCTCTTTGCTTATGCAATACAAATAACCACCCCACCCTCCAGGACACAAGCCATGCAAATTGTTGAGGGCCAATTACATGACCTACCGTGCCCACTTTTTTCTTCTGTAACTTGTAAGACCTAGTCATCATAGTGGTGACCCACTATTACAGCATGCAATGTGTTTGTGTGTGTGTGTGTGTGTTTGTTTGTTTGATCATTTATAATGCGCAACAGACCCAGAGGTATCAGGGCGCAGCAAATACATTATATGCAAGGCTTAGAAGTTGCACAAGATGAGCATAGGTAGTACACGTACAGAACAGGAATCGGTCAATAAATACATTGGAGCAAATATACAGATATGGTACAAGAATATAGGTCACACAAAAATGGGCTTTAACAATCAGTAGACTTGAGCCAGTTGATGTAGCTAAGTCTAAAATTCAGAAAGGGTTGATCTTCTCTAATTGGGGGGGCAGTGGGCAGGGAGTTCCAAAGTTGGAATGCTTTGACGGGGAAGCTGCAGCCCCCAACCTTGGAGAGCTTAAATCTAGGGATGGTAAGGCAGTTGATGTCGACTAGTCTTGTTGGTCTAATGGATGTTCTCCTGAGAAATTTGTCAGTGAGATAGCTGGGGGCTGCGTTGTTCATAGCTTTGTGGGTAAGGGATGGAGTTTTTAGCTGGATTTTATTAAGGGTTGCGAGCCAATTATTTTTATGCCTAATCTCAGATATATGTGATCTTCTGGCCACGCTGAGGGCCGCTCTTAGAGCATTGTTTTGGAGCATTTGTATCCTCTTGATGATCGATTTGTTGGCACCAATGTATAGGGCGTTACAATAGTCCAGCCTAGAGAGTATGAGGGCTCTGGCTAGGATAATGCAGCTGTCATGAGAGTGAAACGGTTTGCCGGTTTGCGGTGGCCGAGGCCATGGCATCCACTTGTTTGGTGAAGGAGAGAGTGGAATCGAGGTAGAAACCAAGGGTCTTGACCTCCTTGGCCACATTAATGAGGTTGCCATGGATTATAAAAGAGGAGTAATCCTGTCGTAGTTTATTAATGTTCGTGTGAGTGCCCAGGATGATAAGCTGTCTTGTCATCATTCATGCATAGACCATGGGTTGCCATCCATGCTTGGATGATGAGGTACACTCTATTCACCAACGCCAAATCCTTCACGTAATCCCCTGAAAGTGGGAGGAGGATCTGAGTATCATCTGCATAGTTAGTGTAGGTGATACCATGATGGTCCAGATTGTCAAAAAGGGGCTTGGTGAATATATTGTACACTCTGGGGCAAACACATGAGCCCTGGGGCACCTCACACGTGATAGGGATGGGGTCTGCTGATGGGGAGAAAACCTTCATAGACCTATCACTCTAGAAGGACTCAATCCAGTGGCTTTTTTTGGAGAAACGGGCGGCTGAGTCTAGTTGGCTACCTAAGACCTTGTAGTCCACAAGGTCAAATGCAGCCGAGAGGTCAACCAGTAGAAGGAGGGCTGTTTTCCCTTTATCTCTTAGCTTGTCGACTTGGGTCTTTAAGTCAATTAGGGCAGTCTCTGTTCCGTGTTGGGGGCGGAAGCCTGACTGTCGAGCACCAAGGAGTTTGTGAAGTTCCAAATACTTTTGAATTTGAAGGCAAGCAACTTTGTCAAGTATTTTTAGCAGGAACGGTACTGTCGTAATGGGATGGTAGTTGGTAGGTATGAGTAGGTCAAGGGTTTTCTTTTTTAGTAGAGAGAGCACCCAGGATTGTTTCCGGTTGTTAGGGTTGGTGCCAGATGCAAATGAGGCATTGAAAAGTTTGGAAATAAAAGGGGCAAGATCTCTTGCAGCATCCTTTATGAGCTGGGAAGGGCAGATGTCACCCTGGCAGTTGGATGGCTTGAGTGCAAGGATAACTATTTCTACCTCAAGAGTGGATCTTTTAGTGAAGTTGAAACGGGCAGGGAGGTCAAGTAATGTTTCCTTGAGGGGGGAGGTCAGGAGTGGTGTTAGGATGTGATAGAGGATTTAGAGAGTCTTTTTTTAGGGCTATTTTATTTTGGAGCATGGTTTCTTTGTTGGAGGGTGCTTGTATATCTGAGCACCAGGTTTTGTCTTAATTGCAGATGTCTGGAATAGGGGTAGGGGACTCCAATTCCTTTAGGACGGTGAATAATTCCTTCATACTAGAGTTAGAGATACGTTTATTGAAGGAGTTGCGTTTGGCCAGGCAAATTTCTTTTTTGTATTGGAAGGAAATTTCAGTTATTTTAATTTTATTAGCTTCTGAAGGGAGTGATCTCCATGAAGTTTCACAACTCCTCTTTAATTGCCGTAAGGTCTTTAGCTGTGGGGTGAACACTTGTTCAGGTGAGTTTTGGGCTTGCTAGGTCTAAGTTTGATTGGGCAATGATTTCAAGCAAGGTAAGCATGATTTTATTGTACTCATTAACAAGCGTTTCTGGATCAAGATTGTCGGCAAGCGAGTTGAGGGTAGGAAGAATGGCAGGGATCACTTTGTCCACTGTAATATTCTTTTTATTCCTTGTTGGGCAAGGTGGGGCAATGGGGGGGTACCTAGATGGAGTGGCCTAGTAGTTGTAAGTACAAAAGACAGGAGGAAGGGGTTTGTCCAGAGTTGCAGGGAGATAGAAGTGATATTGGCGGTGCAATTGTAGTCCGCCACCCAGTCAAGGGTTCTCCCTTTATTATGAGTGGGTTCACTAATTTTTTTGGGTTAGGCCAAGTTCAGACAGGATGTTGGCGGTGAAGCTGGCATGTTTATCTAGTGGGTCATTGAAGCCCAGGTTGAAGTCACCTAACAGTAGTACTTGAGAGGTAGTTTTCAGATTATTAGAGAGTATCATGTAAATGTCCTCTTCAAATGTCCCGATTGGGCTGGGACATCTATAAATTGGGTGAGTAGTGAGGGTATGGGAGTTGACTAGTGGAAGTTTAGCTGTGAGGACTTCGCATGATTTGGTGATTTGGGGGGGAGCGAGTCTCATGGAAACGCTGGATTTGGCGATAATGGCATTGTCTCCTCCTCGTACCTTGTCTCTCTCTTGTCTAAGTATTGTGTAGCCGTCAGGGACTGCTAACGAGAGCATAGGTCATACCGCTTCCTGCAGCCATGACTCGGTGATGGCGAGAAAATCCAAGTTGTCTACCAGTATCAGGTTGGAAATGTCTGTAGCATGGGCCACCAGGGACCTTGTATTAATTTAGAGCTCCTTTGAGAGGGTGGGCGATGGTTAGGTCTATGGCAGAGGTCAGAGTGGTGGTTGAGTCTACTTGGGTTGTGGGCAAGGCTTGATAACAGTGGGGTTAACACTGGTAGTGTTGTATCTGATAGGGAGGTTAGTTTTCTTGTTTGCCATGGGCTGAGATCTAGTGAGGGGTTTGAAGAGTCTGGTTAGTCTAGAGCCGAGTCGGGTTCCTAGAACCTGTAGTACAAGTGTTGCTTAGGAATGGACTCAATGAGGAGTAGCTCGGTTGTCCAGTGGAGGGTGGGCTGTCTGCCGACATAATAGTCAGACTAAGAGAGGCTCATAGGTCAGGGAGAGGGGACCTAGCGAAACACACTAGAAGGTTAGTTATAAGTAGTATGCTAAGGGCGCTGAAGTTGTGAGCATTGATGAGCATGTTGCGAGAAAGGTTACAGTTATGACTGGGGGGACCGCTAATATTTGGCGGAGTAGGCTGGTCCAACAATGGCATAGATGGGGAGTCTATAATACAATACTATACATTTAACATAGTAGGCTATTTCAACAGTAGTAGACTAGTTCAACTGTGTTAGGCTAGTTCAACAGTGTTAGGCTAGTCCAGTAATAGCAAGGGAATCCGCAATGCAGTCTTATGCAATAAACGTAATGGGCTAGTTCAACAGTGATAGGCTGGTCCAACAATAGCATGGGAATTCACAAGCGTGTGTGTGTGTGTGTCTGTGTCTGTGTCTGTGTCTTTGGGTGACTTTGGTGGGACATCAGTTGTCACCATACCAGTGATTGTTGGGGAAAACCTGCCAGGCTACAGTTCTTTGTAACACTCAACAGACAAACATACACACGCTGGCAGCATCACAAGAGAGTTCATCTGAAGTACACATGCAATGCATATGGTGCATATCAGATGAAATGCACATATTCAAGACCTACATTCACATCTATGATCATTGGCCAAGTTATAGCATATGAAAACTCGGGGCCGTTTTGAGTTCATATGAGTATCTGGTAAAAACTTAAATCTTCTCCCATATTCTTTGCACAATTGGGCATTCATACCAGGGTACATAACCCTATGGTCAACATATGTGTCTGCCTGTGGCGTCCTCAATATGGGGCAGACTGGCCTTTTTCAGTAGCCTCAGGAGCCCTCCCGAGTTCCTGCTGTATTTTGTGGCACTCACTAAATGCCCAGATTGTTGGTTTCACTGGTGGTGTTTGACCTGTTTGCTGCACTGGTGCTCAGTTATTCTCTTCTGTAGACATTGTCGCTCATTATGGCCACCTCATCCTAAAATAAATTAGCTGTTCAGATAGATTTTATCTCCTCTGTCCTTTCATCAGTCTAAATGCTTTAGATGATTTGTACTCCACAGCCGAATTCTATATGTGCCAGCATGTCCTGGGTGTCTGCAGTGATTTTGTATCGTGTGCTGCTCATTCTGTTAAACAGTACAGTACATTACGTCGCTCAAGTGCAAGTAGTTGTAGTGAAACACAATCTGTGGCACTCAAAATAGCCACTTCAGGTTAAATGGCTTACTCACCATTCCTGTGAGAGATTCTCTGATTATACATATGTTGGTGACAAGTGGAGGGTCGTTGCAAGAGTACATTTATATACAACTGGTACTTGATGTTACCGTTCTGTGAAGACCTTGAGAAAGCACGATTGCAGGCAGAGTTTTAGAGGCTGAGTGAGTCCAATCCCTAAAAAGGCAAAGCAGTTTCTCTCACTTGGAGGCAGACATCAATGCCTCCTTCATAGCCGCTCACTATAGTCCTCATTTCTCATGGCTCGAACCCCTCTGCAGGAGGTTTTGCAATGCGTTATAGTAGGTGATGACTGACAAGGAAAACACAGATTTGGTAGAGCATCTTCAATTGCAATGTACTTCTGGTCCCATTTGCTTGAAAGGTCCCTGGCAGCCACAATTGTCTATGATGATCATACCATTTGTTCTCCACCAATGGTTCTGTTCAAATTTGAAACCGCATTCCCAATCTGCAACTACCCATATTGCTCACTCATGGCATAATCTGGGCGCAATGAAGAGAATAGAAGTTCCCAAGCTGGGAACTTACGTCCCCTGCACACTATCTAATATCTGGAATACCAGACCAACAATTAAATATATCTAACAAGTAATGTTTCTTAATAAATTCAAGAAGATCTGTAAATGGTAATACATAGAAAAAGGTGATTTGTTCAAAAAAATGACTTTGAGTCAGATAAGGTTACAAGAACCATTCTTCATTGTTTATTCTTGATGTTGAAGCTGTGGAAGGCCCAAAGCGTTTCGAGTGATACAACACTCTTCATCAGGGGCAATAACAAAGGTTTCTAGGAAAAAATATATATATGTACATTAGGAATTTAATTTACACCAACAACGTTTGTCCAACAACATTTCTAAATAACTCATTTTAGATCAGGATAAGTATCACAATAACCCATGACATACAAGGATTACATATGTGGCAGAACGTTTGACATTTTAAATGTACAGAGTATACACTAACCCACAAGAGGACAACCTGTCCCTCATTAATATGTATAGAAACTGATGGTAAAATCACTAGGTTAATAGTATCTTCTCTGCTGTGATCAAATGAGGAAATATATAGAATAACTACTGATAGTGAATTCATTGAAGTTCTAATATGACAAGGTAAGAAACTGTGACTATTTAAAGAGTCTAACCTTGTGTTTTTATTATGAAGGAGGTTCTTCAAGAGAACGGGGGTGGTCTGGGACGGGAATCCCAGGCTTGCATCTAAGCAAGACAGCGGGTCTTTGATGGTAAGTCCTTATCTGTAGAACTAGAATAGACATCAAAGATGTCTATTTAGACCGGTGTGAGTGACATAGTGAGGATAGAATAAGTTAAGACAGTAATGAGTCACTTACAGCGGTATCTCGGTTGACCAGTATCAAGGTAGCTGAGGGGAAGTGGTAGTCAACAACCGCAAGTGGTCTGGAGGCTACTCAGGACTGGAGCGCTGAGAAAAAGTGGACTGAAAAACGAAGGTAGAGTCTCAGTAATGAGCAAAGGAAGTGAACAGGGTGTTCGAAAGCTTTGTACTGAAAAAGAATCCTGGGTCGAGCCAGTATTGGAAGCCTAACATTCTTACCTAGTGTATGTCAGTGTGGCACACATGGAGACCAGCTGCCGAAGGGTTGCTCGACTCCATGTCAAGTGCCGCCACTGTTTATAGAGTAATTAGTAGTGTGACGTAATCACGCGCTTGCGTGTGGTACGTCATACTGTGCGCTGAGCTCCATGCTCAGATGGATGAAAATTAGACAAGATGGAATCTAATTAGCCTCATATGGAAAGATGCTCGACAGGAGCAGGTAGGGCTGTAAGAGCTTAATCAGTCGAGTGAAAAAAGAAAAACGGACCGCGGCGTGTTTACAGTGTGACGTCATCACGCAACCGCGTGCATGATGCCACATGTAAACAAACCTAGTGTCGGGGTGAAGGAAATATAATAATATGACCTCTAGGGGAATGGCAATGTCCAATATGTGCATGAACCTTGATGGTTGGAACTAATATCATTCATGTGAAGGTAAGAGATCATGGTGACTAAGCTTATAAAAATCATGTGGAACAACATCCACGCATTTAAAGTGTCATGAATAGTGTAGAACTAAAAAAGTGAGATGTTCTAGGCACGACCTGGAGGCTGAAGGACCATAGGCGGGCCAATGAACTTATTATGGCCATTACGACTGCCTGACTGGAAACAATTGATGGATGTTGATTATACATCGACCTATGTATACTATAGGAGTCAGAAGATAAAATAAAATGGCGGACTGTGATTTATTCTGATTATAGTCCTGCATGTGAGATCTGAGTTTTAGGGTGCAAAGTGGTTGAAAACCTTATCAATAGTTGTAGTAGTAAACATAGTTGATATTAATGGTTAGGTACATTCTTGTTATGCAACCAACCAATGCCATACTGCCCACACGTCTGGTTCACAGTCTAGTAAAGGGAGTATCAATTGTACTGATTGTACATTTCCTAGATAGAGTCAACGGAATGACTGGATATGTATAAACTTTGAAAACATTTTTACATTTCTATCCAACTGTCCAAGTTAATTGGTTCACAGTCTTATAATGTGGTTATGATAATTCTGACCAACAATCCTATCAAGTGTTTTTAAAGAGACATTAATGAAGATGAACGAAGAGAAAATTTAACGTAGGTATTCTTTAAATGAATGGGCCTAAATAGTAGTCTTCATTTAGACCGAGTGGGGTCATTGCATCTAGTCTATGAATCCAGTACAATTCTTTTTGTGCCAAAAGTTTGGGTAGGTCACCTCCTCGTTGGAGGGGGTGTAATACTTCCAGTATTGCAAATCTCATTTGCGAGATGTTATGCTTATTGTCTCTAAAGTGCCGGAATACAGGTGACTTCACATTTTTTGTTCGAATCTGGGACTTATGTTCAGTCCATCTTTCTTTGGCTTTTCTACTGGTTTTCCCCACATAATATTTCCCACAAGGGCATCTAATGGTGTAGATGACATTTTTGGAGTCACAGGTTGCAAAGCTTTTTAGGAAAATCTTCTTACCATTGTTCGGATGTCTGATGTGATTGCCTTTGATGATGTTCGAGCAGTGCTGGCAATTTAGGCACGGAAAAGTGCCATTTCTTGACTTCGTCAATGTCCTTTGAGTAGATATTTTAGGTCTTTCAGCTTTGATTAGCATGTCTCTGAAATGCCGTCCTCTTTTGTATGCTAGCATTGGGGGGGCTGGAAAGAGACGGTTGAGATTAGGATCCGATTTTATAAGATCCCAGTTCTTAGTGATAATTTTTTTGACTTGAAAGCTCTGGGCAGAGTACTTCAATGTGTAGATGAGGTTTGACTGAGTTTGTTTCGGTTGTTTGTTAAGTAATAAGTCACGGGGGTGTGCTTCTGTCCTGGAAATAGCTTGAGCCACTACTTCTTCCGGGAATCCTCTTTCTAGAAATCTTGATCGTATAGTATCAAATTCTGTCTGAAGTTTTTCTATATTGGAGGTTATCCGTTTAGCCCGTAGTAGTTGGCTATACGGTAAGTTTTCTTTTAAATGTCTCGGGTGGAAACTGTTGAAATGAAGGGAGCTGTTAACATCAGTTGGTTTTCTGTACATTAGTGTTGTTAATTCCATGTTTTTCCATTCTACTGTTACATCCAGAAAGTTCACCTGTGGTGTGCCGATTTCCATAGTAAATTTGATTCGTGGGTTACATTGGTTTATATATTGCCAAAAATCTGTCAGTTCTTGATGTGTGCCGTTCCAAATGCCAAATACATCGTCAATATATCTTAGCCAGCAGTGTATTCTGTGTTTCCAATATGGGTGATCCAAGACATAGGTTTTCTCAAAATAGAACATAAAGATGTTTGCGTAGGACGGAGCCACAGCCGAACCCATAGAGGTACCCGAGATCTGTAAATAGTACTTATCATTAAATCTGAAGTAATTGTTGTAGAGTATCAGGTTGATAAGTTCAATAGCAAAGGTTTTTTGAATCTGAATTTCATCATGTTGTAAAAGAAACCATTCTAGGGCAGCTATACCTTCATCGTGGGGAATTGAAGTGTATAGACTTGTGACGTCCATAGAGAATATTAGAGGATCCGGAAAACTGATCTGTAAGTTATTGATTCTCTGGAGAAAATGTGTGATATCTTTTAAGTATGTCGGTATTTTCTGTACCAGAGGTTGCAGCGCTGTATCAAGGTAGACAGCCAGGGGTTGAAATATACTGTCAGTACCAGCGACAATTGGTCTAAAGGGCGGGTCTTTGGGATCTTTATGAATTTTAGGTAACCCATAGAAATCTGGGCGCACACATATTTCATGTTATTCGTCTAAACTAGCCTAGTGTCTTGTTCATGAAACGAGTTTATTGTGCATTTTTTATTGTAGCAAATTGATTTGTGGTAGCAAAGAGCTTAATAAGTTGGTCCTGTTTAGACCTCGTTAAGAGTGTGGTTCTAACTGTAAAAAACTTGATACTTTTAAATTGCTCCTTGTTAAAAAAAAATACCGCCTTTGAAAAACCTGGGATGTTTTCAGCATAGAATACATATTAAGTACTGCATGACATTAAATGTTCACCCTGTGTAATGCTACTATGTGCTCCATGAGCACATAGTTTAACACAAAAGGACTATTGTTCAAAACATCTGTTTTCCTTTCTAAAGCCGTAACAAATTATGAAATCATGAAGAAAGAGTGGGTAATGATAGATTTCTATTTTTTTTGTCACCAGTTACCTGGATATCTGTCCTACAAAAAGACACTAACTGTCCTTAAATGTGTGTGTCTCACCCTAGCCATGGGTGATGATCCACCAATCTTGGTTGAGGGATAGAGGAAGACAACATTCCCTATCTAGATACTTTTAGACACGCAGAACGGCTTTTTCCTGGCATTTCGCTGGATTTTTTGCAGATCTCTACACACAAGACAGAGGCGTAGCGCCCCCCTCAGCTCACATGACAGTGGCAACATCTTACCACCTGGACAAGAAACATTTGCATTGAAAATATATGATTGTACACCCCTGATGAAGAGTTTACGGAGTTCGGTGCTGAGTTCCAGTAAGCCCAGTCAGTGCGGACCCGTTTACCCTGCTTTCCAGAGAGGAGCTGCAGCGACGGTTGAAAGACACTGCACCTTTAATTTCCAACTTTCTCTACATAAACGAACTTCCTGCGCGGAGTTCGGTGCTGAGTTCCAGTTAGCCCAGTCCGCCGCTGAAGACGCCATGAAACTAACTCCAAACGTTCCCAATGACCGTGAAGTGTCACCAACGGGAGTCGGCCTGCACACGCGAAACCATCTACTACAGCTGCGGCGGCTGCAAACCAAAACATCTTGCAAAACAAAGGTAAGCGCAGTGTGTATATCGGCCGGCTCCTCCCTGTGTAGCACTACGCTCCGGGAGACGGGAACAACGCTTGACTGTTTGCCCAAAGCAGGGAGCATTCCTGTGAGTACTCCTGCTGTAGCTGTAGCACAACAGTTCCCTGCTGAGCAAATGTGTATCCCTACCGTCACTAACACTAACACTTTGACTCAAAGCGCAATAAGTACATCAGAAGAATCAATGTTGAGGCCGAGTTTGGACATTGAAAGTGAAAATGAAAATCATTTGATCCTGAAGGGAACGAATGGAATAGATCTAGTATTAGCTACAGCACTAGCTCCTGTTCAGCTATGTACAGAATCATTGATTGTGACTACTTTACCTGAACAAAATGATGACTTGTCGAGGCAAGGCAAAACTCAAGATGGGAGTGTACCAATGCTGGATAAGCAAGTAACAAATTCGGAAAGAAATACTCTTCCTCCAGCTACGGTATACCACGATGCCTCAGAGACAACCTTCTCTTTTCATATAACTGACGCAGACATTCTAGCGATAAGGTCACATTCTGAGGAAGTGCCCCTCCCCCCCCATTACTCCCTAATGAAAGTCTCGTCCAACAACAGAGCCAGCTTTGCACAGCAGATGAACCTGCGAGAAACTGCAAAACACCAGAGAGATGGAAAGCAGCAGAAGCTGCCCCCACCGCGCAAGTGGTGATCAAAAAAATACATTCACAACAGGACGCACAAATCAATCAGAACGAGAAAGATGGCTCTAATAACGAGGAGCATCTGGTTGAACCAAGTGCATTCGCTGGAGATAGTGAAACTTCATTAGAAAAAGAAAAGAATAAAACTGAACAGGCAGAACCCGTAAACACTCTGATACAAAGGAACAAATCGAGTGTGGTGGTAAATGCAGCGACAAATTTTGATGTGTCGGCGCGTGAAGCACGCCTTACTGAAAGGTTAAAGGCAGACTTTATCCAAATGAGAGGGCGTCTAAATGAAAGTTTTACCAAGAGAAAAGAGCAGAAGTTCACGCACAGACGAAATGTGAGCACTTTGACAAAAGAATTCACACACGGAAACAGTAAAGCAGCTCTATTACAAAATCCGTCGACAACATTGTGCCCTATGAACCTTGACATCTCAGACGGTGGTCAAGAAATAAGTGGCAGTAACCTTGTAACGATCTTGGATCAGGGGGATGAACCAGGGTCAGGAGGAAAATCGCAAATGCAATGTCCCAGCGAGGCTCAGTAATCAGTAATTCACCACTTTGAAGACACAACGACTTCCAAAGGGAATATTTCCATAGCCAAAGTCATACAGATCCACAATAATGTTTTAGTTGCCACATCCATCTCGATGATGCCGTTTATGAAATTATATGAATCATTAAACAATGCATTGCGAGACCAGAACTCTGTTCTAGGAACTTTAAATAAGAAAGTCTCGGCAATGGAGAAATTGAATGAACATCTAATTTCCCGACTCGACCTGGAAGCAGCAACTTCAAGACTATGGCACTCGCGGCTCAACGAAATAACGAAGCGTGAGGCCCATGAAAAATTTGATCTAACGGAAGCCATTGTCGAATGTACAAAGTGGATCAGACACAATGTGGCGGTACAGCCTTTAACCTGCTATGAGTGAACCAGCTGTAGTTGTCAGCAACATTGTAATAACTTAGGTCTATTCACCCATCCAAGCAATTCTATGACACAATCCACAAGGGATGCGCCCTCAAAAGAAGCAAGGGCACTAAAAGTGAAGCCTAAAGACCTGGAGTCTGATAAATGAACAACTATAACCAAAAATGAAGGCCCCAAGGCGAAGATCTTAAAAACTAAAGAAAGTGCGGTCGCAGTAGTGGAGAACTCTAACATGCCACTTAGACAAGAGGCGAGCAAGATTACGGCAGCAGACACGCAAGATGCCAGACCACCTATTGAAGTGGTAACTACACCCCAATCAAATCAAGAGCGCTGCTAAAACAGAGGAACAAATTGCCTCTTTTGGGATCTTTTCTGGTGCAGGTAAATCAATTAAAGTAGCAACCGCCAAGATAGTGCCGCATAAAGGCAAAACAGCAAAAACAACACAAACAAAAGGCAAGGTCCGGCCTCCAAACGCCCTCGTACAAATGGAGAAAAAAAAGGTTTATACGAAACTTGACGACTCTCCCTCGACCAGAAAGTACGAAAAGTAGTAAAACAGCTGTGCAAATCGAGAATCCAGTTAGTCTAATCCTCTCTTAACATTACCAAAGGAAACAGTGAAAACTCAACAACTGGCAACAAAACGTCCTTGTGAAGAGACTATGTCCTCAGATGAGGTGGACGATAATAACTCAATAGACCTATGCAATCTATCAACTTATACAATTGATGTTGAAGCTGACCCCGAAAATACGACAAGGGTGAGTGAAGACCATGAAACACCGACAGAAGAGACCATGAATGACTCCAAAAGAAAAATGATGTGGCGCAGACGTTACGCACAGATGCACTCACAAGTGCAACCAGCGAACAGTATTAAGAGTCATCCTGTCACTCCAGATGCCCGAGTAAAAACAAACAACAAATTGCAAGAAGCATCGCTAAATGCGCCTCTAAAGTGCAATCTTAAATGCACTACTGCTCAAGCGCAAAAGCGGCAGAGTGAAACAACAACTTCACATCCACAAGAAAAAAATAGATGGTGGAAACTGGAATTGGAAAATATACTGGAAGACAACAGTGACCTAAACTTAAACAGAGCCAATGTAATGAGGTTATTACATTATGTACCGGCCCTGCGTAACATAAGATCGGATGACATTGCTATTGTCAAATACAAATCAGAAACAAGATCATATTGGGTGGTGCTTAGCCAGACCACTCTTGGAAGCAAAAGAAGACCTCCTGTTCTTTGGGTTCGATCTTACAGTATGTGATGCTCAACATCCAGCGATAGATGAGGCAAACGAGCATAAACAGAATAGATCCTCAAATAATACCAAAAGGGACGTCCTATGGAAACAGATGAAACATCAATCTTCCAATCCAACAAGAACACAAGATTCCAAGAGCCACGCTTAGGATCATGTAGGGTCAAGAGGAATGACCCAATTTCTAACATCCTGCAACACCCGTGGATTTGCTCTTTTATTTAGAGATGGTGATATACAAGATCTAAAAAGTACCTTTATTTGTCTGCAAGAAACGTGGCTACGTGAGCCACCATCAAGTGATGGATACATGAGATTTCTAAATGCAGCAGGAAAAAGATATATTTGGACGCCCTTTTTCTGGCCTATTAACCATAGTAAAGAACTCTGCAGGATGGGAATTGCTACACATCCATAATCCAAATTTGTTCGGTCAGGCCTTAACCCTGCAAACAGTAGTTGTAACCCAAGATGGAAAATCCTTAAATCAACAACTACTGTTAATGAACTTATATTGGAATGCTGCGACGATTGGCGAAACTGTATTTTTGGATGCTGTAACAATGGAAATAGACAAATGCCATGCATCTTTTTCCGATCCGTTCATAATAGCGTGTGGAGACCTAAATTACGCATGGTTTGATAAGTTAAAAAGACGAAAGCCATGTGAATACTAAAATGTCCATCAGAGCTTGACGACTGTGGCACAAAATGGGAATATCAACTGATGTTGTGGCATTGTGTAATGTTGAACAGAGTAATCAATGGAGACATCCCCGCAGCAGATACGTGGCATAGAGGGGATACGTCAAAAACCCTTGATTATATTTGGGCCTCTGAAAATCTTCATGCTTACATAACAAATCTTGCGATAAAGAAAACAACTAAAAGCAACCACGATCCGCTAGTGCTATCGTGGGAGAACCCGTACAAAAAGCAGCTGCAAAGATATATATTTCCACTAGGCATTAACAATGCCCAAAATCGAATACGAATAAACAGCGAGCAGATCGACAAGTTAACAACTGGGTATACCCAAACACAGATGTGGAATAACCAAGTGGAATATATATCATTACTAAAGACGTATACCCACACAAACCAAAAGCAGGAAGTGTCTCAAATAAGCATCAATTCAGTCCAGCCTTAGATGAGGCAAAGAAACAGCTGCAAAAAGATCTGAAGCAGATAAAGAAGGTAGGTGGAACCAATGAAAAGTCGTTGTTGAAGGGAAGACTACAGCATTATCGCAATTGGCTGAAGTCATTCAATCACATACGAACACAAGAACAAGCTGAATTGATGCTTCATCTATTAATTCAAAAAGACAGCCGTAACATCTTGCAAATTATAAATACTGGCAAATTAAACAAGACAAGCGCATTAGCAAATGGAGTAAATGCTGTCAGTTGGGTAAACCATTTCACAGCAGTATTCAACGACCGGGACAGTACGAAGTTATCTAACCCATTGGTAGTTTCAGAAAGCTGGAATGTCATCGAAACAGTGGAAGACATTGAAGCAGCAATTCAGAAATTGACGACTTCAGGAGCCCCTGGACCAGATGGCATCTCAAACCTAATGCTCAAAGCAAACAATGAAAATTGAGCAAAATTCATTAAAACATTATTCAAGCACATTGCCACGACAAAAAAGATCCCTGTCTCCTGGACTAGCACAGTGGTAGTACCAATCTTTAAAAAGGGAAATCGTGGCGATCCCGAGAACTACCGTCATATTGCGCTGCTAGATACCATGGGGACATTTTTTGCCACCTTTCTCCCAAAGAAATTGCTCTATGGGCTGACGATGCATTAATATTTGACAGCAGACAAACAGGCTACACCAAAGGCGTTGGAGTGGAATTAATGCTATTAAAGATGGCCAAACTGAATGCTTTAAAACAGAAGAAGAGACTTTTTCTGGCATTTGTCGATTTAAAACAAGCATTCGACAGTATCAACCGCCAACTCCTCTGGAACAAATTGAAAAACTAGGGCTGTCCTAAGCAACTAATGGCACTTTATGCAAATACCAGCATTCGCGTACGTTTAAGCATGTAAGGGGATTTAACAGAAGAAATACAAACCACAAAGGGCGTGAAACAAGGCTGTCCCCTAGCTGCTCTACTATTCAAATTGTTTATAGCCGACCTGCCAGCGGCCTTTAGGCAAACAAGGTGTTTCGCGCCAAAAATAAACGGAAACCAGATAAGCCATATGCTGATGATGTAGTACTATTAGACAGCACGGAAATTGGATTTCAAAGATTGTTGTCTTCTCTGCACGCATATCTATCAGCAAATCAGATGACTATAAATGTTAAGAAATCGCAAGTCATTGAATTGGGTCCAAAAACAAACGCCAAGACCAAAAAATGTATGTGGAAAATAAATAACGAAGTCCTGTCTGATAGAGACTGAATCACTGAAACATTTGATAACTGAATGCCCAAATATTGCCAACCAGCGTGCATTGCACTTAGCCCGTTTTGCGCCAAAGAATGGAAGCATGGCCGAATGGTGGAGCTATGTAATATCGGGGACAAATACCAATTTAACATGCTCAATCATTAATTTTGTTGACATGATCCTGCCATGTCAAATGAAGTTGAGTGAAAGTAGTACGTGAAGCATCAAATTCAAATTCAAATAGGAGGAGCAGGTGAAGAGAAACGAATAGAGGACTTGAGAATTCGGAACGATAAGACGATGTCGATATTGATGACTAGAAATGACAAACATCGCCAGAGAACCCAACAGAGGAAGATGGAGTGTTACTTTACCTTCTATTGGAAATGTTTATTCTCACTCCTACTCTTTGTCTCCATGCCTACGTCCAGGTCTCCCTTTTCTTTCTTTCCTTTCCTTGGCTCTGCCCTTTCTCTTCCTTTCTCTGCTCCATTTACTCTTCTCTGTCTTTGCTCCTTTTCAAGAAAATGGAACGCAATGATAAACTTGTGACAAAAACATTTTGTTTACTTTTTCAAACTAAAGTCAATAAATAAAAAAATTAAAAAATATACTTTTGTCAATACCTTAGAAATCACAAAAAGCTCACCAATCTAAGCACGGGAGTAGAGGTTCCCCACTGATGTTGGGCTGAACACAGCAAGCAATTGACAAGCTGTGGTACGTTTTTTTGGCATCAATAAGGTGGTTTGGAAGCGACCCTGCACCTAGCCGTTCTGAAGAAGGTGGCTAAAACCAGATAAGTGCTACCCAAACCGGTCGACTGACAAGTGAGGATGTGCATAATGATAATAGCACAGCCGCACAGAAAATGTAACCTCAAGTTAGTTGAGAGATAAGAGCTTTCTTCACTAAAATCTATTTGTGTGTCAGCCAGACTTTTTCCACACATCAATGGAGAAGAAGTCCTCATCTTGAAACAGAAATATTTGTTTGTCGCTGATTGAGAGCTTTTAATACGAGTAGAGTGGACAGTAATTAATGAAACAGTAAAAACAAACTAGTCCATTCGTGCAACATTTCACCTTTTTTAAGATTTTTTTATTGTGATGCTATTTAGAAAAACACATGGTATTGACAAAAGTATCTAGATGGGGAAAGATTTCTCCCTCTATCCCTCACCCTAGGTAGGCAGCTCATCACTTTTGGCTAGGGTCAGACACCCATATTTTAGGACAGATGGCATCTTTTTGTATAGATCGATACCTAGGGGACAGGTGACATAAAATTGCTCATTATCCTCTTTTTCGTGTTTTCATAATTTGTGTGGGTGTTAGAGGAACACAGATGTTGTGCCCAGTAGGCCTTTTGTGTTCCATTATGTGCTCCAAGCCATAAATATCCTGTTTGATTGACACTCCTAATTGGTTAATATTTTTTAAAAAGTGGTATTTAAAATCAATGTTTTATCATTACCATCATATTCCTAATGAAGCCCATAGAATGTTTTGATTGAAGAGTAATTTAATGAGAATGTGACAAGGTTACAACAAAACCTACGTAATGACAGAATGAATGCATAGAGTGCATTCTTTATTTTCCTGCCAGGCTTCTGTGCGCCCATGCACATATCTGGGATTCAATCCCTTTTAGATTTATTTTCTAACATTAATAGAAGATGGATTAGCTCTGCTGGAGCACAATGAGGGTATGTAGATACTGCATGTCTTTTGCAGCCACAAACAGAAGTTATACTGTCTATGGAAGAAACCAGTACCTGAGAGCGTGTGTTTACATGTAACCTTTTTATTCTTCTGTTTTATTTTTGACAGACTTGCAAAAACGTATCCTTTTTTTATTGTACTTCTTTTGTGATCTGAACCTTACTGTGCTCTACTTTTAATTTTTTTTTTCTTCAAGGGCCCCTGTCATTCGCAGTAGAATCTGGCTGTTTCTTCTGTTTTCAAATGTCTCATTCATGCTTTCCTGGCAATTTGCTCAATTTGTTCTTCTGACACAGGTAAGACAATTCGTACATGTCTTTACATCTATTTGGCATAGAAGGTGATATCTTTAGTAAATATGTGCCTCTACGAACTATAGCCGCATTATTTCTATGACTGATTAAGCCGCTAAATCCTTATTTTCCTGCTACGCCAAATCCTCCGCAGCATTGCCAATCTGTTATATTGGTTAGCATATGCATAATTGTTTTCCAGTATTCTTATTCTCCTGTCAGTTATTTGTTTTCGGGGGTCTTTTTTGCCTTATTGCGTAGTTGCTTCTTAGCCAACTAGTATGTGCTCCTTATGTGATGTAAACCCCTACTTTCTAATGGATTGTGTCCTCCCACGTATTCCTCATCTTGTGATAATTCGTTATCTCCAACTTTGCTGCTTCAGAAAAAAAATTCTCGGCAGAGGGCGCTGTGCTCGAGGTCGTGGCATCGATTGTCCCTCGACGGACTCCGTACTCTGTCGACGTGACCAATGGTATAAATAGCTCGAGCCGCGCCTGTTGCTACAGATACGTTTTTCCGATCGCTTCGCTATCGAGAACGGCGCGCTTCTATTTTCTGTGAAGAAAATATTGGCATCTTCAACGCCTTCGACACCCAGGACTGGGTTCAAGAAGTGTGCAGATTGTGGGTCTAAAATGTCGATCACCGATCCCCACCGGATTTGTCTCTGGTGTCTCGGTTCCAGTCACCGAACCGACGACTGCGGGTCCTGCCAATGAATGACCTGCTCTTCGTGAGAGGAGAGGTAAACTGTCGGTGGGAAGGGAGGCCTCAAAGGTTACGTCAAAAAGACACAAGAAAGCGACTGATTCTAAGGAATCAGATCGCCATAGGCGCTCAAAGAGATCTCGATCTAGGAGTAGATCGAGACACTCTTCGTCATCATCGAAAAAAATGAAGAGGAGACATAGATCTCCCATATCATCATCTTCTTCTTCAGAGTCGACCGAAGAAATTCGTTGTCTGACTAAATCGGATTCTCCCAGTAAGTGGGAAGAATTCCGCAAAAAGATTTTGGAGGTTTTCGAGAACGCGGCCCGACCCCCTCGAAAAAGCCATACCCCTAGAGTCGCTCCATTGGAGGACAAAGGGAAGTCCAAGATTACCATGGCAAAGACCGGTAGCGTTGAGGAATCCAAAAAACTCGAGTCGACGTAAAACCGTCGAAGACTCTTCGAGAGTCGACCACTTCTCCAGTGCCATGCAAGAAACACAAGTCGTCGAAGACTTCGTCGATGCCCTCGGCGTCGATAATTTCGACTCCAAAGCCAAAAACATCCTCAACGCCAGTATCGAAGTCCTCTTCGAAGACTTCGAAGACCCCTTCGACAACTTTGAAGGATTTGCCAATTCCTTCGAAGCAGATGGAAGAGGAAGAAAGGAGATTCACTCCTTTGCCCAGGTCAGACTTTTTCAAATCTATGTCAGCAATTTATGAAGAGTCTGCTTCAGAAGAAGACAAGGTTACTCCTTTGAGAGTTACTCATGGTACAAGACAAGTTCCTGAGGAACTTATTGACCAGGAATCTAGAATGCGAGACCTGAGTGATACTCTATATTCTGCCAGTGGAATTGACACATCCCCAGAATTAGAGTTTGCCAAACCTGATCCTGCAGAGCATGCAGGTGCTGGGTACAGGGGTCTTATGACCAGGGTAGTTGAATATATGGGTTGGGGTAATACTTCACCCATTTTTTAACAAGATGACATGACGGTTATAATCGTCAAGGGACCTCAGAAAGATCCTGTTCTCCCTTTCCACAGGGCCCTTCAAAGGACTGTGGAGAAAAACTGGGAGAAACCAGAGACTATTGCTGCTGCAGATAGTACTTTTCCAAAAAAATATAGACCAGCTGCAACGGATCCTGAATATTTGAATAAACATCCGACTCCAGAGAGTTTAGTCATTCAGGCAGCATCTACTTCAAAACAAACTGCTTATCCAACTATCCCTCCAGTTAGAGAGGATAAAAAAGTTGATGCCTGGGCACGTAAAGTTTTCACGTCAGGCAGTATGGCACTTAAGTCAGCAAATGTCACCTGTACCCTAGCCAGGTTTACCCATACCCTGTGGGACTGTATTTCGGCGGCGGCTGATCATATTCCGGAAGGCGAGGAAAGGGAAGGCTTCCTGAATATAGTCAAAGACGGGAAGGAGGCAATGGGGGAATGTCTCCAGTCTGGACTGAATACTGCTGATAGTATCGGCAGATCCATGGCTGCAAGCGTTGTGCTATGCAGATTTGCGTGGTTGAGGAAGTCTGGGTTTGCACCAGACGTGCAAGCTAGACTCCTCAACATGCCCTTTGATGGCTCGAGGCTCTTTGGCAGAAAGGCTGACGAAAGCCTATAAAAACCTCAGACCTCGAAAGCGGCAGCTAAATCACTTAGCGCCTCTTTGCGCCAGCCTCTAAAACCCTATTCCGGCTCATCTTCCTGGAGGGGTCGTTCTTTTCGATACTACTCCTCTTTTGGTAGAGGAAGAGGACAGGCTTCTCAAAGGGGCAAAAGAAACTGGAGCACGAGCAAGAGGTGCAAAATCAGCCTCAGGAGCGGCATCTGTACCCTCAGCCACTCCTGCAGCCACCTCCAAATCCCTCTGAGACCTTGTTACACAAAACAACAGTGGGAGGCAGGATCTCTCAACATCGGAAGGAATGGCGGGGCATTACCTCAGATGCTTGGGCACTGGAAACAGTAGCCCAAGTTTACTGTCTCCCCTTTCTAAAAAGGCCTCAGAATCATCCACCGGGAGCCAATTCCGCCAAAATTCTGGAACCGCTCCTGTTGCAGGAAATTTTAACCCTGCTAGAGAAAGGTGCCATAGAACTGGTACCTGTAGCGGAGAGGAACAGGGGTTGGTACTCCCCATATTTTCTCATCCCAAAAAAGGACGGAGGACTGAGACCCATCTTGGACTTGAGAAACTTGAACAAGTTCCTCAGGAAGGACAAGTTCAAGATGGTGACTCTTTCTCAGATCCTTCAGGCTCTCCAATTCCAAGATTGGTTGGTATCATTGGACCTTCAGGATGCTTACTTTCATGTGCCAATCCATCCAAAGCACAGAAAGTACCTGAGGTTCGCGATTGGCAATTCTCATTATCAGTTTCGAGTTCTGCCATTCGGGTTGACCTCAGCCCGAGGGTTTTCACCAAACTGTTGGCGGTTGTGGCTGCAAGTCTCAGGAGAGGAGGTATTCACATATATCCCTACCTGGACGACTGGTTGATCAGAGCAAGTTCTCCAGAACATGCTCAGGAACATCTTTCTATCACCTGCCACTTCCTCCACAAATTGGGCTTCTCCCTCAATTTCAAGAGGTCCCACATGATACCATCCCAGAAGCTCCAGTTTATCAGAGCAGTCTTGGACACTTCCTCGGGAAAAGCCTCTCCTC
Source organism: Ambystoma mexicanum (assembly GCF_040938575.1). Lineage (NCBI taxonomy): Eukaryota > Metazoa > Chordata > Amphibia > Caudata > Ambystomatidae > Ambystoma > Ambystoma mexicanum. Next base: position 824,601,796 of record NC_090930.1, on the reverse strand, counting down.
CCGAAGTGAGAGCTCTCCACATCCAGCAGATGGTAACGAAGTTCCAGAATGCCCAACGTCTCCTGGCCTTTGATTTTCTAAGGTTGCTCGGCCTAAAGGCATCCTGCATTTTCCTAGTACCAGAGGCCAGGTTGAGAATGAGAGCCCTTCAATGGGCACTCAGAACTCAGTGGTCCCAGTTCTCAGGGAATATGTCGGATCTTCTGCAAGTCCCGAGCGCAGTTGCTCAGGATCTTCCATGGTGGGCTTGCAACGAAAACATTCTCAAGGGAGAGTCTTTTTGGCAACCATGGCTGGAGATTACAGTAGTGACGGACGCCTCACTCACGGGGTGGGGAGCTCACACCAACGATCTGACAATCAGCGGTCGTTGGTCTCCATCAGAGTCCAAACTACACATCAACCTTTTGGAGCTGAGGGCAATCAGGCTAGCTCTGAAGGCCTTTCTGCCCTCTGTACAGGGAAAGAATGTCCTGATAATGACGGACAACGCGGTGGCCATGTACTACCTCAACAAAAGAGGAGGAGTAGGGTCACTACCACTGTGCAGAGAGGCAATGCAGCTATGGTTCTGGGCATTACAAGAAGGAATCTCTCTATCGGCAATTCACCTAGCCGGAGAGAGGAACACGGCGGCGGACGCTCTGAGCAGGCAGAGCACGGTCTCTCACGAGTGGGAGATAGCTCAGGAAGTCCTTCTGGAGATCTTCGCCCTTTGGGGAACCCCTCAAGTGGATCTGTTCGCCACCGCGATCAACCGGAAGTGCGATCAGTACTACTCAAGGGAATTTCCTCAAAGAGGAGCTCTGGGAGACGCATTCGTAGTGGAGTGGAAATTTCCACTGCTGTACGCGTTTCCCCCAGTCCCTGTGATTCCTCAAGTAATCAGGAGGTTGAGAAAGTTCAGGAAAACCATTATCCTAATTGCCCCGGATTGGGCCAGGAGGACGTGGTACCCGGACCGTCTGGACATGTCCATCTGCCCTCCAATACGTCTTCCGCAAAGAGAGGATCTTCTCTCGCAAGAGGAAGGTCGGGTTCTCCATCCAGAGGTCAAGACACTCAACCTTCACGCATGGTTTCTGAGAGGTTGATATACAAGGATTGGGATCTTCCAGATGAAGTAATGGAAATCTTGCTTTCGGCCAGAAGACCAGCAACAAAATCTTTGTACCGATGTCGCTGGAACAGGTTTAGTAACTGGTGCAAAGACAAGGATGTGGACCCTTTTCAGTGTGGCACCCCAATGGTGCTTACTTTTCTGCTACATCTAGCTAGTCTGGGGCTCCAGATAGGAACAATGAAAGGACACCTTGCTGCGCTGTCCGTTTTCAAGCGCTCCTCAGAAGAGGTTTCATATTTCAAAATACCGTTAATCATTCAATTCTTAAATGGGCTCACTAATGTATACCCTCCAGTACCTTTTCATGTACCAACCTGGGACTTAAATTTAGTATTAAAATTCTTGACTTGCATACCTTTTGAGCCTCTGCACTCATGTCCATTGAGGCTTTTGAATCTAAAAACTGTCCTCCTTGTGGCCCTGTCATCAGCCCGCAGGGTTAGCGAACTTCAGGCTCTCTCATGCAAACCACCATATACTATTTTTTATAAAGATAAGGTAGTCCTTAAAGTTAAACCTTTGTTCTTACCAAAAGTAGTCTCGGACTTCCATTTGTCACAAAAAATAGTACTACCAACTTTTTATCCTCTTCCTCATCTGGGCAAGGAAGAGGAGAGATTACACAGACTAGATCCCAAGATGGCTCTTAGTTTTTACATCTCAAGGATGGCTAAATTGAGACAGGATGTCCAACTATTCGTGGGTTATACTGGTCATAAATTAGGCTCATCTTTTACAAAACAGACCATTTCCCGCTGGATCATATTATCCGTAGTTGAATGCTACAGATTAGCGGGAAAAGAACCACCAGATGGGCTTTGTGCCCATTCTACAAGGGGAATGGCTACTTCTGCGGCTCTATAGAGGGGAGTCCGGCAGCAGATATTTGTGCAGCTGCAACCTGGAAAACAATGCATACTTTTGTTAAACATTATTTTTTGGATACTGCATCCTCTAATGAGGGATTATTTGCCAAGCCAGTGCTGCATTTGTCCACGAAAACTGAAATTAGTACTCCCGCCTCCAAAATTGCTACTGCTATGGGAGTCCATCAAAAGATGAGGAATACGTGGGAGGACACAATCCATTCGAAGAACAAGTTACTTACCAACTGTAACGTTCTTTCGACTGGATGTTCCTCCCACGTATTCCTCATCGACCCTCCCATCCTACCCCACAGTACAGTTCACGTTTTCTTACACTTAACTCTCACGAAGAATGTATCGGTCATGGGGCACGCCTGGGTGTTCCTCCTATATGTTTCATCGAAAAAACAGAACTGAAGCAACGGGCGCGGCTCGAGCTATTTATACCATTGGTGACGTCGACAGGGTATGGAGTCCATCGAGGGACAATCAACGCCTCGAGCACAGCGCCCTCTGCCGAGAATTTTTTCTTCCGAAGCAGCAAAGCTGGAGATAACAAATGATCACAAGATGAGGAATACGTGGGAGGAACATCCAGTCGAAAGAACGTTACAGTTGGTAAGTAACTTGTTCATCTTGATTGCCTATTTGTGCTTACATAGTGGAGGTCATCCCGATAGTATCAAATGTAGGCATGAGTGCCGGATTAAGTGATTTCTCTGTTGATGAATAGGTTATTCCAGTAGCATATCTACTGGCCAAGGGTTTCACAATTGTGCCTCCAACTCTGAGAAAGCCCTGCTGGTCTTGAAGGCACATAGGAACTTTGGTATAGCCTGAGACTTTGCATCAACAGACTGTAGACATTAAGTTTGCTAGCTAGTTATCATTTTGGAAAATATGTTGCAAGTACATTTGACTTAACACAGGGGAGGACTGGCCTCTTTCGGCCTTGGGGACAATTACAATGTTCTGGTCCATGGTGCAGTGGCCCAATCTGGACAATGCAGGGGCCCAAACATCCACAACAACTAAACTCAATAGCAGCCTCTCCCACACATTCTCAAGTGTGTATATATAGTCAATATTATTGACATTACTTTCCTTCTATGCAACATATCTTTCAGTTATGTTTTGATTCTTTAGACCCGGGCCGCAGGGAGCCTCCCCCACATACCAAACATTGTGAACTGATTTCACGGTGACATCATAATATGATTATATGTAAAAACTGGGATTTAAGCCCTAGTATCACTGTGTTCCAGTTTGCAGTTCGATAGAAGGCTACATCACACATCTCATTTCATCCCATCTTTAGTTTTATACCAATATAAAGAAGTGGAGACAGGTTGTTGGGTCTGACTTTGCTACAAGTCAAACATGTGCTGGTATGGCAACGATCCATACCAGTCTTCCTGCCTCGCCACTCCACAACACAAAACCCATACCTTGCACCCCTTCTACCTAACTCCCCCACGACATAGTAACCTCACTTGACATCCTAACTACATTACATAAATGGTTAATATTGATTTGTGGCGTAACACTATAAATTATCAAGCCATATGATTGATACTTTCCCTGTAGACATTGAGGAAAACAAGACCGCAATGAAATGTGCTTTGCTCAGTCTCACATAATGTGTTTGTTGTGGAAGGTGGGGCTTTGAGCCCAAGCTTCCTTGATCCACAGTTTCAGAGTTAAACAGCAAATAATATTTCATCTTCCTCTATCCTATCTTCATTATTGGAACCAACAAAATACTGTTTGCTAAATTGTTATTCAAGAGCTAAACTAGTACAGTGTTCCTTAATTCTGTCTTTCAAAGCACCGAGTCACAGGATAAAGCAACCTGACAAAATGTAAGACAAGTTATAATTGAAACATGTTAATAAAACAAGTATGTATCACTTTTTCTGGGAAAAAAAAAAGGGTTTGAGCCAGTCCCACAATTGGGTGTATTGGCATGAAGGTCAGGCACAGATCTCGTCACTCAATCTGCCGACTTTCCGTTCCAGATTTGTACCTCTGCCTCATTTACCCAATTTTCCTTTCTCATCACCCTCCGGTCTCTTTCCTTGGCATCACATCCTTGATGCCCCTTCGCCCACCTTCCTTACAATTCACCTTCAGGCTTCCTTTACCTGTTTGCTCTATCCCTTAAGTCAATCCCCTGCTCTCACCAGCATGCACCCACTTCCCTTACCAACATTCAGACACCAATTCCTTGTCACTCGCCTCCTTCTATGGCCCTGCCTGCCATGTATAAGGTAGACCACCTTGATTTGCTAGTCAGCCTCTGTCAGACATGACAAGAATCTGTGGTTGGGTTCTTGCTGGCAGTTGTGGCACTGGGGTCTGCACTTGGACAGAGGAGAGCCAAAGAGGCGGAGGGGACTTGGCCTTCATCGTGCTCGCAAGAAGCACTTGGAAACTCAGCTTATGTTTCCCTTTATGGAAGTAGAGGGAACTGCGAGGAGAGTCCTCCTGGGATCTGGTGATGGAGAAGGGAGCAATCGTGTGCGATTGTTTTTTTTACAAATGCTGCAACTCAGGTCCTGGAGGCAACATCCCAGCCAGTCTGGGGGCAATTGCCACCTTGCCAGTCTTTCCCTGACCTAACAACATAAAGATAAAATAACTAGGATTGAAAAGTCTAATGAAAAAAATGCAGCGTTAGGAAAAGTGTTATCTTCAGGTGTATAGAAAAGAGACTACGTTGATGATAACATTGGGAAAAGAAAAGGAAAAACATGTTAAAAGAACATGGTAATAGAGAAAGAGACGACAAAGGGTGGATGTAAGGGGCAAGAAACAAAAGTGCAAATGGATAATGGTCTTTCGCTCTCACGGATAACCAGGTACAAAACCACTGATTTTCATTGTATATTCCCTTGCCAGCTCCTGACTTAGCCACACTGTTTTGCACTTCATAATTATTTTAAGTTTAGGGGTCATTTACAAAAGAATGTACATTGGGAGATGGTGCCAGCTATAAATGCTGCTTAGATGAGGAAAGCCAGAAAGTCGGGTGGTTGATATGCATGCAAGCAGAACGCTGAGTGTTGAGGATACCTCACTTTGTTTTCTTCTTTAGCTGGTTTAGCCCATGCATACATTTGTTGATGTGCAATAGCATACTCTACTCCTCTGCTTCACAATGGATGCTTAACTTGTATGCTCTGCCTTTGACAACAGAGGCCTCTAAGGCAACCCTTCTCCCTGGTGTTAAGCACAGTTGCAGCTCTTGCATAAATGCCAAAGCTTTTTTTCCGGCAAGTGGAGGGACTTGACACCAGTAAGGTTTCTATTATTAAAAAAGCATAAAAAAGGGTGTAGTGTGCAGGGGCAAGACCCTACCTGAAGCAGAGGAAAAAGCAGGTGGATCAAAACATTTAGCAGGGGAACCATTTAGGTTTTATCAAGGCGGAGCGGCAGGTGAGTGAGGGGTTTATCAGTGCTGTTTGGAATGGGGGCTTGGGCACTGCCCTTCTAATTGTATTTGCCTGACCGAGCTAGAGAAAACTAAATTGGTTAAATACACAACATGAAGAATACAGCATGCTGAATTACTGGTATAATCTGAGAGACAACCTTGTCAATAAGTCATGTGACAATATAAAACGTTTTCAGTTTTAATGCTAAAACATACAAAAAGACAAGAGTGCCTCTGAGCCTTGGGACTCCCACCTCCTTAACCTAGGCTCCCTACTCCTAAAAGTCATGATATAAGATGTGTTCACTTTGGCCCGGGCACCCCCTACTGTCCCGGCTGACCCTAATCTTGGTAGGCATTAAGGCCATAGCCTTAGCCTCCTTCCCCCTCCTGGTCTTATCGCTTCCCTCCACTCTTCTCCAACCTTCTTAGTCTGCCTCTCACACCTCCTGTCTCCACTCCCACCTAACTCTCTTGATCATATATATATATTTCTGAGGCTTGTGAAATCTGCTTATATCACAGGCTATGCATATGCCGAAATCTAGTGGAACCTGCAGGGTATTACAGTTGTTGTTTTCGAAACTCGAAAAGGGATGTCGACTGGGCATGCCAGTAATACTATCCCTAGTGTGACATCCCCTGTACCAATGGTCATTCACGTGTCAAGGTCCCTGAGGTTGTTTTTTTCCATCATTGTTGGACGCTAAAACGCAGAGTTCCTTCTAAACTACTGCCATTGATTAACAACGTAATTAGAGGTAGTTACTCTTTCTGTCCTTTATATTGCCGAATTTCGACAATCACCTTCGACAAGGTTACAAGGACAAACGTCATCGGGCACAGAACTTGCCTTGGCGACACCCCTTCAGCTTTGGAAGGCCGCTCCGGGCCTCGACCCAGACATTAGGGAGAGTGGGGGGTGGTCGTATCTTAGGCTTCTAAGAGAATGCATATTTCCCATTTCACCCTCTATATTCGCCAAGCTGCTTTTCAAACAAATCATGGAAAATACACTGTTTAAATTTTGCCCCAATTGCAACAAAAAATGTCCCTGGAAGGACAAGCACTGGGTGTGCAACCTCTGTCTACCGAGGGATCACGACGAGGGCCACTCTAGAGCTTGTCAGATTTCCTTAAATCCAAGACCCTAAAGGACTGAAAAACACAACGTTGGGCCCCCCCACATCATGCAGGCCGAGGCCACATCCAGCGATGGCAGCATCAGCGTCTTTTCGGATGACGAAGGCGATAGGGAACCTTCGGATTCCCACGTGCTAGCCCCGACCCCATCAGACAGGCCGGTGGCGCTGTTATGGGGACGACATCCAGTGGCATTAGCACACACAAGTCATCCCACACAAAGCACATACCCCAAGGCCAGAACTCGACTATAATATCGTCTACACTGCCGCACACGGCATTGAGTGGTTGGCCCACTAGCTCCCTGTCCTCTAGGCACTTGTGATCACATTCGCATCAAGACAGGCCCCAACAGTGGCAAGATAATGGCAATGTGGATGCTGTGTCCAATACAGCAGCCAAAAACAGAGCTCTGGAAAAAGCGGCTCCGGCTCTCTCGTCTGCCGAAATTCGACAATCCTCATTAACGTCGAAATCGTCAAAAAACACGCAGACTTCGAAAATGTCCCATCTGGTGCAAAAACATGCCCCGGAGAGACACTTCGAAGAGTCGCCGTTCCCATAGGGAGAAAGTGAATGCATAAGGAGAAAGAAGTGTGTCCCAAGGGGAGGATACAAAAGCTGCAGCTATGAAACACAAAGGGCAACCTGCTCCGGAATTACCTCCCACTCCTGTAACTATACCAAGTTCCACACAATGGTCTGCTGAGGACATTGATAGAGTGATGAGACACATGTCCTTTATGGCAGATTTGTTTGAAAAAAATCCCCAGGCAATAGAAAGCATACAAAACACGCCACCAACTAGTGGCGCCACGTCTTCACAACCCCCAGCAAAAAGGGCACGTCCAGACACCCTTCAAGTTACCCCTCAGCAAGACCCAGACCAATTTGATCCCAATACAGACTCTGAGGAGCAAGATACCGTAGGGGAGGTAGATTATTACTATGATGAAGAAGACCCTCTCCTGATCACGTAGACTCGCCAGTGGCAGACCCACCGGTGGACAACCAACTTCAATTTAATGAGATGCTCATGAAAGCAGCAGAGCATTTTCAAACTCGGGAAACACAATTGGACAAGGATTTTGTAGAGGATATATTGGTGGACAAAAAGGCTGTAACCCAATTTTTACCCATTCTACAATCAATACAGAGAAGAATTCAACCCTCTCTAGAAACTTCAAATCAAATGCGGGCGGTAAACCTGTGTATTGAGAAAAATGTTCAGCCCTGCGTCCCCAGTCCCCCTTTACATCAGGGGGAAATTAAAACCAGATTCACTGGAAGTTACCCTGACAAGGAAAAGGGCGGGAACACCTCTAGCTTCATCAGAAACACCCCCCGATAAAGAGAGCAAGAAGATTTACAGTCTATGGAGGAAAGTGGCCACCTCAGCGGCTTTTCATACAAGAATTGCCAACAATGCCACCTTGCTGGCAAGTTACAACTGCCACAAATGGGAGGAGATTGCAACTTTAATGGCCTCAGCCCCAGAACCTCTGAGGTCCAAACTGTCCCTCACAGTAGCGGAAGGAAAGGCGGCGTCTAACTGCATCCTAAAAAATAACTTGGATGCGGCAGATAATGCTGGTAGAATCATCGTTGAAAGGACACTCATAAAACCGCTATGCGTTGCTACGCAAATCAGGTTTTAAATTAGAAACGCAGGCAACGCTCCTCATAATGCCAATCAAACCTAATGTGCTGTTCGGCAAAGCGGTTGAGGGTGCGTTAAAAAGTGCTAAGGAAGAGTATGACACTCTTAAGTCTTTAGGCCAGCTCACTAACAAACCATCAGGCCAAAGAGGCTGTAACAATTTTCATCGCTTCAGGGGACAAAATTCACAGTGGGGTTCCGGATACAGCCAAAATCAGGGCTCATTCTGGGGTTCCAATCAAGGACAATCCTTTCAAGGCTTCCAAAGGAACCAGCTTAGATCTTGTGGCCGTGGGAGGTCCTCCACTTCCAAAGGTGGAGCTACACCTCCAAAGCAATGACCACCCGCTTCAGGTCCCCTCCCATGCCTCTCGAGTCGGAGGGCGTATAACACACTTCACCCAGGCTTGGGAGGGAACTGCCCCGGACAAGTGGGTGCTATCAACCGTGGCAGGCGGTTATTGCTTTGAGTTACTGTAGCGACCCGTGTTAGGCAACGTTTGTATGCAGTACCCTTTGGGACCACTACACACAACTAGGACTATGGGTGTAAGCAAAACCAACCTTTGGTATAAGTCTGTACCGCACAGTTTTTGGTAGCGAGCAGAGCAGCCAGGCTTATCTCAAGAGGGAATGTGAGCTTGTAAGGATGTTACACAGAGGTCTATAATTACAAGTTTTCAGATAGACAATCAAACTCAAGGTTTCTTGGTAAAACACATCTTAATTAATTTATACAGTCAGTTAGAAAACATTCACTAAAAGGAGGCAATCATTATCGCAGAAAAATATACTACAATGCTTCACACTAACCGGTTCTGAAACATTTACACTACTTTGAATGAGGAGCAAAATGGCATTCAGAGCAGTTGAAGTAGGAGCAAAAAGGCATAAGTTAAACGAATATTAGAGTTACTTAAACAGTGCAAATAGTTTGAGTTCACCAGAGGAGTTGATTCAATGGACTAATGTCTTGTATAGGTAAAAACGGTGCTGGTATTTAAATGGAAAAGTCTTTGCCACGGTTCTCGGAAGTAGCTAGCAGATCTTTTTTTTTTTATTTTTTTTTTAAATATAGGTCTAGTTCACGGAAGAAAGGTTCATATGTCAAGTCACAAGCTGACTAGGCTGCAAGTTGCCAAAGTTCCACAAACTTTCGCAGTGAGAGGTAAGTTCTCTCATCAGGTTTTCACAGTACCTTATTTTGAAGAAAAAGATGCAGCTGAAGACTTCTGTTCCTGGCAGTTCCTGCAGATCTCCCTGTTCATGAGCCTCAGTCGTGGGGACAAGAGTGAGGATGTCGGAGGACACCTGCACTGCACGGGGACTGGTCAAATAGCTGGCAAACCGGCAATTCTTTGATTCCGGTAGCTGCCTTAAAGCACACAAGCTGGTGTCCTTTTCCCTGGTTATTCGGTTTCTTGCAGCACTCTGAGGAAAATACAACCAGCTCCGAGAATGGTGTCCTGGTGGCTTACGAGTTGATTGGTCCTACCAACTCAAAGGAAGAAGTCGTCCTTGAAGGGCTTCTTTGTCGAGGTGCACTTGGCGATTCGGGCCTGCAGCAGGGCTCCACCAGGCAAACCAACGGTCCAGTAGTTGCAGCAGCTGTCCTCTTCCAGCACGTCTTCGGTTCTTTCGGTCCAGTGGTCGACTCTGCCTTCCAGTCCAAGAGACTCGCCTTTTAAACAGTTTTCTCCTATTCATTCCAGCTTAGCTGCCACTCACCCAGCAGGGTGGCTGTTCTTGCCGGACAGTCAAGCCAGCCAATCTTGCCAGAGTGCATTTGGGTCTCCTAGGAGACTAAGCACAGGGAGTTTCGGGCACCTAGTTTGGCGCGCAGAGACAAACTTTAGAAGGACCTTTCCAAAAAGAAATTGCAAAAAAAGAAGACCGGGACCTGTTTAAACATGTCCCAACTATGGGTGACTGGCGAGTGTGGAAGAGGTGGAAACACGGCCGCCATTAGACTGCTCCGCCACGTTTTCTCCAAAGCGTGAGGAGCGGTCTAGTGTTTTCCAACATGGCCACCGCCTAGTGTATTTACCATCTTACACTCGGCGGCTCGGCGCGTTGCAACTATTTGGATTTTCCTTGTTGCTTGCGCTCCGTGTTACTTCCCTTGGCGGTGGTCCGTCCGCTCCTATTTTTCTATTCGCTTCTCACCTTCATTCCTGGTATTTCGCCTTCTCCCCCCCTTGTTTCGCAGCCTCTCCCCGTTATTCTGTTCTTTCCCTCTCTCTCTCCCTCCCCATCTGTTTTTTTCCCTCCTGGCTCGCTCCTGTGTCCCCTCCTGGCTCGATTCCTGTTTCCTTCCATCGGACTGCTTCTCTGGATCTCAGCCTGTGTTCAGTTTGGACGGTGTTCTTGTCCGCTCCTCTATTTGGCGCATTTCAACCTATGCTACTAGACGACTCTAGTACCAGTTCTGCCTTCTCGGACAGTGCACAATCTGCCTCCTACTATCCTCGCCAAGCCGCCATCCACTCATCCTACTATTCATCCTATCTACCGAAGGACCACAGGTTTTTTTTATGCCAACCGGCTTTTTCCCCTTGCGACGTTACCGGCTGTCGCAGAGGGGAGCCACTGGGGATTCCCTGACCTAGTGTCACAGTGGCTTCCTTTCGAGGCAGACCCTACCTGCTCAAAAAGAAGAAACCAAACGCTCGACACACCTGAAGAAAGAAGCTGGACTATTCTACCACATCAGGTGAGGAGGATGGGGAACCAGGAGCTCTCCGTTATTTAAGTGAAGAGGAGGATATTACAGACAAATCTGTTGGTAACATTGACCTACCTGATAACAAAGGGGGCTCAGACGCCATCTTGAAAAACATGGCTGCCGCGATTTTTAGCTATCGGCGTTCACGGTTGGGAAAAACATGGTAGTTCATTGTAAAACCACTGCCACCAGCCATTTCGATAGGAAAGGGTAGCATTTGACTGCTACATGAGTTTCTAGAGAGGGGATACTAGGTAACCCTCCAGCACTCAGCTGGGTTTAGGAATTTAAAAAGACTAGTAAAGTCAATTTAACATTTAATTCTCTGGGAAACAGTAGTTTATCCCAGAGAAGGTATTTAAACCACAGAACTGCTTCCCCGTGGCATTTCAGACCACTCACCATTAACGATTGTGATACGAGTGAACGGCCCAACCCCCCACCCCCATCATGGCGTTTGAATAACCACTATCTTGCTTTCCCTGAGTTCATGACCCACCTTTCCTAAAAAAATTAAGAATACTTTGAAATTAATTCAGAATCGGTCGATAGCCCGGTGGTGGCATGGGAAGCATACAAGGTAGTGCTTAGGGGACCGGCAATCTCTTGGGTACCCATTAAAAGGAAAGAACACCTACACACACTCACAGAAGCTGAAAGGGAAGTGGGAGAATGGGAGGTCCGATATATTCTCGATACAACCCCTGAGCTCCAATGCTCTCTGGTTAAAGCTAAAGATTGTCTTCGTAATATCACGCTGGATAATGCTAAACATGCACACACAGAAACACGGGCCCAGATCTACGAACACGGAGACAAAGCTAGCAAAATGTTGGCCTGGCTGGAACGCAGAGACGAGGCCCAAAGACAGGTCAGGGAAATTATAGACGAGCACGACGAACGGATGTACTCGGACCAGGGCATGTCCGAAGCCTTCGGATGCTTCTATGCCACCCTTTATTCTAGTGCAATCTCCCCACCCGATCTCTCCTTCCTAGATAATATTATGCTGCCATGTCTCTCCGAGCAGCAGAGGGTGGACCTGGACGGAGATATCACCGAAACCGAAATTGCTGAGGCTATCACACAGCTGCAGTCTTGGAAGACACCGGGTCCCAGTGGTTTCCCTTTCGAGATCTGGAAGAAGTTTGGGGGCGAGAAAATTACAAATTCCCTCCACAGGATGTTTCTGAAAGCTAAAGAACAAGGCATCCTTCTACCGGACCTGTGCAGTGCTACGATCGTAGTAATTCCCAAACCTGGTAAACCCCCCGAACGGTGCGCCAAGATCCTTGCTAAACTCCTGGCTAATGGACTACAACGGGTCATACCCTCATTGGTCCACCCGGACCAATGTGGCTTCATGCCACACAAATCAACTTGGATGAACATATGACGATTGCATCTGCTGTTGGTGCGAGCCCCTATCATAGACGGCCCGCTCTCACTACTTGGAATCGATTTTTAGAAGGCGTTTGATTCCGTTATTTGGGATAGCCTCTGAGAAACTATGCAAAGCGTGGGGTTTGGTGAAACCTTCTTGAGCTGGGTACGACTGCTATACACGAGCCCGCAAGCGGTGGTTAACGTAAATGGGTGGCTTTCTGGACCTTTCCCGCTCGGGAAGGGCACGCGACAGGGGTGCCCCTTGTTCCCTCTCCTATTTGCGCTAGCAATAAAGTCACTCGCCCTATGGTTTCATCAAAGCACGGAATGGTCAGGGTTTAAATGGCCGGATGGCACTGAAGATAGTGTCCCTATACGCGGATGACTTACTAGTATACTTGAGCGACCCATCCCAGACCTGCCCAGTAATCACACAGATGCTAACATGCTTCACTGAATTCAGTGGACTGAGGGTCAACTGGGGAAAGTCGATTTTCTTTCCAGTGAAGGGTGGAGCGCATACTATCCCCCAAAACTGCCCATATAAAATAGAGGATACCGGTTTCCGTTATTTAGGAATCTGGATCTCCGGGGACCTGTCAAATTACGTAACCCATAATCTATATCCGATCACAGACCATTTTACCATTGATGTCCGACACTGGAAACTCCTCCCTCTAACGGTAATGGGTAGAGCAGCGCTCTTCAAAATGATGTCTTTGCCACAATATCTCTGTGCTCCAGAACGCCCTGCTTAAGATCCCCGGCGGGGAATTTGACCAGGTTGAGGGCCTTCTTAGGAGACTTATATGGGGGGAGGGCAATCCCAAATTGCACTCACTACGCTGCAAAGATTGGTGTGGGAGAGGGGCGTTGGGGTACCCCGCCTCCAAATGTATTACTGGGCGGGCCAGTTGGCGGTGGTGAACGACCTACTCCACGGAGACCCGGAACTGCCAAACATCAGAGCTGAACTATCCAGTATCCACGGCATCCAACCACTTCATCTGCTTTATCAACCTCTCACTAGACCCCCACCACAGACGATGGGTGCTCACATCTCAATGGATTGGAAACAAGCACACACTTTCATTGGTTGTGGGCACAAGGTCTCCATGGCTCAACCCCTATGGCACAATAGTAACCTACCCGAAGTGAATAAACTAGAGGTGTGGCCCAAGTGGATGCAAGTGGGAATTGTCAGGGTGCTTGATGTTCTCGAGGAAGGTAACATGGGCTCATTTGAAACCCTGCAACAAAGATTCCAACTCCCAAACACTGAACAATATCACCACATGCAATTTACTCATGCCCTGGAAAAACACATTCAGACGAGCACTGTTGTACCAGACTACACGCCCTTGGAGCGTAATATACTCCCGGCAAACATCCCCGCTAAATTTATCTCTATCTTATATAATGCCATTATGTTCTTTGCTACAACTGAGCTATCTAATCTCAAAGACAAATGGGAAAAGCATGTGGGAACCATAAAACCGGAGGACTGGATACAGGTCTTAATGATCTGCGAGAAATTGCAATTTCATCCAGACTCCGCCGCATCCAACTTAAAATACTACATTGGGTCTATTACCCCAGGGCGGCGCTATATAGTTTGAAACAAACCCCTAATCCGATGTGCCTATTATGTCACAATGAGGCAGGCACCTTCATACATATCCTATGGGAGTGCCCCCAGATCAGATGCTTCTGGAGCCAGTGCTGTAAAAGATTTGCTGTAACCCTCGCTCGTACCATAGTGCTGGATCCGAGGGTGCCGCTCCTGGGTATTCCAGATGAGAACGTTATTGATAAATGCGAAGGCCTGTTTCTATCTACGGCCGCTGGCTTGATGAAAGGAAATATTGCGCAAAAATGGGGCGCCTTGGAATGCCCCACCTTAAACGAATGGATCGCTGACATGGATACTTGTGCAGTCCTGGAACACAGAATTTACACAGCAAGAGGCTGCCCGGCCAAAGCTGGGAAAATTTGGAGCAGGTGGGAAATGGGGGAGGGTGGGAACTAAACTATATGTCTGTTGACCTGCGTTGTTAACAAGGATTGTTACTAAGATCATGCATATGAAGTTTACCATGTGCTACAGATATGTGTAGATGGATGAGTGTTTGAATTGATTTTTTTTTTTGATTTGTTACTAAAATCAATAAAAAATATTTGATAAAAGGAAAAAGAAAAACCTTGGGACAACCTAAAAAAGCTTCCCTGTGTCACTGCACTGAGGGTGCTGTGTGACACACATGAAAAGATTATGCCTAAAACCACATAATCAAAGAACAAGAGTAAAACACATTTCAAAACACATGAGTGGGAAAAAGCGTCACACTCTCTCCAGGTAAAAAAAAATCAAGTCTTCAAAATCCAGCAAAGTTGCTGGGGGTCTCTAAGGTGAAGGAAATTAGCACATTTATGAGAATTCTCCCTAACCACCCGCCAACCATGCCCCATGTCAAAGATCAAAAGAGTAGCAGTGCATCCTTCTAGAAGAGGTTGCAACGCTGCTGCTAAAGGACAGCATCGAAATCGACCTGGCGAACCAGGTAAACAAAGGGTATCTATTCAACCTACTTCCTTTTGCCAAGAAAGATCTAACAATGCGCCCAGCATTAGATCTGCGCCCCGCAAACACCTATGTCAAGCCACAAACATTCTGAATGACGTTACAGGAAGTAATTCCACTGCTAAAGCGGGGGGACTACATGGCAACCTTGGATATGAAAGATGCCTATTTTCATATTTCAATGTTCCCAGCGCACAGAAAATTTGTGTTTCAAGATAGCAAACCAACACTACCAATTCAAGGTGCTACCCTTCGAAATAGCGTCTGCTCCATGGGTATTCACCAAGGTACTAGCGGTGGTGGCAGCGCACCGGCGCAGGGAAGCAATCCCAGTGTACCCCTACCTGGATGACTGGCTGATCACAGGGTAGTCACCCCAAATTAACAGGCAAAATACTCAAAGAACAATAAACCTTCTTTTCCAATCGGGTTTCTCAATAAACAAGAACAAAATCAAGCCTTGTACCAAACAAGACCAAACAGTTCCTAGGAGCTGTCATTGAAAACGGAAGAAGGCCTAGTCTTTCCATCAAAGGAAAGAATCCAAAACATGCTGCTGCAAATACCTCAGTATCAAGCCGTCACCAGTTAAGCGTACGTAAAGCTATGCGTTTTCTCGGCATGATGGCATCTTGCATTTAGCTGGTCCCACACGCACGACTGCGCATGCGCCCAATGCAGGAGTGGTTGGCGAAACAGTGGTCTCAGGCAAGTGGTCGTTTCGCCAACACTATTACAAGCCCTTCGCTGGTGGACAAAAGGAGAATCTGTTAAAGGGAAAACCCTTCCACGATCCAGCGGTGCAAGCGATAGTCTCAACAGACACATCCCTTTCCAGGTGGGGAGCACATCACCTAAATCTCACAGCACATGGTCTACGGACTCGCATCACAGCACAGAACCATAAAAACCTGCTGGAAATTCTAGCAGCATTCAAAGCGCTTCAAGCCTTCGAGGCACAGCTAACAAATCAATTGGTACAGATCCTTACAGACAGCACCACTGCAATGTTCTATATCAACAAGCAGGGGGGTACACATTCTCCAAATCTGTCCAAGCTAGCACATAAGATATGGAAATGGGCACTCAAAGAGGGGATGTTCCTAACTTCCCAACATGTTCCACTGGAACTCGACACACTAGCAGACGTGCTAAGCAGAGATCCACTACTAGAAGATCACAAGTGGCGACTTAACACAAGCGTCGTAGATCGCATTTTCTCGCAGTGGGGTTACCCCAAGCTAGACTTGTTTGCTACAAAAGAAAACAAGCAATACCCAGACTTTGCGTCCAGGTTTGCCCAACCAGACTCCAAGGGGAACGCTCTATGGATGAGTTGGTCAGGGAAATTTGCATACGCATTTCCCCCAACTCCACTAATGAATAGGGTGGTGAACAAGATTCACAGAGAGAACAAATTACGCTCCCATGTGGGCGAGACAACCGTGGTATCCACATCTGCTCAAACTGGTGATGTGCAATTCCATCAAACTCCTCTGCCAGACCAATTTGATATCTCAGCAGGGAGGGGCAACATTACACCCTCACCTTCACTCAATGAACTTGGCAGCATGGCTGTTGAGGTCCTAGAGTTTGGACATTTTAATTTACAACAAAGGTGTATGGATATCCTCAAAGATGCACGTAAACCAAACACCAGACACTGTTATTTCTACAAGTGGAGGAGATTTGTAATTTGGTGCCAGTCTAAACAAATCTCATACAATGTACTCCATCCGACATTCTCCATTACATGCTCCACTTGCTAGACTCTGGGTTAGTTTTTAACTCTATAAAGGTTCACCTGGCGGCTTCATCAGCATACACTACCTCTCACAATAAAGTATAATGGTGGAACGTTTCCATCATTAAGACATTTATGGAGGGAGTAAAGAGAATACACCCTCCTATTTCAAACCCACTGCCAGACTGGGATCTCAACGTACTTCAAGCTTTTTCAGTGCAGGACCTTTTCTTTGTCATCCACCAGGACAAGTTGCTTTTAAGAACACACCCTAGGTTTTCACCTAAGTTTATCTCCAAATTTGACGTAAACCAATCCATTGAGCTACCAGCCCTCTTTCAGAACGCAAATAGCTCAGCCGAGAAGAAACTCCATACACTAGATGTAAGTAGGCTGGTCCTTTACTATGTAAACAAAACCAGACCACTCAGAAAAACAGACCAACTGCTTGTCTCCGTAGCACCAGGCAGAGAAGGAGACTGCATTTCGAAAAATGCCATCTCTAGATGGATAGTCAGATGCATACAGCTCTGCTACTCATTATCAAGCAAAACACTGCCTTTCACACCAAGAGCTCATTCCACAAGGGGTACAGAAGCTACTTTGGGCTTTATCGCAAACGTCCCGCTGGACACCTTTTGCAAAACAGCTACATGGAGCTCAGTACACACTTTCACTCAGCACTACTTCATTGACACTCATTCTAAAGCAGATACCCAGGTGGGACAAGCGGTTCTAAAATATCTATTTGCCGCTGGACCTTCTCACAACACACCACCTTCTCCTAACACTGCTTGCTAATCTATGCATAGCATGTGATCTAAGCAGATTCCACAAGCCTCAGAAAGGATACTCTACGTAATCGTATTTCTGATGCTTGTATCTGCTTAGATTCACATGCGCCCCACCTTCCTCCCTTTGGAGAGAAGGTGCATGGTTGTTTATATGATGACCTGTACACACGCTACACTTCATGCGAACTGTCAGAAACAAAACAATCTGAGGGACCTCGACACGTGAAGGACCAAGGGTACAGTGGATGTCACACTAGGGATAGTATTACTGGCACGCCCTGTCGACGTCCCTTTTTCAAGTTTTGAAAACAACTGTAATACTATGCAGCTTCCACTAGATGTCGGTCTAAGCATAGGATGTGAATCTAAGCAGATACAAGCATCAGAAATACGATTATGATTACGGTGAGTAGTGTATCCTTTCTTAGGATATACATCTTTCTCTCGCTTCCCCAACCCTCCCATGCCATTGCACTTCACCAACGTTAAGTCCTCCACCTGCTACACACTCCTCTTTGGTCTCTTGGTCCGCCTTCACCTCCTCCAGCCACATCCAAACACTGTTCAATGCAAAGTGGTACTGCTTGGTTTATATAGCACTACACTGCCTGTCCAGAAACCTTGTTTAGCTGCTACTGTGTACAGTTTCCGTGGGCCAATCTGTGTTTCTCCTCCCCTTCGGTTGGAATTCCTCCTCGTAGTCTTCATAAGGGCTTTAAGTCCCTTCCCCTTTTCAGCCACTATTTCCTTCCAGTCTGTCAGGCAATCGTTGGCATAGTTTGTCCTCTGTTATTCCCATGTATTTGGTACGCTATTGGTCACAAAGTGTTTGGGGAGTGTTCCCTGGTCTCTCCTAGTGCTGTGCATCTCATTGCTGGTCTTAACTCTGCTGCTTCATTGTTCCCCTTTTGCATGCCTGGGTGCTCTTTGGTTGGTATTGGGTCTCTCACTCGGCTCTAGGATGAGAGGTTAGTCCAGCTTCCATAGACCAATCACTAATTTCCTTTTGGTCCAGGCAGAGTATTGGCCGCTGGATCTAGGTGCATTATGGTACTTGCAGTCCATGTCTCTCTGGACAGGGTTGCACCCCAGTACCCATAATCCATTACAGTGGTGTAAGAGGTGTGGTACATATTGGCATCTGTAGACTCCCATATCGGCATACCAGGCCAGTCTGATAGTTAATCTCCAATGGAAACTCCTGAAAGATGCAGAGAAATGTTGATAGGCACGAGGATAGGGGAATAAATACCAATGCACATTCACGCTTATACATTCCCAGGATATGGGGATGGGTCTCTGCCAACTCAGAGCACCTCTGGGGGTAGATCTGGTTCTGGCCTTGTTAGGGAGATGTATCAGTTTTATGCTTAACCCCTTGTTAGGGAGAATTCTCTTAAGGCTAATTTCCCAAACCTAGTGAGTCCCCCAGCAGCTTTGCAGAATTTCGGGGTTTGTTTTTTCCTCCTTCTAAGAGTGAGACTTTTTTACTCCCACTCTTAGGCATGATTTGAGGTATGTCTTTGACTTGTTATGTGCTTATGGGCTATGGGGTTCCTTTTTACTCCATAGGATATCATATGTTTTTCTGTATGTGTGATACACAGCACCCTCAGTGCAGTACCACAGGGGTGTCAGTGACCCCCAAACATAGACTCCATACCCTGGGACTGACTACTGTCTCCCAGGGCATGTAAAGTCACCATTGGCTTTACTAGTCCAAAATTGTGAACAGAACCAGTACAAACCATCATATTGTGGACGTACTGGTAAGGGGTAATTCGATTGCTCCTGGGTCTGTTTTCGAGGGGGCACTGTCCCGTCCCCCTCGTTGACTTTCTGGCTGGTGGCAGTGGTTACCACGCGAAATATTCCCCCGGAATACACTCTATGGGATTTCCCCATTCATTTTAAACGCACCACTTTTTGGTGCAATGTTAAAGATACCGCTGGTTTATTTATTTAATATTAAATCACCGGTTGGGTCTTTTTGCCAGAACTCGATTCTAAAATGGCGTTTGTGTCCGTCTCTGTAACTCTGACCAAGGTCAAGCCCTTTGTTCCACTATTTTGGCAGGCTTCTCCTCAGAAGCCCTCCAAATGGTGCCACTCTGTCTGGGTTCCACAGGAAGGGTGGAGGGGGGAAATTGGCACCATGGACTCACCACTTAGCATGTGTGATTGACAGCTAGGCTGATGAATGGGGGTTTTTCTGCATAAAAGCAGGGCCATTGGGACTGGAACTTCAGAAGTCGCCACAGGACCTAAGAAACCGAAGAGGGACCAAGCTGAGCCATCTGCAACGAGGACACCACCGGTGAAGCCCTGCTGCAGCTACCTCACCACTTTCCCGACGACAAGAGAAGATCTCATGCTGGACGAGTCTTCTTCCTCTGAGCTGGTGGGACCAACGGGCCCTTGGTCGAATTGCCCGTGCCAAGCACCCCGGCGGTCGGATATCCATGCTCACCACTTTTGACCGCGAATACAAGGACCGCACCTTTTAAATCGGGAACTCTGTGGCTGGTTTCATCCCTGTGCAGTGCAACGACTCGACGAGATCCTTTCTTCCCCTGGTCGGAACAACGAACTGCAACCACTGCCAGGAACAACTGCCCCCACTGGAACTTCCTTCCTCTTTAAGGTACTGTGTCCTGCCTGGCCTCCCTTTCTACAGATTGCTAAAGGTGACCCTTAAATCCTTGGCTTCTATACTGGGTTGGCTCCAGACCTCTAACTATATCTTTTGAATCCCCCCAACCTCTTTTGAACACTCTGCAAAGACTTTCAGTGCACTTTAAACCGTGTGATCCTGGGCACATTTCGCTTTGCTCCATATAAAGTGGGCCTGGCCTATGAACTTTGGCTCTACCGTATAACCGGCCATTCTCCCCTTGCTCTGAACTCTTAAGTGTTGGGAACTGTTTTATTTTATGCTCTGCCTTTTCTCTCCCTTTTTAACCTAAACTATTGGAGTGCCATCTAGGTTAAGCGCTCACTTGTGTGTTAACAAATAGTGTGCTTTAACCCTGACTTGTCTGATAGTTATCAAGGGAGGTTTGTATAATTACCTGACTGTGTTTTAGATTACTTTTCATTGAGAGTGCTAGTGTATTAACTAAAGTGTGTTTTAAATAAATAACTATATACTTTATATACAAAGATCTGGTCAGTGTTTGTTTGGTCTACTGTATTTTGGCCCTATTGTGTATATTCTGCATACTGCCCTACTCTTCTTGAGAGAAGACTGACTGCTCAGCCACAGTTACCAGGTAAATATGGGTGGTGCAGACTGCTACCAATTGGGTTTAGTGCTGCTCCTGTAGTCTTAATCTTTTTGCAGTGTTCCCCAAGGGAACTGCACATGATTCTGCCTAACGCCCCTCTCTCCTAGTGAGACACACAGCACTTTCTGCTGGACTTGTGGATCTTTTTCTTATTAAGCTGAATGAGAGGAGCCTTTTTCCTCTTATTCATTCTTACATGTTCTAGCCATGGGAACGCTGGTCTTTGTTTTACCTACTTTTTGGGAGTCTTGCTTTCCCCCATATCTCTTAAACACATCTGTGTTACACTTTTGCAGCACACAGCACCCTCAGAGCAGTGTTGCTGGGAACCCTTTGGGTTCTCCTTTTTATAATCTTGTATTTTCTTAAGAACTACTGTTCTTAAGGAAAGAGGGATACTTTATATCCTTCCCAAAACTTTCACTTATGAGGGATTAGCACACATCACCTTTTTGGTCACAATGACAACCCTATAGTTGTGGCTGGTGGCAGTGAACGTGTTCTACCAACCTTTGTGTTATTTACTACCGCCGGCAGTATTCCCAGCACCGGTTATGCACAAAAGGGTCACCTATGTTCTAACATGGTAGTTCCTTCCTTTTTTGCCATTTCTTGTGTGGTTGTCATTTTTTAGCCCTTCTTCTACCTTTCTGGGAGGGGGAGGTCTGAATGTGTGTTTTACCTTTGGCGGGAACCCTTTCTGTAGCCTGCCTTAGCTCCAGTGTGTCAATGAGGACAGGAAGTATGGGAGGAACCCGAAACTCCCCTGTCCTTTGTCTGCTGAATGGAACCAGTTCCCACTGGGGGTTGGCTCTCCTGATTGAGCAGCCACCTGCCACTTTCTCTAAACTGCAGGGAGAGATTTCAGAGGAATGAATAGGAAAACTGAATAAAAGGTGAGGATCCTGACGCAGAATGCAAATCGACCACTGGAACAGAAGATCCGAAGCTGAAGATGACCGGAGACGTCTGCAAACCCTTCCAGTAACCGTGAAGCAACCACTGCTGTCCTGGTCCCATTTTCCTATCGACAGGGCAGCTCCGAAGAGGACTCCTTCCTTTTAGCTGGTGGGACCAACCAGCCCTAAGACGATCTGCAGATCGGGCCATCCCCTGAGGTGCTGGGCCCCCTTGCAGGACTGAATACCAGGGGACCTCCCACCCATTTGCCGTGCAATGTGTTTGCGTGAACCAATCCTCCCAGAACTTTAGTGAGCTCCAGTTTGAGTTAGCAGGAGGTCCAGTCCAAATTTGTCCCACTTTGCCAGCGACCATTTAGTGCAATGATATGACTGTAAGAATCACTGTTAGTGTTCAGTCTGAAGCGCCTGGTAGGGTACTGTTAGGAAATGAGACAGACATTAAGTGACAAAGAGAGGATCCCTCTGTTGAAGGTTTGCGCCAGCCGGCAGCTTAGAGTGAAGGGCAGGAACCTGGGAAGCATAGGCTCTACTGGGAGGATGGCATCCTCTAAAGTGAACCTAGGAGACTCCTGTTAGCCACATTTCTTCAACTAGCCCATGAGGTACCTCTGGCTGGTTATTTGAGTTAAAAAAGGACCAAAGAGAGACTCTCACTGTACTTCTACTGGCCCAAGATGGTTGCAGAAGTAGAAAAGCATTGCAGAAGCTGTCTCACTTGCAAATTGTCTGGCAAAAGTAGAACCAATAATGTGGCACCATTAGTGCCCCTCCCACTTGTGGGAGTTCCTTTTGATATGGTGGGTTTGACATTGTTGTTCCCCCTACACCCTAAAGCAACCGGTTTATCCTGGTTATAGTGGACCATGCCACTAGATACCCAGAGGCCATACCAATGAGAACTTTTACTGCTCAGGCAGTAGCTAAGGCCCTACTTGGTATTTTTACCAGAGTAGGATTTCCTAAGGAGGTTACATCCGACAGGGGATCACATTTTATGTCCCACTACATGCAAGCAATGTGGAAAACCTGTGGGGTCACCTGCACATTCTGAACATCCTACCATCCTCAAACACATGGATTGGTAGAGAGGTTTAACAGAACCATGAAAAGCATTATTTGTGCCTTAGAAGAACCCCTTAGAAGAAAGTGGGACCTTTAAATGCCATGCCTTCTTTTTGCCTACAGGGAGGTGCCTCAAGCTGGAGTAGGCTCTAGCCCCTTTGAACTCCTCTATAGTCATCTAATCAGAGGCCCTTTGGCTCTGATTAAAGAAGGATTGGAGAGTGCTCCAACCTTAACGCCAGTACGAATTACTGACTATGTGCTAGGCCTCAGACAGAGGATGGAACACATGATGACAGAGGGTTCTGAGAACTTGAAGGCTGGTCAAGCAATGGCACAACCGGAAAGCTTACATGGTGGAGTTTACTCTAGACCAGCAGGTTCATATTATGGTCCCTGTAAGACAGAGTTGTACACAACAAATGCTTCTAACTACGGCTCAAGAAGAGTAGGAGAGTGAGCCTCTTCCAGATCTCCTAAGGAGACACATCAGATGGGTCCATAGAAGGAACCCCTCTTCTAATTTGACACATCCGCAACAATAGGAGTGCAGATCTCTGTTAAGTCAGCTTGCCCCTCTGTTTTCACTTGCACCAGGTTTGACCCCTTGGAGCCAGCATGACATTGACACTGGTGATAGTGTCCCTGTGAAAAGCAGGGGCTACACTGTTCAGTAAGATTTTCTTAGCAATGATACATCTTCTTGACCTGTGCCAACGCCAGAACTTTTTGCTTTTACTGGTAGATTATTTTTCCTTATGCCTTTGTGAGTGGGAACCTTTTTCCACGCTCACAGAATCTTTTTACGCTTTTTATGGGTGTCATTTTTAGGATTCTCCATAGTGCCTTTTTAAAGTTATCCTCTTTGACAATGTTTTGGCAATAAGTGCCTATTGGTGCTGGGTTACCCTAGGGGCTCTCCTTTTAACTTTCTCTGGCTAACCCTGTGAGAACTACAGTTCCCAATGGTAGAAAGGATCCCTTTTACATTTTATTAGGTGAGACCAGCACCCCCCACCTCTATATAGTGATCGGGAGATGCTGAGTATCCCCTTTCTCATTTTAAATGTAACATTTATGTTACAAGGACAAACTTACCTTTAATGGCTGGTGGCAGTGTACCTCTGTATTAAGTCGGTGTACCTTTACCACTGGCTGTTTGCACAGCCCCGGTAAAGGCACCCATGGGTGCTCATTTTACCAAAACGGCCCCCGTCTTTTTGTGCCATTTCAGTGTTCCTTGTCCTTTCTTGTTCCTTCCCCTCACCTCCAGGGTGGGAAACTCCTTTGTGTGATTTTTATCTTCGGCGGGAGTCATGTGGACCCCCCCAAGCCCCTCAGGCTCCAGAGTGTCTGTGAAGGCAGGAAGCGAGGGAGGAGTCCAAAACTCTACAGCCCTTTGTATTGCAGCCTGACTGTGAGGGTCCAGTACAAACTGGAAGGCTGGCTGTCCTAAAAGGAATGCCAACCCCCCAAGTTTGAATGTTGCATGGCTGTTTGATTGGCTGGGTTCCTGCACAAAAAAATGATCCTGGAAGCGGAAGAGGTAGTCGACCACTGGCACCAAAACCAAAGAGGATGATGAAGGAAACACGGCTGAGACAATGTCAGCGACCAGAGAGCCTGCTTTGTAAACAGAGCCTGCTGTATCCCTTCCTTCCAATCTACCTGGGGACTCCAAAAATGACGACCCAGAGCCTAGTGGGACCCACTAGACTCAAGAGGATGTGCATTTTGAGCCATCCTATGCCGTGCTGCGACCTTGTGGGGCTGCAAAACCCCAATACCCTGGGACCTCAAGCCATTGTGCGGCGCACGGTCTTCCAAATCTTGCTGAAACCTCGTGGGAATCCTGCTAGATCTCCAGAGGCAAGATTCCAGTATAAAAAGTCCCCTCACCAGAGCGCTGGACCTTGCAAACAATGAGAATCCGACCAGCGATATTCTGTCTTCTTCTGTGATCCTCAAAAGTGTGCCAAATCCAGAGCCGCATCCAGCCCAGCGGAAAACCTTGCCTAGAGCCTTCCCTGTGAGCCTTGCTGCAAAAGTCCTTCCAGTGTACTGTCTTCTTGGTGAGGGAATTTAACGACCAGGGTTTTGGCTGCAGATCCTGAAGGCCTGCTGGAAGATAATCTTTTGTGCTGAGGTACTGTGCTGGCTTGAGTATTTACTTACGTTGAGTCTCTTGTGATTCCGGTGTAGTTTTGGGGTGTATTATTTGATTGGGAGTCCTCTCGTCCAGTGCACCCAGGCTCCTGCTGGAGTCCTCCTAAGGTTGTCTTCTCTGAAGCACGTGGTCCCTCAACTAACTCTAAAAATAAAGTACTTGAAACAGTCTTCCTTAGGAACTCTGCTACTTAATAATCTTTCCTGACCTGCCTGTTGGACACTAGACCCTGGAGACCCCCCTTCTGCCACTGAATACACTCATGCTCCAAGAAGAAGGGGAAAAACTTCTAAAGATTGGGCCTTTTGCCTAGGAAAGAGAATAAGTGTTTAAAAGTTACTTACTTGCAAAAGAAGTTGGTTGATAACTATAACACTGAAAGTGAACAGTTACAAACATTATTACTTACTATAGAAATGTTCTGCCATTCTGAAAAGTATATGTAACATCTTTCCCCAGCTTTCCCTGGCCTGTTTTAGACGGACACAAAAACAGTCTGAGGTTTATAAATGCGTTTAAGTTGCTGATAGCTCCTTTAAAAGTGTATAGGTTTTACTTACCTTGAGGTAGCTGTTTGACATCCTAAAATAAGTTACAAGAGTTGTTGCTTATCTCAATCTGCGTTTTACTGATCTCAAAAGCACCTGTAATCGAATTTTACATCCTTCTGTTTTACTCACCTAGTATAACAGTGGCTTATCACAAAAGAAGTTGTAGGTTTTTACTATACTTAGAATAAGTGTTCCACTATTCAGAAAAAAGTCCAGTTGTTTTACTAAGTGATTTCTTGCTGAGTGTCACTGTACAACTCCCAGGGTCTACTACCCTTACATTACTGAAAGTAGTCTAAAAAGTACCTATTGGTTTGACTTCCCTAGAACTCCTGTTAGGTGTTCCAAATGAGGTTATATGTGTTGGTCTATGTAACTTCAAGCAGAGTTTTGTTTTTCTATAATGTGCTTATTTGTTCTGTGATAGTAATTATTCCCCCCCAAGATTTATCTGGGCCTATTTGTATATAAACAAACCATTTATTTTTACAATACATAGTGGTTCAGTGTTTCTTTGGACCATATGTATAATACAATGCATTTGTACTGATTCTACAGTCCTATCTCCCTTCTAAGATAAACCTGGGTGCTCTGTCTATGCTACCATGAACTCCGGTTGTACAGCCTTATACAAAGAGTGGAGTCTACTGTCTGAGTTGAATGGTTTGCTTACTTGGACTTTAGGAAAACTGTCCTAACATACAGTGTCAGATCATGTGAGGAATCACATTAAGGAAGAGGTTAGCAAGATGCTTGACCTTGAAGTTATTGAAAACTGAACAAGTCCATGGGCTAGCCCAGTTGTGTTCGTGTCAAAAGCAGGTACCAAGAACGTAGGTTCTTCGTGGATTATAGGGCCTTGAATTCCGTGACCAAAACTGATGCTCCTCCTTTGCCAAAAACAGATGAACTAGTGGATAAAACTGGGTTCAGCAAAATTCTTCAGTATATTGGACTTGACAAGTGGTTATTGGCAAATTGCCATGACTGACCATGCCAAGGAGAAAACAGATTTTTCTACCCCAGAAGGCATGCCTTTTGTATTGAAAAATGCACTTGCCACTTTTCAAAGAATGGTAATCATGTTCTGAATGGGTTAGAGAACTTCTGCATGGCATAGGTGGATGCCATAGCAGTGTTCAGCCCTACCTGGGAGGAACATCTTCTCCATCTTGAACAAGTGTTTCAGGCTATTCATCAGGCCACCATCAAGGTGTCATGACCCTTGTCCCTGGCCCTCACTGGCAAGTCAGCCTTCCAGGTAGGGCCAGGTCAAAGGCCTTAAAACCTCATCCAAGACTCTCTTGGAGTCACTCCTGTTGCCTTTGGTGCCAGGCTCATAACCATCATGAAGACCAACATTAGAATGGGACTATTTACTTGGGACTATTTAAACTTGGGGGGGTTCAGCCAACATGGACGCACACACATAGCTCAGTTACAAGGAACTGAGCTACGCGGTCTAGTCTTTTGGGTGTGGCAGGCCTAGGACTACTTTACCTGGACTACTTTGGGTGTGGCAGGCCTGGGACTATTTTACCTGGACTATTTTACCTGAGACTATTTAAACCGCACCCAAACAGCAGAACATGCTTTGCATTATTCTGTTGTGGGCAGCGTAACGCTCACCGTGTCCAGTTCTTTGATGCTAGTTTACCTGAAACCAAGGACCTGCAGAGAGAGAAAGAACACTACCAAACTTACCTGGAACAGTATCCTGTCTTCAATCCATAGCCGACTTAATTTCCACTCACCTGAAGGTACGAACTCCATCATCCGGCACCGCATGCATCCTGGAAAACCATAACCTGGAAAGAGGAGAAAGAAAGACAGCATTAGTAGGCGTTTACTCACGTTTCCTCCCGAATGAAGAAAGCCACACACTTCTTACCTGGGTAGTCATCTCCTGGTCAGTATCATTGTTGGAACATTACGGCGCTCAGTGAGGAACATCCCAACCTGCAAGGAGAGAAAAGATACAGGTTAGCAATCTAAAAGGCGAAACAGCGCTGCGCATCGTGCATCACTCACCGGACAGCATCGCACACACCGCGCTTTCGTCTACCGGCCCATGCTCATCTTCAAACTGCATGGCAACACCAAAATACCTTTCCATACCTAAAAGGAAAGAAGCAAGACATTATTATTCAAACTAAGAGAAACATAAGAACTGCATATAAAGACTGTAAAGCAGCAGACCTACGGAGTCGCAGCAGGCCTGGATTCCCACAGGGGGGCTTGCACCAGTCAAGTAACTTGTCCGCTGCTCGCCCCCCACATCTACGCGCCCCTGCCACGAGGAGCAGGACTGAGAATCCACCTTTTACAGTATTAAGGTGAGGAGAGGGCCCACGGGGGAGGAAGGAGTTGAGGCCAAGGGAGGTGGGAAAACATAAAGACAATCTGGTATTGAATCCAGCTCTCCTATATTGCAGACCCATCTTTAACCAGAGGCCTTACCAAGGGATCGGGAGAGGGTTCGAGAGTGCAAATCATCCAACCAGGGCTCAGTGGCGTCCCCGTGGATACTAGGTGAGCGTAACACAAGGCAAGTAACTGCCACGTTGGACAGGGTGATGTGGTCTGCCTTGGGCATGAGGTAGGAGGAGGCGAGATCAAGCTCTTACCCAGCAAAGTGCAAACTGTACAAGACTGGGCCACCCTTACTACTCAAACACAAGTGAGGGCCTTTTTAGGACTCAGTCTATTACAGGAATTTCATAGAGAGCTATGGGACTATAGCTTCTCCTTTGAATACTGTGTCTTCTCCTAAATAACCCAAAAGGGTGAAGTGGAATGCAGACTGTGAGAAAGCATTTCAGGGGCAGAAGAATGCCCTCTGTAAAGCTCCAGCGCTGAGAGCTCCAGATTACACGCAGGCCTTGTTAATGCAGACTGATGCAGCCAATACAGGGATTGGAGTAGTCCTGAGCCAGCTGCATAGCCAAGGACAGGGAGCACCGCATCTGCTTTATCAGTAGAAAATTAAAAGATAGGGAGACCAAGTGGGGAACCATTGAACGCCAATGTTTTACCATAGTTTGGGCATTGAAGTTTAGACCATACATGTATGGATCTACTTTCAGGATTCAAACCGACCATCAACCCTTTAGATGGTTAATGCAGATGAAGGGGTAAAATCTTAAATTGCTCAGGTGGTCCATTAGTCTTTAGGGCTATGACTTAACCCTTCAGCATCGGTCAGGTACCCAACATAAGAATGCTGATGTTTCTCCAGAAAGTATGACCGACCAGAACCAGAGATCCATCCAGAAGTGGATTAGATCCTCTTGTCCGTTTGTCTGGATTGGAAGAGTGTTAGGGAGATTTATCAGTTGTATGCGTAATTCCCCTCTCCTAGTGATACCCCCTGCACTTTTAGCTGGACTTATGGACCTTTTTTCGTGCTCTCCTGAATGAGGGGATCATGTTTTCCCTTTTTACATGCTCTAGCCATGTGAACTCTGTTCTTTATGTTTTACCTTTTTTATGGAGTCTTGCTTTCCTCCATATCTCTTAAAGGCAGCTGTGTTACACATTTGCAGCACACATCACCCTTTGTGCAGTGTTGCTGGGAACCCTTTGGGTTCTCCTTTTTATAATCTTGTATTTTCCCAAAGAACTTTGATTTATGAGAGATTAGCACACCCCCACCTTATTTGAAGTGCTAAGGGGATACCTAGTATCCGCCTTCTCTCTGCTTCTTGATGTTTTGGTCACAATGACAACCCTATAGTTATGGCTGGTGGCAGTGGACATGTTCTACCAACCTTGGTGCTATTTTCTACCGGAGGCTGTATTCCCAGCTCCAGTTATGCACAAAAGGGTCACCTATGTTCTAACATGGTGGCTCCTTTCTTTTTTCGCCATTTCTTGTGTGGTTGTCCTTTGTTAGCCCTTCTACCATTCTGGGAGGGGAGGTCTGAATGTGTGTTTTGCCTTTGGTGGGAACCCTTTGTGTAGCCCACCTTGGCACCAGTGTTTCTATGAGGACAGGAAGTATGGGAGGAGCCTGAAACTCCCCTGTCCTTTGTCTGCTGATTTGCCAGTTCCCAATGGGGGGGCTGGCTGTCCTGATCGGACAGTCACCTGCCCCTTTCTGTAAACTGCAGCGTTTGCAGAGGAATGAATGGGACAACGGAATAAATGTGTCCTGAGGCAGAAGGCAAGTCGACCACTGGAACAGAAGATCCGAAGCTGAAGATGACCAGAGATGCATGAAGATCCTTCCAGTAAACGTGAAGCCGCCACTGCAGTCCTGACCTTGGTTTCTTATTGACAAAGGAGCTCCTAAGAGGAGTACTACTTCCTTTGGGCAGGTGGGACCAACTGGCCATAACACAATCTGCAGGTAGAGCCATCCCCTGAGGTGCTGTGACCTTCCAGGGCTGCAAACCGCAAATACCAATGGACCACTGACCGAGTTGCAGTGTACTGTCTTTGCGTGAACGAATACTCCCAGAACTTTGGTGAGTTCCAATTGGACCTCCAGAGGCAGATCCCACTCATCCAAGTCCCCTCACCAGAGTGCAGGACTGCACTGCTGAATCGAGGAAGATCAACTGGGCGGTAACTGTTAATTGTTGGAGCTGATAAAAAGGCACCAAAACCACAACCGACGTGGTAGACCGAAGAAAGCCTTGCTGAGGGTCCTTTCTCCCGACTGTTGCTGTGACATCCAATTCAGAGTCCTTCCTTTCCTCATCAAACCAAGCCATCAGCAGAGTGGGTCTGTCGCTGATGCACAGGAGAGAATACAGCTGCATTTTCTTCAACCATCATTAAGGTACTATGGGGCTCAAGGTAGAACTTACCTCAAGCAGAATAGTCGCTCCAGTGTGAATGGAGGCGTTACGTGTTTGAGTGTCCACCCATATATCTGGCCCCGGCTTAACAGCCTCTGCTCCTTTTAGGGAGTCCTCTGCAGGGTCCTTAATAAATGTTTTGTCTTGCTAAAGTATTTTATTTAAGTGACTAAACTTTGCCTATTCTGCTGCTGCACAGGTTTTTTGCTCCCATCCTCCACTGACTTTCATGAACTCTTGAATGGTTAGGGATTGGACTGCAACAGCATTAGAAACCTTCAAAAGTGTTGCTAGGAAGTACATTACTGCTGATAGTATTGAATAACCCCCTTTTTTCCTTCATACAGACTTTGTGTGACTTTGTAAATGAATTAAACTGTCATTTCACTGTAACAAATGCAGTTGTGCGCCATTACTATTTAAACATTGGAACTGTCATTTTCTGTCACAATCATAGGCGCGAGCCACTACTATTGAAGCAGTCACCTATGAAAAGTATTGTTGAGGTTTCCTATATGTGTTGCTTAGTCTAAGATGGTATTTACCCAACATGCCTTGTGTATATAAAATGCATGTATATTTTAATATAACTTCCAGTGTGTAAGAGTTTCTTTGGGCTAATGTATTGACTGGGTTCATTATACTTACCTACAGCTCACATCCTCCTCCTAAGATAAGCCTGGCTGCTCTGCTATTCTACCAGTCCTTTGGCTAGTACAGACATATACTATGGGACCTGTATACCAAGGAATAGTTTTACAGAGTCTTACCTCTAGGTGGACTTTAGGAAAACTCTCCTAACAGGCCTGATGTTGGTAAACCGCCTACCCCAGTTTGAGAGGGATCCGCTGGCCCTCCTGACAAAGTCATATCTGACTATTTTGACCACTTGTCTTTTTGCCACCTGTAGAAAAGACTGTCGAAGATGCAGATCTAGTGTTGAAGATCAGAGTTGTGTGGAGTTGGGAATTCGATGTCATAGAGACTTCAATCATAAGATGTAATAAAATGATTAAAAAAGAATGCTGATGGTAGGGCACTCTTAAACGCAATTTCTTGCTCTATATAGCTGTTTTGCTTTTCAGACCTGTTTAATGACTTCCGAACTACTCGCCCTATTACATGGACCAAATGTTATTTGACTCAGGAAGACAATAATATACACTTGGACCAGCAATTGGAATAGAATTGGCTCGTTACAGGCCCTTTATTCACACGTAACAAGCATACAGATAACTATTGGAATAAATGCAATTGGTTATACATAAACACACACAAGCAAGGATAGTTACAATAAGGTCTACATCACTGTTAGTGCAGTTGAAGGGGAAAACTTCATCTCAGCCACGGCAACACTACCCGGTCCCGAGGCAGGTAGGCAGAGAGATCACACATACTAATGGGGTCTGGAGTGGAGCGTCCTCCCTCTCAGCGAGACTTCATCACCTGGGGTTCCAACTCTGGGTTCCCATTGGGATACCTCTCTTCTTATGGGGGACCAATCCCCGCCCCTCATAGGTGGCAACTGTCCCTGGCAGAAGGACAGACAGCAAGCATGGGAGGCAAAGAGCAGAAAAATCCAGACAGTAGTGGAAAAACCCAGCTTGTCTCCTGCACACTCTTTCCCAGCACCCCTTATCAACGCACCTGCACATCTGATTCCCATCTAAGTTAATCTTTGAGCCAACAATAAAACAACTATTTCTCATAGTGAGCTCCTCTGTTTCATAATATAATAATATTGCAATTGTTGCAGAATTCATATTTGCCTTCTAACTGAGCTCACAGAAACGTAGACTTTCACTGTGGTTTGGGAGCAAATGTCCAAAATGGCAGCGCACCGGCGTCATGTTTTAGTTAATTTTCGCATACGCATTACACTAGCATTCTATAAAACATATTTACATGTATTTTGTTGTCTAAGAAGCATTTAGTCGCTTTAGAATGTACGACAAAATTGATGCATTAGGGCAGTACGTGATACAAGCTTAAAGAAATATACTGCATTGAGTCAGAGACTGGATGTGATGCAGTTAGGTGGGGAACCCTTGCAGGTTGCATAAAATATCAACAGACGGCACTGAGCCAGAGAACCAGCTATACCAGTAAGATATGTATGACTTTTTTTGGAGGGACAGTTAAACACAAAGTCAGAGGGTAAGAAGAGTCTTCAGCGAGCCAGCCCAACCAATGTCTATTGAGCAAAGTCTAGGAGAGCCTAGGCACTTCTTGAAGATAGCACAAAATTCTTGCACAATGTTAAGAGTTTTTGTAATAAATGAATCCGTGTTGGGCCACAAGCTGGGAGGCTTGTGAAATGCAAAGATGCAAACAACTCTGCAAAGGGCAGCCAATGCCAGTCTCCAGTGTGAGCAAGCAAGCTACACACAAGAGGTAAGTACCCCTAGTTACACAGTACCTTGAGTCTGAAGAAAAGGTTCCAGCTGGCTTCTGTTCCTGTTGTAGTCCTGCAGATCCTGTTGTTCCTGGGCCTCAGTTGTGGGGACAAGAAGCAGGATGTCTGGGTACTCCTGCACTACGGGTTGAAAGTCAGCTGCAGCAGTGGGCACACTCCAGATCAGTGGCACTTCATGGTTTCAGCTACTCGCAAATAGCACCACCGCGGTTCTTGGACACCTTGTGGACTTTCCTTGCTTCTGGGGTCCAGCACTCTGTTGAGGTGGCTCAGGCTTGGTTAGTCGTGCTTCGAGGGAGTCCGCAGGATCTTCCTGGAGCTCGGGTCTAGCTTAAAGGCGATGCACTCGGTTCTTGCAGCAGCAAAGAAGTACAGCCGGCAGAGAGAGGGGTTCCAGGCAAGTTCGTCTTGGGGCTGATTGGTCCCACCAACCCAAGTGGAGAAGTCGTCCTTTCCGGGCTCCTCTAGTTGATTTGAAATTTGGAGCTTCAGCACTGCAGCGCGG
Source organism: Ambystoma mexicanum (assembly GCF_040938575.1). Lineage (NCBI taxonomy): Eukaryota > Metazoa > Chordata > Amphibia > Caudata > Ambystomatidae > Ambystoma > Ambystoma mexicanum. The sequence continues at coordinate 824,568,622 of NC_090930.1, read as the reverse complement.
CTTCACCGGGCAAACCAACAGTCCAGGAGGGTGCAGCAAGCTTCTCTTCCCGTTTCTTCTTCAGTTCCTTCCTCCAGTGGCTGACTCTGCCTTCCTTGCAAAAGACCTCATCTTTTATGCAAGTTTCTCCCATTAATACTCTTACGGTCCCCTTTCCTCCATACTGCATGGACGTCCCTTCCCAGGGACAGGAGACGGAATCTTTTTCACCAGAAAAAACCTTCTTCCTCTTTAAATGTAGAGGCGCGACGGGGGGTGCGGCCCTGGTATCATGCGCTACCCTGACTTCGCCCACCTGCGCCACACCTCAGTCCCCTTTTCTGCATCGACGTGAACGGGCCGATTTCACCAGCGCTCCTGGGTTTGGCTTCGGCCATGTAATTCCACGCGCTCTCCCCTGGATTCTTATATATTTTTGTCATTCAGGTACTTGGTCCTCCGGCATCACGCTCCTCCCTGGCGCATGTCGACTACAGCGGGCTTCAACAGGTGTCCAGCCTGCAAAGGGCTCTTCCCTACATCCGACCCCGCGCTCTTTGCCTCAGCGGCCTTGGACCCAACCACGGCTGGGAAGGTTGTACCGCTTGGGACACACTGACTCCACGTGCACTGAAGAACAGGCTAGCTAGGTGGAGGTCACCTCCAGAGGACTTGAAGGACTTCGTCAAAGAGAGATGGAGGGCCGCTATTTTTCCATCGCACGCCGTAGTGGCGACTCCTTCCCGAGGAAACGCCCGGGATCGAGGAACCGCTCAGGCTCTCGCTCTGGCACACCTCCCGAGGCTAATCCAGCTACGCCGTTGTACCAGCCTAATGTCCGAGGGGGCGCCTGCACGAAGCACTACCAGCGACTCCTCGTGGGCGATACTCCTTTTAGGCCTCAGCATGAGGTGCAGGGTAGGCCTCATGCTCCACTAGCAAGAATCTTGGAGCAGGCCGGGCCCAGGGAGCCAAGCACCACGACGTTGGCAGTGGCACGCAGCTCCACAAGATGGCAGCCGCGCCAGACAACATGGCCGCTCATCCGATGCCACTCCTAGGAACGGAGCAGGCATGAGAATGAGTATCAAGGTGGGACTGATGTTAACCAGGTATGTGGCCTACAGTTTATCCATCAGCGGTGCAGGGCAGGTCCCCCTGCAAACAAGGCAGAGTGGGCTCCGGCCCCAGCAGCCCCCAGCCACTCTGTCAATATCTCCTGCCACCTCTTCAGCCTCCGAAGACAGGTTCTTTGAAAGGTTCCTGGCACTGATGCGAACCCCACGTGTCTCCAGTGGGGGGCAGGCTTGCCTTTCACGTGCAATTCTGGCGCCAGAACTTCACTGACCCCTGGATTCACTCTGTAGTATCCTCGATGTACCGCCTACCAGTCCCTTCTCCTCTTTCCTCCCCTCCACTCCCACAGATTGGGACAGCAACTCTGTTGGCGAAGATCCGGTCGCTCGTCGAGAGCCAGGCAGTGGAGGAAGTCCCAGCCTCCCAGAGAGGATTGGGCTTCTGTTCTAGGATTTTCGCCATACAAAAGAAGAACCAGGCTGGCCTGAGATATGTGTTGGACCCAGCCTCCCTTAACCTCTCCCTACCTCTTTAGAAATTCAAGATGGTTACGCCAGCACTTATTGCGGGGACATTAGACAAGGGAGACTGGATGTACTCCTGGGATCTGAAGGACGCCTATCTACACGTCCCGATTTGCCAGCCACACCGCTCCTTCCTGCACTTCAGGATCATTGGCTGCCATTTCCAGTACAAGGTGCTACACGTTGGCCTCGACTCAGCCCCCAGGGTATTTACCAGGCTCATGAATGCAGTAGCAGCCCTCCTCAGGGCGCAGGACCACCATGTCTACCCGTACCTGGATGACTGGCTCGTGAGGGCGAGATTTCCAGAGGGGTTTTCCCACACTTCCTCCGCGTTTATGAGCACACTCCACGACCTAGGTTTTACTATCAACCTCAAGAAGTCTCAGCTGCAGCCCATGCAGAGCCTCACCTTCCTGGGCCTCATCTAGGATACGAGCTGCGGGGAGCAGGGGTCTTTCCCTCGGAAGGCAAGATTACGGCCATCAAGAGGGCTACTATGCACTTCCTTACCAGAGCAGTGACCTCGGCCTGGTGGTACCAGCACTTACTGTGTATCATGGCAGCGGTTCTACTGGCCGTGACGCTCACGAGACTTAGGATATGATATGGCATTTGTAAAGCGCCTATACACCAGTGTTTCAAGGCGCGACGAGGCAGGGGGGGGGACAAGGGGAGAACAGACAACGATCCTACTAGGCCAGGTGTCATTCACATCGCGCAAGTGCAAGGGTAGGGGGACTGGGAAAAGTGCAAGGGGAAGGGGAGAGGGGAAGTGCAGTACATGGTTAGTAGAATACAAGATAAATAATAGGGCCAGCTGGTGGCAAGTGCAAAGTAAGTGCCGGGAGAAGGGGCTGTAGGATACAGAGACAGTCCTGTAGTGCAGGTAGGCAGTGCAGGGAAGAGTGGCTGGACCAAGGACTGAGATCGATGAGTGGCCAGTTGCAGATTCAGTGCAGGTTCAGTGATTTTAGCAGGGGAGAGAGGGAGAGAAAGCGGAGGGAAAGAGGAAGGTCTTGAGGTGCTTCCGGAACCAGAGATGGTTCTCCTCAAGTTTCAGGGAGGCAGGAAGGCTGTTCCAGAGGGAGACCCCTGCTGCAGAGAGAGATCTACCCCCAGCTTGTTGTCGTGGCGGACCCTGAGGTAGTTGGAGGTGGATGAGCGAAGAGCTCGAGAAGGAAGAGATTTAGGAAGAGAGAGTTGAAGGTATTTTGGCCCAAGGCCGCAGAAGGCCTTGTGGACAATGCAGAGGGTTTTGAACTTAATCCTCACAGCCACTGGGAGCCAGTGTAGCGATTTCAGTCCTGGAGAGATACGGTCCCTGGGCTTGAGGCCAAGGACAAGTCTCACAGTCCTGTTCTGGATGAGTTGCAAAGGGCGGAGAGTAGAGGCAGGAAGATTTAGATAGAGGCTGTTACAGTAGTCCAGCTTCGAGAGAACCAGGGCTCTGGAGACAGTGAGCTTCTTGGGGAAGGAGAGGAAAGGAAGGATACCTTTGAGGAGGTGTAGCTGGTAGTGTGACTTCTTAGAGACGTCAGAAATGTGAGGAGAGAAAGAGAGTGTGGAGTCGAAGATGACCCCGAGGTTTTTTGCCTTGCAGGTAGGAGCAGGAAGAGGGCCAAGGGAGGCCGGCCAGAGAGCTGCAGGGAAGGAGGGAGTGGGTGTGCCGATAAGTAGAATCTCAGTCTTACTGGCATTAAGGCAGAGGTCGTTGGCGGCACACCATTCCTGGATAGCAGAAAGACAGTCGGAGATGAGGGAAGGGGAAGAGGAGGCCGAGGGTAGCTTGAAAATGAGCTGGGTATCATCCGCATAGCACTGAAAGTTGGGACAGAGAGCGGCGATGCGGTGAGCAAGAAGTGAGCAGGTACTGGTTGAACAGCCAGGGGGAGAGGTTAGATCCCTGGGGGACACCACAGGTAGAGAAAAAGATGTCAGAGAGGAAGGAACCCTGTTGCACCTGGGAGGGTCGATTGGAGAGGAAGGAGGTCAGCCACGCCAGAGCCTGACCAGTGAAACCCAGGTTATCACAGAGATGGTTGTGCAGGATGGTGTGGTTGACCGTGTCAAAGGCAGAAGAGAGGTCGAGTAAAATGAGAACACAAGGGGTGATAGAGTCAAGATTTGAGAGCAGGTCCTCACGGATGTTCAGGAGAGCAGTTTCCGTGCTTCTGGCAGCTCTGAAGCCAGACTGATGGTCGTGAAGACTACCAACAGATTCAGCATGGAGATTAAACTGGGAGATGGGCAGTTTCTCCAGGAGCTTGCCCAGCAAGGGAGTGATAGAGATTGGGCGATAGTTAGCTGGGCAGGAGGAGTCGGAGGAGGGTTTCTTAAGAAGGGTGTGCACAAGGGAGTGCTTGAGGGGGGATGGGAAGACTCCAGAGGCGAAGGAGTGATTGCAGAAGTCAGCCAGGGCAGGCGCCAGGGAGTCGATGTGGTCCTTGATAGTTTTGGAGGAACAGGGGTGGACCTGTTTTGACGAGACTTTCATAGATCGGACTTGTCTCGAAACCTCGTCAGCAGAAAAAAGGGGAAAGGCAGAGAAGGAGGGAGGAGGGGTGGCTGCAGAGGGGCCACATGGAGAGCAGGAAATAGAGGAGTGGAGGTGATAGGAGGAGAGTGAGGACAGGATGTCCTGAGTTTTTGAAATGAAGTGAGAGGCCAGTGCCGTGCAGAGGGCCTGGGAGGGGACAGGAGAGGTGGAGACTGCAGCAGGGTTGGCCAGCTCCTTGCAGATTTTAAAGAGTTCGGCCGAATTGTTAGATGCCGCAGAGATGCGGGCTTGGATAAGGGCTCTCTTCTTAGTGAGAACGGAGAGCCGGTATTGCCTTTGGAGCAGGCGGCAGGCCAGTTTGTCAGAGGATGAACATGAAGCACGCCAATGGTGATGAGATCCGAGTCGTACCAGGAGTTACATTTGGCTTTGGGCTTCAGGCAGATTCTCATGACAGGGGCAAGGATATCAAGGGTATCGGATATAGCAGAGTGGAGAGGGCTGTGTCAGGGTGGGAGTTAGCCGAAGGAGGAGGGGGAGGGGGCGAGAAGGTGGAAGCGAAAGCCTCAACTGACATGCGCTTCATGGGTCGGATGACCGCGAAGGTGGGTGGCAGTGATGAGGGTGGCTTTGCCTGTGGGGTAGGGAAGGTGAGGTGGGAGGATAGGAGAAAGTGATCACTCCAGGAGAGAGGAGTGGAGAGAGGGATAGAGAGGGGAAGGTCAGAAGAGATCAGAGCATCAAGAGTGTGCCCTGCAGAATGGGTCGGCCCAGACGGGAGAATAGAGAGTGAGAGAGAGTCGCAGAGGTCGCGAAAGAGTCCAGAGGGAGGACAGGAGGCATCAAGGTGGATATTGAAGTCTCCAAGAAAGAGGAGTTGAGTGGTTGACAGGAGTGAGGAGGCGAGGTCAGCCCACTCAGAGAGGAAGGAGGAAATTTGACCAGGTGGCTGTTAGATAGTAGCCACGGTAAGGGAATGGCTAGGAGAGAGAGAGAGTCGGCAGACTAGGCATTCAAAGGAGGAGTAGGTCTGCTTAGGGGTGACAGTGGCAGGAATCCACTCAGGGAAGATAAGGGCCACACCCCCCCAGCACGGTTGGGCCTGGGCAAGGAGAGGATCTTGTAACCGTCAGGTAGGAGTGTGTCAAAGCTGGTGACAGAGCTGGCTGTGAACCATGTCTCGGTGAGACCGAGGATGTCAAGGTCCAGTTCCTCAAGAAGGCGACAGATATCAGAGGAATGTTTGACGGCAGAGCGAGAGTTGAGAGTGGCAATGAGGAGAAGGTTGCCATCCTTAAAAGACTTCCGGGGAGGGGTACAGATCAGAGGTACGCCCTGTGGAGGTGAAGAGGAAGGAGCAAGAGAGAGGGCAGGGTGAGATGGTGGAGGCAAGGTAGCCGAGGACAGAGAAGAGGGGACAGCAGGAGAGGAGAGGAAAGGAAGTTGATGAGGCGCGGGAAGCGTCTATCAAAGAGGTGGAGGTTGGCCTGAGGGCCTTGGACCAAGACGGTCCCATTAGCGTAGACATTAATGATGGCCTTAGAGGAGCGGAAGGGGGCCAAGAGGACATCCCAACGGGTGCCACCATTAATGGGAGAAGAGGAGAAGGGAGAGAGCACATAGACCATATGAAGGGTCCATTGGTCAGGGGAAGGCACGAAAAAGAGGATGTCAGTAAGAGTTTCCTTGGAGGAGGCACTGGTATAGGTGTCAGCGATAGGGAGGCCTGGGTTGGAGACCAGGATATCCTTTTTAAACTTTTTTCCTACCAAATTTAGTGAGGAGAGCAGGATAGTCAATGGAGAAGCAGTTAGAGAAGATAGGAGAGATAGAGAGCACCATGGAATAAGGAGGGAGTGGGGGGTAAGACAGACGAGAGCAAGCGGACAGGAGTGAAAGCGGCAAGCCCTAGTTTACCACAATTACAGAGCAACAGTAACACAGTAAATACGAGTTAGGTACCCAGTGTAGAGGCCAGCTAAGTTTGAGAGTCCTGCGAGAGGAGAAAAAGCCCTAGTTAACCACAATTAGCGGTACACACTGAAGTGTAGAAACCATGTGAGTGAAAAGGAAAGGAAGGTGTAGGATGTTGGGCTGTTGAGGATGAGGAAGTTACCGCTGCACTTTGCAGGCTCATGGAATCAAGAGAAAGTCTCCCAAGCGGAGCTGGTCAGCATACCTCCTTCTCTCCACTCGGACCTCACATAGTGGTCCAGGGACTGCAACCTGCAGACGGGCAAGCCCTTCCGGCCGCCGGCCACTCAGGTCACCATCACTAGGGATTCCTCAATGGAAGGCTGGGGAACCACTCTGGACAGCCACAGCGTCCATGTAGTCTCGACCCAGCAGGAGTCCCATATCAACTGCCCTGGAGCTCAAGGGTATCAGACTGCATCTCAGAGCTGGGTGCAAGACAGTCCTTATCCAGACCTACAACTCCACCAGCATGTACTATGTCAACAAGCCGGGGGGTACGAGGTCCCTTCCACTGTGCAGCGTAGCGGTCAGCATGTGGGAATGGGCCCTGGAGAACAACATCTACCTCATGGCCGTCCACCTCCCTGGGGAGGCCAACTTGGAAGCGGACAGGCTCAGAAGACTGGGAGCGGACAATTACGAATGGCAATTGAACGACCATGTGCTCCTGGAGGTCTTCAGCAGATGGGGGCACCCTCAGGTGGATCTGTTTGCCTCCTGGAAGAACAGGAAGTGCCATCAGTTTGCGTCGTGGCAGGGGCATGGCCCTGACTCCCTGGGCGATGCATTACAGATACAGTGGGATGGCATGACGCCCTATGCCTTTCCTCCCACACCCCTGGTACACAGGGTAATACACAAGATAAAGGAAGCCTGTTACCACAGCATCATTTTGATAGCTCCATGGTGGTCGGCGAGACCGTAGTTCTCGGAACTGCTCAGCCTCACGGACAGACCACCCATTTACCTTCCGCTGGGTCCAGCCCATCTCCTGTCCCAGGAGGGGGGGTAGGGTTATTCACCCCGCCCCCACAAAGGTTGGCCCTCGCAGCTTGGTTCCTGAGCAGGTCACCCTCAGGCACCTGAGCCTATCACAGGCCAACCTGCAGATCACTCAGGGCGCCAGGAGCAAGGCTATCAGGAGCCAATACAAGAGTAAATGGTCTGGGTACTGTCATTGGGTGAACTCTAAGGAGATCGACCCCGTTACGTGCATGCTGGATGATGTGCTCTTCTTCTCTGTTCACCTTGCGCACTCAGGCGTGCAGGTGGACACATGTCGCACCTATTTGGCAGCCATACGGGCCTTCAGAAATTCGGAGGAGGTCTTCTCCTATTCCAACCAGATAGTCAAGAAACATTTGGCAGACTTGTCCAGGCTCTACCCACCCATCAAGAAGCCACACCCTGTGTGGGACCTCAATGTGGTAGTGGATGCCGTGGCGCACAAACCCTTTGAGCCAACGGCTTCCGCAGACATCAGGCTGGTCACCATTAAAACAGCTTTGTTAGTAGGACTCACCTCTGCTCGCAGAGTCGGATAGATCCAGGCTCTGGTGGCCTCAGAACCCTATACCACTTTCCACAGGGATAAGGGGAACCTGGCGTTCCTACCTAAGGTACCCTCCTCTTTCCATCTAAATGAGGAAATAGTCTTACCTATGTTTTTGCTGACCACAAGGACGAGGCTCGGAGAGTCTGGCACTGTCTGGATGTCAGGCATGCTCTGAAATTCTATCTGGACAGGACCAAGGGCAGTCAGACACACTTTTTGTCATCTTTGGGTGATCCATGCCCGGGTATCAAGCATCCAAGGTTTCTATTGCATGGTAGATGGTTGCGGCCATCAAAGAGGCCTATGAGGGGCTTACATGCACGCTCACGCTGTCAGAGCCAAGGCCACGGCCATCGCCTTCCAGTGGCAGGTTCCGTGGCAAGTCATAAGCAGTGCAGCCACCTGGGCCACCCCTTCAGTTTTCTCTTAAGAATTACTGTTTGAACGCCGGATCTAAGTCAGACCCAACCTTCGGACAGGCGGTTCTAAGGAACTTATTTGCTTAAGGAGGGTCTCCTTTCCACCCTGGGGCTACATTCAGTTGTAATCACCCATGCAGTATGGAGGAAAGGGGACGGAATGTAAGAGTAATTACAAGTTACTCACCGTAGTGACTAACATACTTATTCCACTTTCCTCCATACGTCCCCCCATCCTCCCCCTAATAATACTGGTGTCATCAGGCAATGCTAAATATTGTTGACGCGTCAATGGGGACTGTGGTGTGGCGCCGGTGGTCGGAGTCAGGGTAGCACATGCTCCCAGGGCCGCACCCCCGCGCACCTTTAAATTGTTTTTTTCTGGTGTAAAAGGTTCGGTCTCCTGTCCCTAGGAAGGGACGCCCATGCAGTATGGAGGAAGAGTACGATGTGACTGCAGTGAGTAACTTATAATTTGTAGACTAGTTGTCACTCACACAGCAGGGTAGCTGTCCTCCAAGGACAGCTAGCCAGCCAATCACCTTTGGGTACATTCCTGTAACCAAGGAGACTAAGCACAGAGAGTTTCGGGAACCTCCCTCTCTTCCTGCCCTGCCACACACGCTGGAGCCAGAGGCAGGCTTCACCAGTGAATCCTGCCAAAGTCAAAACGAACAAAGGGACCAAACCTGGTTTGGCACACAGAGCACATCTCATGAAGGACATTTCCTGCAAGAAATGGTGAAAAAAGAATACCGGGGCCATTTTGACAAAATGGACACCCATGGGTGCAATACTGCAGCTGAGGATTCAACCTGCGGTTGAAATGCACATTGGTAGGAAAAATAAACCACTGCCACCAGCCATTGATGTGGAAAGGGTAACATGAAAATGTTACATGAGAAGGTAAAGGGGATACTAAGTAACCCCTCCAGCACTCTGTGTCAGATAGTGTGTGCTGGGTCTACAAAGAGAAAAAGGTAAGTAAAGCCAATTTCACTTTGCTACTCTTCGAAACAGTAGTTTATCCACAAGATGGTATTTAATCCTTTGAGAAATCCAAAGGACTTCTCTGTGACATTGCACTGAGGGTGCTGTGTGTCACAATACAAAAAGATGATGCCTATGGAGTTTATCAGCCTCCATAACCAAAAGAAACACAAGGTTTAAATCAAAGAAAAATACATGAGAGAGAGAGAATAAGGGCTCACTCTCTCCAGGATAGAAATTAAAAGTCCTAAAGTCCAGCAAAAGAGCTGGGGATCTCTAAGGTAGCAGGGAATTAACAAAGAAATGAGAATTCTCCCTAACTGTAGTGCCAACGGAATTGGCTCTAGCTGGCAAGGGCCGCAGTAGGTTAACTGCAATTGAACTGGCTAAAGTTGGACCTGGAAAAGAAGTGTGTTGAATCCGATGGTGCCATCCCTTCTTTCCGAGTGGTGACCTCTCCCCATGTAGCCTGGGAATGGCAGTCGCTACCTGATCCTGACCCTGGTGGCAGCTGTATGAGGGAGGATCGCATGGGGAGACAGCCTCTTGGGGAATAGCATGGCACCATTTGACGAGGCATGATATTCCCCTTTTTCTTTTAAAGGTTACCCTATCCATGCCCAATGGCTTAATGGCATATCGTTACACCTCCCCTCATCCACGTAGCAAGGGTACTGAAGACCTTTTCACAAGATCTGTATGTAAGATGTCAAATTCTGACTTGCCTTTTAAGACTCATAAAACACCTTCTCAGACTCTACCTACAAGTCGTCCAGATCTGACTTGGCCTTAAAGATCACTTAACACTCACACAGACTTTACATTCAAGTCGTAAAGAATGGACCTCCAGTCACATAACTAAAAGAATACTGCGATGAGGAAGATGAGTTGAGTAATGCAGATCAAGGAAGGCCAAGAGGACAAGCTGTGCTATAGTTGTTGCGAGCGCATACCTGCAGCTGGGAATTTCAAAGGGGCAAAGCAGCTGACTGAGGCGCGCTGCTGGTGGGATAAAGTTGCTCCTCTCGGTACAGAGCAAGAGACCACGAGGCTGGAGAGTACTGTGGAGCCGACATGGTTGAGGACAAGGAAAAGGAAAGCTTGCTGCGCAAGAAAACATGCTGCATGAATGCCAGAAGCCGTTGGAGGGCTCCTAGGCTTTTGCAGGTGTTAGGAGGAAGCCTTCGCCTTATCAATGTCCGGTTTCATGGTGGACACTGTACAATAGTCTTTATAAGCTCAGTGGTCACTCTCTATGCACACTCAATAGTCATTATGAAATGAATAAAGTAAAAAAAACTGAATTAATTCAGAAATACTTTGCCACAATTATGACTAACATGTTAAACCTGGAATTTCAGCCAAACTGTATTGCTTCAGCGCCACTACTCCACCTAATTCCAACTAGTAGGCAAGGGCTGGAGACTCTGATTCAGGAAGATGAGGTTGAAAGAGCTATTACATCTCTTTAAAGAGAGGACCCAAAACCATGTTTTACAGAACATTTCAACCCCTCTTGGCCCCACCACTGACCAACTGTTTAAAAGATTCTCTCTACTGGAATGATAACGCCATCTATGGAGGAAACCCCCTCTACACTACACACGAAACCTAACAAAGACCCAACACACTGTTAATATTGTACACCAATCAAGATCAGGAATGGTGCAAAAACAATTCTACAATATTGGCAAATCGACTTATGAAGGTGCTCCCAGATTTGGTCAATTCAGACCAAACTGGATTCATAGTCAATAGAAACACCCACAATATCATCAGAGGAACTCTCAATTGAATTGAATTAGTGAAAAGGGAGGGGATGGAAATTAGCCAGATATCCCTCGGCGCTCACAAAGCATTTCACAACCTTGATTGAAACTTCATGGGGTACTCCTCAATGACTATCCATGTATCAGGTCTGATCCTTGCAAATTATCATTCCCTGTCCGCTACAAATTAATGTAAACTGGAAATACACCCAGAATATATTTTTCGAAGGGATTGTGTCCTCCGACGTATTCCTCATCTTAGATATATCCTTCCAGCTCTGCTGGCCTCGGGAAATTTTTTTCTCTAGAGGGCGCTGCCCGTCGACGTCCCTCGAGTCGATGTCCTTCGACAGCCGCCGTATCGACGCTTGACGTCATCCTGCCTATAAAGGCCGCGCGCAGCGTCCGTTGCTCAGTTCCATTTTTCCGCGCTTACTCGGTGCCTCGGAATACCGTTGCTCAGTTCTTAGTCAGATTAATCCTATTTACCTCGAGTTATTCGATCCGTACTCGATGGCTTCCTCGTCGGAACCGACAACTCCTCGATCCGGCTTCAAAAAATGTCGAGATTGTGGGAAAAAGATGTCGTTGACCGATCCTCACAGAAATTGTCTGTGGTGCTTGGGAGCTGAACACCATTGTTCGGAATGCGAGGACTGTATGTCCATGACAGCTAAGGCCCTGAAGGAGCATAGGGGGAAGCTGGAGAAAGGTAAGACTTTTAAAGCTGCTTCTTCGTCGACGAAGTCGAGACATTCGTCTCCTCGTCACCATTCGCGCTCCAGGTCTCGGAGTGGGTCTCATCACTCCTCGAGATCGAAGCACTCGAAGAGGAGACGTCGCAGATCCCCTTTTCCGTCTTCCTCTTCCTCTGTTTCGCCAAAAAGAATCCCTTGCCCCACGAAACATAGTTCCCGGGCTGAATGGGAGGAATTCCGAAAAAATATGATGAGCGTCTTCGAGAAAGCGGCCTCGACCCCCTCGAAGACTGCCGAGAGCGATGCTCTGGTCGAAAGACCCGAAGGTCAAAAACGCCGCGAGTCGCAGTACCGGCGAAAGAAACCTCTCGAGCGCGTCTCGAACCCTCGAGCAGGACTATGACCTCCAAACCTTCCTCGAGGGTTCCGTCGACGCCGTCGACGAAGGTTCCGTCGACGTCGAGGTCGATGTCTTCGACGCCGTTGTCGAAGGGACCTTCGACACACGGGTCTGTCGACTCGACGCCGGCCTCGACACCGGCGTCGACGCCAAGAAAAGTCACGGTGACCACACATCCAGTGACTATCCCTAGGCCCTCGACGTCTATATTGTCGAGTAGAATTCCGATTCTGTCGAGGTCCTCGAGGCCTCCACCTCTGTTTTCGACGCCACGCTCGAAGCCTTCGGCGTCGACGACATCGACGTTTTCAAGGCCAATAATGACAAGTTCGGCACCCTCTGCCTTGGAAATGGGATTTACTCCCTTTATGAGTTCAGAACAATTGAGAACTATATCCTCAATTTTAGAAGAGGGTGATTTGTCTGAACAAGTCACATTTGAGTTACAGGGACCTGTAACCCCAGTTAGAGAGGAATTTTCCTCTGAAGAGCGCAGATTAAAGGATCTTCATGATTCTTTACATGAGGCAAGTGGATTAGACACTTCCCCTGAGGTGGATTTTGCTAAGCCAGAACCGGGGGAGCATGCTGAAACCCCCTACAGAGCCTTAATGGCTAGGATTACAGAGTTCATGGGGTGGTCTGCACCTTCACAATCTTTCCACCAGCAAGATGACCTCACGGATATTCTTGACAAAGGCCCACAAGAGGATCCGGTGGTGCCCTTTCATAAAGCTCTTCAGAGAAAGATCATGACAAACTGGGAAACCCCAGATGTAATACCAGCAGTAAATAAAAAACTGTCTGCAAAGTACAAGGTATCTTCCACAGACCCAGAGTTTTTGTCTAAACATCCATCCCCAGAAAGTCTGGTGGTACAAGCAGCATCCTCTACCGATGTCAAGACGGCTTATCCTACAGTCCCACAGGACAGGGACGATAAAAAATATGATGCTATGGCAAAGAAAGTCTTTTCAGCATGTAGCATGGCGCTAAAGTCGGTTAATGCTACATGCACCCTTGCTAGGTTCAGCCATACACTTTGGGAGTGTGCTTCTACAGCGGCTGACTGCATCCCGGAGGGAGAAGAAAGGGATGCGTTCCTGAATATTATACAGGACGGTAAAGACGCTATGTGCGAATCCCTCCAGACGGGCATTGATTTGGCTGACAGTATCAGCGGAGCAATGGCGGCAAGTACATCAACCAGGAGATTCGCTTGGTTGAGAAAGTCGGGTTTTGCCCCAGATGTGCAAGCCAGGCTCTTGAACATGCCATTCGATGGCTCTTCTTTGTTTGGGAAAAAGGCGGATGACAGTTTAGAGAAACTGCAAACTTCAAAAGCTGCAGCAAAATCCCTAGGAGCTGCAATCCGTCAGACTCCTTTTCGTCCCACAGGAACCTCTGCGAGGGGCAAGTCCTTTCGCTTCTACTCCGCATTCGGAAGAGGTAGAGGACGACCGGCTCAAAGGGGTCAAAGGAGAACTACCCGAGGTGGACGGGGTAGATATTCTAAAGCCGCAGCAACAGCAGGTGCCTCTTTACCATCGGCATCTGCATCAGCCGCCCCAAAACCACTCTGAGGACTCCCCTCACAGGACACCTGTAGGAGGCAGGTTGACTCAACATCTGACGGCATGGCAGGCTATCACGTCAGATGCTTGGGCATTGGAAACAGTCGCCCAAGGTTACTGCCTGCCTTTCCTACTTATACCTCAGAGTCATCCACCGGGGATCAGCTCTCAGAAAGCTCCAGATCCGCTCCTCTTGCAGGAAATTTTGGACCTGCTAGAGAAAGGTGCCATAGAACCGGGACCTGTAGCGGAGAGGAACAAGGGCTGGTACTCCCCTTACTTTCTCATTCCGAAGAAAGACGGAGGACTGAGACCCATCTTGGACTTGCGAGAATTGAACAAATTCCTCCGGAAAGACAAATTCAAGATGGTCACTCTTTCTCAGATCCTCCAGGCCCTTCAGTTTCAGGACTGGTTGGTATCTCTGGACCTTCAGGGCGCTTATTTCCATGTGCCTATCCATCTCAAACACAGGAAATACCTGAGGTTCGCAATTGGCAACTCTCACTATCAATTTCGAGTACTGCCATTTGGGCTGACCTCCGCCCCGAGGGTCTTCACCAAGTTAATGTCGGTAGTGGCTGCAAGTCTAAGGAGGGAAGGGATTCACGTCTACCCCTACCTGGACGATTGGCTGATCAGGGCTGTTTCTCCGGAGCAAGCTCAGATCCAGCTAAATCACGTGTGCTACTCCCTTCACAAACTGGGCTTCTCCCTCAATTTAAAGAAGTCTCAAATGATACCATCGCAGAGACTCCAGTTCATAGGAGCGATCCTGGATACTTCCCTGGGAAAAGCCTCGCCACCAGAGGTGAGGGCTCAAGATATTCTACAGATGGTTACCAAGTTCCAACATGCCCAACGTCTCCCAGCCTTCGACTTTTTGAGGTTGATAGGCCTCATGGCATCCTGCATTTTCCTTGTGCCAGAGGCTCGCCTGAGAATGAGATCCCTCCAGTGGGCACTGAGGACTCAGTGGTCACAATTCTCAGGGAGAATGACAGATCTTCTTCAGGTTCCCGGCAGGGTGGCTCGAGACCTTCAGTGGTGGGCCTGTCACGAGAACATTCTGAAAGGAGAACAGTTTTGGCAACCCTAGCCGGAGAGAACAGTAGTCACGGATGCCTCACTCACGGGGTGGGGAGCCCACGCCAACGACTTGACCATCAGCGGTCGTTGGTCTCCATCGGAGTCCAGACTACACATCAACCTGTTAGAGCTGAGAGCCATCAGACTTGCGTTGAAGGCTTTCCTGCCAGCTGTACAAGGGAAGAACGTCCTGATAATGACGGACAACACGGTGGCCATGCATTACCTCAACAAAAGAGGAGGCGTAGGATCACTACCCCTGTGCAGAGAGGCGATGCAGCTCTGGTTTTGGGCAATCCAAGAAGGAATCTCTCTTTCGGCAGTTCACCTAGCCGGAGAGAAGAACTTGACAGCGGACGCTATGAGCAGGCAGAACACAGTCTCCCACGAGTGGGAGCTAGCTCAGGAAGTCCTTCAAGAGATCTTCGCCCTTTGGGGAACCCCTCAGGTAGATCTGTTCGCCACCAGCCTAAACAGGAAATGCGACCTGTTCTGCTCAAGGGAATTTCCTCCGAGAGGAGCTCTGGGAGACGCGTTCCCACTGGTCCCTGTCATTCCTCAAATGATCAGGAGGTTGAGAAGATTCTGGCGAACCATGATGCTAATTGCCCCGGATTGGGCCAGGAGAACGTGGTACCCGGACCTTCTAGACTTGTCCATCTGCCCTCCAATTCGACTTCCTCTCAGAGAGAACCTACTCTCACAGAAGGGAGGTCAGGTTCTCCATCCAGACATCAAAACCCTCAACCTTCATGCTTGGCTTCTGAACGGCTGAGGTACAAGGATTGGGACCTCCCTGATGATGTTATGGAGGTGTTGCTTTCGGCAAGGAGGCCAGCAACAAAGTCTTTATACCGCTGCCGTTGGAACAGATTTTGCAGCTGGTGTAGAGAACAGAATATCGGCCCATTTTCATGTGGTACACCCATGGTTTTGTCCTTCCTACTATATTTGGCAAATTCAGGCCTTCAAGTTGGCACCATTAAGGGCTATCTCGCAGCGCTATCTATCTTTAAGCGTACTGCGGAAGAACCATCCTATTTCAAATTACCCTTGGTAATACAGTTTCTAAAGGGGTTAACCAATGTTTATCCCCCAAGACCATTCCAAGTTCCCCTATGGGATTTAAACTTAGTACTAACTTTCCTGATGGGTACACCTTTCGAACCTCTCCATTCTTGTTCGTTAAGATTCCTTACCCTTAAAACTGTTTTATTAATAGCACTTACATCTGCTAGAAGGGTGAGCGAATTACAAGCTCTTTCTTGTAAACCCCCTCATACAATCTTTCACAAAGACAAAGTTGTCCTGCAAGTGAAGCCTAATTTCCTCCCAAAGGTAGTTTCTGAATTCCATATCTCTCAGAAGATTACCCTACCATCTTTCTATCCTCCTCCTCACCCGGGGAAAGAGGAAGAGAGGTTACACAGACTAGACCCTAGGAGGGTTTTAAGTTTTTACATTAGTAGACTAGCCAGGATAAGACAGGCAGACCAGCTGTTTGTAGGTTACGCAGGTCACAAGCTGGGGTTACCAATAACTAAGCAGACCATTTCCAGATGGATCATTCTAGCCATTCTGGAATGTTATAAACTGGCAGGGAAAGAGCCCCCTCAAAACCTTAGGGCTCATTCGACCAGAGGTATTGCAGCTTCATCGGCCCTCAAAAGAGGCGTGCCAGTTAAAGACATATGTGCGGCCGCTACATGGTCGTCTGTCCATACCTTTACACATTTTTACAATCTGGATTCCTCCTCTAGTCAAGAGACTAGGTTTGGAAGGGCTGTACTGCATTCTATTCATCAATAGAAGACAGCGTGAAGTCAGTACTCCCTCCTCCGAATATAGAATACTGCTATGGGAGCCTATCTAAGATGAGGAATACGTCGGAGGACACAATCCCTTCGAAGAACAAGTTACTTCTTACCTTGTAACGTTCTTTCGACGGGATGTTTCTCCGACGTATTCCTCATCGACCCTCCCATCCATCCCCGCAGTTCTACTTCCCTTGTTGTTGCAGCTTACGCTCCTTCAGGGTGATTAGTCTAGTCCAGACAGTAATACTGTGGGCTACAAAACGGAACTGAGCAACGGACGCTGCGCCCGGCCTTTATAGGCAGGATGACGTCGAGCGTCGATACGGCGGCTGTCGAAGGACATCGACTCGAGGGACGTCGACGCGCAGCGCCCTCTAGAGAAAAAATTTTCCAAGGCCAGCAGAGCTGGAAGGATATATCTAAGATGAGGAATACGTCGGAGGAACATCCCGTCGAAAGAACGTTACAAGGTAAGAAGTAACTTGTTCATCTTAAGACAGGGATATGCCATCTGTCGCCCCTAAACTTTGCATTATATATGGGACTCATTTTCTGGAAAGTTGGAAGAAGTGAGGATATTAAAGGAATAGATTTGCATGGGGAAGAGTGTAATGTTTCTCTTCATGCCGACAATGTAATCGTTAGCATTACGGATGTACTTATCTCAGACTTAAACGGGATGGTTGCAGAACTTTGGAACCTACTCAGGGTTTACTATGTATTATCCCAAATCCAAGGGGCTAACTATCTTAATGCCACCTGTTATTAGGCATCGACTAGCTGAGCTCTGCCCCATTGAGTGGAACAATGTGCTGAGATCTGCCCCACTAAGTGGAACAATTAATTGATTGAGTACCCAGGGGTCTGGATTCCATCCTTTCATGGAATGCTTCATCAGCTAAATTTACCAACCTTATTTTAAGAGTTAACTGAAATTATAGTCAGATGGAGCATTCAGGAAATTCCATGATTAGGCTGTGTTACAGCTATTAAGATGAACCTTTTCCCCAGATTTCTAAATCATTGCTTAGCCCTCCCAGTTAAGATCCCAAACTCAAGTTTACAGAAATGTTTTTCTTCATGTTGAAGGGCAATAGAGCTTCAAAAATTGAAGTACTATTAAGAGGCATGCAAAATGGGGGTCTGGGTGTCGCAAACATTCAGATAGAATTTGGCGATGCAAATCTTGCCTGTTTTCACCTGGGGACACAAAACCTTCTCAGTCAGATGGAAACAGATAGAGCAGGTGATGTCTCCTTCCCCTCATTCTCACTTCCCCTGCACGAACATGAAGAACTAGACTAGTGAATTTACTTTAACATCTTCTAGAATGTCCATCTTTTACTGGAATAAAGCAATACGAAGTTGGGGGGTATGGACGGTCCCACATTGATTTGGTCCACTCTTGCCAATCCTGCGTAACCCTGATTAGGCCTGGAATGACAAAGAGTTGTGGTAAGTCAGACTCAGGAGACAGACAAGCATTCATGTTACAAGTTGTACAATTCAGTCCTTTGTCCAAATCATGATCTAATCTAAGTTCTGTCCCTACCACTAACAAAAAGTATTAACATAAACTCAACCAGAAAGTTCTATAAAGGTGATTCGCTCTGAATCCTTGAGGTGGTGTCTCTGGCTTCGCCCAGGCCACGTGCCTGCATGTACAGTTCAAATTTTGGGACAAAAAAGTATTTTTCATCTTTTCCTGATCAGAAAGTCTTTTTAGTCTTGCAGTCGGGCTGTTGTCCCTCAGTCCCGGAATACAGATTATTTCACCTCCCCTCTAACCCCTTGGGATTGTGTGTCTCTCTCCCCACCCTCGGGGACTTCTCTCATCACACCTTGTAGTATTGTTGCTTTCTACTCTCCTTGGGATATTGTTTCTTTCTCTCCACCTTGGGGAAAGGCTTCTGGTGCGTCTTCAATGGTTAATTGGCGCTGTGAAGTGCGGGTCAACCAATTCTGGTGTGGTCGGGACTTCTCCTTCAGCCGGGTCTCTCTCGCTCTGGACCGCCTTGGACAGAGCAGCTTTCCGCAGGCTCCTTGGCTTCTCTGTGTAAGACGCCTTTCAAATGGATTGTCCTCCCACACGTATTCCTCATCTTTAGATAGATATCCTCCCCAGCTTGGCTGCTTCAGAATTTTTTTTCAGTAGAGGGTTGCTGTGCGTCTATGCGGTTGACTTGATGTGTCTCGAGGTTGACGTCATCACTGGTACATATGACACGCCTGTTCGCTTCAGTTCGGTTTTTCTTCGATGGCTGGTGCTTTGAAAAATTACGGCGTGTTTCAGTTCCAGTGAAAACTGTGACATATTTGAATAACAATGGCCTGCCTCGTCTTCGACACCATCCACCCCGAAGACCGGGTTAAAAAAATTCCACGATTGCGGCACTAAAATGGCTCTCACGGATGCTCATTGTGTGTCTGTGGTGCCTGGGCGTGCAGCATCAAACGGAAGACTGTGGGTCCTGTCAGTCTGACTGGTAAGGCTTTGAAAGAGCGAAAAGGGAAATTAGCTGCAGGTAGGCCCCTTACTAAATCACCCTTGACGATTCTGTTGGAAATGCACTTGTCTGATGAGTTTCGAGAGGCGACTCTCTTCGAAGGAAAAAATCCAAAAAACGCTCTTGGTCCAGGAGTGATCTCACCACTCTTAATCTTCATCGAAGAAGATAAGGAAAAGGCGACATAGATCACCTTCCACCTCCTCATCCAACTCATCTCCTGAAAGGAGTATTACGTGCCCAACCAAATCATCAACTCCTGCTGAGTGGGAGTCATTCATACAGAAAATGTTAAAAATCTTCGTGAAGGAGGCCTGACCCCTGCAAATGAGGAATTATAAAAGCCATTATCCTGTTGCACCTTTTAAAGCCGACAAGGAAAGGGCAAGGCAAAATCCTCCGCGCCCGGGACGTAAGCCAGAAACCCCATGGGAAACTTCGAGGTATCGACTCGCTAAAAAGTCACCGAAGAATCTATCAAGTCGGGGTTCAAGCCCCTCGAGGGCTCAGTCGACACCAAAGTCGTCGAGGACATATACGCCATTTGTGTCAAAACCGTCAGTGTCGAAACCATCGATGCCTCTGGAGTCGAAGCCATCAACGTATTTTCCAATGAAGTCTTCCTTACCCTCTAAGGGGGTTGAAAAATCATACAAACATTTACCTAGAAAGGATTTTTTCAAATCTTTGTCTATTTATGAATAACACTAGCCTTCACCTCCAGATACTCCTATTTTTGGTTTACAATTTGGTACACCTAACGTCCCAGACACCTTTATCTCTGAGTCCATGTTAAAGTACTTGAAAATCATCAATCTGCAAGTGGCATTGACACTTCACCTGAACTTGAATTTGGCAAACAGAACCCGGCAGACCATGCAGATGCCTGTTATAGGCAGCTTGTCATTACGGTAATAGACTTTTTAGGATGCAGCAGACCCTCATCCCCATTTGAACAAGGTCCTCATAAGGATCCTGTATTTCCCTTCCATATTGGTCTACAAAAATTGGTAAAGGCAAACTGGGAGTCTCGCGAATCTAGTACAGCAGTGAATAAAAACCTCACCAAGAAATACAGACCGTCCACTGCCGATCCTGAATATTTGTCAAAGCATCCTACGCCAGAGAGTCTGGTGGTTCAGGCTGCAACTTCTACTTCTAAACAAGCAGCTTATCCAAACATTCCGCCAGACACGGATGATAATCGCTTTGTTGCTTGGCCTAGGAAAGTGTTTTTGCCAGGAGCATGGCTCTTAAGTCTGCAAATGCCACTTGCACTTCAGCCAAATTGACGTTCACCCTGTAGGACTGTATAGCCATGGCGGCAGAGCACCTTCCCGAAGCGGAAGAAAGAGACGACTTCCTGAATATTGTAAGAAATGAAAAGGAGGCTATGTGTGAGTCTCTTCAATCAGGATTGGACTCTAGCACTGTGATGCGCAGGTTTGTGTGGTTGAGAAAGTCTGTATTTGCGCCAGACATGCCGTCTAGACTCCTCAACATGTCCTTTGAGAACAGCACCCAGCTGCAGACCTCGAAGGCGGCAGTCAAATCCGCTATCAGACAGCCACAGCCAGCCATCTCACCCCAATGGATCATCTTGGAGTGGTAGGTTCTTTTGCTTCTATTCCTCAGTTGGAAAAGTGAGAGGACTGGCTAGGTTTGCCAAGTCCGCCCAAGCAACGGCAACTGTACCATCAGCCGCCTCAAAACCTCTGAGACCCTAACCCACAAGACCCTGGTGGGGGGACAGACTCTTGCAGCATCTGCAAGAATGGCTGTGTATTACTTTAGATGCATGGGCATTGGAAACAGTAGCCCAGGGTTATTGCCTCCCCTTTCTAAAAAAGGCGTGACTGAGAGGAACAAAGGATGGTACTCTCTTTATTTCCTAATCCCCAAGAAGGACTGAGGATTAAGACCCATCTTGGACTTAAGGGACTTGAACAAGTTCCTCAGGAAGGACAAGTTCCCAGACGGTTACCCTTTCTCACATCCTTCAGGCCCTCCATCTTCAGGATTGGATGGTGTCATTGGACCTTCAGGATGCTAAGGCTCATGTGCCTATTCATCAGAAGCACAGAAATTACCTGAGGTTTGCCATTGACGGTTCTCACAATCAGTCTCGAGTTCTGCCATTCTGGCTGACCTCCACACAAGGGTTATCCCTAAATTGACGGCGTTGATGCAGCGAATCTCAGGATAGCGGTGATTCCCGTCTACCCCTACCTCGACAATTGACTGATCAGGGCTCTTTCTCCCAAACAGACCCATAACCTGCCACTCTCTCCACAGATTGGGCTTCTCCCTCAATTTTAAGAAGTCCCACATGATACCGTCTCAAAGGCTCCAATTCATTGGAGCAGTCCTGGATGCATCCTGGGGGAAAAGCCTTGCCACCCGAGGTGAGGGCTCAACACATCCTGCAGATGGTCTCCAAATTCTAGTGTGCCTAGTGTCTTCCGGCCTTCAGTTTTTTTAGTTTTCTCGGTCTCATGGCAGCCTGCATTTTCCTGGTGCCAGAGGCTCGCCTGAGAATGAGATCCCTACAATGGGCCCTCAGGACACAGTGGTCACAGTTCTCTTGCAAAATGTCAGCTCTGATCCAGGTTCCGAGCAGAGTCGCACAGGATCTCCTGTGGTGGACCTGTGAGAACATACTGAAAGGGGAACCTTTTTGGCAACCATGGCCGGAGATAATAGTAGTTATGGATGCCTTACTCACGGGGTGGGGAGCCCATGCCAATGATCTGGTGGTAAGCGGTCGTTGGTTTCCATCGGAGTCCAAACAACACTTTACCATTTTAGAACTGAGGGCAATCAGACTAGCGCTGAAGGCCTTTCTGCCCTCTGTACGGGGAAAGAATGTCCTGATAATGACGGACAACACAGTGGCCATGTACTACCTCAACAAAAGAGGAGGTGTAGGGTCACTACCACTGTGCAGAGAGGCAATTCAGCTCTGGTTCTGGGCAATTCAAGAAGGAATCTCCATATCGGAAGTTCACCTAGCCGAAGAAGAGAACACGGCGGCAGAAGCTCTGAGCAGGCAGAGCACAGTCTCCCACAAGTGGAAACTAGCTCAGGAGGTCCTTCAAGAGATCTTCACTTTTGGGGAACCACTCAAGTAGATTTATTCACGACCAGTGTCAACCGGAAGTGCAAACAGTTTGCTCCAGGGAATTTCCCCCCAAGAGGAGCTCTAGGAGACGCGTTCGTAGTGGACTAGGAGTTTCCACCCCTGTATGTGTTTCCTCCAATCCTGGTCACTCCGCACATGATCAGGAGGTTGATAAGATTCGGGAAAGCCATGATCCTTATTGCCCCGGATTGGGCCAGGAGGACCTTCTACCCGGACCTTCTGGACATGTCCATCTGCCCTCCAATCCGTCTTCCACAAAGAGAGAACCTTCTCTCATGAGAGGAGGGTCCGGTTCTCCATCCAGAGGTCAAGACACTCCACCTTCACGCATGGTTTCTGAGAGGTTGAGATGTAAGGATTGAGGTCTCCCGGATAACGTAATGGAAATTTAACTTTCGGTCAGAAGGCCAGCCAGTAAATCCTTGTGCCACTGGAATAAATTCTGTAGTTGGTGCAGGGAAAGGGATGTGGACCCTTTCCCTTTTCATTGTAGTACACCTATGGTGTTATCTTTTTTGTTACATTTGGCAAATCTGGGGCTTCAGATTGGGACCCTTAACCCCTTAACTGCCATGGGCCCCCCCCACGCCCTCCCAGTGCCAAGGCATTTTTTGGTGATTTCGCTATGTTGCCATTCAATCCCTTGTAACTTTTCTGTTACATGAGATATCTCGGCCAAATTTGGCCTCTTTTTTGCTTTCAGAAAATGGCAATAAAATGATGTACAAAGAAGCCTGTGGTTTTTTCCTTGTAAGTGCTAGGAACAAAGCATTTTCCAGGCTTTTAGGAACAGGTTGAGTAGAAGCCAAAAAAACATATTTTGATGTGGTTACCAGCTGTTTTGTGAGAGGTAGGCGATTTTGCCCTTTTTTTCCCAATAGGACATGTGTGGACGGAATGGAAGAGAAGGGTAGGAAAGCTCAATGGGAAGACAGAAAGACATACATTTCTGAAAAGTAGACAAAATTCCAAGTTTAGAAAGGGGTGATTTGTGCAGGTAAGGCAACAACTATGTAGTGGAAAATTCCATAGTTTGGAGGAAAATCGGGAAAATGACAGAAAAAAGGTATGTGGTGGACATGGTTTGCCCGGTAAGGCAATGACTTTGAGATGTGAATTTTGAGAAAAACAATGCTCCGCTACATTCCCCCGACTCTTCCAGTTAAGAAATCACACATTTTTCGTAATGTTTCACAAAACAAGCAATACCACAAGCCAAAAACTGAGCCATTGGTACACAGGAGTTTTATGCTTATGGCCTAAACAGACGTACTTAGCATGTGTAAATAAGGAAAACACATGTGGTGAGGAAGGGCAAGCATACATTTTTTGAAAGAGCACAGGCAGACCTTTTGAATGGTAGGTGACTTGTGCAGGTTACAAAAGTATATAGTGCCTAAAGCAGTGACAAAATATAGGTCACATTTGGGAAATGAAAGGGTTGTGTGACAAGGGGCGGCAGCAGCAATTTGGTCGAAACGTTAGGAAAACCACGCAAACACAACAAATGTCCTACCTTCCCGCATTCCCACAGGTGTCCCGACGAGAACGGTACCTCACATGTGTGGGTGCACCTACCTGGAGCGCAAAGGCAAAAAGACTAAACCACTGGTAACCCAAAGTCTTTCGGCAGAGCAGATTTTGAGAAATGTTGCTCTTGTGGACAGCCTACACTTTTGGGCCTAGGATGTCGAAGCCACCAAGGAAAACAGAGAACCCCATGCATTTCCGAAAAGAGGACACCCGTGGGAATCCACAGAAGAGTGCCTTGCGCGAATCACCCCAGAATGTACTACCCACAAGCCCCAGCAAATTCAGAAATGTGGGGAAAAACAACAATTTTATGACATTTCCCACTGCCAACCGACGGAAACACGCCGCCAACAACACATAGACTACCTTCCCGCTTTCCCACAGGTGTCCCAATGAGAGGCAGACCTCGTATGCTTGGGTGTCGTAATGATAAATCATTCGTACAGTAAGCGCTCTGGGAATGAAATAATCACTGTGTAGTACCCACTGCCACCCTGTTTCTCCTCTTGAAGCCCATTTACGTGCACCTTTGTTCACACTTCTCATACATACAGTTCACAATGCAGTCGGACAGGCAGGGTTGGGTTAAGCACAAGGAGAAAAGTCCTTGTGAGCAGTGACGCCATGTCAAGGCACCAACCGTTTCAATGGCCATTCATACACCTTTCCTGTCTGCAGTCAGTAGGCATCCATTTCAGCAGTCGCACATCTACGAAACGGCTTGCGCCACAGCAACCGTATCTGCACACTTATAGCATGTGGACATCTGCTCACAATGCAATCGTGTCTGTAACGATATCTTTCACACCATTTTCCAGTACTTGCATATCAACTGTGTCTGCATTCAAATGTCATGTTGCACCAACAGTATCTGCATACTGATAGCAAGTGGACATTGGCTCACTTGGCTACCAGGCCAACATGCGCTGTATTTCACACCAACTTCAAATACGCCCATAGCAAGTATGCCTGCATTCACCGGTCATGTTGAAACATTCATATCTGCAACCTTACGCACACTAAACATACATCCACTAACATGCTAATCATTTCTTCAGTGCTGGGAAATTGCATTCACAGAAATCACATATGTATGTTCTACGTAGCTTTACCTCACTCACACACCAATCGTATTCCAAGTAATTCCTACAGAAGACCTTTCAGTCACACAAAACATGACATTAGTTCAGTTACAACAATAAAAAAGCCAGGGTGGTACGAGATACACAAGACACTGCCTCCATATAGATGGTGTTCAAGTACCATTTTCATGACACTTAGACCTCAAGGGAGGGAGCCAAAGTAGCGTGTACTAATAAAAGACACCCTCTGAGTGGAGGGAACCAGACTGTACAGACAGTACAGAAGTCAAAAAGAAAGATTTGGTTGGAAATGAAAATCCATCTGTTTATATGGCTATCGAGAAAAATGAGGAGCATTGCAAAGAAAAAAGCTCAAATGGAAATATAGCCGTCATTGCTTGTGGTTTCCACAGTTCTGTTTGTTTGACCCCTACCAACACAGACGAGAATCTGATATCTACTGAAGATGTGAGTGGACCCGTAGTCAGACCTAATTAAAAAATGACTTGTAAAAGGAAATATCAAACTGGAAGTACTATTTCGAAAGATGATCTGGATACGGTTAGCCTTGGCTTACCAGAGAGTCATTTACAAGATAGACTCTTGAAATCACAGGCAGTTAACACAGATGAAGAGGGAAGTAGAAGTGACAACTGCATGACTGCAACTCAAGTTGTAAATTACAATGGTGAGCCGTCTCCTAGTTCCTCAGTTGGCAAACCGGATGCATGCTTCTTTGTTCTCAAAAAAGAAATGCTTGCCTCATAGAGGGAATTTGCGACTGATTCTGGTAAAGAAATGAGTCAGAGTGGTCGTACAAATGGCAACAATGACCATTCTTTGGAAACTCCATTAAAAACAGTAGGTGCATCAGCTGCACATGTCAGCAGTACAAGATAAAATGATTTTGAAACAAGTGATACAAGTTTCAAACAAGCTGTTAATTTAGATTGTGCTACATTTCAGAGTTCCTTGGTTTGTAGTCCTACAAAGATTCAAAATGTGACTGAACGTTGTGCAGTTTCCTCTATCCTACCTGGAGGCCAAAATGCCATCAGGAATGGACATGTATGTAAAGGAAAGCAGGATGAATCCGGTTTTGCTTTAGAGGATGAATTGCAGCATTCAAACACTGCATTCTCACCCCTTATGCATGACAGATGGGCACACATCTGCCCCAGGCGGGACCAAACCTGCGGTCCCATCCTTTGGGGGGCCTATTGACACTATTCTGGTGCCCCCCCTCAGATGGATGGGGGGGCATCTCATGTAGTCCTCGCGGGGGGAGATGCCCCTTCCGAGGGAGAGGGAGAAAGGCACTCGCCTTCGCTTTTCACCGCAGCAGACGAAAATGGCAGACGAAAATGGCTGCCGCAGTGAATTTGCATTCAGTTTCACGTCGGGTGTGCGTTATGCACGCCGACGTGAAACTGAAAGAAATAAAACACTCAGGCTGCTTTGGGATCGCACAAAACAGAATGCCAAAAAGGACAGATAGCTCGTCCTTGGCATTTAAGAGGTTAAAGGATACTTGCCGGCGCTTTCAATCTTCAAGCGCACGTCGGAAGAGACCAAGATGCCATTAATAATACAATTCCTAAAGGACTGGCTTCCCCACATGTCCATTTCAAGTTCCGATTTGGGACCTCAATCTTGTACTAAAATTCCTTATGTGCGCTCCTTTCAAGCCACTTCCTTTGTGTCCTTCAATGCTGCTGACCTTTAAAACCATCCTATTAGTTGCATTAACATCAGCCAGCAGGGTGAGCAAACTACAGGCCTTCTCTTGTAAGCCTCCATGTTCTATTTTCTTTAACGACAAGGTAGTTCATAAAGTCAAACCAACATTTCTACCGACGGTTGTATCAGTCTTTCATTTATCCCAGAAAATTGTGCTAACATCTTTTTACACACCTTCACATACTAGCAAGGATGAGGAGAGCCTGCATAGGCTTTATCCAAGACGAGCACTTAGCTTTTACAATTTTAGGATTGCTAAGTTACTTCAGGATGACCAACATTTTGTGGGATACATGGGTCACTAGTTGGGACTATCTGTTACGAAACAAACTTTGTGTAGTTGGATCATATTGGGCATTACGGAATGCTACAGATTGGCTGAGACGGATTCCCCAGAAGTCCTCGGGCCCATTCCCCAATGGGCATGGCAACATCTTCTGCTTTACAGAGAGGGGTGCCTATGCATGTTTTGTGCGGTGGCCACATCCATTCACACTTTCATTAAATATTACTTTTTCGACTCGTCCTCGAGTCAAGAAGGAGGGTTTGGTAAGGCAGTTTTACAAGCTGTCCATACCAATTCTTAAATTTACATCTAAAATGTGTACTCCCTCCTCCAAAACTACAGTACTTTGGGAGTTTATCTCAAGATCAATAATACACGGGAGGACACAATCCATTTGAAGAACAAGTACTTTCCTCTGGTACGTTCATTTGATTGGATGTTCCACCCATGTATTCCTCATCGCTCCTCCCAACCTTGCCCATAGTAGAATTTCAGTGCATTACACCTTACGCTCTTTCAAGGTCTTATACTGGCTTGGACACTCTAATGCCGTTAATTGTGCATGAGGGCGTAAAACCAGAACTGAAGCTAACGGGCGCTGCGTGTGCTATTTGTACTAGTGATGATGTCGACCTCGAGACGGAGACTCTCAAGGGACATAGTCGACCGCATCGGTGCACAGTGCCCTCTGCTGAAAATTTTTCCGAAGCAGATAAACTGGAGAGGATATCCTTCTATCTAAAGATGAGGAATACGTGGGAGGAACATCCAATCTTAAGAAAGTTACCAGGGGTAAGTAACTTGTTCTTTGCGTTGGGCTGGCTCCTGTCCCCGCCTTCCAGGAGAACTTTCTCATGGCTAGGTCAACAGGATTTCCTCCAACTGCGATTGGCTCAGTAGACTTTCCTCTTCCTGCTTCTGACTATGCAGGCTTTCCGCCTTCTTCCCCTGTGCTGCTTGTGCAGCCGCTTTGATTCTGGCAGAAACCACACCAGCCATTTCTAAATGGCCATGAACACAGTTAACCTGTACAATCCCCACATAGCCAGCAAATGCATGGGACCTTTCTTTTTTTTTTAACTTGTTTATTTATAGTTCAACACACAGGATAACAGAGCATTAACGATGCTTACATCTCACAGGGCATATCGGACCATAGTGTCCCGTCCCCCACCCCCAAATTCCCGGAAGGCAGTGATACGTGTCTCATTCGGCCTGGGCAGACGGCAAGTCCTCCCCTACCGTGTGGAGGGCTCTCACGATCAAGCGTGGCTCGAAGGTCAGAGCCGGGTAGTTTTGGTCATAGTCCAGGACCGGGGCCCAAATATCGGTAAAACAGACGGTAGAGCAGACCGGCTTTGGCTGCTATCAATATGTCCCATAATTTAAGCCACCATAGGGTCATCAATGGTCCGTCCGCAGACTTCCAGGTGCAGGCCACCGTGATTTTTGCGGCCAATAGAAGTTGGGATATCAGCGCCGCCCTCCTCCCCGTTCTCGGGTATACGCCCGGGAGTGGGATTCCCAGGAGGACCTGCTCGGGCATCAAGGGGATTACGACCTGGGTGATGTCCCGAATGGTGGCCAGACACTGGGTCCAAAATTCCTTCACTCTGGGGCAAGACCACCACATGTGGAAGTAGGAGCCTGGGTTGCTGCAGAGGCACCAGGTTGGCCAGGACCTTGGAGTAGATGTTGGCGTCAAGTTCAACAGGGAGATGGGCCTGTACGAGCTATTCTCCTGGGGGTCCTTTCCAGGCTTGAGAACCAACACTGTGATGGACTCCTGCATTGATGGGGTGACTGTGCCAGAGGCCACAAACGAGCTGAATAGGCGGGTCAGAGGAGCCACCAGTTGAGGGCGGAAGAGTTTATAAAAGCGTTTGCAGAACCCATCCGGGCCAGGGACCCTCAGCTTTAGACTCTTAATGGCCTCCTCCACTTTCTCATTGGTGATAGGAGTCTCTAGTTCCTCTCTCGCCTCTGGTTTCAAAAGCGGTAGCGACGCCTCCTTCATGTAGGAGTGCTGCTCATCTGGGTCCCGCGGGACAGCCGTAATTATTTCTGATTGGTGTGCGACCGCCAGCCATAGTTTTTCGCCCTCCGTGTGATGGATCTTCCCTTGTGCGTCGCGGAGACCCAGGATGACGTTTCTGCTCTTTTCCTTGGCCAGCTTGCTGACCAGTAGTTTATTAGCCTTATTGTTATGAGCGTAGTACCACTGTTTGGTTCTGATCAGCAGATTAGCTGTAGCATCGGCGTAGTGCGCCTCGAGTCTTTTCCTTGCCATTTGTAGGACCCTATAGGACTTTGGGGACCAGCCCTTATGCTTATGGGTGGCTTCGGCCTCATGAACCTCAGCTTCCAAAGTGGCACGAGTTGCCCTCATCTGTTTGTGGTACGCGGCTCCTTGGGCAATCAGCTCTCCTCTAAGCACCGCCTTCATGGCGTCCCAGGTATTAGCCGGGGAGGTGTCCTCGTCGGGGTTTTCCTCAAAGAAGTTTCTGATGGTTCTGGCGATCGTGTCTCTCGTCACCATGTTCCCCATGATACGGTCGTACAAGGCCCATTGGCGGCGGGGAGGGCGATCTGGGTCGTGTGCTCTCAGGGTCAGCGAGACCGGAGCGTGGTCTGAGAGGATCCGGGAGCCAATTGTGACATTGTCCGTAAAGGTCAGGATCTGAGCGGAGACCAGCATTAAGTCTATTCTGGAGAAGGTACAGTGGACGTATGAATAGAAGGTAAAGTCTTTCTCCTCCGGAGTTAGCACTCTTCAGGAATCAACGACGTTCAGGGCACGGAATAAGCAGAGCAGGGCTGTTGCCAAGTTCAGGTCCCTGGCCGTTGGGGGGTGAGATCTATCCCTGAGGGGGTCCGGGACCCCGTTGAAGTCACCACCGACCACCACTTTCCCTTCAATAAACGGAAGAAGGGAGTCCTCTAAGTCCTGATAGAATCCCACCTGGTGCTCATTCGGGGCGTAGGCCGAGACTAGGGTGTAAAGTTGGCCGAGGACAGAGCACTTAACCGCCATAATGCGGCCCTCGGGGCAACTCGGCAAGTCCAGGATCTGGGGTCGTAAGTCCTTAGTGAAAAGAATAGCGGTGCCTCCCATCTTGGTTCCATTGGAGGCTAGGAATTGGAGAGGATAGAGTCTACTTTGTAAGCGAAAGAAGTCTGCTGGGAGTAGGTGAGTTTCTTGTAAAAAAGCAATTGAGGTCCCTTCATTGTGCAGTCTTTGGAGGATGGGATTTCCTCTTCGGGGGAGAATTCAAGCCTCTGACGTTTAAGGTGGTGAACTTTAGTTTTAGATGTGGGGGCTGATGCTCCAAATCCAATTTCTGTGGGGGGGGGATGGGAACGGATTAGGTCGGCCATAGTTGTGAGGAATACGCTGCTGCATTGGGGTCTCCTGTGGCTGAGGGTTTTTTAGAAATGGTCTCCAACGGGAGATAAGAACTTCCAACGTCGGCCTCCAACGGGAGGGCCAAACTGTGACCGGGGGGGCCGATTTTGATCAATCGGTGGCTCCCCCGGCCACTCCGGATGTCACAAGATGACATCTCCAACATAGTTGAGTCTCTCCAGGAGTAAAAAAATGTTACATCCACCCTGGAGGAGGGTATGGACCGCATTGGGTCCGTGGCGAGCTTGCGGGAATTCTGGTGGTTCCTGCGCTATGTGTGCTTCGGAGCTACCAGACCCTGTTATCTAGGTTTACGGTTTCTCTGCACCCTTGACCACGGGTCCGCCTTGGCTTGTGCGCGGCGGCGACCTGTCCAGAACCTGTCTGGCTGGAAGAGTGCGGTTCTGTAGTCCCAGGGGAGTCCGGGCGGAGGATGGATGCTGCGTCGTCCAGGTGACTAATGGTGCGGGGAGTGCCCTTAATACGAAAACTGTAGTGCCGTGGGGAACAACCAGCGATAGCGGATCTGTTTGTCTCGCAGGAAGAGCGAGAGAGGGCGCAGCAGTCTGCGCTTCTGGAGGGTTAAGGGGGAGAGATCCTGGAAAATCTGTAGTGGGGAGCCCTGGAAGGAGAGTTCATCCTTTGAGCGGCCTATTGCTGAGATGGCCCACTGGTAGTGTAGAAGTGCACTCTTGTGGTGACGTCCGGAGGGGGATCCGTGTCGAATCCTCGGCGGCGACGCAAACGATGAGTGCGGTCAAGCAGGAGCTGCGTCTCATCCAGGTCTGGCAGCAGGGATTGAAAAAAAAGGCTTATGTATCCGGGAAGCTCCTTATCAGTGATCGCGGAGGGGACTCCGCGAAAGCGGAGGTTATTGCGCTGGGAGCGATTCTCCAAATCCTCCTGTTTAAACTCGAGGATTTTGGTTCTGTCCATTAGTGCCTGGATGGAGCGCTGGACCTCCGTCAATGCGTTAGAGTGATCCGTAGCCAGCTGCTCGGACTCCCCCAACCTATGTTCGATGTTGCTGACTCATTGTTCTGTTTGCTCCAGTTTCGTTGTTAGTTAGGCCATGCAGGACCTGAATTCCGACTTAATGTCGGTCATGAAAGCCTGGAGGTCTTCGTTAGTTGCGAGCGACCCTTTATCTTCGGTGGATTTCTGGGGGGTGATTTTGGGGGGTTCGGTCTTCTTCCTCCTCTCTGGGGCCAGCAGCATGGTGGAGATGTCACCAGATGTAGTGGTTTTTAAAGCTTTAGTCATGGCTCCAAGGTGAAGGACTCGCTTCAGGGGCTCGGTAACTGCGCACCGGGACTCCAGGCGCCGGTCGGAGGGTCCGGGGATAGCAAGGGCTAGAGAGGTGGAGTGGGCCGGGGCGCCCCAGGAGGCTGTACAGATAGCCAACGGTCAAATCCCAGAAGCCGGGTGGTTGCAGGTCCGCTGGTCTTGCGCGGATTAGGCCGGGCTGCAGGGGTCGTAGGTCTGCTCCCAACGGCTGTAGGAACTGGGGTGAGCAGGTGGGCAGGGGCGCCCCAGGAAGTCAGTGGCGTAGCTTAGGCTGCAGAAGAAGGGGAGCAGCTCCTCTTGGCCACAGAGAAGCAAACGCCAAGCCGCACTGCTGGAGGGAGGCAGCGGGTGAGGGTCGGAAGATGGAGCCGGCGGCTCAGACCCCGCAGGCAGGCTCGTGCGCGCGGAGGACCCCCGGGCCAACAGTCCCGGGCCAAGGGAAGTTGAAGGGATGGGCCGATCAGCTAGGCAGCGCCCTCATCAGCGTATCTCTGGTCGAAGCCGGAGGGGGTCCGATCTCCGAAGCCGGGCCCTGGCGGGCTAAATGCAGCCAACGAGCCGACGGGGCAGGGGCACACAGGAGCAGTCGCCATCTTGGAGGATCATCATGCCGGCGCCGGAGAGCCGCCCTCGCCGCGTTTCGGCAAGCCCGGGGCCGTTAAGCGCCCAGAGTGCGGACGGCGAGGCAGGGGAGGCTACCGTGGCACATCTCGGGTAGTGGGGGTGAGTGGCATGCCAGGAACCGGAGGAATTATGTTAATGGCCGCGGACCCGTGCAAAGGCCGTCAATGGAGCTGCCACATCGCTGGCGCTCCCGGCCACGCCCCGGGACATTTCTTTTGAGGAAGAATGAATAAAACCCCTTTCTGGGGATGCCTTGACCTCTAAGGGGGCAGTCGCCCCCAGTGGGATCCCACTTGCATTCCCCCTATGGCATTTTCAGCTTAGTGGGCTCGCCTCCCTAGTCCCAAAGGGGGTCACTCCCCCTTGGGGAGGAGGGACTAATTCGCTGGATTCAACAGAGGTTATACATTGGTGTCTAGAGGGTTCCAGGGTTTAAGGCAAATATATATACGGTTGAATCTACACTGATACTTATAGAATTCAAGGCCAAATTTCAAGTAGATAAAAATGAAAAATGTCACTACGGGCAACTGTCTCATTGGGCCGGTATCGGGTAATAATGTCGCCAGGAAAAAAAGACGTCAGGTTGGCGACTTGAAAAACAAAAATGCATTAATGATGCACCCTCCAGGCTATCAAACACTTGCTCCAAATATTCTAGGACTGGAGGTAATGATATATGATGATACCCCTCCTAGCATATTTGGTGAAAAAATGTTGGTAGCCAGGAAAAAGTCGCCAGAACCTGATGACTTTTTCACTGCGACATTAAAACATGGAACCATTGGCCCACCCATCCCTTCACAAAAGCCAGAGGGGCAAGATAACTTAATGCGCTTGAGCTTACTTACCTCTCTTGACTAGCTAAAGCAAGGATATTGACACTACATAAATTATTAGCTTGTTTTAACCCCCTGGAACATCTATCTTGTATGGTAAAATGAGAACAGGACCTTGGAAGGTGAGGAATCCCAGAGTTATATCGCTGCACTGACTTTGGCCTCCTCAAGATGCACCACTTGCAGAGAATTCCTCCTTACCATCTCTTACAGATGGCATTTTCCTCCAAACAGACACCATAAAATTAACTCTTCTTACCCCTCCCATTGCTGGAGAGGTTGTGGAGAGGAAGGTACCCCGATAACACTTGTGGTGGACTTACTTTAAAACACAATACTTCTGGAAGGAGCTGCTCTCACAAATTAAGTTAATCAGTAGAACTCATTGGTTGTACTACTGGGAGACATTGGAAGGAATGTCTTTCCTATATCGATGTCTGGAAACTCTCATCACATATCTGCATGTAGTGGTCAAAATTACAATTGCCCGTAACTGGAAGAATCCCGGGAGTCTGATCAGACAGATGCAGGGGAAGGTTTGGGAGATCTTAGCAGCTGAAAAGATTACTGTTTAATCTCTAGGACGATATGCAAAATATGTGAGTGTCTGGACAGCTATGCCTCTCTTGCTCTGCTCCCTCTCCCTGCTCTCCTTAAAGTGCTCTGGCAAGCCATTCGTATGAGCACTTCACAAACTCTCTCAATAAAGTACTTTCCCTAAATTCTCATACTTAATTTGTTCAAAACCTGTTTTGTTGCATGTAAGAGTAGGTGCGTTTTGTTCTGAGAGTTGGGTGCATTTGTTATCCTTGCTGAAATGATCCTTTTGATATACTTAAGCCACTTAAAAATAATGTTAATTTCTCATGTCTTTTTTTCATTTACAGATCCTGTGTTTATTTGCAGTGTATGTAATTGGAAATCTTAACTCAGCGAAAATGCTTGGTATTGTTCGCACACATTTGGTAATTATTCTGTTTATCATGTCTTTAGTTCCGTGGGGGATGAAACATTGAAAAACGTATTTCTCATGATAAAAACATTCTACCTAGATTAAAGAAGAAATAACAATTGTATTATAAACATTGTTTGCATCATCTTGTGTGACGAATCCCAGGATTTCGTCACTGCTTCCATAGGGGGAGCCCCTTCCCATGAGGCCTGGGAGGTAAGGCCGCTACCGGATAGTCCCGCTGGGGCTGGTACTCAGCGGCTGGATCTCATGCGAGGGGCAACCCCCCTATGGGACCAGTGATGACTATTGTGGGAGAACACGTTATCCACCTAACACCTGCATCTCCCCTTCACCCCACTCTCTCTCCACCCCTACCCTCCTACTCCTATACCTCATACTTCTATAACATGCAAGTAGACCGGACTGAGACGAGGAAGGATAGGGGTAACTGTCATGAAGATTCAAGCCAAGAAACTGACGAGAAAGAGGTGCAGAAATGCAAGGATCAAACAGAAGAACTTGAGTGAACGGTCTAGTCTCCAACCACAGACCTTACTAGAAACCGTCATAAAAATGGACAATGGAATTACCCGGCAGGCAGATCCTCTCCGGAGGAACCGAGGGGGTGGCAGACACTCACCACAGAGACCCGAAGAGGGAGACTGGAACGATACAGAACAGCACTGAGGGAACCACACAATCTGGCAGAAAGACACACGCCGAACAGGGTCGGAAGTCACAGAGCCGCTGCAGCATGCTAGAGAGAGCCCCAGAACGCTGATAAATGGGAGAGACAGGGAAACCTGCGACCGACCGTTGGGCTGCAGCCAAGACCCTGAAGGCATTTGGGTGGCTGAGCCTATGGTCGGGGGTCCCGAGAGGGTACATGGACCCCTGAAGATAACAGTGCCTACAAAGTGGGAGAAAGAGAATAACCCCTACAGGAAATTAGCAATAATATAATTGTTAGGCAAGATTGTATGCAGTACCCTTCGGTTAATCTATAACAACCTTCACCTCCTGGCAATAGGGACCCAACTTTTGGTATAATT
This sequence comes from Ambystoma mexicanum, assembly GCF_040938575.1. Lineage (NCBI taxonomy): Eukaryota > Metazoa > Chordata > Amphibia > Caudata > Ambystomatidae > Ambystoma > Ambystoma mexicanum. The sequence goes on along the minus strand of NC_090930.1, from coordinate 824,533,801 downwards.
CTGAACTACACAGGTTGATAGTGTGGTCGAGCAGCCAGGCTTATCTCAAGAGGGGTCAATGTGAGCAGTAATGTTGTGACAGAGTTTCAAAGTAGCAATTATCCAAATAAACACTTATACTGAAGGTTTGTTGATAAAACAATTATTAATTTATTTCACAGTCAGTTGTAAAGCCTTCTTCAGAAGGGAGAAATACATGTAACAATTCAAATATACTTCAAAACACTCTTATTTTCTCTAAATTAGTTGATACTTCTTGGGGATGGCACACAGACACTTCCTACACACTCAGGGGACTTAAATAGCTGTGGACATGGATTTATCACTAGTACATTTAGAGCAATACTGAGTTTGGGGAAAAAGAGGGACTAGAGGAATAAAACCAAAGGTTAACAAATAATTCACAAACGGGTAAGTACTTTTAAGGAAAGCTTCCAATGGTAAATAAGTTTAAGTTTTACCTGGAGCAAGAATAGAGCACATAGTCAAAGGTAAAGAGGAGTCTCTCAGGGAGCCAGGACAGCCAATGTTAATTGCACAATGTCAAGGGGAGCTGAAGATCTTCTTTGCAGGTAGGAAAAAATCTTGCACAATGGTTTTAGAAATGTTTGTAGAAAACAGAACACTTGAAGGGCCACAAGCTGGGAGTCTTGTGAGGGGTAATGTTTCAGCAACTCTACAAGGTAATCAAGCTAGGTCTCAACTGGAGCAAGTAAGACTAAACGACAAGAGGTAAGTTCTCTTAGACTTTACAGTACCTCTGGATAGAAGAAATGGTTCCAGCTGGCTTCTGTTCCTGAACATCTCTGCAGATCTTGTTGTTCCTGAGCCTCGGTCGTGGGTACAAGAGGGAGGACGTTTTGGGGACTCCTGCTCTGCAATGGGACGGTCAGCGGCTGTGTTGGGCAAAGTTTGTATGCAGTACCCTTCAGGACCACTACACACAACTAGGATTGCAGGTGTAAGCAAAGCAACCTTTGGTATAAGTCTGTACTACCCAGTTTTGGTAGCGGAGCTGAGCAGCCAGGCTAATCTCAAGAGGGTAATGTGAGCAGTAATGATGTTACACAGAGGTCTACAATCACAAGTGTTCAAGTACACTCTTACACTCAAGGTTTCTTTGATAAATACTTAATAATTTATCTGTCAGTTATAAAACATTAATTAGAAGGAGGCAATAAAGTCACACACAAATATACTTCAATATTATTTCAGAATACTTTTCAAGAGGAGTAAAAGGCAAAGATTATTAGAACATGAAAGGTTACAATTATTCTTAGACAGTGCATATACTTTGAGTTCACCAGAAGTGTCGATTCAATTCAGTAGGCTAGGCCAAGTCAATGGGCTGAAGACTTGGATTGGATAAATCGGTTCTGGTAAGTAAACGGTAAAGTCTCTGCACAAGTTCTTGGAAGTAGTTTGTAAAAAGAAGAATCATATGTTGGTTCACAAGATGGTTAGGCCTGCGAGTTGCAACATTTCAAGCACTTTCACCACGAGAGGTAAGTACTCTGTCTGATTTCACAGTACCTTTCAATGAAGAAAAAGATGCAGCTGATGACTTCTGTTCTTGCAGATCTCGCTGTTCCTATGCCTCAGTCGTGGGTACAAGAGGGAGTACGTCGGGGGACTCCTGCACTTCACTGGGACTGGTCAAAAAGCTGGCACTTGGCAAACTTCAATTCTGGTGGCTGTAAGTAACGCACATAAGATGGTGTCCCTCTCCCTGGCTATAAGGTTTCCTGCAGCACTCTGAGTAAAATGCAACCAGCTCTGAGATTGGTATCCAGGTGGCTTACTGTCGAGTTGATTGGTCCCACCAACTCAAAGGGAGAAGTCTTCATTGTAGGGGCTTCTCTGTCGAGGTGAACTTGGCGATTCGGACCTGCAGCAGGGCTTCACCGGGCAAACCAACGGTACAGGAGTTTCAACAGCCGTCCTCTTCAAGCTCGTCTTCGGTTCTTTCATTCCAGTGGTCGACAATGCCTTCCAAGCCAAGAGACTCGCCTTTTATTCAGTTCTCTCCCATTCATTCCAGCCTAGCTGTCACTCACCCAGCAGGGTGGCTTTCCTTGTCGGACCGTCAGCCAGCCAATCACCACAGAGTGCATTTGGGCATCCTAGGAGACTAAGCACAGGGAGTTTTGGGCACCTCCTCACTTCCTGCCCACCCCAGACACTTGGGCGCCAGTGGCGGTCTTCACTCCTGAAGCTCCTCAAAGGCGAATGAACAAAGAGACCAAACTTGGATTGGCGCGCAGAGCAAAACTCTAGAAGGACCTTTCCACAAAGAAATGGCGAAGAAAGAAGACCGGGACCTGTTTTTACAGAGGGGGCTCAGACGCCATCTTGAAAAACATGGCTCCCGTGATTTAACGCTACCGGTGTTCGCGGTCGGGAAAAATCATGGTAGTTCGTTTTAAAAAACCTGCCACCAGCCATTCTGAGAGGAAAGGGTAGCATTTGACTGCTACATGAGTTTCTATACTGAGGGGATACTAAGCAACCCCTCAGCACTCTATTGTAAGATAGTGTGTGCTGGGTCTAGGAATGTAAAAGACTAATAAAGTCAATTTCACTTTACTTACTCAGTGAAACAATAGTTTATCCCAGAGAAGGTATTTAAACCTTGGGAAAGCCTAAAAAGGTTTTCCTGTTCCACTGCACTGAGGGTGCTGTGTGACACTAATGAAAAGATGATGCCTATGGAGTTGGTTAGACTCCATAACCAAAATAAACACAAGAGTAAAATACATTTCAAAACACATGAGTGGGAAAAAGGGTCACACTCTCTCCAGGTAAAAAATCAAGTCCTCAAAATCTAGCAAAGTTGCTGGGGGTCTCTAACGTGAAAGGAATTAGCACATTTATGAGAATTCTCCCTAACAGGCATCAATGGACAAACTTCAATTCAGCGGTCTTTCAGTGTTTCAGCTACTCGCGTCTGACAGCAAATAGCAACACTGCAGTTCTCGGATACCACTTCAGACTTTCCTTGCTTCTGGGGTCCAGCACTCTGTTGTGTTGTCTCAGGCTTGGTCAGTCCTGCATCAGGGAAGTCCAGAGGATCTTCCAAGCACTCGGGTCCGACTTAAAAGCAACGCACACAATCTGGTGTTCCTCTGCCTGGCACTTTGTTTCCAGCAGCAGTGGAAATACAACTTCGAAGAGGATGGCTAGACGTGCTTACTTTGGAGTTGATTGATCCCACCAACTGAAAGGGAGAAGTCGTCCTTGCAGGGCTTCTCTAGTCGAGACGAATTTGGAGCTTCAGCACAGCAGCTGGGCTTCACCGGGCAAACCAACGGTCCAGGAGTTGCAGCAGGCGTCTCTTCCAAGTTCTTCTTCGGATTCCTTCGTCCAATGGTCGACTCTGCTTTCCAACCCAAAAAACCTCTGCTTTTATGCAGGTTTTCCCATTCATTCCAGCCTAGCTGTAAATCACACAGCAAGGTAGCTGTCCTTGCCGGACAGCCAGCCGGCCAATCACCTTTGGGTGCATTCCTGTAACCAAGGGGATTAATCACAGGGAGTTTCGGGCACCTCCCTCACTTCCTGGCAGACATACTGGAGCCAGAGGTGGTCTTCACTCATGAATTCCGCCAAAGACAAAACGAACAAAGGGACCAAACCTGGTTTGGAGAGCAGAGTAAATCTCAAGAAAGACCTTTCCAACAGAAAATGGCGAAAAAAGATCGGGCCATTTTGACGAAATGGGCACCCATGGGTGCTTTACCAAGGCTTCAATTGCAGCCCACGATAGAAACACACAATGGTAGTAAAAAGTAAACCACCGCCACCAGCCATTAACTGTAGAAATGGGAACATAAAAATGTTACATGAGAAACTAGACAAAGGGGATAATAACTAACCCCTCCAGCACCTTATGATAAGATAGTGTGTGCTGGTCTAGAAAGTTACAAAATTTAAGTATAATCAATTTCACTTCCCTGCGCTTGGCAACAGTAGTTTATCCAGGAGAAGGTATTTAAACCTTTGGGAAATCTGAGACTTCCCTGTGTCACTGCACTGAAGGTGCTGTGTGTCACAATGTAAAGATCATGCCTATGGAGGTTGTCAGACTCCAAAGTTAAAAAAGAACACAGAGAATAAATCTCATTAAAACTACATGAGAGATAAAAATTCCTAAAGTCCAGCAAAAAGAGCTGGGAGTCTCTAAGGTAGAAGAAGGGAATTAGCACATTTCGGAGAATTCTCCCTAACAATAATTAAGACACTTTAAAGAGAATAGGGTCTGGGTAACAAAGACCCTAATCTTCCATGTGACAGTACTTAGAGGAAAGGTAACCCTGAGCTGTTTAATAACAGAAGAGGTACTGTGACTAGGGGGTTGTCCTTCCCTCTATGGTTTGGACAGATTGCATCCCTAATTTAGGTGCATGCGAGTTACTAGACCCTTTTTGGTGCCCGTATAATTAGGGAGGTCATTGTGAGGACTGGCGGTCTTGTCAGTAAAAGACACATATTTCTTACTCGTATGTGTAGACTCCACACAGTTAAGCTGCAAAATACATTTCCTAAAGAAAACAGTTGAAGAGATTACAACAAAACACAAATAATTTGTGATTTTCAAAACATTATATTTTTTAGTGAAAACGTTAAGGTAATTGCAGTGGAACAACAGTCATTTCTAATTTTAACATAAAGTTTACTGTTCAAATACAACGTATCAATGTAACAGGCAATACAACAGAAGATATAACAGAAGAGGGTCTGAAGAAGGTTATGAGGGTGATTCCTGTGAATGCAGTTTTTGGCAGAGGCGTAAACCAAGTCTACATATGAAAGTAAGAGACTGAATAGAACTGCAAAAGTAACACATATAAACACAGATCTTGGCAGGCTAGTAAACCAAGTCCGTGTTTGAAGTTCAGTGCCTGGTAGAAAGGAACCAGGTCTGCCACCCAGGCTTGGGGACACACCACCAGGGTCAGGGACCCACCAACGTTTGGAGAAGCATCCACACCACTCTTCCTCGTTGCAGTGCCTGGAACAGGAGAACCAGGTCTGCCAACCAAGGTCAGAGACATACCATGGTTTGGAGAAGCATGCAAACCACTCTTTTTCGCTGCAGTACCTGGTAGCAAAAGGACCCATGCTTGCCACCCGGGATCTGGTACCCTTACAGACAGAAAAGAAGCCTGAGAAAGTAAGGTTGGGGAAGGGAGATGTTTCCCCACTAACTGTGTCATAAGCCTAAAGGAAGGTTGGGGAAGGAAGACATTCACTGTATCCCCTCCTGCCCCCCTCCCGCCGCCCCAACAACAGTTGATGAATGGTACCAGAAGCCTGAGGAAGGCTGGGGACAAACCAAGAACTGTCTTTTGTCCAGGGGAAGGGAGTTATTCCTCTGGAGCAGGAAGACCTCTTTTTGTTTATTTAGTTTAGCATAAAGTGTGAGGGACCGAGATAGGATTTTGACATAGGACATAGGACTTTTTACTTGTGGCATCCTGACTGTGACTTTAGAATTTCTGTTGAGGCTGGGAAACCCCTCGTAGAGATGCGTCAAGTTAGGGTTTTATTTTCATTTTTCACTTGAATAAAAGTTTATGCCAATCACAAATAAACCCTCTGTGTCAGAGTCTTACTTCTGCATCCCCTTACACTTGTTACATTGATCCACAGGTATGAAAAACAATCTCTGCTTTGGGCTTTACCAGTTTGAAAATGACGCCCTGTATCGGAGATGAAAGAAAATGTACCATATACACATGATAAACAATTGCAGTTGGACAAGCAGTATTTTGAGCCAATTAGCATCCTGTAATTGAGTCCAGATTCAGCTATTTTATGGCAAAAAAACCAATCCTGCTACTGTAGAGTGACCATCTCCGATCATGTTTGATGAATCAGTATGAGTTGTCTGTTCAGGTTCATGTATCTTCTTTTTGATGGATGGAACATTACCCCTGTCAACAAGCACATATGCTCAAACTATAGAGGAAGGAAATATCAGGGCATGGTTACCAGACTGAAGCAGCAAAGAGGGCTTGTCAGGTCATTAGCTAATCGCTAATATCCACAGACTGCTGTGACGTTCAGCAACTCTGTAAACCGTTAAACAGTTAACATCAATATGAAATGGCAGTGTAGCTTCTGGTTGGCAGACACATTGTGCCTCTCAAGATCACAACATGGGAGTTGAAGTGGCTGGCCTAGCAATGTTTGGTAGATTGGTAGAGTATGCAAGTTGTGATAAATTACCTTTTGATAACAGCTTGAAAGGAATCTCTAGAAGTTGTTTTTCATTGGTGGTAGATGGCTATAGATGTTGCACTGCAACCACTTCAAAAAGCAAATATTGAGAGAGAGTCAGGGGCTTTGTCCACATGTTGGATTTGTTAAGAAAAGGTGTCCTGGAGGTAAGAAGTTGGATCCTTCTGTGGGCGGCGTTGGGTAAGAATTAGTGCAGTCCAACTGGTGTGGAACTACACAAGACTTATCTCTTGGTATTAGGTAACCCACCTTTTAATATAGGCCTGTACTACACAAGTTGGTAGTGTGACTGAGCAGCCAGGCTTAATGCACACGAAGATCTGGCCGGATTCCGACTTCGGAAGACAATGCACTCACAGGTGGTCGAGCTACACCGAGTATTGGGCTTCGGCAACCTTGGAAAGTGGCAGCAAGTCGGGGGTTGCGCCAAAATAGTTTGTCTCATGGCTTGTTGGTCCCACCAGCCTAAGGGAGGAAGTCGTCCTTTATGGGTCTTTCCTGTTGATTCAAAAATGGGGTGAGCACAGCTGCAGGGCTTCACTGGGCACTTTGCGGTCCAGGATGGTGCTGCTGGCGTCTTCTGCTTCGGCTGTTGTCCTCCAGTGGTCGATTCTGCTCTTGGTCCCAAAAATCTCGATTTTTATGCAAGTTCCCATTCATTCACAGCCCTAGGCTGTCAATTACACAGCAGGGTGGCAGTCCTCTGACCCTCCCTAACTTCCAGCCTTTCTAGACTCACTGGAGCCTGGGCGTGCTTCAGGGCTGAAGCCTGCCAAAGGTAATTCACACAAGACTCAAACCTGATGCAAACAGAGTAAAATCCCAGAAGAAACTAACAAACAATAAATGGCAAAAAAAGAGGACTGGGACATTTTGAGAAAATGGTCACCCTTAGGTGCAGCACTGCAGGTGAGGTATCAGCCTGCAGATACATGTCACTAGGTAGTAAGAGAAACCACTGCCACCAGCCATTCAAGTGAGCTAGTGTAACAAAGTGTTGCATGAGGAATGGGTTAAAGGAATTACTATGTAACCCCCATCACTCCACATGGGGTGGTGTGTGCTGGGCCTGTAAAGTAAAGGTAAGTAATACAGGGGTCCTCTTACTATTCTTGGGAACAGTAGTTCACCCAAGAAAATGTAGTTACACATTAAGAGAGGTCCAAGGGACTTCTCAGTGGTACTGCAGAAAAGGTGCTGTGTGTCACAATGCAAAAGTAGATGCCTTTGGAGTTTACCAGACTCCATAAAACCGTACGAAACACAGAAAATCATTGTCAGAAAAAAGTCCCACTCGCTCAGGAGTCAAAATTAAAAAGCCCTGAATCCAGCAGAAGAGCAGGGGGTCTCTAATGAACATTCTCCCTAACATGGTATGGCCCAAAGTATGCTCAGGGCTGGGAATACTGTGCAGCCTACATGATTGTAAGTACATCCTATTGTTCATCAGGACCAGATGGGAATAAACCCACAAATCTAATTCTGGGGTCTGAGTTAGACCAGGGCATGGCAGGCAGAGTCAATGTCCGTCAAGTAAATTTGTATAACTGATGTTTCATAGAGGGTCCACCCCCAAAGTATTTGGTTACCCAAAGTCCAGTTAGTTGTTGGAAAGCTGTGTGCGTAGAACGCTGCATGCTGGAGACGTGATGCTTGAAAGCCACAGTGATTTTATCTTGATTTGTCTAAAGAGCTACATGCTGGGAATTAAATTCTTAAAATGTCAACTAAACCTACTTGGAACTTGGCAAAAGCTCTGCCTCTTTGGAATGAGAAATATGGAGCCACTGCACCCCATGACCTTGGTTCCTTTTTTCCACACACTCTCTAAATGTCTGGAATGCTACTTGGCGTAGGCTAATGTTTTTCCAACTGTGTCATGCCTAACCCTTTTAAGGCATTTAGGCCTCATGCTTTAAGACCTGTGTGGACTACGGGAAGCAAATGTCTGTGTCCGATCCCCTAAGTATATGATATGCTTTTACTGCCTCTGGGAAGACCATGACACAGAAGATGACGGATCCTGCCCAGCAATGTATTTAATGGTCCTCGGGAAGCGTGCTGTCAAGCTCTTCACTTTTTACCACAAAGATGGTAAGGGGACCCCTTTTAAACTCTCCCGGACGGGTGGCCAAAAAGAATGATAGAGGTACCTGAGGAGGAGGTGGTCCACAAGGACAAGCAGCAGCGCCGGCAGAGGTCACACTTTCCCAGTGATTATTCTGGGCATCATTATTCCTCCTCCAAGAAGAAGAGGCATCGCTCTCTCCCGAGGGACAGCTGCGAGGACTCAACCCCTAGGCAGGTACAGTTTCCTACCAAAAACCTATACTCTGAAGGAATGGGATAGTTTCAGGCAACTGATATTGGGCATCTTTACTGACGCCCCACTGCCGGTGGCTTCACCATGCTTTGTGAAGCCAGAAGAGGTCCCTCTTTGAAGTGCAAATGCATGGCTGGAGGTTGCAGTCTGAGGACAGGGGATGAGAAGTGTCCAGAAATATTTGTGGTAATGAGCCCTGAAGAGGCTACAAAGGCGACGTTAAAGGAGGAAGGGCAGTCAAATCAGATATGTCCTCGGCTGGGGCGACGTTCCTGCTGTCTGGCAGTCCACTGTAGGATTCCTTGTCCGCCTTTGTCTTAAGAGAAGGGCTGTCTCGTCGAGAGACACCTCATGGCAAAGGCAGCTGTTTCATAGACTGCTGCTTTGTGGGTGAGACAGTAGACTGTCCTGATGGAAGAAACATTTTTGGACAGGGAGGGGCTTTGTTGACTCATTGCCTGCAGAAGGTTTTATGGATGAAGATTTGCTAGTAGATCTCACTTGCCCAGTGGAAACCTATGCTGGAGCTTTACTGCCCTGAATGCAGACATCTCCCTCGTGGACAATGCTTCTGTGGACATTTCTTCGCTGATGGGACACTCTGGGACGGTTGAGGAGTCTGACATTTTCCCATGACTTTCTGCTTAAAATACTTTTACATGCTATAACATACCATACTTTTTACATGATGTTTGCCTCTAGACCAATCTGCTAACACATTAAGGCCTTATGGAGGATCATACATTTTGAACATTAAGGGCCTCATTACGACCCAGGCGGTAAGTTACCGCCTGGGCCGTGACTTTACCACCATGGCGTAAACTACGTTTACGCCATGGTGGTTGACGGACTTACCGCCCCATTCCGACCTTGGCGGGGCGGTAAGTCCCCAATCCCCATTTACCCTTCCCCATTCCCATTTTTGCCCCATAGGACATAATGGGAGTGGGGAAGGCGTTAATTACGCCACCGTAAATTACGGTGGCGTAATTAACTCCATGGTCCCTTAGCGCCATGGATTTTAACACCTGCTAAAAGCAGGTGTTAAGTCCGCCATGGCGCTAAGGGACCTCGTACTCAGGCAGTAAGGGTCGGCGCTGTTTAAGCCGCCGTAAAACCCTTACCGCCTGGGTCGTAATGAGGCCCTAAGTCCTTATAGCATAGTTTTTCAGAAAATATGTATACTTCTGCGTCTTGTCTATCTGCTTAGAATCTTATGCTTTGCATAGGCCGACATCTAGTGTCGGCCGTGGAGTATTTCGACTGCCACAAAAACGATTGTTCCGGCGACGGGCTTTGGCCTACATCAGGCTGCAGCCTAGCAGTAGGGACAGTGGGGGTACTGATTCCTTTTTTTTTTATCAAACAATGCATACATCCACTACTTACTGCTTTTTGTCTTGCTGCTCTTAAAATTCACTCACACCCTGGAGCAAACTCTCTTTAAATTCTGTCCTAACTGCAACAGAAAATATCCATGGATGGACACTCACCGAGTGTGCAACCACTGCCTTCTCGGAGATCACCAAAAGACCTATTGCCCGTCCTGTAAATAGTTTTGGCCTAAATCCCTAAAGGAACGTTGCACTCAGCAGTGCACGGCACACGCTATGATGGCCGAGACAGAAACCGCTGCCAGTGAGTCCGATCCAGATGGCCAAA